>NC_090824.1:136005433-136630433 GCF_028021215.1 Eschrichtius robustus | reverse complement strand
GAGATACAGAACGATATATATAGTACGCTACCTTTGTGTAAGGAAGAGGGTTGGGGAATAAGAAATATATATTCACATTTGCTTATATCTGCATAAAGAAAACTGGAAAAGATATACCAGAAATTATAAAAGTGGTTACCTCTGGGGACTAAGGAATAGGGTGTACGGGGACAGGGGTGGAAGCACAACTTCCCAATGTATTCCTTTCTGTTTTGTTTTCATTTGTGAACCATATGAATGTATTACCCACTAAACCTGTTTAAAAAAATTAATTCATTCTATAATGTCTAAATTGCATGGTACAAAACCCTACTCGTGAAACTCAATGGGGTAAGTGTGCTAACGTATCACACAGAAAAATAACCTGGACCCTGGTAGTGTTTAGGAATCATGGGATTGGGAAACTTACAGGACAGTGGCTCATCTCTTACTCATGCTTCTGCCTTTCTACCAAGGGGCTCTGCAGTTGCATCTGTCTGGGCTTCTTCTCCACCACTTAGACTCCCCACCTACTCACGCCCCAGCACCAGAGCAAAGCCTCTTCTCCCTGTTCCTTTGAAGCTGTGGTTAGAGACAGTTTCAAAGAACAGGGGTTTGGGCAGGAGCACAGTGATAGGCTTGCTTGGTACGGGCTATTGCTGGACAAGTCACTCAGATGTTAGGGCAAAGAGCCAACCGGAAGTGGGCTCCCCTAGACATGGATGAGCAGATGATGGCTCTAGGGTGCCTGGAGAAGAGAGGCAGAGAGACAAACTTGACAGGTTAGGAGTCTGTCCCCACTTCCTGTGTGACCTGGGCAAATCCCTTCTTCTCTCTGAGCTTCAGTTTCTCATTTGTGGGACAAGGGGATTGGACTAGATCCCTTCGGTCTCAAAAGGGGAAAGCAGCAAAGTGCAGTGAAAAGAACATTGAACTAGGAGTGGGGAGACCTGGTTTCCAGGGCCTCTACTCCCATAGCCTTGTTATTAGGCCTTCATCAGGCCATGTGACCTCCATGAACCTCAGTTTCCTCTACCAGAAAATGGGGATAACACTCTCTGCAGATTGCTGTGAGTTAAATAAACTCATGTGCATGAAAGTGCCTTGTCAACTGTCCTGTGAGTGTAGGTATGAGGGGTGATTATAAAGGCTACCACCTCTATAAAACTGAGGTATAACCCCTTCCTTGTCCCCCTGTCAGGATGACTGTGGGGGGCACACGAGACAGTATAGAATGGGTGCAGCGACTGAGACCTGGACTGGGACACCAGAGCTGGACTCTATCACTTGCCACCTGTGTGACCGTGGCCAAGGGTCCTTCCTCTCCCGGCTTCCATTTTTCATCTGTGGCCTGGGAACGATAGTGCCTGCCTGACAGGTTATAGTGAGGGTAGATGCGAGGGTAAGCCTGAGGGTGTTGTGTGGACTGTGGTGTGATTTCTGGTGAGAGGAATGATTAATGGGACAGTTCCCTGGCTCCCCAGTTCCCGATGGAAACTATTCTGTGATGTTAATTAAGCTCACGTACACAGGCCTCCTCCAAGGCCCTGGGAGGGGGCCAGCAATGTATTTACACGGTCATAATGTTTCTGTAAAATTTATAGAAGTAAAATGTTTCAGTTAAGACCACTGTCTCTTCCACTCTGAGGTCTCTGTCATATTTCCACTCATGTTGGATGGTGTTGGACGGTCATGGGCATTTTTGGGATCTGGCTAAGGGGAGGTTGAGTTGAAGATACATTTATTTGACTTAGTGGATATATTTATGTAGTTTATAGTCACTTCCGTGTATACTCACTTCTGTGTATTGTTTTTAAATTTTATTTATTTTATTTATTTTTGGCTGCATTGGGTCTTCCTTGCTGCGCACAGGCTTTCTCTCTTTGGGGCGAGCGCGGGCTACTCTCTGTCGTGGTACACGGGATTCTCACTATGGTGGCCTCTCCTGCTGCAGAGCACAGGCTCCAGGCGCGCGGGCCTCAGCAGCTGTGGCACACGGGCCTAGTTGCTCCACGGCACATGGGATCTTCCCAGACCAGGGCCCGAACCCGTGTCCCCTGCATTGGCAGGCGGACTCCCAACCACTGCACCACCAGGGAAGCCCTACTTCTGTGTATTGCTAGCCATTCTGGCAATAATACTTCTACCCACCAATACCCACCACGCGGACTCACCCATTATCATGACATGAAGGTGCAGGCCAGAGGCCATGTTGAAATATGAACGTGTCAATGCCCAGCACTGGCAGGTTGTGGAGGAGAAACAAAGTGTGAAGTGTATAGAGCCAGAAGCTAGCCTGTGGAAAATTCTTCCATCATCAGAACGTCGATTTATTTCTCATGGATGCCCAGTCAAAATGGAAATTCCCTCCTGTCAAAGAATATACCCAGTAATGCCACATACACAATTATAAATGCACCACACATTTTGCTTCTCTTTAATGAGATTCATGCAAAATAAAATATATCAGAAGTCCATTGTTTGTAGGGCTTGAGCACTATAGCAGTCCTACTAACAGGAGGTGTTTCTGTGTGTGAAGCTGCATGTTTTATGCATCCCAATATATGGAATCGCATTTTGGTGTAACTGATGCATCATGTCCTGATGAGGTCTGGCAGTTCCAGATGAGACGGCACACAAAATTGCCCAACACAGCAAGACGGCCTGGAGAAACAAGGACTGCAGTGACAAAACTCCTGCAAATACTCATCAATAAGTACAGTGTATGTAGCATAAGAGTGATTTTATTACACAATTATGTAGCTCAAAGCAATGTAGTAGCAATTTAAGAAAGCATCTGAATTGCTCTGGTTAACGAGCCATCAGTTCAGAGTTTTTAAGACTGGTCCTTACCCTGAAATCTTACAGTTCACTTATAAAAGTGGGATAGAAATTTCCCCCAATTTGAAAACAATCCTAAAAATTTACAACTTTACCAACAAGCTGTGAAGCTGAAAGAAACTTTCCTAAACTATTAACAATAAAATAACAGATTGGCTAACACACCAGAGGAAACACTGAATTATCTTTCTGGTCTCCTTATAGAAAATGCCATATACTATACTTTATAGTATTGCCATATGAAGAGGCCATCAAAATGTATGTAGCCAAAAATCAAGGAAAATAAGGTATTACAAAGGCACGTTAGGCACTTTAAAATATTATGCTCTTTTTGGGGGGGGCGGTTTGTGATATTTGTAGTATGTCAGCTTTCCTTATTTGTAGGTTGTTTTGCTTTCTTTTCTCGTTCTAAGTGCTATTCATGCTTGTACCTGATTTTGTATTTATAATTTTTTATTATTTTTCCTTTTGGAAGGCCTCCAATTGTATAAACTTAGGGCCCCACAGAACTTGGATCTGCTGCTGCCTGAGGGGCTGCACTGACTCACAGACCCCTCCGGAACGGCCCCCCCCACCGTTCTCTCCAGCCACCTTGGACCTTGCACGCCGCACCCTGCAGCTGGTGCTGCCCTCCACCTGAGCCAGCCCAGCCCCAGCCCCTGGCACAGCAGGCAGCTCCCAGGAGGAACAGGGCCTGGCCCTGGGAGCTCCCACCCTCCCGCACACGCTGTATTCAGCTTCCTAACCCGGGCCTCACTGCTCTCACATCTTCTCTGGCTCTTCAACACCTTCAGGACAAGATGGTCTGACATTCAAGGCTCTTCTGGGTCTGGTTTTATTTTACATTGAAAATGGGATTTTAAAAATTACATTTCCTTGAAGAATAAAGCTAATAATTAGGAAAGCTGTTTTGTATCTGGTCACCACAGTAAATTATTTCATGTATTTTTTTTTCTTTTTTGTCTATTTTTTTCCTGTTGATTCTCTAGGAATTTCTAGGAAGACAAGCATGTCATCTGCAAATAGCCGTGTGGACTATTCCTTGCCAATATTTATATTTCTGTACCAGGCAGAGGTTTTGTTTGCAAACAACAGAGACCAACTCTACTTTAACATTGGAAGGCTATTGGAAGAGCCAAACTCTGCGAAGCCAACATAACCAACCAAGTCCCACTAGAAATTCAGACTTCTTTCCATGCTTAAGTGTTTCCCCCCGACCCCCGAAAATAAGTTCCAGCCTAGCAATCTGAAAATATCTTCACTCTTTTATCAGTTACTCTGAACAACTCCAAGTCCAGGATTTCTGGGCAAGGTCCATTCCTTCTCTAATTCTGTCATAATCCTATCTCAATACTCTGCAAACAATATATACAATACTGGATTAAAGGGAAATACAAGAGAAATTCATTAAAGTATTTAAATATATACATGGCAGAGCAGAGCAGAGCAGGAAATATGGGTAGAGAATATGGGGCTCTATGCCTTGGCTCGGATGTATGACCTCCCTCCTCTACCATTTATTCCACGTTGACTTTGCCGTCAGCCAACACCTCATCTGGTAGGGGTTTTTACCTGTTGGGGTGGCCTAGACCATCATTCCTGAGGGGTCTGGGCCCTGGTGGTTTTGCCTAACATGTTTGTTGTAGTCTTCCTTCTATGTAGACCGCTACGCATAGCAGTATTAACAAGCAGAGCAGAGGGTTCCCAGAGAGTCAGCCTCATTTCTTCATGCCCCATTGTAATGACCTCCCCATTACCCTTTAATACTCTCAGTCAGCACTGTCCAGTAGAACTTTCTGCAATGATGGACATGTTCCACATCTTCTCTGCATGAAATGGTAGCCAACAGCCATATGTTATAGCCCAATAAGGTAGACACTAGCCATAAGTGGATACTGACCACTTGAAATGTGACTAGTGTGACTGACAGACTGAATTTCTAATTTAGTTTAAATTAAATTTAAATATAATAGCCACAGGTGGCTAGTGGCTACAGTACTGGACAGCCACATGTAAATCAATCGTTCCAGCTAACACCATGACCTCCCTTGGGCCTGTTCGTCCACTGGCATGAGAGCCCATGATGGCTGGTCGGCAGTATTAACTTCCTATTTGCTGGAACCGTTATGTGTCCCAGACAGAAGCTTTCCTCCCTTGCATATCAAAACCTCTCAACCCACAGATGTAGAGTTGTGGAAACAAAAAGCAAATTTTTTGAAAGGGGGTTATTTGGTTTAATAGTGACACGTGCCATTCCCACATCCATGCCTTAGTGCCAAGATTGCTATAAACTTATCACTATAAGTTGGTTGCTGGTTGAGCTCATATACCACATCCTGGAGGACAGTGTCCCAAACCACAAGATGTTGTCTACCAAGGTGCTGTAACTGACCCTTCATCTGTCTGTTCTTCTCTTCTCTCAGGCCAGCTCTCCTGGTGTATGATAAGACCTGTGAATCCCATGACCAGTGGCCCATTGCTTCACTTCTTTGACTGTAAAATGAGTTCCTTGGGCACAAACAGTATTGTAGGGGTTGTTCTGATGGTATTTATGAAGTCCACTGATGTTGGTCCTGATGGAAGCATGACGGAGAGAAAATGTCTATTCAACTCCAGTATACATATTTACTCCCATGAGGACAAATCACTGCATCTCCATGATGGAAGGAGTCCAGTATAACCAACTTGCTATCACAGAGCTGACTGTTCCTCTCGAGTCATGGTATGGAGAGTCCAGTAGTATGGTATCAGATGTGCAGAAGTGGCCTCCACTGCTGGAAATTAGACCCTTGCCAGCAGCAGTGGCTGCTTCAGCTTTGGAGTGGCTGTTAAGTCCTTACTTGGACGGGTGGTCTCTGCCACTTCCAAAACCACCTCATTCCTGTGTAGGCCCAGGAGCAGCTGGGGTAAGAAGTTGACAGATGTCAACTCATCCACTGGGTGGGTCATCATGTCCACCTGGTTACTGAGAACTTCCTCCACAGTAAGGACATTTTAGAGAACATTCATGGGAGACACAGTAGTCTCTGCCTCTGGGTCACTTCTGACAGATCCATCCACATTATCTTTCCCAGACCACATGGTCACCAATCTCCAGTCTTGTTCTTTCCAAGCCGCTGGTCATCCAGCCAGACCATTAGCTACTGCTCATGAACCAACGTAGATCTGTATCTCAGGCCATCTTGCCTTCAAGGAAAGAGGCCAAAAAGATATAATGTTCTAAAGTCTGCCCTTGAGATTTCTCTTCCCCACCATCTTTAGGGGCCGCCTCTGAGTGGGACAGTAGCACCACAGAAGTCCACTTCTGGTGGACCAGCTCTGTGTAAACCCTGCTCAGTTCTTTTCCTCCCCCGTCAACTGGCTGTAGGAAATACTCCATGACATTATAGATGCGGGGGGTGATGGGAGGGCAGGACCACAGTATCTGAGATGTGCCTACAGCTGTGTCTGGGTGACAGGCCACTCATGTGCTCAAGTGAACACACAGAGCACCTCTTGCTGCAACAACTCCCTCAGGGCAGTTTGTGCTCCAGCCTTCTTGCTCTCCCTGCATCTAAGCATCTAAATTCTTGTAATTATAATTCCATGGTTTATTTTGTGTATCAGATTTCGGTACGTCAGCTTTGCAAAAGAGTCTTTTTCCATCTTTATGTCCTACATAGGTTAAATAAGAATATCAGTGCCTCGAAACTTTGTCAAATTTTACTTTGAAATCATTTATGTATTTATGTGTTTTGGTGGGTAGAACCTGAACAATCTTTACAATTTTTTCTGTAGTTATTGGACCACTTCAGTTTTCTACCACTTACTGAGTCAACTTAGGTAATTTACATTTTTCTAGTAATTTTTCCACTTTATCCATAATAGCTTTCTATTTTACCTAAGTTTTCAAAAAATGTTTGACATTGTGCTATACATATCATTTGCATAAAATCTGTATAATCTCTTCTGTATCTGCAGCTGTATCATTCCCTTTGCCATTTCTAATGATACATATCTATGATTTCTCTCCTTTTTCTTAGTCAACTTGGCAGTCTGATCAGATCTTAATTTTATCAATTCTGTTTTATTTTTCTGTCATAAATTTTTTACATTTTCTTTATTCCTCTCTCTTACTCTCCTGAGAATATTTTATTGTTCCTTTCCAGCTTCTCAAATTGAACACCCAGGATATTTTAAAAAATAATTCTTACAGTTATCCACTTGAATGTAAGCTCCACAAAGAGAAACTTTCTCTCTTTTGGTCATTGCTCTATCCTCAGCACCTAGAGCAGTGCTGGCCTATAAGAGATACTCCGAATATCTTTGTGGAATGCATGAATGAGTTATTGACTTTACACAAAAGAGCTTAAGACTATGACACTGCTCTGAGGAAACTTGCAGTCAGATTATCTAGGTTTTGGTATAAAATACTCTCATTGTTAACAATTTCATGCATTTTGTAATCAGAATTTTTATTTTTCAATTTAACTTGAGCTATTTAGAGGAATGTTCGAAAATTTCCAAGTAGTTAGACTTGAGATGAAAACCTTCTCTTTTTGTTGTTAACTTCTAGATTTATTATGTTATGAGCAGGTAATGTGGCCCATCTGATTTTTACTTTTTGGTTTCTGAGATCTTTGTGGCCTGGTATGCAGTCAATTTTTGTTACTGTTCCATGAGGATCTAAAAATAAAACAGATAGTTTGTTTTTGGGCTACACATGAAGCTTGTAAAATTTGATATTCAAACCTTCTCTTTACTAAATTTGATTCTGGGTTATGATAAATCCTTCCATTATGCCTATGGTTTGGTTGAAGTCACTTTTTATTTCATATCTTCTTGGCAGACTATATCATTTATTTGAAAAAAATTATGTTCTTTATCTTGCTTAATGCATCTTGTCTTGAATTCTACTTTGTCTGATATGAGCATATCCTACATTGCTTTCTTTTTGTCAGTTTTTGCCTGGGATATCTTTGCCAGTCCTTTAATGTTAATTTTCGTCATTTTGTTTTAAGTGAGTATTTTGTGACTGATTGGTGTGTAACTAGATTTGTGTGTGTGAGTGTGTACAAGAATATGTGTGTGCATGCCCAATAAAGAGATTTAACTATAAGTCACAGGTATACTGTAACAGTGAAATGTTTGGTCTTCCTGACATTTAATTTCATGTTTTCTGTTTATTATTCTTTCTCAATGTTTACCTTTTTCCCTTTTCTGAATTTTGTTGGGTTGACAAAGCATTGTCTGTACCTTGTTTTTCCTCTTGTGGTTTTTAACTTCCATATCATACCCATATTATTAGGGCTTATATTTATTTATCCACTGAATAAGACAAGTCTTTTATAAGAGATAGATACCCAGCTTAAACTGGCTTAAGAAAGATTTTCATAACCAAGGAGCCCAGATGTCCAGACTAAGTTTAGATGTCAGCTTCTCAGAGAGCTGTCCAGGAATACTAACTGCTGGCATCTGGTGGCGCGGTGAAAAACTGAACTTTGGCTGCTGAGATAAGGGTAGCCTTCAGTGGACATTCAGCTTGTTACCAGGCAACGTGAGCTTCCACAGTCATTTGCTGGGTAATCCCTCTCTACCTCTTCATGTCCTTATTTTTTCTATTCCCTGGAATAATTTAATGAGCTTTGAGAATGTCTGTTCCTTCAGCTTTGTAGAACTCCCCTCTGAAATCTTTTCTAGGGATTAGCTCTTTAACAACTTTCTCTATTTCTTTTATTCAGATTTATCTATTTAGACTTTCTATCTCTTCTGGGGTCAGTTTTGATAAATAATGTATTCCTGGAAAATCAATATTTCAACTAGATTTTTCAAAGTTATTTGCATAGTTATGCAGAGAAACCTTTTATAATTTTGAAATTCCCTCAGTTTCAAAGGTTATTCCCACTGTCTTTCTTGTTTTGGATGTGTGTGCTTTCTCATGCATAATCCTCTCTCTTATTCTCTGACGGATGGATGTCAATGCTCAGAGCAATGTGGGAGCTCACTTGTTGAAGATGACAGTGCTTCTTTCATCCTGGGTCTTGGGAAAACTGTGGGCAGCAAAATCCCCACCTCACTCTACTCCCTTCAACTGGACTCCACATGAGCAAAAACTAAACTATTGTGCTAAGCCACTGATATTTTTGGAATTTACCCATTACAGCACCTTATCTAATATTCATGTTTTCTTCTATTATTTTTATAATTTCATTTTTACAATTAAGATCCATCTGGAATTTGTTTTAGAATAAGAAGTAACATGGAAAGCCATCCTTTTTTTTTTTTTTTTAGATACATGGTGAGTTATACCCAAACCCTTTATTGAATGGTATTTCCCCCTGCTGACTTAAAGTACCATCTTTACCTTAAACTAAATTCTCCTATTATTTCTGTCCTTTTTTTGAGGTCTTAATTTTTTCTTTAATCTGCTGACATGCCAAGACCAAATGCTGTTGGTCTTGTTTGTTCTTTATCAAGTTTTCCCTGAGATGTACTGTACTTTTTCAAAATGTTAATTCAAGTCTTCCCTTACTTTAGGAATTTTTCCTCTAACTTGCTTGAGCTCTTTGTTCTCTCCCCACGTCCCTTTTTGCATTTTCAGCATTCTCCTGTTGGATGCTTCTAAAGTGACCTTCATTTTGGCAGTCATGATAGTAATTTCTGAATTCTCTTTCTCCTTCATAGTAGCCTGCTCCAGTTTTATCTATGTGACATCCTTCAAATCTCTCAAACAATGCGGCTCAGAATTTTTCCAAAGTTACCTCTTATTTACTGAACTCAAACATTTCCACTGGAGGCCTGTTCTCATTTCTTGCCTTTGTCCCCTCTTTTGAGCTTCTCTCTCTCCTCTCATTCTGATTTATTGTTGTAGCTAATTTTTTTTTGAATTTTAAAATTTTATTTATTTTTTATACAGCAGGTTCTTATTAGTTATCCATTTTATACATCTTATTGTATATATGTCAATCTCAATCTCCCAATTCATCACACCACCACCCTCCCCGCCACTTTCCTCCCTTGGTGTCCATACGTTTGTTCTCTACATCTGTGTCCTGCAAACCAGTTCATCTGTACAATTTTTCTAGGTTCCACATATATGCGTTAATATACGATATTTGTTTTTCACTTTCTGACTTACTTCACTCTGTATGATAGTCTCTAGATCCATCCACGTCTCTACAAATAACCCAATTTCATCCCTTTTTATGGTTGAGTAATATTCCATTGTATATATGTACCACATCTTCTTTATTTTGCAGTGAACATTGGGGTACATGACTCTTTTTGAATTACGGTTTTCTCAGGGTATATGCCCAGTAGTGGGATTGCTGGATCATATGGTAATTCTATTTCAGTTTTTTAAGGAACCTCCATACTGTTCTCCATAGTGGCTGTATCAATTTACATTCCCACCAACAGTGCAAGAGGCTTCCCTTTTCTCCAAACCCTCTCCAGCATTTGTTGTTTGTAGATTTTCTGATGATGCCCATTCTAACTGGTATGAGGTGATACCTCATTGTAGTTTTGATTTGCATTTCTCTAATAATTAGTGATGTTGAGCAGCTTTTCATGTGCTTCTTGGCCATCTGTATGTCTTCTTTGGAGAAATGTCTATTTAGATCTTCTGCCCATTTTTTGATTGGGTTGTTTGTTTTTTTTAATATTGAGCTGCATGAGCTGTTTATATATTTTGGAGATTATTCCTTTGTCCGTTGCTTCGTTTGCAAATATTTTCTCCCATTCTGAGTGTTGTCTTTTCGTCTTGTTTGTAGTTTCCGTTGCTTTGCAAAAGTAAGTTTCATTAGGTCCCATTTGTTTATTTTTGTTTTTATTTCCATTACTTTAGGAGGTGGATCAAAAAAGATCTTGCTGTGATTTATGCCAAAGGGTGCTCTTCCTATGTTTCCCTCTGAGAGTTTTATAGTGTCTGGCCTTACATTTAGGTCTCTAATCCATTTTGAATTTATTTTTGTGTATGGTGTTAGGGAGTGTTCTAATTTCATTCTTTTACATGTAGCTGTCCAGTTTTTCCAGCACCACTTTTTTTTTTTTCAGCACCACTTTTTGAAGAGTCTGTCTTTTCTCCATTGTGTATCCTTGCCTCCCTTGTCATAGATTAGTTAACCATAGGTGCGTGGGCTTATCTCTGGGCTTTCTATCTTGTTCCATTGATCTATATTTCTGTTTTTGTGCCAGTACCATATTGTCTTGATGACTTTAGCTTTGTAGTATAGTCTGAAGTCAGGGAGTCAGATTCCTCCAGCTCCGTTTTTTTCCCTCAAGACTGCTTTGGTCATTCGGGGTCTTTTGTGTCTCCATACTAATTTTAAGACTTTTTGTTCTAGTTCTGTAAAAAAATGTCACTGGTAATTTGATAGGGATTGCATTGAATCTGTAGAATGCTTTGGGTAGTATAGTCATTTTCACAATATTGATTCTTCCAATCCAAGAACATGGTATATCTCTCCATCTGTTGGTATCATCTTTCATTTCTTTCATCAGTGTCTTATAGTTTTCCGCATACAGGTCTTTTGTCTCCCTAGGTAGGTTCATTCCTAGGTATTTTATTCTTTTTGTTGCAGTGGTAAATGGGAGTGTTTCCTTAATATCTCTTTCAGATTTTTCATCATTAGTGTATAGGAATGCAAGAGATTTCTGTGCATTAATTTTGTATCCTGCAACTTTACCAAATTCATTGATTAGCTCTAGGAGTTTTCTGGTAGCATCTTTAGGATTCTCTATGTATAGTATCATGTCATCTGCAAACAATGACAGTTTTACTTCTTCTTTTCCAATTTGGATTCCTTTTACTTCTTTTTCTTCTCTGATTGCCATGGCTAGGACTTCCAAAACTATGTTGAATAATAGTGGTGAGAGTGGGCAACCTTGTCTCGTTCCTGATCTTAGAGGAAATGCTTTCAGTTTTTCACCATTGAGAATGATGTTTGCTGTGGGTTTGTCATATATGGCCTTTATTATGTTGAGGTAGGTTCCCTCTATGCCCACTTTCTGGAGAGTTCTTATCATAAATGGGTGTTGAATTTTGTCAAAACCTTTTTCTGCATCTATTGAGATGATCATATGATTTTTATTCTTCAATTTGTTAATATGGTGTATCACGCTGAATGATCTGCATATATTGAAGAATCCTTGCATCCCTGGGATAAATCCCACTTGATCATAGTGTATGATTCTTTTAATGTGTTGTTGGATTCTGTTTGCTAGTATTTTGTTGAGGATTTTTTCATCTATATTCATCAGTGATATTGGACTGTAGTTTTCTTTTTTTTGTAGCATCTTTGTCTGGTTTTGGTGTCAGGGTGATGGTGGCCTCATAGGATGAGTTTAGGAGTGTTCCTTCCTCTGCAATTTTTTGGAAGAGTTTGAGAAGGATGGATGTTAGCTCTTCTCTAAATGTTTGATAGAATTCACCTGTGAAGCCATCTGGTCCTGGGCTTTTGTTTGTTGGAAGATTTTTAATCACAGTTTCAATTTCATTACTTGTGATTGGTCTGTTCATATTTTCTGTTTCTTCCTGGTTCAGTCTTGGAAGGTTGTGCTTTTCTAAGAATTTGTCTATTTCTTCCAGGTTGTCCATTTTATTGGCATAGAGTTGCTTGTAGTGGTCTCTTAGGATGCTTTGTATTTCTGCGGTGTCTGTTGTAACTTCTCCCTTTCCATTTCTAATTTTATTGATTTGAGTCCTCTCCCTCTTTTTCTTGATGAGTCTGGCTAATGGTTTATCAATTTTGTTTATCTTCTCAAAGAACCAGCTTTTAGTTTTATTGATCTTTGCTATTGTTTCTATTTCATTTATTTCTGCTCTGATCTTCATGATTTCTTTCCTTCTACTAACTTTGGGTTTTGTTTTTTCTTCTTTCTCTAGTTCTTTTAGGTGTAACGTTAGATTGTTTTTTTGAGATTTTTGTTGTTTCTTGAGGTGTGCTTGTACTGCTATAATCTTCCCTCTTAGAACTGCTTTTGCTGCATCCCATAGGTTTTAGATCGTCGTGTTTTCATTGTCATTTGTCTCTAGGTATTTTTTGGTTTCCGCTTTGATTTCTTCAGTGATCTCTTGGTTATTTAGTAACGTATTGTTTAGCTTCCATGTGGTTGTGGTTTTTACATTTTTTTCCCTGTAACTGATTTCTAATCTCATAGCGTTGTGGTCAGAAAAGATGCTTGATATGATTTCAGTTTTCTTAAATTTACTGAGGCTTGATTTGTGACCCAAGATGTGATCTATCCTGGAGAATGTTACGTGCACACTTGAGAAGAAAGTGTAATCTGCTGTTTTTGGGTGGAAAGTCCTATAAATATCAATTAAATCTGTCTGGTCTATTGTGTCATTTAAAGCTTGTGTTTCCTTATTTTCTGTCTGGATGATCTATCCATTGGTGTAAGTGATGTGTTAAAGTCCCCCACTATTATTGTGTTACTGTCGATTTCCTCTTTTATAGCTGTTAGCAGCTGCCTTATGTATGTTGTCTTTAAAGTCTTATGTTTTTGTTTTTTTTTTTTAATAACCACTTTATTCCATGCACTAGGGACTGGGGAAGGGACTGGGACTGGGGCTGGGCCGGGGGCAGAGAGGGTACAATCCTAGACGCAAAGGGGGCAGGGAGAAGGGACAGGAACCAGGGAAATATATATTTATATAGATACTCTAATATAGACCACATCTCACCCGCGTGCCCCGCCGCCCTCCCCAACACCTCCTCACCCCAACGCCCGGGTCCCTCTGCTGCGCTCGGGCTGGAGTCTCTACCCCAACCCCCCAGCCCTTATGTATTGAGGTGCTCCTATGTTAGGTGCATATCTTCTTCTTGAATGATCCCTTGATCATTATGCAGAGACTGTCTTTGTCTCTTGTAACAGTCTTTATTTTAAAGTCTGTTTTATCTGATATGAGTATTGCTACTCCAGCTTTCTTGTGATTTCCATTTGCATGGAATATCTTTTTCCATCCCCTCACTTTCAGTCTGTATGTGTCTGTATGTGTCCCTAGGTCTGAAGTGGGTCTCTTGTAGACAGCATATATATGGGTCTTGTTTTTGTATCCATTCAGTGAGCCTGTGTCTTTTGGTTGGAGCATTTAATCCATTCATGTTTAAGGTAATTATCGATATGTATGTTTCTATTACCATTTTCTTAATTGTTATGAGTTTGTTTTTGTAGGTCCTTTTCTTCTCTTGTGCTTCCCACTTAGAGAAGTTCCTTCAGCATTTGTTGTACAGCTGGTTTGGTGGTGCTGAATTCTCTTAGCTTTTGCTTGTCTGTAAAACTTTTGATTTCTCCGTGGAATCTGAATGAGATCCTTGACAGGTAGAGTAATCTTGGTTGTAGGTTCTTCCCTTTCATCACTTTAAATACATCATGCCACTCCCTTCTGGCTTGTAGAGTTTCTGCTGAGAAATCAGCTGTTAACCTTATGGGAGTTCCCTTGTATGTTATTTGTCGTTTTTCCCTTCCTGCTTTCAATAATTTTTCTTTGTCTTTAATTTTTGCCAATTTGATTACTATGTGTCTTGGTTTGTTTCTCCTTGGGTTTATTCTGCTTGGGACGCTCTGTGCTTCCTGGACTTGGGTGGCTATTTCCTTTCCCATGTTAGGGAAGTTTTCAACTATAATCTCTTCAAATATTTTCTCGGGTCCTTTCTCTCTCTCTTCTCTTTCTGGGACCCCTATAATGTGAATGTTGTTGCGTTTATTGTTGTCCCAGAGGTCTCTTAGGCTGTCTTCATTTCTTCTCATTCTTTTTTGTTTATTCTGTTCCATGGCAGTGAATTCCACCATTCTGTCTTCCAGGTCACTTATCCGTTCTTCTGCCTCAGTTATTCTGCTACTGATTCCTTCTAGTGTATTTTTCATTTCAGTCATTGTATTGTTCATCTCTGTTTGTTTGTTCTTTAATTCTTCTAGGTGTATGTTCTTTAATTCTTCTAGGTCTTTGCTAAACATTTCTTGCATCTTCTCGATCTTTGCCTCCATTCTTTTTCCGAGGTCCTGGATCATATTCACTATCATTATTCTGAATTCTTTTTCTGGAAGGTTTCCTATCTCCACTTCATTTAGTTGTTTTTCTGGGGTTTTATCTTGTTCCTTCATCTGGTACATAGCCCTCTGCCTTTTCATCTTGCCTGTCTTTCTGTGAATGTGGTTTTTGTTCCACAGGCAGCGGGATTGTTGTTCTTCTTGCTTCTGCTGTCTGCCCTCTGGTGGATGAGGCTAAGAGGCTTGCGCAAGTTTCCTGATGGGAGGGGCTGGTGGTGGGTAGAGCTGGGTGTTGCTCTGGTGGGCAGAGCTCAGTAAAACTTTAATTAGCTTGTCTGCTGATGGGTGGGGCTGGGTTCCCTCCCTGTTGGTTGTTTGGCCTGAGGCGACCCAACACTGGAGCCTACCCGGACTCTTTGGTGAGGCTAATGGCAGACTCTGGGAGGCTTCACGCCAAAGAGTACTTCCCAGAACTTCTGCTGCCAGTGTCCTTGTCCTCACAGTGAGACACAGCCACCCCCTGCCTCTGCAGGAGACCCTCCAACGCCAGCAGGTAGGTCTAGTTCAGTCTCCTATGGGGTCACAGCTCCTTCCTCTGGGTCCCGATGTTCACACTACTTTGTGTGTGCCCTCCAAGAGTGGGGTCTCTGTTTCCCCCAGTCCTGTCGAAGTCCTGCAATCAAATCCCACTAGCCTTCAAAGTCTGATTCTCTAGAAATTCCTCTTCCCATTGCCGGACCCCCAGGTTGGGAAGCCTGACTTGGGGCTCAGAACCTTCACTCCAGTGGGTGGACTTCTGTGGTATAAGTGTTCTCCAGTTTGTGAGTCACCCACCCAGCAGTTACGGGATTTGCTTTTATTGTGATTGCACCCCTCCTACCGTCTCATTGTGGCTTCTCCTTTGTCTTTGGATGTGGGGTATCTTTTTTGGTGAGTTCCAGTGTCTTCCTGTGGATGATTGTTCAGCAGTTAGTTGTGATTCCGGTGCTCTCGCAAGAGGGAGTGAGTGCACATCCTACTACTCTGCCATCTTGAACCAATCTCTCTAGCTAATGTTTTGATTTCTCCTATTTATAAATGAAGGTCTAGAGCCTTACTCTTCAAATGAATTCTGCTGCACACTGGTTCCGTGGGATGTTAAAAGAGATCATAAGAAAAAAGTTCAGTGGTTCTGTAAGTGTGAGAAATGATGAGTTAAACAAAATATTTTTTAAAGTTACTGAATAAATAACACTAAATAATGGTGAGGATATGGAGTCACAGAAACTCTCACACATTTCTTGGGGGGGGAGTGTAAACTTGTACTCTGGAAACTAGTTTGGCACTTTGCATACATCTGCAAATTCCATTTCTGGGTGTAACTATCCAGGAAAAAGGTGAAACTTGTTCACAAAAAGTCTGGTACAGAGAAGTATTTATAGCAGCTTTGTTCAAGCAAAAAGCGGAAAACTCTAAATATTTACCAACAGGAAAAGAGATAAACACATTGTAATAAATATGTATCTTACAGTGGAATACTCCTCAACCATTAAAAGTAATGAACCACAGACACATGCAGCAACATGAGTGGATTGTACAGATACTATATTGAGTGAAAGAAGCCAGACACAGAAGAGCACACATTGTATAAGAATCCATATACATGAAGCTTTAGAACAGGCAAAGCTAATCTATTGTTATAAAGCAGTTGCCTCGGGGGTGGGGGTAGGGGTGATGGGCAAGGGGTGTGAGGGGACTTTCTGGGGTGATGAAAATGTTCAAAATCTTGATACAAATGTGGGTTATATGGGTGTGATCTTTTGTCAAAATTCACTGAACGTGGTAACTGCACTGAATGTCAATTAGACACTGAAAGTGACTGCAAGACCTCTCAGAACCTTTGATAAGCTAAGATGTATTATGAATGTCAAGAGGGGCATGTGGCACACAGGGTTTCCGGCCTAATCTGAGCCTTGCTGGAGGGACGTGGGCAGAACGTGTTCCCTCCTAAGTATAGGAACTGGGAGCAAGTGGCTGTGTCGGGCAGGAGCCACAGGATTCCTTGTGCCTAGGGTCCCAGGTCTCTCGGAGTACCGCCCGCACCAACAGGCTGGGGCTGGGGAGGGGCAGGTCTCTGTGCGCTGCTCCGGGGAGTCCAGGCCATGCCACCTGCTCCCCACCCACGCAGTCCTACAGCTTCTGCTAGTGGGGCCTCAGGGCGTCCACAAGGGGACTAGGCTGTAATAGTCAATAGCAGTAGAGAAGTTTCTGGCATGGCGGGAGCTACCCCTGCTACCAAGACCCACTTATGCTTCCCTCTGTGGTGGTCGTGGGGCCCTACCCCCTCTGTCCTGTGCAGGCCTCCCAGAGCCCTCACTGACTCAGCACGCAGTCCTAATCCGGCAAAGCCTGGAGACAAAGGCTGGGCTGGATCCAGCTCCAGAGGCCTCCTCCCGCCCCTTTGCTCAGCCCTGCCGCCCAGACTCGGGAAGCTCTCAGGGCTCTGGTGGAAAAACTGGTCCCCAGACTTCTCTGGGTGGGTCACAGGCTGTGCTGCCCCAGTGGGCTTCTCATTTTGCTTGCTCTCATCTGCTTCTCAGCTTCTAGAAATCCTGCAGAATGACTAATTTGTCAATGGTACCTTTGCTGTTTTCCAACACCGCTATAGAGATGTTCTTATTTTTCTCTTCTGTCAATGCAAATGGGGCAGAACAGGTAATTTATGAATGAACCAGGGTGTGTGTGTGTGAATGTAGGTTCAGCCTGAGCCCAGGCGAAAAGAAGGGGCTGGAGGAGAGACCGGGGAGGCGGCCTGGCAGGCAGTGGACAGCCAGCCCCATGGAAGGTCCTTGCTACGCACGGGAATGACATTGCTGTGTGGTGGGGCTGACAGATGCTCCGCGGGAGATTAGGAAATAAGTCTGCATCTCCCCTGGGCCCTGATACCATCAGCGGTTAAGAGGCCTGTCTGATTTCATTACACGTCTTCCATTCCCAGGGCTTAGAGCTCAGCCTCCAGACTCACAGGTGTGGGAGGACAGTGGGCCACAGCAAGGGCATTTTGCTTTTAATTGTGGTCATTAATCTGACACCAACAGCTGGTCTATCCTGCAGGTGAAGGTGGGGGTGACAGGAAAGTCATCAACTGGGAGCCAGTTGACTCTGCTGCTTTGCTCTCTAGGAAGTGGGGAGAGAGAGGGAAAAGCTTCCTAATCTTGCTTTCAGGGCCCCCTTTCCTGGCCTCACTGGGAAGGATCTAGGTTTGCTTTCTCCCCAGATTTTGTGGGAGTTTCCTGGAGCCTGTAGATGACTAGCTCCCAAGCCATGTTCCTCTTATTTTCCCAGGGCCACAGTGGTGTATGGTGGCACCTTGCCTAAGGCCAGGCCCTGTCCCAAAGTCAGGTTATGTCCCAGTGAGAAAGGTGGAGTGGAACTATTTACCAGGGCCCAGGTAAGCATCTGGAGCAGCCCAGTGAGGAGCACGACAGAGTAGGGAGAGGCCCCAGAGCCAGATGGGACAGAACTAGAGAGAAGGCCAGTGTAGCCACAAAATGGGAAGGTGGGCCAGACGGCGTACGTGTGTGCACAAGTGTGCGTGTGATGGGGAGGCTGGACAGGAGAATTTCACCCTGGCAAATTCTATCCCGTCTCCATCCATCCACAACCCTGAGCTGGCACTCCACAGGAACGGCTCTGACAGGCCCCGGGGGCGATTTAGAGGCATGGGTCCGCCCTGGGAGCTTGCCAGCATCGGACAAGTACCCAGTGGCAGATGGGCCAGAACGGGGCAGAGAGCAGGTGGGGAGAGGCCCCATGGGGTTGGGGAAGAGGTAGGCAGACAGAGACCTTGAAGGGTGAATGGAATCTTGACAGGCAGAGACAGTGTGGTGAGTGCATGGGGAAGGGGTGTACTGCTGGGGCTCCTGGCAAAGCAACGACCAAAGGGTTTGCTGAAGGGTGGGGACCTACTAAAACAAGAGGGTCCACTAACAGTGAGCTTGATTCCTAGGTGGCAGGCCTGGGGTCCAATTTCTGGGGTTAGAGGCTGCCTCTGTGAGGACACCTTTCGGAAGATGGTCCTCAGAACCCCTCAGCCTGAAGGGAGCCAAGAGCAAGGTTGGGGCAGCCATAATCACAGCAGTCATCCACTACCATGTGCCAGGACCCTGGGGACCCCACGCCAGCCCTGGGGGCGGGGGCTGATGCCGACGTGATGTCACTGAGGCTTGGAGAGGAGAGGGACTTGTCCAGGGTTACACAGGGCAAAGCGTGTTTGAACCCAGACCCTTCTTGCTATACTGTGGGGCCTTCAAGAGGGAAGCGCAGCCTGGCTCAACTCCTCCCACCAGCAAGAAGGGCCTGGGCATGGATGGGGGAGGAAACAAGATGCCCAGGTCGGCCCTGGTGCTTCTGCGGAATGATGTTTGGCGCTGAGAAGGTCTTTCGATTCCTCAAAGGAAAACCTAGACTCTTGTCATCTATTAGGGATAATTTGGGGTAAAGAGTCAGTAAGGCCCCATTTGAACGTGGAGCACACTTATTTGGGGTAGGTCTGGCTCAGCCTGGGGAGTTGCTGCTTGCTCTCCCACTTGCGAAGCTTAGTGACCTTGGGCAAGTCATTGCCCCTCTCTATGCCCAGGCTTTCTCACTGGTGAAATAGGGTAAGAACAGGATCCACCTCACAGGGTTATACTGAAGATGGAATGCATCATGCAGGCAAAGCACATGTAATGGTATCTGGCTGAAGAAAGCTGCTAGATGTGAGCTATTGCTGCTATTGCAAGTCTTAGCACCTCGCAGAACCATTCAGAGGAAGAACAACCACCATTCAACAACAACTTGGCTCCAAGTTGTCAAGGAGCTTGTCCAAAAGGGAAGGTGTCACCCCTCCCTTCCTCCTCACCTGCTCCCTCCCAGGGTTTCCTCGGGACACCTGACCAAGCCAGAAAACGTTGAGTCTACTTCCTAAATATTTCAGGACCTGGCCCTGCTCTTCCATCTCTATGGCAATGAGCTGAGCTGAGGGGCTCCCAGCCTCCCTCACCTTATGGGCAGGTTCTCCCTGCCCATAGATTCCCCCTCTGGACCCTCCTCTACTGCAGCAGCTAGAGGGATTTTCCTCCAGTGCAAATCTGAGCCTCTGAGAGCCTCCTGTGACTCTCACGTGTTTGCCAGAACATGCCAGGATAAACTTGGCTTTGCACTTGCAGACATTCCTCTGTCTGGAATGCCCTTCTCCCCACTTTGTCCACCTGGTGAACTCCCTTTTATCCTTCAAAACCTAGTGCTGACACGCCTCATCTTGAAAGCTTCCAGACCACCCTTCCTCCCCAACAAGTCTGAGACAATATGCCTGGTCTTTTATGCTGCCTTTTATGTTGTGTGGACCCCTCTGTTGTCACCCAGTGTACATAATCGTTAACATTGTGCAACCTCCTTTGGACCTATCTCCACCCTCACCCTTAATCCTGGCTCGTGTCCGTTTTAGTTGACCCGAACTGAATTTGTTATTAGTCAAAGACTCCATGAGCTATAGATGTCACTAGACCAGGGCCACCCTGTGCGGCCTTGGTCATGCCCTTTCCCTTTCTGGGCTGCAGTTTCAGTATCTCTATAATGAGGAAGCTGCCAGGGTCTCTGGGCTGTTCTGAGTTTCTGGAACTTCCCAGGTCTGCCTGCCGACTCTAGGGGGTGGACAAAAAGTTTGGGGGGTCTCCATGCCTCACAGACCACCTGCTTCTCTGGTCAGCTGTGCCCACGGGAACCAGCAACTTCATCCCCCTGGAATCTGGTAACTAGCATTCTTGGGAAACACAGGGATGTTTGCAGAACTTAATATTTCTTTCTTTTCCCCCAAGAAATGGATAAACCTCATTAAGCCAAGACAAGACAAGAGAACTGGGTCATGCCCTGCTGATGCCAAGCAGGGGCTTGTGAATGAAGCAGGCTGTTAAATTTCAGACATAAGAAATAATCTGCTCCTTGCACCCGCTTGATCACTTTATTAGCACAAAAGATAAATTTAAACCTCTGACTTACGACGAAAGGAAGTAAGTCTGCACTATCCTCCTAATTAAACCAAGAGAAGCCAGCTAGATCCAAGGACACCAGGCCCACTCAATTAATTAACATTTATTACAATCAGAAAATAATCTAATTCAATTAAAACGTTTCCACAAAAGCGGTTTAATGACTTTCCCCAAAATAAAGTACATACGACTGGAGCATTTATTATGCCAAGGCCCAGTGTCAGTCGTGAGGGAGCTGCAATGACAGGCGTGATGTGGCTCTGTGGAAAGGTGAGGACAGGGCAGGCGGGGCTGGGGAGGGTTTGGCCGAGCCCCTCGTCAAGAGAGAGGGGATGCTTCTGGACAGCAACCCTCTAATGAGCAAGCAGGCCCAGAGCCAGAGGAGCTGCCCACAGCCGCCTTCACCCTCACCCCCACTTCCTGCTTCAGCCCCCTTGCCTCCTGCCAGCTCATCGCTGTGCCTGGCACCCCCTTCCCTTTATAGGATCAAGCTTGGGTAAGGAATTAAGGGGCAGGCTTGGATTCAGGGGCCTGAGCCCCTTTTTGCCTGTGTCACCTTGGGCAGGTAGGAGGTGTTTAGAGAAAGGACTGTTAGCAGGGCTTTCTGAAACTTAGCCAGGAGATATTTGCAAAGCTGGAGAAACTGCCATTTGAAAGCTGCAAGCAGTTTTCTGACTCTCATGAGGCAGAGATTTGAATTCATAGTGCCTTTGTTCAGCAAAAATCCCTTGATGGGCCCTTAGTTATAAAAACAGAAAGCAAATACTTGGAGTTCATCCTTTGGAGCTAACGATATCTGAGCACATACTATTGCCAGGCAGAGGGCTAAACACATTTGTTGGACTATGTCCTTTAATCCTCACAACAACCCTGCAAGTTAGAACTCTCCATTGAAACCTAGGCTCAAAGTGTGCCTGAGGACCATGGTTAGTTAGAGGTGAACCCTGGATCCAAAGCTGGGCAGCCAGACTCAGGGCAGAGAGGCCCCCAGCAAGCTCAGAATAACCGTGGGACCCTGTGGGGGAGGGAGGCCTCTGTCACTGGACTTGGGTGGGGCCCCAGAGTCTGTCCTTTTGAAAAGCCCCCTGGAGACTCTGGTGCTCTGATCTTGGAGATTGAAATCTCTACATCCACCCTGTCTCCTGGCGTCACACCTTGCCCAACACCCCTGCTCAGCTGTGGCCTCAGAAAAAGGACAGTATGAATTAAGCCCCCTCTCATCCAATTCAATTGCACCTACATTGTCTGAACTTTATACAGTCACCAGCATTGAGTATAAGCTTTAAAAAGAGCTCTGTTAACTTGATAGGCAGAAAATGGGAGGCCAACAATAGGATCCTAACTAAAAAAGAAAAAGGCGGAGGAAACAACACTTGCGGGATATATAGCAAACGTTAGTGATGGTCACTTCTGGATGGTGACCTAGTGGATCAACTTTATTTTCGATTTCCTACTGTAAACAGACATCACTTTTATAATCAGAAAAAGCTATTAAAATGGTTTTTAGGTATGCCCTCTTAGTTTTTCATTTCTCTTATTTCTAGAAAGTTTAAGCATTTGGATTCTTCTATGACTTGTCCTCATCTCTCTATTGGCATTTTATGTTCTTAATGATGTGTATAAGCTCTTTATAACAGGATTTTAACCCTATGTCCATTATATTTGTTGAAATGGTTTTCCTGGCTGGTTATTTTTCAATTTTGTTTCTAATGTTTTCAGTGGATGAAGGTTTATCATCTTTATGTAGTCAAACCTATTGATCTTTCCCTTTCAGGTGCCTTCTGTTGCTTTATAAGTTAGAAAATCCTTTATCAACAGCAGATAAAACAGGTATTGACTTAGCTTTCTTTCTAGTTCTTAGGGTTTCTTTTCTTTTTTCTTTCCTTTGTGCCATGTAGCTCCTTGTTTGATCTGCTTGGATTTATTTGAGTTTACAGAGTGCAGATTATTTTCCAAATAGCTAACTGATTGTACCAGCACATCTTATTGGATAAGACTTTCTTTCCCTTCCATATGGTAATGTCTTACTGATCCTATATTGCATTTTTATAGATAATAAGCTTTGTTTTTAAGTTACCTATTCCATTACACTGACCTTTTTTTTTCTTGTATCTGTATCACACTGTTTTATTGATCATAGCTTTTTCATATACTTAAATAGCCTCTCAATTTCAACAATTCCTGGGTTTCTTTCACCTATTCATTCTTCCAAGTGACTCTGAGAACCATTCTGTAAAGGTCAAAACAACAACAACAAGCCATTGAGGTTTAAGATTCAAATTTCATTGAAATATTTGAGGAGATACATGGTCTTTCTACCCAACCTGGGGGCTCATCTCTCTATCTGCACATCTTCTATTATAATTCTTGGGAGAGTTTTGTAGTTTCTCGTATTTCTTTGTTTAGCCATCCCTACAAGAATGTGACTAGATGCCCAGAGAAGCAGAAATGATAAGAAGAATAATAAATTTACATATATGTATGCTATATAATACTGTCATTTTTAGTGAGAGAAGCTGTCTTTTGAGAAGTGCCATGATCGTGATGTCTATTGGGTCAGCCCTTAAGTGAGTTAAGGGAGGAAAGCAATTTGCAGAATATTGTACACATTGTACAGGTGTATGTGTATGTTTTGTGTATATTTGCACGAAAATGGGGCAAGGGGTTGAGCACTTTACCATCTAGATCACCACGGCATGGGGGGAATGGAGAGGGTGGAGGAATGGAAGGTAGATTCCTGCCCACCCCTTTGCTTCCCACCCCCCCCCCCCCCCACACACACACAGGAAAAGAAAGTTGCCAAAGTGGCCAGTTACCTCTATGGTGGCTGATGGTCACTCAGTTGCCTTTTTTTTTTTGTCCCAGAAGCAGTCCTAGGAGGCCCCCATGGTAGGCACCTGCTGGGTGGGTGAAGCTGGGGTTTACTAGCTTGGCAAACTTTGCCCCTCTCCACCTGCAGAGGTGGGGTGGAGGGAGGCAAGTCTGCTCTGGGGCCTCTTGAGTGGGAAGCTTCCACAGGCGTCCAGTACCTCCCTCTCCTCAGCAGACACCCCGTTCCTGGCCAGCTCCTTACAGAAGGAGCCAGGATCTGACTGCTCAGCCTGACAGGCCCTTTCTGGATTTGCCCCCTTCCCCATCCCCACTCTGCTTGCTTCAGGAAGCCTTCCTAGGCTGCCCCAGTCTGTCACGGTTGGAGTGAATGACCGTAGGACCCAGAATTATACATTGGCATAGAAACAGGCTAGCAGACTTGTGACGTGGTGGGGAAGAGAACTGGCTTCCGAGTGAGCAAGGCTGGGTTCGACTCTCAGCCCTACTACTTACCAGCTGTGCAGCCTTGGACAAGTTTCTTTTTCTTTTTTTTTTTTTTTTAACATCTTTATTGGAGTATAATTGCTTTACAATGGTGTGTTAGTTTCTGCTGTACAACAAAGTGAATCAGCCATACATATACATACATCCCCATATCTCCTCCCTCTTGCGTCTCCCTCCCACCCTCCCTATCACACCCCTCTAGGTGGTCACAAAGCATCGAGCTGATCTCCCTCTGCGATGCGGCTGCTTCCCACTGGCTATCTATTTTACGTTTGGTAGTGTATATATGTCCGTGCCACTCTCTCACTTCGTCCCAGCTTCCCCTTCCCACTCCCTGTGTCCTCACGTCCATTCTCTACGTCTGCGTCTTTATTTGGACAAGTTTCTTACTCACTCTGAGTTTCAATTTCCTCACGTGTAGAATTGGGGTCAGAGGGCTGGAGTGAGGATGGGAAGCAGGGGAGGCCGGCGCAGGACCTGCGGGCAGGAGCAGTTCTGCCCCTGCCCCTCCTGCGAGTCTCGCTCAGACTCCGAGGAGACAGAGGGGAGGAGTGGGCGGAGGCAGGAGGCAGGACACACGCCAGGCCGAGAGCTGAGTCTGAGGAGCAGGCTGGCGATTGCAGATAGCTGAGGGAACGTTCCCAGTTGGAGTCACCCCAAAAGCTTCTTGGCTGAACGGGGCCCTGAAGAATGGGGAGGAAAAAGGACAAGAACACTGTGGGCAGGGAAATCTCCAGGTGCGTTTGACGAGCAGCAAGGAGGCCAGCCTAAGCAGGGCCTGGGGGTCGGGTCAGCAGTAAGCATGGCCGGGTGGCGGGACTCGGGCTCTGCAGTTGGGTTGTCTTCTCTGGGCACCGGGAGGCCACTGATGATTCTGGGGCGACAGCAGGGCGTGAGGGAGGAAGGCCATGAGCTCCGGGAAGCTGGGAGGAGGAGGCGGACTGTCTTGAGGACAAATGCTAGTTCCCTCACTAGGGATTTGGGGCAAACAAAGCCTCTCTGGCTTGTCTTCTCATGGGTAAAATGGGGATAATTCTAGAACCTACCTCATAGGGTTGTTGTGAAGGTAAAATGAAGCTAGTTCAACCCTAAGAAGCTCTCCCGTGCCCTCCTTTGCGCTCCTAGGAAGGAGCACTGACAAGAAGGCACACAGATCTGGGTTCATACCCTGACTCTGATTAGTTGAGCGAAAATGGGCAGAATGGAGCCATCTCCTTGGATGGCTGTGGGGATGAAGCACACTCTCACCTTTGGTAGTGTTGACGCTCCCACCGGCGGCAGCCCAGGGGCTCTCTGAGCAGCGCCCAGGCCACAGAGCGTGGGGGAAAGGCCGGCTGCCCTGACCTGGAGGAGGCCCAGGGTCAGGAGGCAGAGGCAAGCCAGTGGGGGGCGCTGAGCCACTCAGAGCCTGAGGGAAAGAGGCCTGCAGAGCCTGACACCCACAGTGGGGCTCTGTCCTCAGCACTGGGGGGTCTGAGTGGCCTGGCCTGGGATGGCCGTGGCGGCAGGGTTAGGATGTGCCCCCGGGTGTGTGGTGGAGGGAGGCGCAGGGAGGAGAGGCGCTTGTGGGGAGAGGAAGACCTGATGAGGAGCCACGGGTTTGCAGGTTTTCACTTTGCTTGACTTCCAACCCATGGTTCCAAGACTGCAGCCCAGGTGTGGGCTGGTGAGCGATGGGTGGTGGAGGTGATGGACTCAGAGAGCTGAGAGCTCTGCCCCCTGACAGAGATTCGGAGCCCCTCTACTCCTGGGGCCCCGGGTCCCCCTCACCGAACACATTCCCCAGCACCCAGTAGCCCTGCTTGGATTCTCAAACTGGGACTGGTGACCAGTAAGGCTCAGCCTTTTGGTTGCTTCCATGTACCTTCCAGAGGGTAAGGGAATAGTTGGTTGGGATACGTGTGTGCGGAGAGTTATCTATTATCTCCAGGAGATCAGGGGTTATACCCAGGCAGCCTGTTTCCACTCAGAGGTTTGCAAGTTTGAGAGAACCGGACCTTGGCAACCAACTCCCTACTCACCCCCCGCCCCCAACCACCGTATGCAATCCAATTTTTAAGTTTCAGCTGTTAATTACCTCGACCTGCTCTTACTGGCAACCTGTGATCCGCCAACTGCAGTCCTTGGCTCCTGAGGCACTAATGAAGTTCTTTCCCTAAGCAGAGCACAGGCTCACTTAAAAGGAAGCATAATTTGCTAGGCCTTGGAAAGCAGCAAGAGCTCCCAGAGCAGAGGGTGCTCACTCAGCGCCAGGCACCCGGAGAGCTTCTCGTACCAGCTAATTCCAGGTAGGAAAGAACTCAAGATTCTTTGTGGCCTGCGTTGAAAGAAGTCAGTTCCCAGGCATGTAGGAAGCCAAAGGCCCTACTCAAATGTCAGTGGCCCATCACCTCTGGACAGCCCAGAATCAAAAGGGAAGAGTGGTCTTCCTGAGGGCCCACTAACGGAATTCCTAGGAATGGATCCCACGCTGTGCAAGGTGATGGAGGGGAAGTAGGATCTGTCTCCAGTTATACCAAAGGACAAAGTGACCTCACTGATGACCTCGCTCCACCTCACTTGGGAGTCAGGCTTGGGCAACCCTGAACTGGTCCCACCGTCCAAGCTTGTATCTTTTCAGGGGCCCCGGTTGGCCACTCACCAGCAGAGCATTAGGCAGCAACCCAAGCCTAGCGTGCTCCATCTCTGGGGCAGCTCCAGCTGTCTGTCTTTGTCTTTGGCTCTCTTCCTCCAGAAGCCAGTGTGCTGTGCTCACAACGAGGAAGGCTAGCTCCCCAGCTCCTCTCCAGCAAGCAGAGCCCGTGTCCCTGGGGGTCGTCTCTCAGTTTTGTTGCTGACCCTTCCTCCTAGGCCCAGGCAACAGAGAGAGCTCTGAGGCCCACATCAATATGGGTTTTGCCTCCTCAGCAACATAAAACTTGAGTATGGCAATCAGTTTTCTGCAATATCCCTTAAATACCATGTCTGAAAATGCCAGAGTGCTTGCTAGTGGAGAGAAGCAGAAACACTGGGCTGGAGACAGTGCCCACTGTAAGGGGTTTAGAGCTCAGGTTTGCACTTTCATTCATTCTACTCCAATAACGTGGCAGCTCTCACTGCCACTGCCCACTGCCGACTTGTCGGTGGCCTCCGCTCTCTGCTCCTGAAGTGTCTGCACATTAGCTTGTCTGCCTTTGTGAGGACACTGTGTGTGACCGTGTACCTTTAGGAACAGGCAAACGATGTGGATTCTGTAGCAGATGATATTGTACAAGGCCCTGCCTTGCTCATATTGTCTGCAGAGCTCTGAGATGGCCCCTCAGAGGCTCAGCCACCGCCAGCTAACCAAACCTCTCAAACATGTAGTAGTACAAACCCAGGAAGTCTATATGGTGACTGGTCACCAGGGGGCGATCTCACACAGCAAACCCGCAGCCCTTTGAGCTCTGGGGGAAAGCTGAAGGCCTTCTCGCTCCCTTCCATGCCTAGTTTTCTCAATTTAGCGAGGGAATGAATCGAAATATAGTCCAGGTCAGCAGGGAGGAGCATTCAAGAGGGCATGCATCCTGGGATTTAAGATGTAACCACGTCTGCAACCAAACTCCCCCTCCCCCGCAGCACGTCAGTGTGGGAGAGCTGCTGAAAGGACAGCGCTTGTCTGGCTTTTAGTGTATATGAAAATGAATTTATTTACACAGTAACATGATGCCACAGAGAACACAGCAAAGTACCACAGCAAACCAAAGGGCGGCGCCACCTGGTGACAGAGGGGACCTTTCACTGGTGGGTTTATACAACTCCAAAACATGTTAAGTAGAGGTGAAGCTCCAGGAAAGAGCAAAAGAAACAAGATTTTCAAAAAGAGAGCATGGGCAGAGCCATGGGGAATGAAAGAGAGAGTGGAATGAGGGCTGCCATGATTCAAATCACTGAGAAGGACAACATCTGGCTTCCGCCCTCATCTCACGCCAAAATGCCCGGCATATCATCAACAGAAAAATCCCATCCCAGTGTGTTCACACATCTGCTAAGGGAAGGGATAACCAAGTAGTATTTGGAGCAAGTTTCCTGAAGCAGTGTGGTTTATCTTTCAAAAATGCTACCCTGAAGCCATAGGACTGGTTCAACATTCAAGTTATCACGAGTGCGGACACACACATACTTTCCACACACTACACGGGCAAAGTGGATTTTCCATAATATAATATTTGTAGCAAAATATATGACTCTGTACTTCTGCTAGGTTAGAAAATGTCCGACCTCTTTGGATTCCCTGAAACTTTCTGGATTGAAAAAAAAAAACAACAAACATGGAGGCAAATGGATGGGTAAAGGTGAGAAGCTGGAATAAACGCGGAGGCTCTCTGGAGTGGGAAACATGTGATGGGACGCCCAGATGCAAGCCCCTGCCGCCCACCCAGGTGGGGAAAGCTTCTAGCAGTGGCTGACGCAAAAACCTACTCTAATTTCAAACAGCTGCAGAGAGGGGGGTGTTTAACAGCTGTATAGCACCTTGTACATTCTGGGCACTTATAAATATTAAATGGTGGTGATGGTGAGTGATAAACACCTCAGTAGGAAGGTTTATAAAAAAATATTAAAATTTGTTAAGAAATTTCCCAAGAGTTCTTTAAACAAACCTATGGAAACTACCATATCTCTTTTAAAAAATTCCTCAGCTCTCAGTATTACGTGGATATGATGTTCCCAAGCTGAAGTCTGGGCAATAGTCACAACCATGTCAATGAGAGAAGAAACAGTTCCTTCTCCTTAAATACTGGGGAACTTTATAATCTGTGCAAGGTTTTCTTCATCATCATCATCATCATCTTTTTTTTTCCCTAATACACAAAATGGACTTGTTTTAAAAAAATAGGTGCTTATTTGAGGATGCATTATTTTATCAGCTGAATACCTGGATGTGGAATGTATGTGAATTCTCCTCCCATGGCATCTGTCGTAACTCAACCTCATCACCTAAGAAGCATCAGGACAAAAAGGCTTGATTTCTTTGGTATAATCTCTACCTAGGATCTTGCACTGCACCTCTTGTGGCTTCCCTTATGGCATCATTTTTGGTCCAACGGAATCCCCACTTTCAGCGCGGACAGCTGGGCTGCAGTGTGCACTTCAGCAAGAGCGGCACTTGGATTCGTCTCAGCACAGCACTTTGGGCCTTTGAGAATATGAGCTTCAATGAGGTAAAACTAATAACCCGGTTTCGTGGGCAGCCATCCTATTTACTCATTAGGCTGAACCAGAATCTTTAATCCTTATCAACTAGTGAGGGGAATAAAAAACATGTCAGAGTTAACCCAGGGAGTCAAGTTCCTCCCCCCAACCCCGAAGTATGCTCATACTTTATTTATACATCTAGAATCATTTGGAATATAGTGCAGTATAATAAGTCCATCCCAATTTCTGGAACTAGCCTGTATTTTTTCAGATCACTGCTGGTAATATCTAGGTAAAAATCCTAGTTGCAGGTTATCAGCAAAACCAAGTCAGGTTACTTCCCAGCACCAAAGTATTCTTAATTCAAATTTGGGAAGCTGAGTGCAATCCTTCTACGCCCTACCGTTTAGTAGGCCCCAAAGATCTTTCATCAAAATTTTACAATGCTGGAAACTTTAAAATACAATTTTAGGTAGTTTAACTCCCAGAAATATCATTAATATTTCTAGAGGTTCAGATCTCTTGGCTTAGAGTTTTCTAAGTTCACAAACTTATTCTGAGTTTGGAAGCACAACTGTCCCCCACTGACAATGAAAGGTTACTCAGAGTCTTAAAACCCTAACAAATAGGTTTTACTTTTAGCCCCTCAACATCAGTAGGCTAGGGAGTGTGGGTGCTTGTGTCCCCCATATATCTCACCCGGTTTATCTTCCGAGGGCAAAACTTGGAACCCACTGCCATATTCCTGGCTTCCAATTCAGACTTAGCCTAGGGGTTGGTGGACGTCCTTCCCGATTCTTTTGTTGTTGATTCCACATGTTGCAACTGCTCTCTTCCCCATCCTGCTGTTATTCTTGATGAATTAGCTTCTGGGCATCACGCTAGTACACCAAAGGGGCTCTCCTCAGGCTAGCAAAAGAGCCCTCTCACAGCCCCTGTCCTTCCTGTGGAACATCTAATTCCCTTCCTTCCCAGACGAGGTTATCATGCTAACAAGGCACTCTGCTGTACATTCAGTCTTGGTCTTGGCTACTCCAGCCATTGTCCTGTTTCTCTAGTACCCAAATGTGTACGAGAGATTATTCTTGCTCATGTGGCTTAAGGAAAAGTTCCAATAGCGGCTTAATTGTTCAAATTCTCAATATAAACGGAAGAATCTATAGTAAAACTTCAATAGAAGAGAAAAAATCCAATCAGTATTGAAGACAATAACTTGACATTACTTGAGAAAACAAAGTGCTATACAAGTCACAATCCAAAACTCATATATATATATATATATATATATAAAAATATGTATGTATGTGTGTCTGTGTCTGAGGGCAGGATTTCTTTCCAGTTGATGAATGTATTCAAAGTTCCTACTACAATTAAAATGGAAATGTAAAATATTTGTGATAATATGAGATTGACTGAATTTCATCATATTTGGAAAAGTATTTGGAGGACCATCTGATGTAAATACTTCTTGCCTAGAAATAGGGTTATTTTGCCTATTCTGCTCTAACCTGTAATACCTTCTTCCCTCCCCACCTTACATTCCTTGGCCCTCACTCAGAGAGCTGTTAATCTAGCCACCTGTCTCAGGAAAGCCTGAGTCCCTTCTCTGACTAGTTGGCATTACTCTTTTGCCCTTAACAAATCTGAATATGAAAACAGTACTAAACACATCTGATGTGAAGAGGTGCTCGGTTTGCCAGTGCTATGAGATAATGGTAGTGGAGGGTGTCCATGGTTATAATACTACAGAGTTAAAATGAAGAAGATTGGGTCCAAGTCAAAACAGAAACAGAGAAAAAAAGTGGGGGGAGGGGAGGGAGGATACCTAGAGAACAAATAGAGGGACCAGGAAACATTCTTCATTAAATATGAAACCTCATTAAATAGTCAACATTCAAATTTACATGGGCAAGGCACCACGAGAGTGACATTGAGAAAGTGTCTCAATATGCAAACCATGGAGGGGGGCTGCTAAGGGAACGTGCTGGCTGACAGGGTCAGTGGTCTGTGCACTGCCACTTCAGTGTATAATTGGGCAGGGAGTTATGTGCACATGGGCTATGCTAAGGTGAACCAAACACCAGCCTGCTAGGCAAGGTGTGGCCATGTCACAGGACACCGAGAGAGAGAGTGGACTGCTGGCCTGCAGCAGCATGCCTACCTTGTGGCCATTCCTAGGGGCAGAGCCTTGCACTCTGGCCAGAGGAGACAAGACTCTTTGTGGGCTAACCAGCTCTCTCCCCTGGAAGTCCTGTACTGCTGGCCAGGAGGACAGGCACATGCTCCATATGGAGCCCCACAAATCCCATTCTCTTAAAAAAAAAAAAAGAAAAAGAAACAAAGAAGAGCACAATAAAATACATTCTTCTCCTTTCTTGATCCTCTTTGATATAGGTGAATCACATGAAAGGTTGTTAATAATGTTAAAAGTTTAAAAATTACCAAAAGGCCACTAACGTGCTATCTAAGTAATACTGCACAATCAGGCTTGGCTTTAACAAACTCTGCACCGGTAGATGAGGGGCCCAGGGCTGTCTCACCAACCAGTGCAGAGAATGCGTCTATCAACCCTGCCACAGGTTGCTCCCCCAGAGGCCTGGCCTCTACTTCCAGCGTGCATGTGCACACACACGGGTACATACGTGTACACACTCTCACACTGTCTGAGTGACTCTTGGGATTTCAAGGTTGAAGTAAACAGAACAGATACTCACAGTTTTGAATAAAACACACACACACACACACACACACACACACACACACACCGGTGGAAGGAACACTCGTCACTCAGCTCAAATATGTGCCAAGGGAAGAAGGGGAGGGTTTCTGGAGATATTGCTTCAGGTGAAGTTGCAACATAAACATTGTATATACAGCTAAAAAAAAAAATACATACCAAAATTGCACATATATCCATAGAGGAGGAGCACAGACCCCACGTACGGTGAACAGCTCTCAGCCACCCACCTCAGCAATCCAAGTTCCCTGGGAGCTGTCCTGCAGAGCCATTTCAGAGGGTAACAAGGAGCAATGTGCCTGTGCACTGGCAGGCAGTCTCTCTAGAAAAGGCCGGCACTCTGAGGAGGAGGTCAGCAGTCTCATCAGCGGCCTTCTCCCCTTCCCCTGCCTTCTGGCCATCCTAATAGCCAGCCACGCCATGCATGCCCTCTAAGGAGACATTACAGCTCAACTGACAGCCGTTTCATGCAGGGCTGTTGTCTACAGCATTTGGTAGACTAGTTAACGCTGGCTACTGACAGAAGGAAGCTGGCCAATTACTGCTCGAGGGAAAACTGTGATCTGGGCTCCGGCAGCCCTGGCTGCTAACGTTGACAGCTCTGACAGTGATCAAAGAACAGTACTTTAAACTCTGTTCCCCTGATGGCCCCTAGAGAATTGCACATGCAGGAAAATCATCTCCTTGTGTCCTGCCAGCTATTTATAAGATCTGAACTGCACTCCACCCTGCTGAGGCACTGGTGACACCACCTTGGGTCAGCTCTGTAATGGGCCACAAGTGGCCGATAAACCCAAACTTCATTGGCAAGTGGGGAGAGAGTAGAGGTGAAGGAGAATCAGGCAGTGGCAGCAGAGGGGAGACTGTTAGGGCCGTCCTCCATGCAGTGCACACACTTATCGATAATAGAAATGAAAATGGGTTCATGACCCAAAGGATGGGATCTCTCCTTGCCCTTCTACTCCTCCTGGAACAAGGGGTACAGTCCCCGGAACCAAAACTGGGCTGATGCTAAGGATGGCAGTTCCGCCTGGTAAGAGAGTCAGTTATTGATCCTTTAAAGGAAGAAAGTCTGTTGTGAGAGCTTAGTGGATGATGGTAAGGACTGGTTAAATCCGTCTATTGCTAGTGAGAATAAATACACGGTGTTAAAAAGACAGGGGATATTCAGAATTACGGAGGAACTGGACCCAGCTCACTGAGTTCAAACCAGAGGAGCTGTCCCTTCAAGGATATGTCTTCATTTTCCTGCATTCAGGGCACAGTTAGGGCGGAAGGCATTCCCATGGAAGGCAGCTGCATGTTTGTGCGGCTGACTTTCTGTGAAGTTAAGAGGGACTCAGCGTCTCACTGGATTTAGAGCTGAGGACAACCTTTCAGAGTGGACTCATCTGTTCATGGATGGGGATGGAAGGCTGGTCTCTCCCCTTTCCTTGAATTCTGTGTGAGTACTAGGAAGGGGAAGTATGTGAGCGACTTGAAGAAGGTGACAATGAAGTAAGAGCAGCAACTGGGACACGTTAACGGGGTTGCAGGATTTTCACGACGCAGCTGAGGGAGTCTGGAGTAGCAAAAGCCAAATACTGAGCACAAAGCCAGTCCTCCAGGCTGACGCCACCTTCCCTGTCCAGGGACTTCTCAGCAAACTTGATCATGAGCAGTGTTCGCTTGATGTCTAGCCAGTTTTGGAGCAGGGCATTCCTCTGCACTGGGCTGGGGGAGGCGGTGAAAGTCTGGAAGAGGCCTTCGCGGGGGCCCCAGAGCAGACACTGGAGGATGCCTTTGGCGCCTGAAATGAGGAGTCGCTCGGAAGGGTTGGGGTTCAGGAGGCAGCTGGCCAGCTGCTGCAGGCCCCGGGAATAGGGGGAGCGGAGTGGGATGCGAGGCAGGTCTGCTCGAGTGTATTCCTTCTCCTTCAGCTCTGGGTTCTCATCGAAGGGGTTGGGCAGGTGCAGCATCTCGTAGATGAGGATGCCTGTCTGGAACTCATCACACTTTTTATACTGGGTGGCTGTGATGATCTCCGGGGCGAGGCGGGACTGGTCCCGGAGGATCTCAGGGTCCACCAGATGGCTCTTCTGCTTGGCTTGAGAGAAGTTGCTTACTATGAGCCTCGTGGGACAAGAAGAGGTGGGGCCGGGCTCCGCAGGCCCAAGGCCCTGGGCGGGTCCCCCGGGCTGGTAGTGGACAAGCAGCAGGTTCTCCAGACGCAGATCGCAGTGAGTGACGTGGTAGGGTTTGAGGTGCTCCAGGCCGGAGCACAGCTGTAAGAGCAGCAGACACACTTGCCTCTCATACACGTCAGGGCTTTTCCCATGCTGCGCTAGAGAGTCTCGCACAAAGTCGGCCACGGTGAGACACGGAACCTCTCTGGTGATGACCACGACGTGGCTTCTCTGCTTCCTGCTAACGACTGCCTGGCTTTCCTTGTGGGATGACTCCGCTTCAGAGCCGGGCTCTGGGCTTTTTCCATCAGTTCCTCCTCTCACCTCTTCCGTCGCTTCCATTTCATCCTCTTCCTCTTCAGGGGCATCAGGGTCCTCCCAGGGAAGCAGGCGTTTAGGAACTTCAGCAAGAAAGTGACCACAGTCCTGCTGGATGTTAAAATGGACAGCCAGACTCTGCCGGACAGCCAAGCTGTGATAATACTGCTGCGATTCTTTAGCTTTGCTCTTACAGATCTGTAAGTAGAAAGCAAACAACACAATTTAAAATGCACACTTTCATAATAAGGCTTATGATGTGTAAAGAAGTGTTACCTGGAAGGTGACTGGTGGGAGTCTGGAGTGGCAAAAGCAACAGCTTTGCAGTGAAGACACAGTGTTAGAGTTGAGTCTTCAGAAAGGGTCTTGGCAATCCTGTGCTGAGTGACAGCAACAGTGTCTACGTGCTTAACTTCATGTGTATTATCTCTAGTCCTTACACTAACTCTTCAAAGTAGGCCGAGGACCTAAGAATTAAAAAAACAAACAAAAACCAAACCAAAACAAAACAAAAAAACCCCAGGGCCACCAGTTTGCAAACCTAAGTCTGTCTAACACCAAAGCTTCCTCTTTCCACTGTACCTTGCCCCTCATCTAGAAAAGTGAACAACAAAAAGTCATTTTCCACCTGCTTTCTGTGGAGGTTTACAGCCTAGACTTATACAGCAGCTCAATAAATCGCTCATAAAGTAGGCCAGAATACCTTATTATATCACTGGTCAGGAGAGTGACATACAATTGGCCAGGTAAACTGTGGGTTTTCCTAACTTTTTAACGAATGTCATTGTGATGGTCACAACTCAGGCACTCATGGTTCACTGGCAGGGTAGAGATGAAAGAGTGAGAGAATCATTGGTCTCAACTAGTCAGAGCAAAACCAACATTTCAATGGCAGGAGTCTGAGTTTTACACTTTCTCTTAACAGGCCTCACTGAAGGCCTAATATTCAAGCAATAAGGCCTCTCAAAAAGACCTTAAGTGGTTACGGATCAAGGAAGAGTTGCTTGATCAAAAACATTAGCCAAGAGTTCTACATACTAAAACAACTATTGTATTTCTGGTCTTAAAGGGTTAGAAAAGCAAAAAGTAAATAAAATCACCCCTAAATGGATTCTCCTCATGATATGATATGAGAAGTTGACAACGGAAGGCTGAGTCTCCAACACCAGTTCATAGATCATAATAGTCTGGTCCAGACAGATCCTCCACGACCCTGGGAACCAGGTACACACTTGCCACTCTTCCTCCCCAGCAGGAGCACGCTGCCGCATCTCACAAACACCACAGCCTCCCAGCAACAGGTGCTCTGTAGTGTTTACATTTGCCCGTTTATTGCAGTAACACAGAAATACACATTTTGAAAAGCTTTTCTAGTCATTTCTATTTAAAAAGAAAAATGTACATCTTAGGAGGACGCTGATGGGTTCTCAGTTCGGAGAAGCAGCATGCTCTGATTTCCATTCAAATAGATATTTTTAAAAAGGGACCAAAGGCAAAGGAGTCTCAAGAGAGAGGAACATCCCTCTCTCATTTACTGTATTTATACGTATTTATTACAGTTAGAGACTTGATATGAGTGATTCAATGCCACACACACACACGCATGCACACATGCGCGCACACACACACAGAGGTCTGAAAACAAGTTTCTTCAAGTCTTCTACCACCTACCTAATAAGTTTGAGGGCACAGTAAGCATTTCTTCTTTAAGCAAACTTCTGGTCTTAAAACAGAGATATCCCCAGACTGAGTTCAAGTTCAAACATATATCTTTCAGAAAGTATTATCTTTGGAAAGCTCTCAAAGTCTCAGCACATGCAGCATAATATATAATCCTGTATGCTCATTAGTCACAACATGAATTCTTTCTATACTATACTGTTGGCAATATTTCATATTTATATGTCACTAGGTATTTAAAAATCCTATACTAGTCATCACTTAGTTGTATGGGAGTTAGATCCAGGACATGGCACCATTAACCCCATTTCCAGTTTTAATAATTTGCTCAATATCACACTGCCTGCTGGAATGAAAGTTCAAAGGTCCCAACTCCTCAGCCTTTGAAAAGTCAATCAAATACCACTGAGTTTGGCTGAATTAGACTGTGTAGTTAAACTCTAGCTGTCATCCTATAGAAAGGACACTCACCAAAGACTTGAGAGGACTAGCATTTAGCCTCTCTACTAGCTGTGTAACCTTGGGCATTTCTCTTAATTTCTCTGGGTCCCAGTCTTTCTAATAAAGGAGACAATATAAAGAATACTGAAACGTACTTCACAGGGCAATTATGAGAATCAAATGAGATCAAGTATGTAGAGCATATCTGTAAGCTACAAAGCTGTACAAATGTAACATTCATAATGACTAAAACAGTTAACAACTTGTAAATGTTAAAATGATGCATTATAGAATCCTCATATTTTTTTGAACAAAGAGAACAAGATAGAAAAATGCATCTTTCTTTTGAGTCTGAGAGCCGCTAGCCCCAGCAGCGAGGCTCTCTGACCATAGGTTTCATAGAGGGCAGCTAAAGAGGGACCGTTAAAGTTTCACACCTCCATGCCAGGTCAGCCCTGACAAACAAGTCAAGATCAACAGCATGTTCTGATCTAAGACGGGCCAACCTAAGGCTAAGAGAGAGAGAACTGTTTGGCCCAACTGTAGTTTTCACTATACCAAGTTGCACTGAAAAAAACTTGCCACCTTGTGGTTTGGCATTAGAAGCAGAGAAGACGCTCTAATTGTTATTTCTATTCTAATTTTATCTACACACACACACACACACACACACACACACACACACACACATATACACACACACATTTATATAAGATATCCTAGAGCTTTGTGAGTAGATAAGAGCATGGATCCTACAACAAGAATTTATGTTTAGCTTCAGATCAACTTGAGATAAAAGTTCAAAGTGATTTACGAAGAAGAAATGATAAATCGTTCAGTCATTTTGGATGCTCTGAAGGAAAATGGTCTGCCTAAATAGCCAAGCTGAGGAGCTAGCACTTCCTTATCTCTTCATCTTATAATATGTAGACAGGCTGGAGAATAATAGGTCACTCTAGTTGTAAGGGCAAAGGAGAAAGGGAGAAGACTGGAGTGTGAAAGAGGAAAACAAAATACCAGGGCTTTTAATTGGCTCATAACCATGAGAACAGTTACAACCAAAACACAGACCTATGGAGATTTGCATAATAGGATTTCTCATATGATGAGTATCTCATAAATCTTTATTATGGAGCCTGCGATGATGTTAATTTAGGTAGGAGTATTATGTTATTCTGTGTACCACATAGTAGCCATTTTTCAAATAATAATAACTTGACTCCTTTAGTTTAAAAAAAAAAACTCAAAATGACCTGACTTCAGGTGATAAATTTCTAGTCCAAAAGTCATTTCAGAAAACGAGCCACTCTTTCCAGAACAAATGGACAGGGTTCTTCCAGCTGGTTGTTGTTTTTTTCCTTCTTCCCTTACCCAGTATTTTCTCTAGCAGAGATCAAGGTAACTTCTTCTCGGCCTCCCATTTTTATTTACTTTTCTTGAAAGGAATTCATACTCCTTCCTTACAAAGCGTAGCTGGCTTGAACTGAAAGATCCACTCCTCAAGAAGAATGATTTCCACAGGACTCCTCGGCTTCACAAAATTTTGAAATAGGAACAAAACTGGAGCTGGAATTTCCCCATATCTTCATGTAAGATTCCCTTTTGTAATGGGAGAAAAATCATCTCATATTTGCCTTGACTATGTATGAGAAAGCCTATTTAAAATGCTGCCAATTTTGACAGACTGTACTGTGTACATTTTCTGAATGGGAAGAAAAGCCCTAGGAGAGCCTGAGCCACAGTGACACTAGAGGGAGCTGCAACATCAAGATCCTGGAGTCGTTTGCACGGAAACTGCAGCAAGAGAACAAAACCAGGCTGGTGAAGGTTGAATCTTGTAAAATATGCCATAGGTCCTCTTTGTGGACAAGTTCTTGGTTCTACGAAGGTGGCAATGCCTAATTCATGAAAAGGGAACACTTCGTGTGAGGAGCACAAGCAGGAAGGGATGCCCATCCTGGGCACAGTGACTCTTGCCTCTCTGCCCACTCACAAGGCACACCTTCCGGAGCTGCTTCTCCAGAGGAAGCCAGAAGAACATCAAAAGGGACAGTCAGCCAGCTGGTAGTTCCACACCCACCAATGTGGACGACACACTGTCACAAAAACAGAGGTTTGAGGGAAACTGAGTGCTTGTCTGAGTTAATAAAGATGAGTGAGAACAGAGAAGGGGAAGGAGAAATATTGATTCCTACCAATTGTGCACTCAAACAAGTGTCCGACAGCTGCTCCTCAAGCTTCCTATCTGTGGAACACAGCATCCTGAAGCAATCTGGCCAGAGGCCCTAAATACAGTGGGGTGGGGGACTCCTTAACCACTGTTAAATCATCTGTTGGAAAATGGGGGAAAAAAATGCTTCCAGACTCAGAGCCAAATTAATCTCTCCTGAGACCTTCTTAGACCCAGGTCAAAATATACAACACTTAACACAAGCCTGATCTTAGTGGGGAAACAGAGTTGACAATGGATCCTCACACACAACCTGAGAAGTTTAATTCCAAACATTCATTTCAGTGCAGGAGCTCATTTTCTGTGTTGCTCATGGCAACTACTCTGCATTATCTTTGAGGCAAATTTGCCATTATAAAGCATTTATGTTTGTTATAATAATCTCAACCTAGATAGCTAACTTTAAAAAAGTAGACTGTGGGGGGCATTGACTGTAAAGCCTCATTAAAAGCAGCTGGGAAGGAGAAGACAGCGTTATGTGTCTAATGCTACTGACCCTTTCAGAATGCCCACGATGCCTGGGACCTGTAAAGAGGGTGTACATCTTGGCTGCCCTTTCAGTATTGCGGAGTGGAATAGATATTCAGTTTAAGGCAACAAAGTAGGGAGGTGGGGGAAAAAGGTGGACATTTGGCAAAACAGGATGGCTATGGAATAAATCAGTTGTTGAATGGGGAGTGGGGTATTATCTGTTCTTACTTACTCTACTTTCCTCCCAAAGGCTTCCTGAAATGCTGGTGTTTGAGGGGTCTGCTCTCTATCCTCTCTTCTCACTGACATACTCCCTTCAGTAAGCTCACGGCTTCAGCCATCTTGATATACTGCTGGTTTCCACATCTACATTTGCAATCCAAACTTGTCTCTGAGCTTCAGACTTATCTATACAATGGCCTACTTGATTCCTCTCCATGTATGTCCCATCCGATAGATGGATGCCTTAAACTCAACATAACCAAACCTGAACTTTTCCCCACCAAATACCCTGTTCTTCCAGTATGCCCTCTATTGGTGAATGGCTCTGTTATCTGTCCCAACATCTAGATGAGATATGAAGTTCACTCTGGATTTCTCCTCCATCTTCATTCCCTGCATCCAGTTAATTACCAACTTCTACTGATTTTGTTCCCATATAACTTTCAAATTATCCTCTTTTCTCCATCTCTATGGCTACCATTATCATTTGCTGGTCTACTACAAAAGATTTCCAACTGGTCTCCCTGCCTCTCATGTGATTCCCCTCAAATACACGTTCTACGTGGTCACCAGAGCCACCTTTCAAAAAAAAAAAAAAATTGGATAAACTTCCTCGTGGTTCCTCATTATCTTCACAGGATAAAGTCCTGGCTTGGCCTCTCTTTCTAGTCTTATTTCTCACCCCTCTTCTGCTTTTGCCACACTGAACTACATGCAGCCAGAGCCCTACTCCTACCCTCCAGGTATTCTCTCTGATTTAGGCTCCTCTTATCCCCTCATACGCCTGAGGGATTCCCACTTACTTTTTTCAAAGTCATCACATGCATCATGTGTGTCAAAGAAAGAAAGTGCTACATACCCTAAACCTCCTTTCTGTTTCACCTGCATCTCATGTACATGTCTCTATTATTACAGCTATCACATTTTTTTTTTTTTTTTTGTCTGTCTTAAGAGCAGATATTTGTATCTTTGGGTTCCAGCACAGAGCAAGGCACCTAGTGCATGCTCAGTATGTCTGCACAAATACTAAGAAAGGTGACATCTGACCTGGTGTAGCCATGAGGCTCATTTACTCAGAACAGCTAGAATATATGCATAGCTTTTATTAAACACATGGAAGTTGGCAAGGTGATGGGGAGGGGGCAATGGCTGACAAATCTGGGTAATAAACACTCATGACCTGACCACACAAATGAGTAAAATCTGAACAATGAGGGCTGTCTGCTGAGTCCAGGCTGCCTTGGAGGCTCAGGGGTTTTGTATTGCACAAAACCACACAAAACAACACTGTTCTTCATCATTCCATTCAATTTTCTCTTTTCCCCAAAGAAAGCAATAATTACAAAATACAGGACTCTTCAAAAATATTCTACATTAGCTTTTATCTTTCTATTATGGGCCCACTCAGCCTAGTATGCCTTCAGCTGACTTCCACTTTATCAGCAGGGATTCTCATTTCCAGCTCGCACTATGCACTTTACAGTTCCTCAGTGAACTTTAAGTGAGACGGATATTGTAGGGAATGAATGGTAGAGGGACAAAAATGAGAAACACTGAAGATCACACACACACTATACCATCTGTGGTATTCTGTCACATTACCCAAAAGCACAACTCCATACAGGAAAGAGTATAGAATGAAAACTGGCAAATTCTAAATTGATATCCATTATTTGGTACAACCTCACTCTAAGAATACAGGCTGATCACTGACTGACCTCAATTCCTTGATCTGTCCAGGAGGAGTACTGCTTTACTTGCTGCTACACAGCTAAGACCTATACACACTCAATGCTGTTACAAATATATTCAAAATGGATTAAGTGTTTAATATATAAATGCTGTCTGGGCCCCAAGTACTCAGAACTCCATGCTTTAGGAATCTGCTATGAGACCTGTCAGGTAGGCCAGGTATTTTACAGCTTGAACTGCTGCAAAAATATTCACATGCCCAAAAAACATTTTGGAGTCTAGAAGAGAAATTCAAGAAGGCAACTGCATAAGATTTTACTATTTTATTTGTGATTTGTACTCATCAAATCTTCTTATGCTCCCACTCAGCATATGGAACAAAAGAAAATCACCTGTGTTCCTGAGCCAGTAATTTAGGCTGACAGAATGCCACCCAGGATGATCACACTAGAGAAACTGAGGCACAGCACAGTTCAATAACCTGCTGAGGGCCCAGACTAGGAATTCACTTAATTTGAATCCCAATTTATAATTCCCGTCTATGTCCTCTCACCTCATTAGTTAAAGCTATGGCTCTCTTTTCCTACTAGACAATTCATTTTGATTCTAGGTTTACATGAGTACTCCAAACTTCTCCTTTCTAAATCAATTTCCAGTTGAGACTTTAAGGCACTTCTGTATGCATTCAGCTCTGAAATAAAGTGGACACTGACCTAGGATGGCTATGAGTCTGTAGAGCTGGCTGCTGATCAATCACTTTCTGGGACGTTCCAACGCTGGGCATATTTGTGTTGAATTATGATCATGAAAGTGGTTTCCTTTATAGCTTTTTCCTTGTCACTAAGCCAGTAATTAATTGCCTGATCCTATAGTCTGAGCTAGTTGTGAATTCCTACCAATCATAGTTATTCCTATTAATGCTTTTTCATTTAGTGTCTTGCTGTCTCGGCATCCACCCAAATGAGATCAACGGAGACTCCAGAGTCAAAATGCAATAAAAGATGCTGGTCTCCACAGTTCACCTCTACTTTATTACAAGCTTTTAACAAGATTCTTGGCATAGCTGGAAGAAAAGAAGCTACTCCAGTGCTGTAATAGGAAAGTGTACATCTTCACTGAGCTTTGTGTGCTCTATCCCTGAGAACAAAGACCAGGACCGCTTTAAAGAGAGAAGATACCTAGTACCACAGAGTTGGAACTACTGGAAAAGTAAGTCAGAAATTTATACTTTTTGCTTATAAAAGATTTTCATCACCTTCCTCGAGGTAATTTCATCAGTTTCTCATGTGGTCTCACATAGCAGCATTCGTTATAAAAGGGTCTCATGACAACAGTGAAAAAAGAATGTCCCACTGACACTGAGCCATAATTTTACCAACTGTCCACCCTGCTTCTGGGCAAAAGGCTGTCATTTGTCCATTCAGGGATAACACTGAGGCACGGCAGGGTCAATCTACTGACTCAGGTATGATATAACAGGACAAGTTCCACGTAGGAATAAGGAGGCAGCCTGCCATAAAGCTAATGACGATATGCAGAAATAATTGTTCCTCTCTGTTCTCAGTTTCTTCCTGTGTAGAATGACGAAGGCCCGCCCTTCTAGAGTTGATGAGTGTACTTTGAAGACTACATGTTTGGTCAGTGGCTACCCAGATTCTTTGAAAGGTGGCAAAAGCAAGGTGGATTTTATTTAGAGCAGGGAAGTTAAGGGCTGGAGGCCAGCCAGCGTGCAGCCACAGAGACAGACGGTCCAATCTACTGCGTCGTGGCTCACCAAATGGTGACGAGGGGATAAAAGGAGACATGAATAACACAGAAACAGGAGCTGAACGGTAAATATTGTCTGGGAATCGATTTGGCCTTTCCGTCACCAAAACACTTAAAAATACGCTGTGCTCACTGCCTCCTCAGCCTCCCCGTTCCATATTCCCACTAACTCTCTGCACTGGATATCCACTTCCACTAGTACCAAGATTGTATTTTTTTTGAGGTTTACCAGAGATTCAACTCCTGCCTTCTCCTCATTCTGCTCAAGCCTTCTGCAATCTTGGACTCTGATCTGTGGGCCCTTGTTCTTTGCTACATCCTCTCCGAATTTTCCTGCTTTAGGTCACTTAGCTGTGTGGGCCTTTTCCCAATTTGCAGACTCTACCACTACAATCTCATACATTCCCACAGTTTGAACTAAATCAAGTTTATGAGAGGACTAGATAAACTTGACCTCCCTTCTGAGTACCGAACTCACATTTTTGTCTGGTTACAGGCTTTCTCTTGACTTGGCTATCTCATGGGCATGCTCCACAGAGAGCTCATCTTTCTGGCTTTTCTGATTCATATTTCAGTTAATGGCATCACCATCCTCCTGGGGTTGCTCCTCCGTGAAATCTTAGCACAGTGCCCTCATCCTACATCCAGCCACGCACCAGACATGGTCGACGGCCTGCCTCAGCTCTTTCACCGCCTGTCCCTTCTTTTCCATGGTCCTATTTCAGGATCTCTTTATTATTTACCTGGACTATTGCAATAGCATAATGACTGGCTTCCCTGCTTCCGATTCTTCTGGACTCTTCCACTGCAGTTTACTTCCAAAATCATTAATCTTATGTCATCTTTCTATTTAAAAATCCCTAATGGTTTCCCACAAAACACAAAATAAAGCCTAACCTCTTAAGCTCATCAATCAAAGCCTCTAAATTTGGTCCCAAATCTTTCCATAGCTCAATTTTCCACTATTCTCTCCATGCACTGTATTCACCCCTAAGAATAGTGTGAAATGGACACTAGAGGCCCTTTTTTATTGGCCCTGAGGTAAGTGTTAACAATGACTTCTTTCATTCATTAATCTTTATTTATCTTACATCTCCACACCACTGTGAACCTTTATTATAACGTCTTGTTTAAAAGTTATTTATGCCTTTGTCTTTCCCACGGGAATATATGCTCTTTGAGGGCAGGGCTTTTGTCTTATTCATATGTATTTCTGTATTCTGTTAAATGTGACATAACAGAGATATCACAACGTTTTATACAGTAAATGTTTGCTGAAAGGTCAAGAAATATTTATTGAATGCCCATTATGTACACGTGGTGCAGTGGATAAGATGTTGCACTCCCAATGCAGGGGGCCTGGGTTCTAACCCTGGTCAGGGAGCTAGATCCCACATGCATGCCACAACTAAGAGTTTACATGCCACAACTAAGGAGCCTGCTAGCCGCAACTAAGGAGCCCGCCTGCCACAACTAAGACCTGGTGTAAATAAATAAATAAATAAGAAGATCAGAGAAGAAAATTCACAGAGCTGGATTCTTTAAGAAAATAGAGGTGTTTTCTAGGTACATGAGAAGAGAGTGGTGAAATAAATAGCTACCATTTACTGAATGCTTACTTTGTGTCAAATGATGCTCTGAGCACTATATACATCTCTATGTACATATTGACTCTCGTGATTTTTCACAATGGCTTTAAGGAGAATGAAGTTTTTCCTCCATTTTACAGATAAAGACACTAGGCTTAGAAAAGGCAAGTAACTGGGCCAAGGTAACACAGCTAATAAGCTGCTAAAGCACAAATTTAAAGCTCAGTATCAAATGATCCAAAATCTCCAATTCCTTAGCTTTTTCAATGAAAAGACATTATGACACCATTTTTAAACAAAATAAAAACTGCCTATAATCCTCACCACTCTGATTTAGAAATTATTTGCATATTACCACTTTGTAGGTCAATTTTTTTTAAAGTTATGGTCATAGTATTTGGTATTCTGCTATTTTAATGTGACATTTTACAAAAAATGTTTTCCATGATTTTATACAGTCTTCATGAGGACCATTTTTAATGGCTGCAAACATTCCATTGGGCTGATATACCATAATTTATTACATTGTTTCCTTAATATCAGGTACTTTGTTTCCAATTTTTGGCAGTGCTAAAATTCTGAGGGATTGTAACATTAGTAGCTTTCTCTCATAATTTTAAGGAAAGATGGTTATGACTTTGAAGGAATGAGAAAGAAAATATCTAAGTGCAGAGCCTATCAAAATATGCTCAGGCTAGTGCCTAATATTAATGAAGAATAATAGTGAGTGACAAAAGAATGTTGAGAAGTAATTTTCCATTATTGTTAACAACAATAATGCAGTTTTATTATATCTTATATATACTTCATAATTTACAAAAGCAGTTTCACTACATAAACACATACACATATAACAATCTTACAAGGTAGGAAGGGCAGTGAAAATCAAGAGAGATTACATGACTTGTTTGGGAATACACAATGACAGATTCAGAATTTGGACTCATGTCAGCTGACTACTTTTCGTTGAAGACCGATACAATTCAGATATCACACTGAATGAAAAACAGAATAAAGCTATGAACTGAACTGTGTCTTCCCAAGAGTCATATGTTAAAGCCCCAACCCCCAATGTGACATATTCTCTCCCCCACCCTCCCAAGCCCTGACATAAGGACACAGCAAGAAGGTGGCTGTCTATAAGCCAGGAATAGAATCCTCCTTTCCAGTCTCCAGAACTGGGAGAAAATAAATTTCTGTTGTTCATGAAGCCATCCAGTCTGTGGTATTTTGCTATGGCGGCCCAAGCAGACTAAGACCTTGTTACTGAGAAGTGGGGCACTGCTGTAACCAATACCCAAAAATGTAGAAGTGGGTTTAGAAGTGGGTTTGGAATTGGGTAGAAGCTGGAAGAGTTTTAAGATTCATAATAGAAAAAGCCTAGATACTTATGAACAGACTGTTGCTAGAAATATGGACATTAAGGGTGATTCTGGTGAGGTCTCGGAAACGAGGAACATATTACTAGAAAATAGAAAAAAAGGTGAGATTTCTAATAAAATGGCAAAGAACCTGGCTAAACTGTGTTCTAGTATTTTGCGGAAGGTAGAACTAGTGAGCAATGAAATTGGATATTTAGCTGAGAGACTTCTAAATAAAGGGTTAAAGGAACGACTTGTTTCCTCTTGACTGCTTATAGTGAAGTGCAAAGGGAGAAAGAACTGAAGAAGGAACTGTTAAGCAAAAAGGAACCAGGGCTTGAAGATTTAGAAAACTCTCAACCTACCCACAGATTGGGAAGGCCGGGAGGAACCTGCTCAGTGCCTCAGGGGTAGGCTGCCCTGGCAGAGAGTCATGCGGGCGGGGCCCCTACAAAGAGCCAAAGGATCAGGGTGCCCAGCAGAGCCACAGCGGTGATGCTATTATCCCAGTGGGCCTGGAGGGCAGAGTACTGAGTCAAAGAGGATTATTCTTGAGCCTTAATATCTAACAGAATTTGCCTTGCAAGGTTTTGGACTTGCTTGGGACCCATCATCCTTTCCTTCCTTCTGATTTCTCCCTTTTAGAATGGGATTGTGTATCCTATCCTTGTCCGCCACTGTATTTTGGAAGCACGTAACTTGACTAGTTTCATAGGTTTACAGTTGGAAAGGAAATTTGTCTCAGGATTTAACAGACCTTGAGTTTCACACATATCTCATTTAGATAATATTTAGATGAGACTTTGGACTTTAGACTTCAGAGTTGATGCTAGAAGGAGTTAAGACCTTTGGGGCTGTTGGGATGGACTGAACATATTTTGCATGTGTTAAGAACATGAATTTTGGGGGACCAGGGGCAGAATGCTATGGACTGAATTGTGAACCCCCCCAATTCATAGGTTGATGTGTTAACCCCCAATGTTACTATATTTAGAGATAGGGCCTACAAAGAGGTAATTAGGGTTAAATGAGATCACAAGGGTGGGACCTTGATATGGATTAGTGTCCTTGTAAGAAGAGACACTAGGCAGCCCCCACCCCTTCAGCCATGTGGGGACTTAGGAAGAAGGCAGCCACCTGCAAGGCAGAAAGAGAGCCCTGACTAGACACTAATTCAGCCGGAACCTTGATCTTGGACTTTCCAGCATTGAGAACTGTGAGAAAATAAATTTATGTTGTTTAAGCCATCCAGTCTTAGTATTTCGTTACAGCTAAGACAACACCCAAAGTTAAGATCTTAGTACTCTATCACTGCAGTGGACTTGTTATTTAAGGGGTAGTGTCCTTTGGTTTTCAAATTGTTAAATTCTAGCACCAACTTCCTTTTGTAACATTTTAAAAGACTTTTAGTCTCCTCAACAGACATAGAGAACAGACTTGTGGTTGTGGAGTTGGCAGGGGGTGTGGGGTGTGGGGTGTGGGATGTGGGTAGGGGGAGGGAGGGATGGACTGGGAGTTTGGGGTTAGTAGATGCAAACTATTACATATAGAATGGATGGACGACAAGGTCCTACTGTATAGCCCAGGGAACTATATCCAATGTCCTGGGATAAATCATAATGGAAAAGAATACAAAGAAAAGAATGTATATATATATGTATAACTGAGTCACCTTGTTGTACAGTAGAAATTAACACAACATTGTAAATCAACTATACTTCAATTAAAAAGAAAAGAGAGAGAGAAAGACAGTCATACCTGTGAAGCTACTCTAAATTCCATTAGTACGGAAAGGGATATTTTAAGAAGACAAACAGTAAAAAGTTGTTTGTGTGAGCCAACTGCTGGTCTTTTTTGCTTATCTCTGCAAAGGTAGGGTTCACAGTGTCCTAGTAGTTTATTCCTTTAAGGTTGTACTATCAACTGGATCCTTCTACAAATGCCTAGAGGGTCTCCAAAGAGACATTTATAGTCACCATTTAGTGCAAAACATCCTTTCCCAAACCTGCCAACAACTCTTGCCACCTGTTCTTTGGAGATTGCTTTTGCATCATTACAAGCAAAGAAATCAATACCAAACCACTGATTTGGGAAAGAGACAAGGTTGCACAGCAATAATACATAAAGTTAGTCAAGCCCTACTTCTTAGTTGTTTTGAACAACAGATAGTTCAATGTCCCCTTCTGAAATAGGTACTCATCTTGCTTGCGCTGGCGATCTTGTAGCAATACAGGCCCAAGATAGATGAGGCCGCATAACTCCAACCGGTGTAACAGCTCTTGAATGCTACACAGAATCTCAAAATGCCTTTTTAGACTCAACAGTAACGTATTAACTCGAATCTAGATCCTCTCTCTGCAGTTTACCCCTCAGTTTATTTTAAAAAGTGTGGGCTGCGGCACAGGGTCACTCTGCGAGTGTCACCAGAGAGTGAAGTGGCTTAGGTGCTGCGAATGCAGGGAGCAGCCAGCTGAAGGTCTGGTGCAAAAATATATTCTGTCTTGATAGACAGGCAAGACCAATCGTTTACCTTATCCATTAATTTACTAAGACACCATCTGGTCTTTCTAAGCCAAATTAACACGTACAAGTCGTTTAGATATGTTAATTAGTTCTGAACCAGGGAACAGAATCAGTAAAAAGGGACTATGGGAAGGGAGAGCACTACCTTAAGTTTACACAGAGCTTTATGTTTTTAGAAACTCTTTCACATGCATTATCTTACTTGATCCCAACCTCAGTCCCACAAAGTAGATGGATCATTGTTGTAAACATCTGAAAGAGGAGGAAACTGAGGCTCAAAAGATTGTTGTTCTCCTAAAATAATCTAGGGAAGAAGCTAAGGGATAGTGAAAGAAGTGAATACCTATCAGGGGCGTTTTGTTCTCTTTTAGCCAAACGGCCCCATAAGATGGGTACCATTCTTATTCCTTTCTAAAGCTGAGGAAACTGAGACTTAGAATAGCAACTTGTGACAGAGCTACTAAGTGGCAGAGTCAGGATTTGAACCCAGATCTTTTGGACTTCAAAGTCCATGCTTTATTTATTACATTGATGAAGCCTATGGCCTACTGTTACAGTGAATGTAATTGCTCAAGAATTCTTGATTTTAAGAGTTTTAGCGTTCTTAAAGAAGTGGGCTGTCTGGTATGGGTGATATACATTTAAGAAGTTAATATGTGACATAACAGACAAAGTGTAGGCTATGGAGTCAGAGAGATCTGTGTTTAAATCCTAGCTCTACTAATTGCTAGCTGTGTGACCCTAAGCTTTATTCTCCTCATCTGTCAAATGGATAAAAAGATCTTAACCCCATGAAGTCGATGTGAAGATTAAATTATATAACACTAAAAAGTTCCTGGTACATCAACAAATATTGGTTACCTTCCTCTATAAAAATGTTTCTCCAGGAAGCAGAGGAGTTAGAAAGCAGGGATAGACAAGGGTCTCTTATTTGCTAGAGGATAAAGACAGAAGTATAGAATGGAAGGCACATAACAGACCTCATTTGTACAGGAAATCTTTGCAAACAATCACAGCTCAAGTATTACCTACTTCAAGAAGAATTCTCTGGCATCGAGAGTCTGGGTTAAGGTCCTTCTAAGCTCCCACAGAATTCTGTTTACTTCTATCTTAGCATTCAGTATACTGTGCTATAAGTCTGTCTCTTTACATACCTGTTTTCTCCTCTAGATAATAAGTTAACCTCTCTTCTATCACAATATCTGGTGTAAGGTAGATGCTCAATAAGTTTTTGCTGAATGGAGGAATGAAGAAAAAAAAAAATAAAACCAGACCCATCTCAATAACAGTGTGTTGGAGAAGGTTAAAATCAGATTTACAAAACTTTCTTACCTTGACTGCATAGTTATTAAGTGGATCTTTTGCATATGAAGCTGTGTAGTAAACTGCATCACCTGCCTCACAACATGGCTTGTCACTGGTTAGCCTGAAGTCTGACCAGCTGTCCACCCCAAAACGGAGCTGGTCTTTCTGCCCAGCCATGAAGAGGTCTTCGCATTTAATAGCCAGTTTCTTCAAGGCATCTGTATGAAGGCTTCGGATTTTACCCACCACTTCTTCACGATTCTCAAGTCCTCGATAAAGTGCGTGTCTCTGTGGCTTCTGGATACCCCGGCCCTGTCTACAAGAGGGACCACGCCGGCTGGACAGGGACTCTGTGCTATTGGAAAATCTATCCTTAATACTGAGAGTGGTTAAGCTGGAGATGCTGTTTGCTGCTGAGGGCACAGGTCTCTCCTTGTGCAAAGGTCTCTCCAAGGAGTCATAAGACTCAATGTCCAGTCCCTTGAGTTCATAACTGATTGAAGAGCCAGCACTGCTGGCATCCCAGTTCGGGTCGATATCATAGGTGGGATTAGCCATGACACAAAGAGTAGTTTCCAGGGATTTTTGGAGGTCTTTGGAGATTGGCTCTGTATTGGCTCTTATGATCATTTTCTTTGGCAGTGGGGGTGGTGTAGGTTGAGAAGCATTAGGTGCTTCTTGGTCTGTTTTCCCACCAAAGGCAATGGCATCATCCGAAGCTCCCTTAGGCTGCCGTGGATGCTTGGGAGGTATCATGGCTGCTCTAGATTGCCCTGTATTGTTTTAAAATAAAGAAAGAAAGGGGAAAAAAAGAATAATTAAGTGAAGTTTTCATTCTTGTTACATAATTGAAACTTAAGCAGAAATAAGGGAGGTGGCCACGAGAATATAAGAAGTCAATGCTTTAATCCAAAAATGGTAAAAGAAAACAAAGAACAAATAGCTAAATTTAAAGGTAAGAGTTCAAGACTTGATGGAAGCAACAAATGCGAACAATGTCTCCGTATTTCTTTGCCATAGGAACAGGGCAAAGGGCTTTGTTTTCAAGAAGGAATTCATATTCTCCACTCCTGGCCCCAAGAGTGCTGTATTCACCACTCTAGAGTACTAACGAGTGACAGACACTCAAATAACTGTACTGTGACAGAACAGAGATGATAGTATTTGTGGATAAAAAAAAATTACTTGGGAGCATTATTAAAAACAATTGGGATTAGCAAATGAGACCACTAGACTGGTGCTCAGAAGATACTATTCTATTCTTTTAACTTTGTTCCAAAGTTACATTGTATTGTATACAGCACTTGTCATTCTCCATCCAATACATATGAATACAATTTCATAAACCATGTTATTTCACTTCACTACAGAGATGGATTCCAACACCACTTAAACTGGTCTATGTATAAGATCCCTGAGATTGTGGTAAGGGGAACCATGTATATGAGCAGTCAACTGCTGTTTCAAACATCATTCACAAACTCTTACATGATTCTGTTTTATTTTGGGGGGCATATAAACTGTGATTTGAGAGATGCTACTTTTGAAATTCTCTTACAACAAGCTCTAGTTACAGGACCAGTCATCTTTGTTTCCTTTCTAGAATTTATGCTTAGAAGAAGATAAAACGCATAAGTATGTGATCAATGACACCTTCAGGACTTATTGTATAATGGGGAAGGAGCATTATTTTTTTAAAGACAGAGAAATATACCATGAAAGTTTAACAAAAGCTATTAAAATCAGTAATGTTATTAAAATGAAATCTCCACTCAATATTTCAGAGTTAGAGCATAATGCTCTGTTATGGGTGGAATTATGTCCTCTCTCCCAAAATATACTGAAGTCCTAACCTCTGGTACCTGTGAGTGTGACCTTATTCGGAAATAGAGTCTTTGTAGAGGTAATCAAGTTAAGATGAGGTCATTAGGGTGGGCCTCAATCCAATATGGCTGGTGTCCTTATAAGAAGGGGAAAATGTGATATGAAGACACACACACAGGGAGAACACCATGTGATGACAGAGGCAGAGACTGGAGTAATGCAGTTGCAAGCCAGGGATGCTAAGGATTGATGGCCACCACCAGATGCTAGGAAGAAATAAGGAAGGATTCTACCTAGAATCTCGGAGGGAACGTGACCTTGCTAACACCTTAATTCGCCTCCAAGCTGCCAGAACTACAGGAGAATAAATTTCTCTTGTTTTAAGCCACCCACTTTGTGGTACTTTGTTATAGCAGCCCTAGAAAACTATGCTCCTACTGATGATTAGACAGAACAGAAGGCATCAGATGGTCTTGAGGATGATAATGAATAAAGATGGTGGCTTGTTTTATTAAAAATCATGTCCTTGTAGCAATGCCAAGGGGAAGCACCATATAAACTGTGATTATAACAACAATATACTCCATTTCCCACATATGCAACTCTCTTCAAGAACACCCAAGAGTTTACACAAACTATGACAATATATAAGCAAACCTAAGGACGCCCTTTCTCCACCAACAGCATGTAGCAATATTCTTTTATAAGGAACAGAGCTACATTACATATAAATAAGAAATATGAATATATAGACAGCATGAGAATGAGACAGAGAAAAGAGTATGAGAATGCTAAGCTCTAAGAGGGCCAGGACTTTTGTTTTACTAATTGCTGTACCCTCTATGTCAAAAATCAGGGCCTGTATATAATTGATGCTCAATAAATATTTCTTGAATGACTAAAGGAATAAATACTTAGGGCTAAAAGAGGCAAAACTGTATAGGTACCTGTAACAAGCAAAGATACTGAATTAATAATTTACAAAATCCCCACAAAGAAAAGTCCAGGACCATATGGCTTCATTGATGAATTCTACCAAACATTTAAAGAAGTATTAAAACCAATCCTTCACCAACTCTTCCAAAAAATAGAAGGGGAGGGAACACTTACCAACCTGAAACCTATGACAGGCCAATATTACCTATATATCAAAACAAGAGAAAGACATTGCAAGAAAACTATAGACTAATATCCCTTATTACTAGGCACAAAAATCCTCACAAAATACTAGCAAACTGAATCCAGCAACACATGAAAAGGATTACACATCACAACAAATTTGGATTTACCCCAGGAATGCAAGGTTGGTTTAACATCTGAAAATCAATCAATGTAATACACCATGTAAACAAAATAAAGAGCAAAAAAACCTCACGCGGTCAGCTCAACAGATGTGGAAAAAGCATTTCAGAAAATCCAATACTTTTCATAATAAAAACACTGAACAAACTGGGAAAAGAAGGGATCATCCTCATCCTGATAAAGGTCGCCTATGAAAAACCAAGAGCTAAATCATACTTAATGGCAAAAGACTAGATTTTTTCCCCACGAAGATTAGGAACAAGACAATGATTTCCATTCTTGTCACTTATAGTCTACATTGTACTGGAGGACCCAGCCAGGGAAATCATGAAAGGAAAAGAAATAAAAACATGCAGATTGGAAAAGAGGTAAAATTACCTCTATTCACAGGTGACATAATCTTGTATATAGGAAAGGCTAAGGAATCCACAAAAAAACTATTAGACCTAATATACCAGTTCAGCAAGATTGCAGGATATAAGATCAATATAAAAAATCAATTATAACCTAAATAGACATTTCTCCAAAGAAGATGTACAGATGGCCAGCAAACACATGAAAAGATGCTCAATATCACTAATCATTAGAGAAATGCAAATCAAAACCACAATGAGGTATCACCTCACACTGGTCAGAATGGCCACCATCAAAAAATCTAGAAACAAAAAATGGAGAGGGTGTGGAGGAAAGGGAACCCTCCTGAACTGTTGGTGGGAATGTAAATTGATACAGCTACTATGGAGAACAGTATGGAGGTTCCTTAAAAAACTAAAAACAGAATTACCATATGACCCAGCAATCCCACTACTGGGCATCTACCCTGAGAAAACCATAATTCAAAAAGAGACATGTACCACAGTGTTCATTGCAGCACTATTTACAATAGCCAGGACATGGAAGCAACCTAAATGTCCATCGACAGATGAATGGATAAAGAAGATGTGGCACATATATACAATGGAGTATTACTCAGCCATAAAAAGGAGTGAAACTGAGTTATTTGTAGTGAGGTGGATGGACCTAGAGTCTGTCATACAGAGTGAAGTAAGTCAGAAAGAGAAAAACAAATACCGTATGCTAACGCATATGTATGGAATCCAAAAAAACTCTACTGATGAACCTAGTGGCAGGGCAGGAATAAAGACGGAGACATAGAGAACGGACTTGAGGACACAGGTGGGGAAGGGGAAGCTGGGACAAAGTGAGAGAGTAACACTGACATATATACACTACCGAATGTAAAATGGATGGCTAGTGGGAAACTTCTGCATAGCACAGGGAGATCAACTCAATGCTTTGTGATGACCTAGAGGGGTGGGATAGGGAGGGTGGGAGGGAGGCTCAAGAGGGAGGGGATATGGGGAGATATGTATACATATAGCGGATTCACTTTGTTGTACAGTGGAAACTAACACAACATTGTAAAGCAATTATACTCCAATAAAGATGTGAAAAAAAATCAATTGTGGGCTTCCCTGGTGGCGCAGTGGTTGGGAGTCCGCCTGCCAATGCAGGGGACATGGGTTCGAGCCCTGGTCCGGGAGGATCCCACATGCCGCGGAGCGGCTAGGCCCGTGCGCCACAACTACTGAGCCTGCACTCTAGAGCCCACGAGCCACAACTACTGAGCCCGCACACCACGGCTGCTGAAGCCTGCACGCCTAGAGCCCGTGTTCCGCAGCAAGAGAAGCCCCTGCTACCCAGCACAGCCAAAAATTAAATAAGTAAATAAATAAATAGCCCTTAAAAAAAAAAAATCAATTGTATTTCTATACACTGGCAATGAATAATCCAAAAGTTAAATTAAGAAAACAATTCCATTTACAATATCATCAAAAAGAATAAAGTATTTAGGAAAAAAATTAGGAAATTAAGTGTAAGACTTGTACATGGAAAACTACCAAACACTGATGAAGGACATTAAAGATCTAAATAAATGAAAAGACATCTTACGTTCATGGAGTAGACTTAATATATTCAGACGGAAATATTCCCCAAATTGATCTAAAAATTTAATGTAATCCCCATCAAAATCCCAGCTGGCTTTCTTGCAGAAATTGACAGGATGATCCTAAAATTCATATGGAAACACAAAGGATCAAGAGTAGGCCTCCCTGCCCAAATCTTGAAACAGAGAACAGTCGAAGAACCCACGTTTCCCGACTTCAAAACTTACTTCACAACGACAGTAATCAAGACTGCGGGGTACTGGCATAAGAATAGAAATACAGATGAATGGAATAGAATTGAGAGTCCAGAAATAAACTCATATTTATGGTCAACTGATTTTCAACAAGGATGCCAAGACAATTCAATGGGGAAAGAGAAGTCTTTTCAACAAATGGTGCTGGGACAACTTGGTATCCACCTGCAAAAGAATGAAGTTGAACCCCTGCGTCATAGTATACACAAAAACTAACTCAAAATGTATGAAAGATCAAAATGTTAAGAGCTAAATCTATAAAACTCCTGGAAGAAAACATAGGAATAAATTTTTTCGACCTTGGTTACTTAAATATAACACCTAAAGCAACAAAAGAAAAAAATAAATAAATTGGAATTCATAAAAATGAAAAACTTTTGTGCTTCAAAGGTTAACTTCAAGAAAGTGAAAAGACAGCCCTTAGAATGGGAGAGAATAAGTGTAAATTATATATCTGATAAGAGACTTGTATCTAGAATTTATAAATAACTCTTACAATGAAAATATAAATAACCCATTAAAAGTGGGTAAAGGATTTGCATAGACATTTCTCCAAAGAAGATATACAAATGGCCAACAAGCACATGTAAAGATGCTCAGCATTTCTCACTAGGTAAAAGCAAACTAAAACCACGAGACATCACTTCACATCCACAGAGCTGGCTTTAATTAAATCGATGAGCAAGTATTAGTAAAGATATGGAGAAATTCAAACCCTCATACATTGCTAGTGGGAGTCTAAAATGGTGCCACCACCTTGGAAAACAGTTTGGTAGTTACTTAAAAAATAAAACACAGAGTTACCACATGACCCAGCATTTCTAATCCTAGGGATATAACCGAGAGAAATGAAAACATATGTTCACACAAAAACTTGTACTCAAATGTTCACAGCAACACTTGAGTAGAAGTACAAGATAAGAGCCCAAAAGTGTCAACAACTCAAACGTCCATCAACTGATGATGAATGGATAAACAAAACATAGCATAGCCACACAACGGAATATTATTCAGCCATAAAAAGAAATGAAGTACTGATATGTGCTACAACCTGTATGAACCTTGGAAACGTTATGCTAAGTGAGAGAAGCCAGTAATAAAAAAACCACATATCATATGATTCCACTTACATGAAATGTCTAGAAATACACAAATTCATAGAGACAGACAGTAGATTAGTGGTTGCCATGGCTCGGGGGAAGGGAGAATGGAAACAGAGAGTGATTGTTAATGCGTTTCTGTTTGGGGTGATGAAAATGTTCTGGAATTAGATACTGGTAGTGGTTGTAAAATTCTGTTAATATACTAAAACTCATTGAATTGCGCAGTCAAAAAGGGTGAATTTTATGGTACATAAATTATATCTAAATAAAGCAAATCAACAATCCATTTTTAGAAACCACCATAAATTCAGTTTTCAGTCATATCTTCCCATTTTTCTGTGCTCTTAACAATACGAAGGCTGTAGGGGCTTGGCATTTACTGAACTCTTTCTGTGATGGTGAGGCCTCCCTCCCAGTGCTGCCCCAGCCCTACTTTGCCTCAGCTAATGTGAGAAGTCAGAAGCACAGTTTATTTACAAGATGACAGAAATACGCTTTGTAACAAATCTTCATTTTCCATTTGCTGACCCAGACAGTGGAAAAGGTTAGAAGTAGTGAACTGCATCAGCACCTTATCTTCCTGTCCTGACTACTGTGGCAGTGTCCTGTTACCACTGTCTCCAGTTTTGCCTTCCTCACCACACTAGCCATTAGAGACTTTATTCAAACACCAAAGCTGATTGTGGCACTCCTCTACTTCAAAAATTCTGTCCTTGAGAATTTGGACTTGATCCCGAGGATGGAGTTTTCTTTGCTTCAGCACAGAAAGCAAGGCTTTTATGACCTTGCCCTTGTTGTTCTGTTTCTCTCATAGCATTTCCCCTTGTGTCATAAGTTGGGGCTACCAAACTGCTTGTGGTTTCTCCAGCACTCTTGGCTACTTCATGTTGTGTCTGTGCTCATGTTGACCCTCTTCCAGGAATGATTTCCCTCTCCTCTCATCTTTAAACATTCTGCCTCTGAGGAATGTTTCTTACTCCACTTCACGAAACTGACCTCTCCTTCCTTGGGACCACAGATACATTCCGTGAACATTTCTCTCTAAGCACTTAGAGTGCTTGACTTGTGTCCCTGTCTGAATTCCCCATGGGTTTGTTCATTGAGAAGAGAGACCTGTCTCATTTGTACACCCAGGACAAAGCAAAGAGTCTGGCTGAGGGGGAAATGGAAGGAAGAAAGGAATTAATGAACAAAAAAACTAGAAACGTGAACCTATTCTCACTCCTTCCAATGTGGACCTTAGGAGAATCTTTACGGGATGGTCATTTTCCTTCCATTTTTCTAAATCAGAACAAACAAAAACAATCATGGACACAGAAGGAATGGAGGATTCCAAAAGTGCTTTTCTTTTCTTTTAAATGACCTCAGAACTGACAGGTGAGACAAGGTCTATCATCATCAGCAGCTCTTTAGTGCTTATCAGAGGACGTAGAAGAGGGCTGATCATGCCACTTTCCACCACCTTCAGAATAAAGTCCAAACTCCTCAGGAAGTTGGTCAAGGCTGTCAGCCTTATCTACCACTATTTCTCATCAACCCTCCCACAAGAATCACTCAATTCCTGTTCTTTTAATATGCTCTATGTTTTTATTTTTACATCTCTGCCTTAGTAAAGGTGTTCCGTCCTAAGCCCAGCTCAAATAACCCTTTCTCTACTGAAGCCCTCCCTCCTCTCTAATCCCCACCTCCAAACTGGGAGCCATCCCTTCTTCCTCTGTGTTCTCTTACCACTTTTCACTCTATGATAGCATTTTTAGCCTTTTATAATGTGTGTATGTATTTTTTCTTTTTTTTTTTTTTAACATTTCCTCAGAACTTCTGGCACGGTGTGAGACACGCAGCAAGTGTGCAGGAAACAGCTGCCAGACTGAAGGACAGAGTGTCAGCAGAGTTGGTCATCATTCCAAAATGAAAATGGACAGCCAAGGCAGCAAGGAGGTAAAGATAATTGATAGTGGTTCTTCTCCCTAAACAGTGGGATATGATCTCCTGGGAGCTAAGATTTCCACATGGGAATAAGAAATGTTTGCGTTCCAAATGAAACCATGAACATTCTACAGCCCATGCAAGTAGGTCAAGCCATTCGCCCAAGTCTAAAAGCGAGCGTCCTGTGTTTTTTAATTTTCTTCTTCTGAGAAGGACAAGTTCTCCTAACTGAATTCCAATCATCTGGGTCAATGTTTTAAAAGCTTGGTATCTTAGCTGTTTTTATTTTAAACTTTTAATCCTGTACATTCTTCTCAAGCCTCCGGGACCAGACACTAAGCTCAGCTTTCAGCAAGCCTGATATAACATCACATACTCTACATTTTTGTGGCATGCCAGCTCTCTAAACAGAAAGAAAAATAGATTGTGTTCTAAACCTTGCCTTGCTATAGACTAAAAAGTTCTTCTGGACAAATATATTTGACTAAACCACACTCAATCCTTACTTTCCTTTCTTTTTGAGTTTCTAAACTCTATCTTTATACTTTCTCTTCACTTAAAAATGTCTTCAGACTGACAAATAAGGCCTTATATCACATTCTGAAAAGCAAATGATGAAAGATGGATTAAAAGGGAATAATTTAATGACACTATTTCAAAGAAGCAAAAAGGTGTTTAAAACTCCTCAGGAAGGAAGATTATTGATACAGGCTCTAAAAACTTACACAATTGGTATAATAAATAGAAAGGAAATAAGAAAAATATTCTCTCTAAAGATCAACATTTTAAAGATGATTATATAGTAAAAAACTCAAAATAATAATTACATCACTATAGACATCTACTGGAAGGCACTATCATTTGAAGACACACTCAGGACAAATCACAGCAAATGTTTGCTTAAGACCTGACAATCACTACAATCTTAGGGTGCTAGGGATTAAAGGCACTTAAGGATAACCCATTTAGACAGAAGCAGTATGTTAATGAGTACAATTAGCTCTTTATTCCAGTAAGACAGGAATGTCATGGTCTCCTGGTCAGTCTCCCTGCCTCCAGCCATTCTGTAGGTAGTTTCCAGAATGATCTTTAAAAAATCCTGATCATGTCCCTCTATCCAAAATTCTTCAGTGGCTCTCCATTTCCTATAGGTAAAGGATACACTCATTGTGATACATACATACCATTTATGATCTGGCCTTGCTTTTCCACTCGGTCCCATTTTGCCAACTCTGCCTCCTTCACTCTGCACTTAAGCTACCTTTAACTGAACATTCATTTTTCTATCAAGCTTCAGGCCTTTGTACATACTCTTCCCTCTACCTGGAATGTTCTCCCTTGCTTGTCAATCTGGCAAACAACTACTCTTCTTTCAAGCTTGAAAACTTAGTGACCCTCTCCTAGACTCCTCCAGGCAGGGGCTTTTACTGAACCTTTAAATACCTGCATCACAGCAACTATCACATGAGCTCCTAAGAGTCCAGCCCCCATGGCTGTCTTTCCCAAAGAGCAGAAGTCCTTGAAGATAGCACTAGTATTCCCAGTGCCTAGCCTGGTTCCCAGGAGATAGCTGGCACTCAACAAGCGAAAGTGTTAAAGCCAAAATAAATGGAATATATTTTTCTATTTAAATTGTAATTTCAATATTCATCCTTAATCTTTTCCCAGGGCTCATGACAAGTAACACAGATGAGAACGGGAAGGGAGAGGACAACAGAAGAGATGATCATCACCAAACTGGGAAAGATGCACTGGAGTTTATAAATATAGATGCCACACAGCACACTGTGCACCAGCCTTGTCAAATAAGTAGGCCTCTCCTTGGCTGCCCCCAGCACTCACTGTATCATCCCCTGGCAGTGGGCATCAGCAACTTAGGAGGAAGGGTCCTAATCTATCTGGGCATTATTACTGTACTAGGTCCCACCACAGTTAAATGTAAGCACCAACTGGCAAACCACAGGGGACATCAACTTCATGCCAAATGATAAAACGAAGCTTTAAGACCACTTCAGGCTCAGGCTTAGCCTCAAATAAAGAGATACACGGACCACTTTAAGGAATGTCAGTGGTGTAGCAGCTGACAGACTCAATTTTTAAAGATCTCATTAATGAGAACCTCTCCAAGAACAGAGGTTATTTATTTGGGGGTAAGTTATCTATGTAATTTGAATATTGCGCTCTGCCAACCAATTCCAGTACATGGGAAACTATTTTTAAATGTGAATGCAGCTAACTTAAAAGATGGGAACACAGTCTATAGTTTCTTTTTAAATAGAGATAATTGCATTTTTAGGAAGTACAGCAAATTCACAAACAAATGTTCAGAGCTATCACTCTCACTTTTTTTTTTTGAAACATCCAGATAATCTAAAAATGTGCAATGCTTTCATCTTTGGTTCAAATAGTTAACTTTGCATTGTGTGGCATAATGTCTGGCCCATAGAATTGTTATTCCTCAATAATTACTTGCTGAGTAAATGAATGAATGGTAATATAATCTTCAGAATGATTTTTTTCAAAGCTGCCATTTATGATGACATTACTCCATAATTACAACCATCAAGGCTGGCAATGTAATGACGTTCCTTTAAGTTCATCTATTCTTTAAAATTTAACACTGATGGTCAATACATTGCCAAAGGAAGTTCTGGAGATAGAAGACTTTCAGGTGTTTTCTTTCAGCGTTTGAACGGTGCAGCCTTAAGGAGATGCTCTAGGTAAGCAAGATGAGAAATGTGGACAGTTTCACGTGGAAAGGAAACTGAGGTACGGCTTACGCAAGTCCGTAATTAGGAAACCCCTGATTAAGTCTCATTTTAGAAAAAAAAGCCAGCTGATTAATGGAACACCCAAACTAGGATTTGAAATTTTCCTGTATGAACTTTCCTCAGGAGAGCTCAGTTTCCCTAACCTGAAACTTACCTAGGCAAATGCTAAGTCATTTTTGGCACATTCATCCAAACATGTTCTCAGCACCTTCTGTGTGTTTTAGGTAACGTGCTAGGTTGTAGGCTCAAAGAAAGAGGAACAAGCCAAAATTCTGTCCAGTAAAGGGAGACTAGATAGATCTTTCTAAAAAGTAACGTCTAGAGTACTCGGTTAAAAAGTGAGTGAAGGAGAGCTAAAGTCACCAACTAATTTCCAACAGAGTAGAAGTCATTACAAGATCCTGATTTCAGCAGGCTGATAAAGTAGTCAGGTGTGCCACATAAAAATCTAGCGATATTTCTTCTAGACATTTTGAGACAGACATAAGAAACATGGGGAAATGTTGAAGGTCTGATTAAAAAAACTTTCTATCACTTCTTTAGGAAATCATTTTGGTGGCAGATACCCTGCTAATAAATTCAGCTTCGGGTGTTTTAAAGTGTTATAGATCAGAGTTTGTTCAGTGATCACGTTCACCATCACCCAGAGGAAAACCATTACTCTGTAAGGCGCAACCTTCCTAAGCAGTTGTCAAGCGCATAAAAACCAATAATGATTTTTGTGCCCACAGAAGACAATGCAAATCCCCCAAATAACCAATTCTTTAAAGCAGTGCTGTCCAACAGAACCTTCTGTGATGTATCTGCATGTTGAATACAGCAGCTCTTAGGCACATGTGGCTATTGAGCACTTGAAGGGTTGCTAGTGAGACTGAAGAACTGAATTTTTATTTACATTTTAATGAATTTAAATTTAAATAGCCAGATGTGGCTAGTGGCTACCATACTGTATACTGTAGCTCTAAAATCTACAACTAATTCAGTTATAAACAAAATAAAGTTTGCTTTATAAGTTAAAGACAAGAAAAAAGGCAGCTGAATTAACCCTGGAGAGGGATCTCTAAGGTGAAAAACAAATGGATGGTTCGCATCAGTCGGTAGCTTTTTGTGGGAATGGTTGAATCACAACAGCTCTCGTTATACCATAGCAGAGAAAGGAAGCTGTCTCAAAGGTAGAGGTCTAACGGGAGATTCTGATGTACGGTAATCAAGGCCTATTCCAATCCAGTTTTGTTTTGTTTTTTTTTTTTGACTTATTAGTTTTCAGAACTATCTAAGAAATGTGGGAACTACAAAACAAATGCAAACCATGTCCCTGTGTTTCGCTATAACTAGCAGACTTTGGGGGACTGGGTCTGTCGCAGTACTTCGCTGTTATTTGTTATCTCTCCTCTGGTCTCTGTTGGCCACCTTGGTGTCCTGTCTCCTCTATCATGTTTCACGCTCTCAGTCATCAGTTGTACAGGCAGCCCACAACTTTTTGGACCTGGATTTTGTTGCTCTGCTTATTCAACATTTCTAATAAACATTTAAAATTATTTCTGCATTATGCTACATTTTCTGGCTAGCACATCAAACATATTGAAAAAAGAAAGCAACAGTATATTTTGGCGTAGAAATAAAGGAACTTCACAATTATTAAGCACTTCTATGTATCAAGTACTTCTTTTGCCATCAGCCCTACAAAGCAGATGCTACTATTCCCTCATGTCAGATGAGGAAACTGAAGCTCAGAGATGGTAAATAACTGACCCACAATCATGTAGGTGGGCAGTGATACAGCTGTCATATAAACCTAAAGCTGTCTGATCCCCCAAACCTACGTTTTTTTTTTCCTACTATATAACACCGCTTCCTGAGCCCACTTCACAATGCAATTTTCAGAAATAAATTCCACAGCAAAAATTATGGTAACCCTTAACTTCCCTCCTTCAGTTTCTTCCATCAGTCCATCCGTCCTCTGACTCGTTTTTTTTAAAAAAGAAGAAGAAATATGGAAAGAAAATGAAAAAGAAATATGTAACATGTGTTTGTGGAATGGTTCTAGAATATTTAAAAGGATCTGAAGCTATTATATTAAGAGGTTTTGTTTCCTTTTGGTCTTAAAACACACAATTTTTTTTTTTTAAAGCTACCAGGGCATTAAATTATAAGAAATTACTCCAAGGGATAGTTTAAAACTTCATGCAAATGAGTTATTGAAAATATTTAAAAAGGTAAGTTCCAAATGTCACCTGAAATACTTGTTCCATTAGGAAAAATAACAACAACAAAACAAAAAATTAAAACAAACAAAAAAAACACCTATCAGCTTGTAGAACTGATGGAGCCAGCCCTATCTATTACTCAGTTATTATTTTACCCACATAGTAAAACCTTTCCAAAGACGCAACTAACTATGTATCATATCCTATGGAGTCAAGTTATCACCACTTAAGCACTTAAGGAAAGTCAGGCAACATTTTATGAGTATCACATACTTTTAAAAGTAAAGCAATAGGTAGAAAGAAAGCTATTTTTCTGATGGGGCATCTGTAACTTGGTATTTTTGTACTCTAAGAAATCATAATCTTTTTAAAAAAAAAGTCTTAACTTTTGTGTCTCAAAGTAGATGACTTAAAAAGAAAGGGGAGACAGCTGCAGCCCTTCAGTATCTTCTAAGAATTTAGTGGTTGCAATCATTATAGTCTAGTAATATAGACAAACTGGGTTCCAATCTTGGTTCAGTTCTTACAGGTTCTGTGACTCTGGGCACGGCACTCTGATGTACTTTCCTCATCTGAAAAATGGGGATAATAATTCCGAAGGTTGTTGTGAGGATTAAATGAGTTAATATATGTAAGGCACTTGGCATATTCATGAAAGCAATGCTCTATTTTTTTCTAACAATCTACATTAACTGAGACGATAATACGATAAAATAGTTAACTTTAACTGATGTGGGCAAATGGATATTTTTAAAGAAAAGATGCCATAAGATAACATACAATCAGTAAAAATTTTTATATATTTTACTGAGGATGTCATGAAAGAAATTTCAGTGCAGTAAGAATGTCTGAAATATAATTCCTGATATATTTGCTGAGGACATATAGTAAATAGAAAATAAAAAAATAAAAATTTCATCTCATAATATGTCTCATAAAATGTAAAAGCATGGAAAAAGTTCAATAAACCACTTGACTATAAAGTCTATTCCAACTGGAAAATGGTATCCAAGATGGTTGCTTGGGTAAACTGCAAGAGTTTACTCTCCCCTACCCACAAATCACAGAAGGCTTCAGGAACTTAGAATGGAAGTCTTCTCCTTATGGAATGTATTTTCAACTGCATGTGGGTTGTTATGATTGAGTTTCCCAAAAGGACATAGTAGAGCATTTCTCCAATAGTTTTACCTAACCTTTTGGTCTTCTTAAGGATGCCCTTATTTCCAAGTACACTAGCTGATCTTAGAATGATTTATCCTTACAATAACCTGATAGAGGAAAAAGACAAAGAAAGGAGGTGAGACACTAGGTAGAAGAATGCTTTGATATTATATGCCACTGGTTTCCAGACAGATGTGAGAATTGGTCAGTGGTCCATAAGAATCTTACTAGCGCTACGCATGTGGCAGTCCAGCTCATGCTACTCATCTCTCTCTTGACTTCATGGGAGACGAGCACTAAGAAATCCTTGTCCAGCCCCAAGCTTTGCTTTTCAGAAGGAAACTCAGTGACACTCAAGGGAGAGAGAGATCAGAAGTCACTGGGCAGTCAAGGAAGAAGAGTGAAGATGATTTCAAAATTGAATGATCTTTGTATTGATAAGTACATTCGAGATAATTTAGTTCAACCCTCTGTGTAGTGCAGGATTCGCCTTCACAGCATCTCTGAGAGATGATCCCTCAGGCTCTGCCTAAACACCTCCAATAACTGGGATCTTCCCTCCTCAAATCTGCTAGCTCCAAGCCAGAAATCTGGGATATATTATAAATTCTTTACATCATTCATATCCAATTAACCACTGAGGTATTTTACCTGTCAAATCTCTCTTAAATCTATTCACTGTTCCCCTTCCCCACTATCTTAGTTGAGGCCTTTCTTTCTCATCCCTTTATGTGGTTCTGCAATAGTATCCAACTACCAGATTTCCTGCTACCAAATAATTTGCCTCTAATTCATCCTCACATGGCAGCCTGCAGTGGACATTCTAAAACACAAATCTTTCTTTAGATTTTCTTTTTTTTTGATGTGGACCATATCGAACTTATTACGATACTGCTTCTGTTTTATGTTTTGGTTTTTTAGCCGCGAGGCATGTGGGATCTTAGCTCCCTGACCGGGATCGAACCCACACCCCCTGCATTGGAAGGTGAAGTCTTTTTTTTTTTTTAAATAAACTTATTTATTTATTTATGGCTGCATTGGGTCTTGGTTGCTGCTCGCGGGCTTTCTCTAGTTGCAGTGAGTGGGGGCTACTCTTAGTTGCGGTGCGTGGGCTTCTCATTGAGGTGGCTTCTCTTGTTGAGGAGCACAGGCTCTAGGCATGTGGGTTTTGGTAGTTGTGGCTCGTGGGCTCTAGAGCGCAGGCTCAGTAGTTGTGGCGCACCGGGTTAGTTGTTCTGCGGCATGTGGGATCTTCCCGGACCAGGGCTTGAACCCATGTCCCCTGCATTGGCAGGCGGATTCTTAACCACTGTGCCACCAGGGAGGTCCTGGAAGGCGAAGTCTTAACCACTGGACTGCCAGGGAAGTCCCTAAAACACAAATCTAATCATGTCATTCCTCTGCTTAAAACCCTTTACCCTTTAGTGGTTCACTACCACAAACAGCAAAAAAAATCTAAGGTTTTAGCCTGAAATGCATGATCTTGTCTAACTCTCCAGGGCACACCTCAGCAACACTAAACGGTTGTGTTATTCACACGTACCAAGCCGTTTCGCATCGCCATACTTTTTGCTCATGTGTTGCCTGTTCTTTGCTCATGTTGTTACTCTTCTTTCCCTCTGTCAACCAGCTAAATAAGTTCAGAAATTATCTCCAGGAAGGCATCTTTCTTTCTTTTTTAAAAAATTTTTATTTTATTTAACTAATCAATTTTTTGTGTGTGTGGCTGCATCATGCAGCATGCGGGATCTTAGTTCCCTGACCAGGGATTGAACCCACGCCCCCTGCAGTGGCAGCGCAGTCTTAACCACTGGACTGCCAGGGAAGTCCCCTGGAAGGCATCTTTTGACACCCTTCCCTGTATAATATAAAAATATTCTGTGTGGGGAATTCCCTGGCAGTCCGTTGGTTGGGACTCTGCGCTTTCACTGCTGCGGGCCCAGGTTCAATCCCTGGTTGGGGAACTAGGATCCCGCTAGCTGCATGGCACGGCCAAAAAAACAAAACAAAAAAATTCCGTGTGAATCCTCTATCACTGCACTCATCATATTATACTGAAATCATTAACTAGTTCATCTCTTTCCCTCCAGGTGAGTCTCTCAAGGCAGGGACTATGTCAGAATCCTAGCACATGGCACAGGACTCATGGTAACAGGTGTTTAATATATGCCTAGTACATATTAAATACAGGACTTTTTCTGATGTGAGTTAAAATTTATAACTCCAATTTCCAACTTTTGCCCCATGGAACAATAAAAACCATCTTTCCAGGGAAATAAGCATTAGGCTGGTACATAAAAAGACAAACTTTAAATACTCTTTACGTGACATTTGCACTTACCTAAGTTGCTGTATGTCGCACTACAGGGATTCGGGTCCATAGGACCTGAAATGTCTCCCTTTTCCTCTTCCCTTTCCAGTTCAGGCAGCGGCAATGCCGGTGTGACTGAAGTACAGCCCCCACCATCCTGCTTCACAACAACAGTGCTTGGATCCCGAGGAGAAAAATCCTCTGTCACTTCATGGGTCACGTGACTGAAACAAATCAGACCACCATCACACTGGCATTCAAAGGTTTTTGCTAAAATTTAGATTTATGGAAGGCACATATTGTCATAAATGTAAATAACTGGCCCTATAGTCACAGCAATGGGTCATAAACCCCAACATACTTGTCTGAATATAAGGCAGTCTTTCATGCAGGCAGATACTTCTCTCATATATATATTGGGATACTTGATACATACTTGATTCATACATATTGAGAATTCAGTTTGGTAGAGGAGCTATAGTAGGCTCAGAGGGAAGTTTGAGAATAACAGGTAAGGAGAGGAACTTTTTTTTTAGGTAGTAGGGGTAGAGGGAACCGAATGCTTAACTAGTTAAAGACTAATACACTAAAGTATTTAAGAAAGTATTTAGCATATTTACTATATTTACCATACTATAGTACAGTCATCCCTTGGTATCTGAAGGGGGCCGGTTCTAGGACCACCCACAGGATACCAAAATCCACAGATGCTCAAGTCCCTTACATAAAATGGCTGTAGTATTTGCATATAACGTACACACATCCTCCCATATACTTTAAATCATCTCTAGATTACTTATAATACCCAATACAATGTAAATGCTATGTAAATAGCTGTAAATACAATGTGAATGCTATGTAAGCAGTTGCCGGTGCACTGCAAATTCAATTTTTGCTTTTTGGAACTTTCTGGAATTTTTTTTCCCCTAATATTTTCAATCCATGGTTGGTTGAATCCACAGATGTGGAACTCGCAAATAAAAAGGGTGAACTGTGCTATAATACTATAATAAATATGAAATACTTTACAGTATTTACTTTATTTAGTATATAGTATTTACTACACACTAAAGTATTTATGACACTATTTAGTAAAGGATCAGGAGTAAAGTTGAGATTTATAAAAGGAAGTAAAGCAATTATTTTAGGTAAACTGAGGCCTGGAAGCCTCGTTGCTAGGAGCACAGTGAAGCATCAACCTTTGCCTGTATGCATGCAGCAGGCAAGGCAAATGGAAAAGAAAGTTCTGACCTCTAGTTAATCTCATCTATTAAAATGAATCTGAAGCATCCCATTGGCCACATACCAGAGGACGGTCATCCGTGATGCTTTGTGTTTCCCGATCTTGTTTCACTGCTGCCTGCTCATTTGCTTATAGCTATCTCTTCCAGTCTTCCCCACATCCCACCCTGCCTGAACTTCCAATTCTGTTGCTATAAAGCACAAGGGGGTGGAATGATTATTAAATGTTGGTGGAGAAAACCAGCCTAGTTAGAAAATCTCACTGGGCTGGTTCAATGAAACAAATTCAAAATCAGGCACCTTTAATGGTTTCTGGGCCTACTAAAAGTATTCCTAGGCTGTCACACACTCACCAGCTAGCTTTTCTTCCTGTTTTTTTTTTTGTTTTTTGTTTTAATGGGCAAAGAGAAAGAACGAAAGGAAACATCTTATATACTGTTACATGTTATTTCTGGATTTTCAAATGGCAGTGAGTCATGGTGACATTTACAAGTTTCTTTAAAAGAGGTACTTTGTTTGATCATGTGTCATCAGAACATATATCACCTGTGGATTTGAGGGAGTAGATCTGAAGGAGGAGTACTTTCTTATCAATTTTTCATTATGGAAATCATGCATGTGCCGGAACAGAAAAATAAGCCTTGAAGTCTGCTGGATATACAACTTCAAAAATATTCTTTCAAAGCTGGCAGAGACAGAGGTCTCTCTATACTGAGAGTAAGCAATGAGTGGGAGGTACCATTATGGAATCTGGCTCTTGGGGATAGGGTGAGGTGGGAAGGGATCAGTTCACTAGCAGTCAACAGGGTGGTTTATGTAAAGGAGGCTTCACATGGTAAAGCATGCTGCCTCTTCTTAATGGGCTGCCTTAGGTTATCAACCCAAAACAAAGCTAGTTTCTCATAATATGGAACATCATAAATTCAAGGTAACAAGGGGGCTCTACTTCCACGCGTTAGTGAAGAAAAGCAAAGTGACACTTCTGAGACACTCTCAGATGCCACTTAGTGTCACTGAGAAGTTATCAACATGCTTCAGGAGAGGGAAAATGACCTTTGCTGGGCAAAAGTTAGTATAAGCCATTTTAAATTTCAAAGCAATAAATATAAAGTGATTAAAAAACATCATCCCCCTTTGACAGGAAAAACATTAAACCTCCAGACGCTCTCTTCTTATTCTCGAGTCAAGTTGAGAGGTTTCTAAAAAGGTGTTTTTAGGCTCCTAATCTCTGCAGCCTTGCTCTTGCCTGTTCTCTTACTTCTCCCAATTTCATCGTTATTACTAAAAGGAAGCTCTCTTTTCCATTTGTCAAAAACGATTGGTGAAGGCGGGTTCAGAAACCATGACTCCACCCTCACTTGTCTGTTTTCCTCCCAGGGAATGGGCTATTTATATTAAGCCTATTGTAAAAACTACAAGAAAGAGTTGCTGCTATTAACCAGTGAGGAATTCCCTGGGCCTGTTCCCACATACATGAAACATAGCTCTGTACTCTTAAGGGGTTCTCAAAACAAAATACGGATGCTAAAGAGCAAGAAATATTAAAGACTCACCCACTGTACTCACTCATACAATTCCCCATTAAAGGAAATTCTACAGGGCCTTCTTCAGTCTGTTAATCATGTTCTGAAGCTCTGATGAACCATAGCTCCCACTGAGTTCTGGAGGACTACAAGTTGGGCGAGATATAAGAGGCTCGAATTCTGCACCTTAATATAACCCACTGCACCTTGACCTTTACCTGAGGGGTTTGGTCTGGGAAATGAGCCAAATTACCTTTGGGAAACTAAGCAAAGTGAAAGCTAGTTTTATTAACTCTTTGAGGACCAGGGCAGCACAACCTGTATTCTCTACAAAGGTCAGTTTTCACAAGCACATTTTAAATAAGTGCACTGGTATATTAAATCACCAGTTAAAACAACTGTCATCTATAAAGAACTATGCAAAAGAGTTGATGAAAGTTAAATCACATGGATTTGCAAATGGATACTAAGATGTTTAACCTGCATTTACAGTGACAGCAGTGTCTAAAAGGAAGAATTTTAAAAAATGCATCAACGATATGTCATGTCTTGATGCTGGAGGGAAGAAAAGCTCTTTGTATGATTAAAATGGTAAAAGAGAGGGGAAAGGAAGAGGTTTTGAGAGTTCAAGCTTAGATGTGGTAACATGCTGTGACTAAAAAATGAAAAAGAATCAATCAAGAACAGCATCAGAGAAGGTGATTCAGTCACTACGTATAAACAGACAAATTGTCCAGGAAGAAAAAAGGAAGTAAAATCCTATAATTAATTTATCTTAGGCATATTAATTTTATAAGGGAATATAATTTTTGACCATTGACTTTTTAATGTTTCATATTTAGATATAAAATCAGAAAACCCTCCCAAATAGTAATATGACACTTTCCAAATACAGGCTTTATCTCCTAACAAAGTGGTTCACCACTGACTTTTCATTGGGAAATGTTTGATGTAATGGAGGAAACACCAAAACAGGAATCAGAGAACCCAGATTCTGTTTCCCTATTACTTTGATCTTCTGTACAAACTAGATGAAAACATCAGGAGGGAGATAATGGAGAAAATGAAAAGTTCCCCCATTTTGTCCATGAGATAGATGGTTAAAAAAAAAATTATTTAAAATGAAATCACAAGAAATCTACTAGGATTTCTAATACAATATATCTTAGCACATCTTGAAGTAGCAAATAATGATGAAGGTTAACGATTTTTTTCAGGATAAGTACAAGTTGATATTCATTATTATAAAACAGAACTGTTAACTGATACATGGCCCACAGAGAGGAAGTTATGGCTTTTCTATTCCTGCTATTTAAATTCATGTTGAAACAATCCCTAGTTCTGTAATGCAATGTAGGATATCTGTAATAACTACGGCATTGACATCTAGGTCCTTGATCATCAGGCTGGGTCAAACCCTGACATTGCCTGCTCTTTTCCTGGACCTTCAGCATTTGTTCTGCTTTTAGAATGGGAGATAACACACATTTCTTTTTACCTCAAACTCTTTGACCAACTTTTCATTAATGACCAGTTTTTAATTGAGATTTGGTAATGTCTGACCTGACACAAAAAAATTACGTCGCAATCTCCACAAAGACACATCTTATTTTCTGAACATGGAGGATGAACTTACGGTATTCAAAGGAAATGGTAACATTGTTACAGATTTGTCTGTAATACAAATGAATCCCTTGGTAAGTTTATATCTCAACAGTCTGCAATATTCATACATAATTCAAAGCCGCAGAAGCAATCTCCTGCGGGAAGCTCACTTGGCTTACCCAGGTGGTAGGATTAATCATTACACCATCAAATGAAATAATCATTTTTTTTTTTTCCCCTGGCATATTCATTCAAGACAGATTTTGGTAGAAATTCTGTTAATGTCTGAATATACTTTTTTAAAAGGCAAATCAAATGCCACATTAGAAAGGATTAAAGGCCTTTATGTATCCAAGTATTTCCACGATTTCAGTTCAACTTTTTCTTCAAATTCAACCACCTTCATTCAGCTTCAGAAGGGACAGTAAATGAAATCAGGCTTCTATAGAGACCATCTGCCTCTTGGGGCAAATGGTATCCTAAATTCCCATTTGCCAGCTCTCTTCAGCAGCTGCATCTGTCTTTAGTTGTCCAAGTCAGCCAATAAGCAAATGCGTGATTTTTAAAACCTCCTTTTACCCCTAAAGATCAGATCAAAGCAATCAGAAACAGCATTTCATGGTTTTATTACTGGTTTCCAAAGCTGCTTATTTCTAGAGTTGCTGGGGATGATGAACCTTTGCAGAAATGGGATGTGAATCAACACGAGGAGGAAAGATCAAAGTTATCGAATCCCACACTGTTTATCTACTAAAAGGGGGAAAAACTCCATTTCCTTCTGTCTCTCTACCTCTAGGACCTCCCACCAATATGACATTTCTTAATCCTATCTTAGTTTCCAGGTCATCTACTTGATTTCGCTACACTTTCCAATTACTGGCATTCTCAGGTAGAAAAGTGTTGTTGTGTCCATTGATCACTATCTTAGTGTCTCCAATTTTCCACTAAGCCTTCTGTAGTCTTTAACTGAAAACTTCAAACTTCTTATCCTGGACTGAGATTAACCTTTAACTGAGATCTGATGAGTTCTTGCTAATACGTCTAACACAGTCTGGTCAGACAAAGGTAGCTCTTCCTGGTGTGAATGAAGTGGCTAGGTCTTGGGATGGGGAAGACTGGCAGCCATGTGCAAGGTCTTGAATAGACTCTAATTTCCAGATACTGCACAGTTTCAATTTTTTTTCTTTAACAAATGTGTTTTTTTTCTTTAACAAATTTTTTCTTTAGCAAATTAAAAGTGTCTTCAAGGCACTAGACTGCAAGACAGCAAAGTAGATAAAAACACAGGCCACTGTAAATCACTGTCACCTTCACAATACTAAGAAAAATTACAGTTTTAAAATCCTATGAAATAAAAATTCAGAATGGCATCTGTACAAATTAACAGAAAAGATAAATTAATCTTGGAAAAGAGCAAAAAAATAGGGCTGCTTTTCTCAATAACAGAGGTGTGGAAGGGGATTCTCAGCATCACCATTTGGCCTTAGCTCACTTCTAAAGAATGGGGTCAGATATTGATGTTTATTTCCTGGAAAGGCAAGGTATGAGAAGAAAATATCAACACGCCTCTCTAACAGGACTAACCTAAGGACGATATGGAACAGTCATTTTTGGGTCCTGGACATTTCCCGCATGCCCAGAAGCTCTGGAGAAGTGAGTCACTGCACCTTTCCCCGATGTCCTCTTATCTCCCTCAACTGCCCGTTTGCCCTTTGAGTCGGGGAAGCGAGATGATTATGTATGCTAAACTCTCCAGAACATGGCAGGCTCGCTGAAGGAATGGATATAGGGAGGGAACAGGAACCAACACTGCTCAGAACCTATTCCTACTCTACACTGCACAAGCTGCACACTATTCTGTTTAACTCACAAAAACACCTCAAGAGGTAAAGGCGATTATTCTCACTTTACAGATAGGGAAACCAAGACTGAAAAAAGTGAAATCAGTTGTCTAAGGTTATGTGTGTACTTAGGTGACAGAGTCAGGATCTGAATTCGATACTATGCAACTCTAACATCCGTGTTCTTTCCACCACACTGATACCATTAGGTAAGCCTGGTGCATTGTAAAGATTCAAGAATAAATGCTTGATTATGAAGATGAAGAAGTAAAAGTGTTTTGAAAAGAAAAAAGCTATTATTGAAATGTGGGGTATTAATGATTACAGATGCATTCTTTTGAAAAATTCTAAACAAAGTCATTGTTTACATTGCAAAAGGATTTCTTTACATGGGAACTGCTCTGGTATAGAAAGACTGTGTTTATAGATGTTTGGCTTCCTAATAATAATCACCACCACTACCTCCACATTTGCTGACTGCTAGGTACTGTGTGCTTAAATATATATCTCCTAACAATAATACTCTGAGTAAGGGTTGTTATTCCCATAATAGCAAAAGATAATAGCAGCCAAAACTTACACAGTGCTTATTATGTCCCTGTTCTAAGCCATGTCTCTCAACAGTGGCACTATTGACATTTTGGACCAGATAATTGTCGTGGAGGGCTGTCCTGTGCGTAGTAGAATCACACTAACATCTCTTACCTTCTATCCAATAGGTGTTGGAATTACTCTCTGCTTCCCCAGTTGTGACAATCAAATAGTCTCCAGACATTGCCAAATATATCCTAGGGGTATAAAAATCCCTTCCCCTCCCCTCCTGTTTAACACTTAACATTAATTCTTTTAAGTCATACAAGGTTATTATCTCTGTTTTACAAATGAAGAAATACTAAGTCCAGAGTGGTTAAGTTATTTGCCTCAGGTAACACAGCTAATACCTGGTGGAGCTGAGATTCAAACCCAGCACTTCAGCTCTAGTCTGTGTTCTAAACAGATACATTATTCTCTCAGTTTATAGATGAGGAAACTAAGAAGCAGAGCTCAAGTAACTTGTCCCAGATGACACAGCTAATAAGTGGTGAAAGCAGGATTCAAATCCAGGTCTGAGTGACTTCAAAGCCTATGTTCTAATATATTATGCCAATTGTTATCAGACTTTAACATGTCTAAGAATTACCTTGTTAAAGATGCAGATTTGCAGCCCTCACCTCCAGGGATTGATTCTACAGCTCTGTGGTATGACCCAGGAATCTGCATTCATACAAACAACCCCAGGTGATTCTGATGCAGTTGGTCCTAGGGCCACAATCTGAGAAACTATTTTTTACTGCCTCTCTCTCTGCAGAGAGAAGAGGGAAATTAAGTATAAAAGGAGTAAAGTATAAGAAGTGAAGAAGAAAATTTTAAGTAAAGGAGCATCACTGCTCAGAAGCAATATGGCTGAACAGGGGAAATAAAATAATTTAAGTAGTCACAGATAAGAGATTCATAATGGGCTATTAAAAAAGGGAGGGAGTGCTTTGGGACCAATCCTTACCTTCTGAGGTTTATCCTTAGAATACAATTATACAAACTTACAAAATGTTAGGAAATGAGGATATGGCCTAGTATGACATTTATGATTTTTATTAGAAGGCCTGGCTGGCTGAAGACCACTCTGAAAATAGGAAATGGCATCTGTGACACCAGCAATAAGTCTTCCAACATGCAGTACTATCTCAGTTCTTTGTAACAACAGAGGACAGAGGTGAACACAAAAGGCAGGCCCCTATAACTGAAAAAGCTGCTCCAAGACAGACCACAGCACCTGTACCTTCTACCCACGCCGCCAGGGGACTCTTCTTAAAATCTCTCTTTTGTTCTGCTGTTCCTCTGTTCTATATCAGCCATTGATCCTTGTGACCTGTTGAGGACAGGTCCAGAGTACCTGCAGGACTTCAAAGCCCTTCACCATGAGGCTGCAATATATGTTTTTATCTTTATTCCAGACTTTCTGAGACATAATCCTTCAGCTCCAGACAATGCATTTACATAACTCCCTGTCCCTTGGACACACCATATTCTACGTTTCTGCTGTACCTACTTTCCCTTCCTAGAGTTGCCTCCCTTCTTCTTTCCATCTATTCCAAACGCAGCCAGTCATTAAAGACTATTCAAATCTCACATTACCCATGATGTCTTACTGTCCATGGGGACTCTTCCTTCTCTGAACACCCATGGCAGATGTTATAGACTGTTTGTGTCCCCTCCAGATTCATATGTGGAAACCCTAACCCCCAGTGTGGCTGTAGTTGGAGATGGGGCCTCTAAGGAAATAATATTAAATGAGGTTGTAAGGATGGGGCCCTGTCAGACAGGATTTGTGTCCTTTTAAGAAGAGGCACCAGAGAGCGTGGTTTCTCTCTCTGTATATATTATGGAGGAAAGTGAGGACATAATGAGAAAGTGGCCATCGAGTCAGAAAGAGAGCCCTCACCAGAAACCAAATCAGCTGGAAACTTAATCTTAGACTTCTGGCCTCCAGAACTGTGAGAAAATAAATGTCTGCTGTTTAAGACACCTGTCTGTGGTATTTTGTTATGGAGCCCGAGCTAAGGCAGCAGGGACTGAGGATCACAGAAAGCACTCAGTAAATGGGTGTTGAATAAATCAAATCAGATGGGATCTGGGCAGCAAGGCACTAGAAAACAGCACCAGGATCTGTATCTACATCCCTCCCAGCAAAATTTCTGCCTATATCACGATGGAGAATGGAATAGGGACAGGTTCCAATGTGAAGCATCCAAAGGGGGGTTCCTCTCCCCAACTAGGAAGTCAGAGGAACAGGACATCTTCCCTGATGCAGAGTGGAGCTTCTCCATGCACCAGCAGCACAGAAAGGCCAACGGCTGATTCTTGAGACTGTTTCTCTCCATGATAACTAGGAGTTGGTGTGGGGAGCGGATCAGTGTGCACTGCTATCATCACTTTGCTCTTTTCAGGCAAGCCTTTCTCCCTGCTAATAACAAATCACCATTATAGAGGCACCATATGAGGATAAACTGCTTGTCCTGGGTTAAACCTTTAAATATCACCTGATGACTCTAATCAATATTCTACAGTTATATTAAATAATCACTGACTGAAACTGTGGCCTAGAGGTTTGAATAAAGGCCTAGAAATAAGTAACTCAAATTTAATCTCAGCTCTGCCACCAATGCTACTCTGTCCATGTCTCCCATTATTCATCTATAAAATGGGTGTAGCGACATTTACAGAAGTATGTATTAACTAGGAATTTCACATAAAGTGCTTCGAAGAGAGTGAACAACTGTGCCAATGTTAAGTACTTTAAGACTGCTCGACACATCAATGAATCAGTACGCATCACTGTGGCCCTTAGTGGTCACAGACATGCCTTCTTGCACTTAGGCTGCCTTTATAAAAGACACGGTAGACACCAACAGACTCAACAATCACCAAAAGAGTGCAACAAAAATTACTAACAGGCCAAACATCTCTAAAGTCAGAGTCTGGCTCTGACACCTACTTGCAGAGTGGCCCTAGTACTGTCGATGAGCCTGTTTCTCAATTTCCTATGATAGGAAGAATGCACTGTCCGAGATACTGGAACAACTGAGGTAATGTGAATGAAAATTATGAATTATATAATAAGATACAGGTATTTAACTTCAGATTCATTAGGCGAACAAGGAAACAAAACTGACCCAATAAGTAGGGGAATTCTCAGTTTGATTCTTCACTTCGTAATACATTATGAGACTCTAAACAAGTCAGTTTACTTCTCTGGATTTTTAATCACCTTCCCAAAGAGAAAGGAACATAAAGCTATCTGAAGACCACCCTATAACCATTCTGCATCATTTTGTGATTACAATAAAGTGAGATATTTATCAGTTTTCTCTAAAAGAAGATTATTTAAAAATTCAACAGTAAGGACTTTATGAACTCATCTAAACTTTAGGAACAATATGTTAGCAAATGTAGATGTGCTGATAGTCCAGAAGTTTCTTTAGAGCAAAGAACATGATCACGAGAACGAGCTGCTACTTTCAGCTTCTGTCTCCGATTTTTTTCTTTATGAGAAATAGGAATTTGATCTTCAAGGCCAGTTTGGTCTGAAAAGATGACTTTGACAGGTTGCCTTAGCAAAGAGTAGAGATAATGCAAATTAAGATATAACTGGAGCACACCTGAAACTAATATAACATTGTAAATCAACTATACTTCAATTAAAAAAAGTGTTCTTAAAAAAATTTTTTTAAAAAGATTGTACATACAAAAAAAAAAAAAGATATATAACTGGAGCATAAACATTAAAAAAAAATTCTAGCTGAACTTTCCAGAGAGAAGGACATCACATTGTACCATAATCTAAGAAGTATTTGGACTTTCTTTTCCCATACTCTGTGTGCATACACACATGTATATAAAGAGACTCAGACTCTGGTTATTTTAGTGAGTAGCAAACCTGACTAGTGTTTGACCAGAATGGCTATAGGCCACTAGCATGCCTGATGACTACAGAGAAATCAGATATTATAACTTAGTCCAGGGGTCAGCAAACTTTTCTGTGAAGGGTCAGACAGTAAATATTTTAGGCTTTACAGGCCATATGGTGTCTGTTACAACTATTCAACCCTGTTGGTATGGTGCAAAAGCAGGTGTAGATAACATGTAAAAAGAAATGAGTGTGGCTGTTTTCCGATAAAACTTCATTTATAGAAACAGGTGAAAGGTCAGATTTGGCCCACAGGTCACAGTTTGCCAATTCCTGGTCTATACCCCTGAACCTTGGAGTGGATTAGAGGGACTCCGAGGATTGACTCCTGGATTATTTAGGAATATAGCTGAGTTCTAAGGACTCTAAGAAGATCAAAATGGTCTTGGAAGGGTATAAGAAGGCTTATACAGATGACTAGCATTCCTAAGGGAGCAAAGGTGTGCCAAATCTAATCTGCGTGTCCAGAACAGAAGTTGACTGAGGTTTGGACAGAATCCCAGCAGTGTAAGGCATAGCTGGATTCCTGAAATGGTTCTGGGAGTCCTAAAGAAACTGGACTTATATGGTATCCAGGATGGATACATGGTAGGGGTCTTTGCTAATTAGGAACATGATGTTCAGGGCTGGTGGAGCTAGAAAGGTTAGTCAAAGGTCAAGAGGCCATTCAGGGGGCAAACGATATCCTTAACTTTGGTTGAGAGTGTTATAGTTATTTCAGGCAAGTTACAGTGATTTTCTTAGTCATTGACTGTTTTTCTAATTGATTAGAAAGAAAATTTTTGAGCTAAAATTTTTTTGTTTTTCTTTTATGGGCTGTGCTGTGCAGCATGCGGGATCTTAGTTCCTGACCAGGGATTGAACCCATGCCCCCTGCAGTGGAAGCATGGAGTCTTAACCCTTAGTTAGACATGGAGTCTTAGTCCCTTGAGCTAAATTTTTAAGGACATGTATGTGATTGGCAATAGATGTTGCCTACCAATTATGAAATAAATACGATTTTAGTCAATAATCAAGAATTTACCACCAGTTTACTGAAAAGACTACTAAAAGGGTATATACTTTGGGAAGAAGTAAATTGAATCCAGAAGGGAAGAATGAAATAAAGATGGAATAGTTAAAAAAAAAAAAAAGTGATAAACATGTGAATAAATCTAAAATAAAAAAAGATGATGCGACGTGATGGGGAGTGACTGAGAGTGGGGGGAGTTTCTTATAATTGGGCAGCCAGTGAAGAATCTTCTGAAGGAGTGACATTTAAATCGAGAGCTGAATGACAAGGAGCCAGCCATGCAAAGATCTGAAAGAAGCATACCAAACAGAGTGAATAGCTGATAAAAAGGGATTAGGCCTGGCACTTTTGAAGAACAGAAAGAAAACTCCTATTGTGAGAAGTTTATGAGCAAGGTGGTGTGTAGGAGACAGGTTATACTGGTAGTTAGAGGTCAGATTGTATAGGGACTTCCTTCACTGTGTTGAAACAATGGGATCTGCATTTTAGAAAGAGTACAAGGCTGTTCCAGAGAGACTAGATTAGAAGAGGCAAGCGATTAGGCAGGGAGATCAATTAGGAAAACACTTTATGATATTTTGGGTGTAGGGGATGAAGGGAAGAGAAAAATCAAAGATGACGCCTAGTTTTCTAATCTGAGTGACTAGATGGATGGTGGGACCATTTATCAAGGGAAGGCTTGGGATTGAATAGATTTGTAGGGAAAAATCAAGAGTTATGTTTTGAACACGTTTCATCTGAGATGTCCAGTTGATGTTCAAGTGGAGATATCAAGTGGATAGTTGTATGTGAATCATGGGGGAAAGAGATCAGGAGTGGAGATATAAATTTGGGAGTCAAAAGAATGTATGTAATATTTAAAATCTTGATACCAGATGATGTTTAGCCAGGGGTTAGCCATTAAAGTTTAAAGAACCCTTTAGGCATATGGTTATGAGGGGAAAAAAAAAAACACTTATCTTTTAGAGATACCTACTGAAATTTTTACAAATGAAATGATGCCTGGTATTTGCTTCAAAATAATGGGGGGAATGGGATGAGGTATAGATGAAACAAGATTGGCCATAAATTGATAGCTGTTGAAGCGTGGTTTTGGGGTAAGTGGTGGTTCATTTTATGAATCTATCTACTTTTGTATATGTTTAGAATTTTCTATCATAAAAAGTTTAAAATAAAAAGAGGGGAATTCCCTGGCAGTCCAGTGGTTAGGACTCTTTGCTCTCACTGCTGAGGGCCCAGGTTCAATCCCTGGTCAGGCAACTAAAATCTCACAAGCTGTGCAGTGTGGCCAAAAATTAAAAAAAAATTTTTTTAAGGAAAATAAATAAAAGGAACTATTTTAAGATAGTCTCCATTAAAAGTGGTAGAAGCAGAGATGGAGAGAAGTAAATAGATTTGGGATTACAAGGTGGTCCTCCATTAAAAGGTGGTAACATTTCCACAGTCAACATTTTAAACAAGGCACTCAGAAAGAAAGCAAGCCTGAATAACCGGAGGTACATGAGCAAGAGGGTAAGTAAGATTCATCAGGTAGACAGAGGTCACATATATAGGGCCTTCTTCAGTTTGCGGATATGACTGGGTTTACATTTAAGAAAGATCACTTAGCTGTTCTAAGAATAGTATGCAAGGGGGAAACATTAAGCAAGGATTATCTTAAATTCTGATGTCCTAAGCATAATTTGTAAAGAGGTCAACTGTTATTGCTAGGTACTGTGCTAGATGCTTTACAGATATCTATTTAGTCCTCATAATATCTCTATAAGGTAGGTATTATCATCACTGTGATACACGTTGGGAAACTTCAGCTCAGAGAGGTTAAGTCAAAAGTCACACAACTACCAGTGGTACAATCAGAATTCAAATTTTTGTCTGTCTGACTCCAGTGCTTGCATTTTTCTCACTACGCAATATTATTCCCCATGCTATGGACACCAAAGAGTTGCAGAGATGGTAGGTAAACTAGTGCTTTTAAAAACGATAATGGAGAAATTCCCACCTGGTCACAGACCAGACTAATCACTAAATTAATTTCTCTTGATCCAGACTAGCCGGATGGAAATGATGCCTATGGATACATAGTTGAGCCAAAATTTGACTGGTATCCCTGTCACCAATATTTTCCCCTTCCAGTTCATTTTTAATACTGCTGCCAGTAGAGATTTTATTTAAAAAAGAAAATCACACTACTTTCATCCTTAAAAACTGTTTCTGCTACAAAATCTACAACATAAAGGCCAAACATTTCAACGTAGCATGCAAGGCTCTTCAGTCTTTCTCAGCAGTTCTCAAACTTTTTTTTCTCTTAAAAATTATTGAGAACTGTGAGGGTTCTTGTTTATGTGGATTATATCTATTGACATTTATTATATCAGAAATTAAAACTGAAAAATTAAAAAAATAATTAATTCATTAAAAAATAGTAAACACTTTAAATATTAACCAAAATAATATTTTTTTCAAATATCTTTAATATCTGGCTTAATAGAAGACAGCTGAATGCTCATATGTGCCTCTGCATTTGATCTGCTGTGATATGTTGCTTCGGTTAAAGTGTATGAAAAAGATCTGGTCTCATCCAGATATGTAGGTGGGAAAGGTAGTATTTATAGTCTTCTAGATAATCGTGGATATTCTTCTTTGGTACTATATCAGAACTTGGCAAGTGGTAGTTTCTTAAAAGTTACTTGCAATATGGAATCTGAAACCATACCAATGAACTTTTTGTACTCAGTTACATTAAATCCCTTGTTCTAACTTGCAGTTTCAATGGATCTTTTACTCATGCATAATTCTGTAACATCCTGCATTGGGTCATTTGGAAATAACCGGTTCACTGAGTTATGTGGATCTTCCAAATATTGACACATTTCATTATATAATTTTAAAAATCTTTTTTGCTAATGCCAGCACCAATCTCATCAGAAGAAATGTTTAAGTATTAGGAAGCTGTCACGGTAGCAGATACAAGTTTGCAAAAATTCTTATTTTTGCTTGAAAGCATGAATTTTATCATTGACAACAAATACTGTCAGTTGTTTTCCTTGAAGTAATAGGCTCACTATGTTCATTAAGAAAATATCTGCCAAACACCCAAGCCTGTATAACCACAGCTGGTCTGTGCCCCTTGTTCTTTCAAGTTGGTCCATGAAAAAGGTGCTGGTTCAGCTTTGTAATTCAAATTTTGAAACTCAAACTATTTTACAAGAGTTTTTCCTTAAGACACCCATACTTTGGTATGCAGCGTAAGTACTCCCTGTGTACTTCTTATTTTATCACACAGAATTTTTAAACAGACATATATTCAAGGGTTGAGATTTAATAAAATTTACTACTTCATCAAGGACATTCTTAAGTGAAACTGGTGTTTGTTTTTTAAAACTACTAGTACCATATGGTGCCACGGTTTTGATTTGTGCAGGTATAAGTAGTTTTACCCATTATTGTTTTTGCATCATCAGTGCATATGTCAACACAGTGAAAAAGACAAATAATGTCTTAGTATTATTATGAAAATGGTGACTTTTACATGGTCACTATTTGACCTTGCATGGACCACGTTTGAAGAACCACTGGTCTATTCATTATCCTTTTCCAGTCACCTGTCCTGCTTCTGTTTGTCGTCATCATCTGTGACTGCATATATTGTTCCTTTTGCCTACAGTGTCTTCCTCAGCCAGCTGGCAAAATCTTATTTGTCTTTTAAGATCTGGTTTGTATTTCATCTCTGAAAAGCTGATTTCATGTCTTTTAAGCTGATTTAATCGCTCTGTTTTTTGCGCTTCTGTGCCACTCTGAACATACGTTGTTTTAGCATTTATCACATTGAGGGCAGAGGGGCTAGTATCATTTTCAAGCACCCACTATGTGTCAGACTCTGTGCTAAGTCTTTTACATATTTTCTTATTATATCCTCAAATCAATTCTATGTGATAGGTATCATTACAGCCACTGTACACTGAAGGACCAGTTAGGTAGCTGAAGCTGAAGTCAAACCCAAGCCCACTATTTCAGCAGTATGGTAATCCTTCCCCCTATTTACCCCTATGGCACATACACAGCACAGTTAAGATATTCAATTTATGTCACCTGAACAGGCAAATAAATGAACTTCATAACAATCTCATTTCATAATGCAAGACTCTACAAAGTCCCTCATCTTTCAGAGCCTAGAGTTTGGCCTTCAGTAGAGTATTTTTCATTCCTTATATACCGTTTAGATTTGGAATCTTCATTTACTTATAGAAAAACTTGCATTTTCATTTCTTCCAGCAATGTGTTCCCAGCCGTGGGATGGTAATTTAATGATTACACTGCCATCAAGCCGGAAACACAAATGTTGACATTTGACAGTAATGTTTTTCCTCTCAAAGATGCTTCAAGTAAATACTAATGGTGCATCCAAGTAAATGAAGTAACTGTTGGAAAAGCAAATGGTGCATATTCTTCAACATGAGTATTCAAGTTTTAAACTATCTAAAAAGTTAAAAAAAAAACCTATTTAATACTAATACCTCTTTTTCTACTTAGTCTGGGACCTTGTGAAATGTGAAAATTCCAATGTGCCTCTACAAAAAGCTTAATACCTCAAATTTGCTTTACTTAGACTACAGTACGTATTTTAAGAATGGTGGGAAGACCAGTGGTTCTCAAAGTGTGGCCCCAGGACTAGCAACAGCACCATCACATCACCTGGGAACTTGTTAGAAAGGACCCAACTCAGACCTATTGAATCAAAAACTCTGGGGGTGGGGCCCAGCAATTTGTGTTTTAATAGCCCTCCAGATATTGTGATGCATGGTTAAATTTGACAACCAATGGGGCAAATGTGCCGCACCATTTGGATACATGGATGTTACCTATAAAGAACTAATAAATTTTGGAAGATACGATTGGCCCATATACAAGCAAATCTGTGCAAATATAAGCTGTATAGTAAGAGGTCTGCCATACCAAGGACCCAGGCTATCCTCAAGCCTATATACAGTGGCACGCAGCCGAAGTAGAGAAATCTCATTCCACAGAAGAGAAGCCGAATTATTCCTTGACTCTGCCTTCCAGGATGCGGATAAATACACCACAGCCATACTTAATGAGGAGTAAAGCCATTTATTGATCTGCAAGAACTATCTGCCATTCCGTCATAGGTAACTCCAACCGTGTGCTGTTTAAATTGCTTCTTTTCTAAATAAAACAGCAACCTGCAATACATGTGTTTTATTACTACTACTTTCAACTACCAATGACAAGCTTATTCTACCCAGAAATATATCCCACTATTCTACTTGCTTTGTTATTACATGGATTTAAGGAAAATAGGAACTTGTTAGCATTTTGACTAGTTGGGGGTATGTAAAAAGCTTATTTTAGTAAAGAATATATATAAAACTTCCTGGCATTTTGGTAAAAAAGTGAAGGCATTAAGTGTTCATTTTTATTTACACTTTTCTAAAGAAAAGCTGGTGAGAGAATCTGCTCTGAATCAGAGTTTTCTGTCTTTGCTGGGAGGAAGCCAGGCCTGGTAGAGAAGGCTCACTGTAAATCAAGAGGGAGGAAGACTCAGAATCAGATGAATGGAATACTCAGGGCATATCTTTGCTAAGAACAGAAAGGACAGAGGATATAAGGAAATCACCCCATTTGCTAATACAAACTTGGATAACAGTTCCTTGTTTTTATTGGCAGTACATTAATTTTGATTAAAATACAAATGAGAGAGAAAAAACTTAGGCTTCCTAAACATAAATGTTTACGTGAATGATTACAAGTGAAAATATAAAAATTTTGTTTGATTTTATGTTCATTAACAATGCAACATTATAGGAAGAATACCAGTTTTACAGTGAGACAGATCAAGGTTTGAATTCTCCCTCTGACAATTACTAACTGTGTGAATCTGGCCAATTCTAATTTCTCTAATTTTCAGTTTGTAGGGCTGTTACAAGGATTTGAGATAAATATTTGGGATGTGCCTTATACAGCGTAGGTGATCAATAAACAGTTATTCAAGTATTAAAGAAAACTGATGCTTAGAGAACTGGTGTGGGTGTACAATTTGCCTAGTTGGATTGAGAATTATATCACTGGGTCTCAATCTCAGTAACCAACTTCTCTTATTTCACCTACATGTTAAAAAACTATAAACTGCTTGCCCTTTCCCCCACCTTTCCACAACACATGAAATAAGGACAGAAAGAGACAGAAATAAAAAAACAAATATTCCCTTAAAAAAAATAATGCAGATAGAGATAACACCGTGGTGAAAGCCGAAAAAAAAAAAAAAAAAGCTTAAGAGTTTGATTTCATTTATAGTAAAGGAAAGAATAGTATCACCATTTATTCATTTGATCCTATTTCTTCCTTACACTATCATAGCAGTTCAAAGCAACAAATTATTTATTGCTCTTAAAGTATTATGGATTTGCTTTTCTGTTAAAGCCCCTCTGCATTTACCAGAATGCAGCAGGCTACTTTAGCTAAAGATCCAAGGCCATAAGCCTTGTTCAGTGCAATAAGATCACTTTAATAATATTCTAATCTTGAAATGCAGTTGAAAAGATAGATGATGGCCGCTGAGTGCTACTTACAAACAAAAATGGCTCTCAAACAATCTTAAAGATGCAAAAAACTTAGCAACTGAAAATGTGTTTAAAAAAATTCCCACATTCTGCCAGGATATTTTACATACCTGAGAATTTTCTTAGGAATCTGTGATGGAGAAGAATGACTCCTTTTCTTCTTCTCTGAGTCCTGTAGTAACCCATCCTCTGCTCTGCCCTTCTCTGTGACTGCTGACTGCTCTGCCCTGGCTTTGCCCTGATCCACACTGAGCTGGCCTTGGGCAGGGTCACACCTGTACATGAAGACGATGGCTGGCTTCTCGCTGGACTCTCCTTTTGCCTCTGTGAACCAGTGATGGCGCTGAACTGGAGGAGGGGGCAGCATGTGGATAACTGTGCCATCCAGGCCCACCAGTTTCCCTTTCTCTCGGTCTTTCTCTTTGTCGTCCTCTTCATCTGTTTTCCGACGGCGGAAGAAACTTTTAAATGATATCCAGCGTTTAGGTTTTGCATCAGCTGCCCGCCTGCTGCCTTCAGAGTGCAAAACTGATTCAGCTTCCGTTGACCTGGTAGGGCTAGTTGGCTTGGTCCAGTTGGTGAAATGCCTCTGCAAAAGGTTACTTGCATGGTAAGGGGAGGAAGTCGAGCGTGGTGGGGGGAAGGGGGGTGGCGGCTCACTTTGGGGGTTAGTCACTAATTTGGAGGGCGGGGTGGTGACTGGCTTTGTGAGTGGATCTTTCTGTACTTTGGTGGTAGGACTTTCTGTGGTCTGAGGTGCTTCAGCCTCACCACTGGGCTGGGATGTGAAGAGAGACTTGGGCCGGACTGGTGTACTCTTAGCAGCACTGGCATCGGGAGGAATGGCATACAGCTCTTCCACACTGCAAGCTTTCGGGCCAGACTGGGGCATTTCTGGAGGAGACTGTGGCGGCTGGATAGAAGCCACAATCTGAGAAAGCACAGTGCTCGCCTTCTCCCTGGTGCTGCCGCTGCTCACTACCTGAGACTCCTGAGTGCTTTCTGTTTTGGCCACAGGTTCTTGAGTGGTTCTCTGGAGCTTTGTTGGGGAGCTGTGGCTGGAACTGTAGCTCCTCTGTGGTGAGGACTGACCTCTGTTAAGACAGCTGTTAAACTCCTGAACCTTCTGAGCCACTGAACCCCTCTTACGCTCTGTGCTGTTTAAAAACCCTTTAGCTTGGGGACATTCAGTGGGTTTGCTAGTGGTGTTATCAGACACTTTGCTTTCAGTTTCTATTTCTTCGTAAGTATGGCTTATTACACTTGTGGTTTTTTCCTTCACTGAAAGTTCTCCACTTGTTCCGAGAAAACTTTTGTAAATGGCTAGATTGTCATATGCATTTGGATTGATTACAATGGGAACTTTGATAGCATTTTTGGAACTCCGAGCATAAGCTGGCTCATCATGAATGATAATTGGAAAAGGTGGCATACCGGCATTGTTATAACTATTAAATTTTATTTCAGACAAATTAGGTGACTTAACAGGGATGGTTTTGGAGGAAACGTTTGTAGCTGTGGGTGAAGTAGGTGCTGATTTGTGACAGTTTTTCCTTGGAGGGACATTTGGTCCAGTCCCACCGCTAACTAATTCCACCTTAGGTATCTTTTGTCGTGGACTGGTACTGGAAGTCCATACTTCCTGGTAGCGGATTGCACTGGATTTTTGGAAATGGGCACTTATTTGTCCTGATGTCAGTGCGGGTGATGTCACTGGAGAGTTTGGAGTAGAAGATGAGCTTTTCGTCTTGGGACTGTTAATAGGGCCCTCGAGGTGCTCACTGGCCATGGCTGCTGACACATCCACGACAGTATATGGCTTGCACAAAGGCTGTTCCAGATTCACAACTCGGTAGGGCTTTGCTTGCTCTTCTACAGGAACGAGGTTTATTGTTACTGATTGCCCAGTAATATCTGTAGGGGCTTTACTTTCTTGCTTCTCAGTTTGTACGGCAATCTTGCCATCCTTCTCTTCTAATCGGAGAGCAAGGACTGCTTTGTGCGTCTCTGGAACTTTTATTGAGCTTTTGGATGCTTGTGATGAGTCCTTCTCCTGATTATTACCAGAGAGGCTTTCATAATTGGGCTCACTTTCCTTCATGTCCTTAGAATCTCCCGGGTTACCAGGAGCTATTCCCACATTACAAATCTTCTGGGATAAACTACTGGCTGTCTCAGAACGTGATTCTTCTGTTAAAGAGGAATCTGGGGATGTGGAGTCAGATGACACCATGCTCTGAATGCTTCCTGGTCCATAGGAGACCACAGAATTCTCTTCATAACCATTCAGGATTTCATCATAACTGTCATCATAGTCTACAGCACAGATTCTTTGCAGAGATTTATTTCGCAGGGGGACAGTATTCCATTTTTTGTCCACAAAGAATCGAACAGGAGACAAAGTGTTTGCCCTGAAGTTGGCAAAGCGAGGTTGCCCTCTCATGCGAATCTCCATGGCCAGCAGTTCTTCATCACTCTCATCCCAACTCTCATGCTCCTCCTCCATGTTACTCAAAAGCACATCTTCCTCACTCTCTTCGCCACTAGAAAACTCTGGGTAACAGAATCGACCCCCTTCATTACTGATCACTTCTGTGCTCCCACTCAGAATAACATGCTTGCCCTGAGTATCCTTTATTCCGCCCATCATGCAACTTGGTGGAAGCTTTCTTTCCAGTGATCGTTTATAGCAATCATTTATTCTTCCTAAGAATGTTTCTCTGGAGTTTGTTTCATTTCCTTTTATTTGAGGGGTGGTATCCAAGCCTGCTATCTCCTTTAACACCTCAGTTAGTCCACTATTGTTATTTGATACCTTCTTTGCACTATCATTATTCCCATAAGGCTTAGGAACATGGCTTAATCCTTCAATATCATCTTCATTATTATTATTAAGTGGTTTCTGATTCAAGGCCATCCTGTTACGGTTCCATCCTATGATGACAGGTTTGTTCTCACAGTGTTCTTGGATACTAAGCTCACCACACATACTTTGCCCATCTGCCACCATCATAGTGGGCTTCACAGCTATAGTGGGTTTTTTAGCCACAGGAGGCCGGAAATTTCCGGTGTTCCTGATTCGGTGGTTGTTACTGTGATTGGCATTAGTTTTATTGCCATGGGTGATGGGTGCCTTCTCAGGGTCTGGGGGGAGCTGATGTAAGCTTTTAGGTTTAAAGCAGTTCTTGCATTCACCAGGTTTCCAAACGTGTTCAGTAAAGGTATTACAAGCAGACATTTTTTAAAATAGAACTTCACAGACAACGCTTTCCTTTCAGTGCATGGCAAAACTTTCATCTGTTAGTTTTCACCTCCCCTATGTTTCATAGCAGCTCTTGTAAGTGTGATCAATCTGTTGGGGGAAGGGGGAGAGAAGAAGAAAATCTGAATGGAAAAGGTACTATGAGGCTTATCATGATGAATGATTTGAAAATATTGGCTCCAACTTTTCCTTAAATTAAAAGATTGAGAGATAAACTAATTTGGGCACTTTATGAACTCTCTTTAGCTAATCAGCGGTTTTGGAATGTTAGTTTTTTAACCATAATTTTATGCACTCTCATTGAACCAAGTATAACATTTCACTTGATGTCTCCGTGACAATGATACTGTGAGCTTCCCCTCCCAGAAATGTCTTTGAAACCGTTCTTTCTGTTATCCTCCAACCTGAAACTTCTTGGTCCATTGTGGAACCCTCTTCTTCTGCCCACCCTTTATATTTGGATATCTCATAGACTCCTCAAACACAATGCATTCAGGACTAATCTTCTGGCCACCTCTTTTCTCAACTCTAAGGAACTTTTGTACTCTCACCAGCCCTCCTCTACCCTCCAGGCCACCTTCTTCCTCTGTCTTTATCCTAGTTCAGTTACTGTCACTATCATCCACCTAGATAGCTAAGCTTCAACCTTCAGACCATTCTTGACACCCCTCCCCTCACTTCTAACTCCACATCCTAAATCCTTTTGTAAATTAGTCTTGCCAATTTTTTTTATTTTTAAAAAATATTTATTGATTGATTGATTTTGGCTGCGCCAGATCTTCGTTGCGGCATGTGGGCTCATTTTTTAGTTGCGGCGTGCAGACTTCTTAGTTGCGGCATCTAGTTCCCCGACCAGGGATCGAACCTGGGCCCCCTGCATTGGAAGCACAGAGTCTTACCCACTGGACCACGAGGGAAGTCCCTAGTCTTGCCAATTTTATCTACTACATTTCACTGGAACTCCTTTCCCTTACCAGACACTGCCAGTAGTTCAGATGCCCACCATTTTTTGCCTAGATTCCTGCAATAGGTTGTTAACTGATCTCCATGCCTGTAGTCTCACCCCTTTCCAATCCAACCTCTCTACCCTTGCTACTCAAATTATGGTCCTCAGACAAGCAGTATCAGCCTCATCTTGAAGCTTGTTAGAAATGTAGTATCTTAGACTTGCAGTTTATCCTCAAGATCCTTAAAGAATCTGAAAAAGAATGAACATATGTATAACTGAATCACTTTGCTGTACACCTGAAACTAACACAACATTGTAAATCAACTATACTCCAATAAAAATTTTTAAAAAAGAAAAAAGAAAAAAAAAGAAATGTAGTATCTTAGGTCCAATCCCAGACCTACTGGATCATAATTTGCATTTTAATGAATTCTCAGGTTGACTCCACTGTTCTGTACTACTATTAGATTTTTCTTTCTAAAATGCTAACATGATCATCTTATTACCTAGCTTAACTATTCTGTGGTTCAATATTACCTAACGCACTGGCTCCCAAATGTCAGATAGGGGTTGCTATACACGTAAGAACCACCTGGGGAAACACCCAAGTCAATCTCTAAGGGAAGAGTCCAGGAATCTGATTTTTAAATAAGTTCTCCAGGTAATTCTATGTGCCTTGAGGTAATGGAACCTCTGAGTTACAGGATGGAATACAATCCCCTTAGGTTTGCATGATATAGTCCTTGCCTCCCTTCTAGCCTTATGTCTTAAAAATCAACTAGTCTTATCATACTCTAAATACCGCTGGGCCATTCATTTCTCCTGGGTACCATCGAAGCCACTTGGACAAACCTCCATGAATAAGCACTTTCATTTTTAATTGTCTGTTTTCTCACTAGTTTTTGAGCTTCTTTAAGCCTAGGCTATATCTTATTCATCTCTATATGTCTAGCATAAGGAGCTGGATAAACACTGGTTGATTAAATGTGCTGGTTTTGAGGCTTATCTTTAAAAAATAATCTCATGGCTCTCTCTCTCTCTCTCTCGTCTCTCTCTTAGGCACATAGCTATAGACCTTCCCACAGAGCACCACTACAGTCTTACATTTCCACTTCGGATATTATCATAAAGCTGGCAGTAGGCATGTACATGTAAGAACTATTTTAATAGCTGAAAAGTTTAACTTCATTCATGTACAATGACAGTGACAGTATCCTTGGTTTGGTCAGAAACGCAGCCTTTAGCCAAGTTTCAGCACATTTATAAGGAAGGAAAGAACATTTTCTTTAGTTAATATATACAGAGCTACGCCCCTTGTAAACAACACTCATAGAGCACTTTGCCTCAGTGGAAGAAGTGCAGACAAAGATCAAAGAATTCCACACAGAGAGCCCAATGACTCGGCCAAAATCTAAGTTCACTCTCTGCTGGAGACCACTGAATGGCTTTTTTCAATAAAGTAAAAATATATTTTTCAAGTGTCTGTTTGAAAATATTTATTTACTCTTTCAGATATTCTAAAAGCTATATCCCTTAGTTGATAAAACCATTTCCTGCTAGTCTGAGACTGAAACATTTTGAGCAAGGGAAAGAATGGCATAAAATTAAGCTGAAAAAGAGAGTAGGGTCCAGAGCATGTGGGGCCTTTTATAAGCTTTTAAAGATTATGGTGTTCATCCTAAGAACAGCGGGAACCCACCAAAGGGTTTTAAACAGGGGAAACAAGATGATATAATCGGCATTTAAAAAAGACAGCTCTGACCAAAAAACATGAAATACTTAGGTATAAGTCTAACAAAACGTGCAAAATCTAAAATCTATATGCGGAAAACTATAAAAGACTGAAGATATCAAAGACCTAAATAGAGCAATATATCAAGTTCTCTCAATGTTGTTAAGATGTCAATTCTCCCCAAGCTGCTCTGCAGATTAAATGTAATTCTAACCAAAATCCGAGTAGGATTTTCTGTAGAAATCAACAAGCTGATTCTAAAATGTATATGGAAAGGCAAAGAAACTAAAATAGCCAGAAACAATTTCAAAAAAGAAAAAAGTTGGAGGACTCACATTACCTGATTTCAAGACTTTTTAGCTACAGTAATCCTGATAATGTGGTATTGGCAGAAGGATAGAAACATAGATGGGGGAAATGGGATACGCAAACTACAACCCATAGGCCAAATCTAGCCTGTTGCCTGTTTTCGTATGTCCCTAAGCTAAAGATGTTTTTTAAATGGTTGAAAAAAAATTTTTTTACGTATTTTGTGACAAGTGAAAATTATATGAAACTCAGATTGCAGTGCCCATAAATAAAGCTTTATTGGAACATAGCCAGGCTCACTTGTTTGCATATTGTCTCTGGTGGCTTTTGTGCTACAATGGAGAGCTGAGTAGTTATGACAAACTATGTGGCACTCTCATCACTTTGCAGTGCTTTTCCGCACTCTACAAATTGCAGCGTTTCCACTGCTACATGAATCACATGTGTGAAAAGACATTTTCTTTTTTTTAATAAATTTTTTTTTTTTGGCTGCGTTGGGTCTTCATTGCTGTGTGCGGGCTTTCTCTAGTTTTGGCGAGCGGGGGCTACTCTTCGTTGCGGTGCACGGGCTTCTCATTGCAGTGGCTTCTCTCGTTGAGGAGCACGGGTTCTATGCGTGTGGGCTTCAGTAGTTGTGGTACACGGGCTCAGTAGTTGTGGCTCGCGGGCTTAGTTGCTCCGTGGCATGTGGGATCTTCCTGGACCAGGGATCGAACCCATGCCCCCTGCATTGGCAGGTGGATTCTTAACCACTGAGCCACCGGTGAAGTCCCGAAAAGACATTTTCAAAGATAAAAATATGTGAAATTTCATTACAGATATGCATCAATAGATGAACATTTGTAATCGATTTTGATGACAGGAAGCACTAACTTTGAACCCGAATTAAGCAAAATTAATCATTGGTGATCTTAGCACAAACTATCCCTCTCCCAAAAAAGAATTCCATTCTTCTTATTAAGTAGAGCTGTGTTACAAAAAACTATACTCAATTTTTATATTTTGAATTTTGTCAAAAAAATTCATGGAAATTTATTTTCTTTCTCATTATACAAGTACCTATATATAATATCTTGGTTTTTGCTTTTTTGCCTGCAAAACCTAAAATATTTATGATTTGGTTCTTTAAAGAAAAAGGTTGTTGACCCCAGATATAGATCAGAATAGACATAGAACAGAATAGAGAACAGAAATAGAGCCACACAAATATAGTTAGCTGATTTTTGATAAAAGTGAAAAGGATACTCTTCAACAAATGTGCTAGAAAAACTGAATATCCATAGGCAAAAAAATGAACCTTGATCCATACATCACACCCCATACACAAAAATGAACTCAAAAGGGATCACAGATCTAAGTACAAAACGTAAAGCTACAAAACTTTTGGAAGAAAACATAGAAGAAAATCTTTGCAATCCTGGGATAGGGAGAGTTCTTAGATACAACACCAAAAGCATGATCCATAAAAGAAAAAACAGATAACTTGGTCTTCATCGAAATTAAAAACCTTTGTTCTTGTATATGTATAACTGATTCACTTTGTTATAAAGCAGAAACTAACACACCATTGTGAAGCAATTATACTCCAATAAAGATGTTAAAAAAAAAAATTCAATTCACAGCTATTGACTTTTTTCCTCCTGTATTTTTCTTCCCTCTTAGAAAAGAAATAAACTATTCTGATATATTCAAAAAAAAAAAAAAAAAAACCTTTGTTCTGACAAAGGTACTGATAAGAGAATGAAAAGACAAGCCACAGATGAGAAATATTTTGCAAAATACATATCTGACAAAGAACTTTGTGTCCAGAATATAAAAAAAACTTCCAAAATTCAACAAAACAAATCTGATAAAAATAAATAGGCAAAAGATTTGAGCAGATATTCCACCAAAGGTAAATGGATTGTATATAAACACCGGAATATCATTAGTCATACGGAAATACAAATTAAAACTACAATGAGTACCACCATACATCTATCAGAATGATTAAAATAAATTAAAACAAAACCAAAAACTGGGGCTAGGGAGGATGTGGAGCAAATGAGATTACCACATCATGCTGGTGGGAATGCTAATGGTTCAGCCACTTTAGAAAACAGTTTGGCAGTTTCTTATGAAGTTAAACATAAACTTTCCATGTAACCCAGCGATCACATTCCTAGGTATGAAAAATCGTGTTTATACTAAACACTGTACACAAAGGTTGATAGGCAAAAACTGGAAACAATCCAAATGTTGTGTGGTGGTGGTTATATGCCTGCACGCATTTGTCAAGACTCACAGAATTGTACAGTTAAAAAAAAGGTGTTTTACTGTATATAAATCAAACCTCAATAAATTTGACTTAAAAAAATAAAAGGTAGTTCTGGTTGCTCTATAGAGAATGCACTGGGGGGAGAACAGTACAGGATGCCAGGAGACTGTTTAAAGGGCTGTGGACAAAATAAGATATGATAAGGATCTGGATTAGGATGTAGCTTCAGGGAAGGCAGATAAAGGTATATGCATGAAACATTGGATTTTGGATCTTGAGGTTTTGGGTTTATGTATTCAAATGATTTGTGGGGCCATTTATTGAGACAGACAATATTGGAGGACGTGTAACTTTTGGAGGGAAGATTATGAGTCCATATTTTGTTAGCCTGCATACTATACAGCAAGTAGCTGAATTTAGAAGTTTGGAACACAGAAGGGAATTCTGCTGTTCTTGTCTGTTTGGGAACTACTAGTATAGGAATCTCTAGCCCAAAAAGAAATTAGAGTGAGCTGGGGAGGTAGCCTTGGTGGGTGAACCTGGGAGAAGAGGATAACCCCCAAAGAAAATTCAAAAATAACAGCCGTAAGTGTGATGATATAGAAGCCAGATGAGATTTCATTGTAAGGGGGAGGGGCTGGGGGGGAGCAGAAGACAGCTACTTCAAATGCTGCTGAGAGGTAACAGAGAATGAGGACTTAAATGTGCCCACTGGACTTGGCAATGTGAGCTCACTGGTGATCTCAGCACAGAGTATTTTGGTGCGGTGGTGGGGATGGAAAGCAGACTGCAGTGAGTTGAAGAGGGAAGAGAGAGAGTAATTTTAGATAACTTTTTGGAAAAGTTTAAGTGGGAGGTGGAAGAAAGAAAGAGATGGGAGTATGGAGGAGGGGGTCCAGAAAGGATTTCCTTATTTTAAGATGGCAGAAACTAGATCATGCTGACTACAAATACTAGAAAAAGACACAGGGGAGTGGGAGAGGCTGAAAAGACAGAAAAAAAAGCAGCAGATAATTACAAACCTTAGAACGTTAAAACTGAGCAGGCCCCTAGTTCAATTCTTCTGTTTTATGGACAAGGGAAACTGAAGCCCAGAATAGGCCACACAAGTGAATGAGAAAGACTGAGATCAGCAACTCAAGGCTATAGCTACCTACAGTATGTTTTGTTTTTAAATGACTTTTTTTGTTGTTATATAAGATATTCTTTTCTTTTCTGATGTATGCTAACTGTGAAAACTCAGAAAAGCATAAAGAAAATGAAATCATGCATAATCCTATTATTCTGAAGTAACTTCTATTAGCAGTTTGAGGAAGTTCCTGTCAGTCACCAAGAATCTTTAAAAAAGAAAAAAATTCCTGTCTATGTGGTACTGACGACAAAGAATACGGTGTCCTGGCCTAATATCTTGTTAACCAAGTTAAACCCACCGATGACAAGAGAGGGATTAAATTTTTTCTTTATAAGTAGTACAGTATATTTTCTTTTTCCAAGACTGGTAGACAAATAGTAAAAATAATTCTCCACTTTGAGTGCAAGTAAATTAATTCAGTCAAGAGATGCTGTTGAATTGATAAGCAGCTATCACGTTACCAACAGGACAGACAAATAAGATTCACCGGGAACACAATTAGCTTATGTCAGTGCTGTGTGCAGTAGAAACCCATCAATAAAACTGAGACCTTGGATTTGACATTCTTTTATAAGTTCTGTGTACATCTGTATTCATGCTGTTATAAAACCTAGAGATGAACCAAGCAAACAGCTTTAGCAAGCACCAGATGGAGCTGCTGTCTAAGCCACAAAGCCTTAACTATGAGGGTTTCATTTTTCAATACTAATTATGTTTGGAGACAAAGATGTGCACTTAAAGATACTGTCAAAACTATTTTAACTTATAACAGGCTCTTAGAAAGAGAAGCTATAGCAGTTATAGCTCTGTCCAAAGAGCAATCCTTGGGCCTTACTGCCTTTGTAAAATGACTTCAATGGCAATCAATAACTAGCAGCTTTGCCTGCTCAACACTGACACCTCCAAAATAGGAAACTCTAGCCACCAAAGTTATGCTTGAGAAATAAAAAATGTGCCTCCTGAGGCACTTAAGCAAGAATTTTTGACAGTCTACCCTGCTGTCTTCTATTTTTTTGCCAAAAGAGGTCTGCTATGGAGCATCAAAATGGAATGTTTGATAAGAAAAAACTCATTTGCCTCCACATTCCTTATAATCTCAAAGCAAATCCTGCAGATGAAATGGTCGATGGGAGAGTTTAATGGCTGAAGCTGCCCCGAGGAGCTAGCTAGGATTCCATGATCTAAAATCTGATTTCATATTTGACAGTTTTCCAGACCAAAGCCCTTCGGGCTATAGATGAAGCTATTCAAGAGTAGCCTAATTTCACTTCCAGCCATGACAGCTTTTTAAGAATCTATTACTGTTTTTTACTCTCTCTATTGCTATATGGACAATGACATAATTAGTTTGCTTCTAGTCTAACAGTTTCAAGCAGATTTGATACAAAACAACCAAATCCACACAGGATTTCAATCTTGAATAGACAGGCCCACAGAAAGAGCTGGAGCTCCTCAAGCTAGATGCAATTTTCAAGTCAGTGAAGAAGGTGAGAGTGGGTAGGTGGTATATTAAATACCACATATGGAGCATTTCCTAAAGGCACCCAAGGAGAACCTGTTAATAAACGAGGATGGGGAATGGACTGCTCAGCTCCTTCCCCAATCCTGTGACTCCCAGAGTCCATTATCTCTCTTCATAAAATCTGTCACATCACCAAAGAGGCAGAATCAAGAATCCTCGCTGTTGTACATGGGCTTTTAAGGATACTCTTCACTGAGAAACTATCGCCTACATGTCATCCGACACATTACTGTAGTCCACCTCCAGGCTACTAAAGTAAAATTTACAAGCCAAGCTTCTCATTAGGCTTCTGTAATGGAGCAAGTAGGTCACTTAAATAAAAAAAGGAAAGGAAAATGTGACAAGTATCTCCATGTCACTGTTTCCAACCTTTCCTCCTTCCACAGAGAAAAATGCTGACCCGATACCTCAACCAGCTGCCAAACCCTTCAGTATATGACTAAAAGGGTGGGGAGAGGAAGTGAAAGCAAAGCTGCAGGAAAAGGCTTTGTAGGAGATAAAACACAGCTTTAATTTGGTGCACAAATGGAAATTCCATGAGTAAGAGGAACCTTCTTAATTTGAGATCTGACCAAAAAAAAAAAAAAAAAAAAATCACAGCTCTTTGCTATGACAAGAATAGGTAAGATCTTAAGATATAAGTTTCTTCTGTCTAAAGAAGAAACCAAGGTAAAACCTGCTTAATTTAGAAAACTTAACCAAAGCTCTGTTGAAAGGAGGAAGCCCATCCACTTCCAGTTGTTCTAACCACAAATTTTTTCTAACAATTTACTGTTCCTGTCACATGGTAGTCATCTCAGGATAAGAACTGTGCAATAGCAGATGCTCCACTGTAAAGCGGCACTGCTAAGGTCCCAACTCATCTTTTAAGTTCAAACTCTTTGATGAACCAGTTAAATCATCATCATCATCATCATTATTATAAACTAGGTAACGGCTAGTTGTAAGATTATAAGTTCCAAAATGTTCACTGAACCCACCTCAGACCCCTACTTAAGAAGGCATACATCAGAGAGCAAGTTAAAATGTTATCTAATAACAGCCAAGGACTCCATAGTCTGTTAACAGTTTCAATATGTTCACAAACGATTCCCTTTGCTTGGAATGTATATTCTCTAATGCTGTTCCATTTGGCAACACCCTGTTTACCCTTCGAGACCCAGTTCAAAATTTACCTGTGATGAAGCTTTACCTAACTCCCTAAATACCTTTATTATAAGACCACGTTGTATTACGTAAGTCCCTGGAAGGCAGGTTGTGTCTTTTTGATCTCTGTATCTTTTGGATTGCTTGGAATATACTAGATACTAAATAAGTGCTTCCTGAATGATAATAATTTTAGCTAGCATTTACTACTAAATGCCAGGCACCATTGAAAGCTCTTTACCCTTGAAAACTCTTAATTCTCACAAAACCCTATGATGTACATACTATTATTAGCCCCACCTTACTGATGAAGAAACTGAGACATGTCCAGGGTCACACAGCTAACATGGCAGAGCCAGAATGGATGAACGCATGTACACATAAATGGTAGAGTTCAGCTACCCGTGGCACCTGGAGGCCGCTTTAGATGTCAGCATGGTGGTACCTGAAAAGCAGTCCACTCAGCAGCAGCAGCAGCACTGCTTACCATAGTGGAATTCCATCTTGAACAAAGAAATGTTAGAAGCAAGCACAACCATACCTTCCCCAGCTCACCTCTGAGGTGGCAGGGTCCATGTACTCATTGCAGAGCAAGCTAGGAGTAAACTAAGAGGCAAACAGCTAGCTGGGCTGCCCCAAGGGGTTTTTTTTTTTGCTTCAGAGTGTTGGAGTGAATATTCTGAGGCAAATTAAGTATGATCTTTCATCCAGCCCAGTCTGAGTCAGGAGCCACCCTTATTTGGAAGGGCCTATGAAGTTGCTGGTTGGGAGAGAATGGTGAGATGCTGCTAGAAGTTGCTTTGTTGTGTTCTTCTTCACTGCCCTCAACTGTCAAGTGAAGAAAGCCGGACTGTAGGCTAATTGAGATGTGAAAAGATAGGTGATCTCTGGTTTGAAAGCAGGGAATAAGCAAGAGGGGAAATGAGGGCAGTGAAAGATTCAAAGGTAAGAGAAAGTAGAAAAGGAGAGGAGGAAGAGGTTGGGAAGGAAAAAGAAGTAAGAAACAGCTGATTATTTTGAGAGAAATTCCACTTGAATGTTTACAGCAACATAATCAGAGGAAGTAATAACGTCCTTTGTTAACCACTCTTCACCATTTCTGGAGGCTTTATTGTCTTGCATGACTTGTACATTTGGTAGGAGGCATTATTTTTCCAGTCAAGCTAAAATTTACCTTCCCCAGTTACAGAACAGAGTGAACAATACATTCTGTAAGACATTTATAACTTAGACTTTTAAAGGGAAAAAGTACTTCTAAATTACTGAAAGTCTGAATTATACAGTACTTTAAAGGAATATGAATTTATTGCTTTCAAAGAGATTCCATAATAAGTTATCAATAGTATAAAAGTCTTTTCTGGTTGAGGTATCTGGAGGACTTTTCTAATAAATGTATAAGAATTATTTTTATAATGGTTATAAATAAATAATGGCTTAAAATACATTAAGAGTATCTTTCAACCTGGGATCCAGGATGTATTTTCAAGGGTCTATGAGTTCTCCAAAACAGTTCTCATATTGAACTGAAAGTAAAGTTTACAATATAAAATAAATTAATATAAACATATGATAGAGTATTGCAATGGTCACTTATTAACTAAGCACAGCAACATGATTTGTAACATTATTACAAATGTACATATACATTTATTTGTTTTCCTAATCTGAGCTGGTATCAAGCACACTGCTTTAATTGCACGGAATAATGAGAAACGGAGGCTCATTTAATATGTAAATGACACAGTCCCACTAAGTAAAGACCAAAATGATGTCATTGGTACACTGTATCAATCTTGGATTTTCAATATCCTAGAAAGAAGTGTGGCAGAAGAAGAGAGCCAATGGTAATGAAAACTGCCAAGAAGCCTGGGGGGTTGCAGGCAGCTCCATATTCATATTGTGAGCTGCAATTGTTTCAGCAAAACATCATCTATCGTATAAAAATAATGTTGTTAATTTGAATTTTATTAGTTTTATAGGCTTTTTTCTACTTAACTTTTAAATTTGTTTCAGTTTATAGCTAAATGAGAAATATAAGCATAAAGAATTTATACCTAATTTTATGTTTGTTCATATTTAAGTAAAATTATAAAAATAATGTACATCAATACTAAAAGACTGCAGTTTTAAAATCAATTAAAAGCAGCCTATAAATTGCTAAAGTTTGAAAAGCAGTGCTTAAAAACAATATTCTCTTATGTCAGGTAAGCATTCCTCTTGTATTCTCATTTACATTATTAATTTGCTAAGCATCTGTTAAAGGAGTATAATAATCATCTACCTCACAGAGCTGTTGTTAAAACGAATTAACATAACATATATTGGGACTGAATTGAATCTACAGATAGCTTTGGGTAGTAAGGACATTTTAACAATATTAATTCTTCTAATCCACAAACACAGAATATCTTTCCATTTGTGTCTTCTTCAATTTCTTTCAACAAAATCTTGTTTTCATTGTACAGATCTTTCACTTCCTTGGTTAAATTTATTCCTAAGTATTTTATTGTCTTTGATACTATTGTAAATGGGATTGTTTTATTTATTTTTCAGATATTTCATTGTTAGTGTGTAGAATCACAACTGATTTCTGTACATTGATTTTATATCTCAAAACTTTACTGAATTCATTGATTAGTTTCAAGTTTTTTTGGTTGAGTCTTTAGGATTTTCTATATATGAGATCATATCATCTGCAAATAACAACAATTTTATCTCTTCCTTTCTGATTCAATGTAATCCCTGTTAAAATTTTAATAGCATTTTTCACAGAAATAGAAAAAACAAACCCTAAAATTTGTATGGAATCACAAAAGACCCTGAATAGCCAAAGCAATCCTGAGAAAGAAAAAGGCGGAGGCATCACACATTCTGATCTCAAAGTATACTACAAAGCTATAGTAACTAAAACAGTATGGTACTGGCATAAAACTAGACATACAGACAAATGGAACAGAGAGACCAGAATTAAATCCATGCATATATAGCCAACTAGTTTATGACAAAGGAGCCAAGAATAATACAGTGGAGAAAGGACAGTCTCTTCAATAAATGGTGTTGGGAAAACTGGACAGTCACATGCAAAAGAATGAAACTGGACCCCTATCTTAGAACACACACAAAAACCATTCAAAATGGACTGAAGAGTTAAACATAAGACCTGAAACTGTTAAACTTCTAGAAGAAAACATAGGGAAAAAGTTCCTTGACATTGGTTTTGGCAATGATCTGTTGGATATACATCAAAGGTACAAGCAACAAAAGCAAAAATTGACAAATGGAACTACATCACACTAAAAAGCTTCTGCACAGCAAAAGAAACAATCAACAAAATGAAAAGGGAACCTATGGAATGGGAGAAAATATTTGCAAACCATATACTGGATAAGGGGCTAATATCCAAATACATAAAGAACTTAAACAACTCAATAATAAAAAGACAAAAAATATGATTTAAAAATGGGCAGAAGAACTGAACAGATATTTTTCCAAAGAAGACATCCAAATGGTATATGAAAAGATGCTCAACATCATTAGTCATCAGGAAATGCAAATCAAAACTACAATGAGATATCACCTCACACCTGTTAGAATGGCTATCATCAAGAAGACAAGAGATAAAAAGTATTGATGAGGATGTGGAGAAAAGGGAATTCTTGTGCACTGCTGATGGGAATGTAAATTGGTTAGGTCACTATGGAAAACAGTATGGAGGTTCCTCAAAAAATTAAAAAATAGGACTGCAATATGATCCAGCAATTCCACTTCTGTGTATATATCCAAAGGAAATGAAAACAGGTTATTGAAAAGACATCTGCACTCTCACATTTACTGCAGCATTATTTACAATAGCCAAGAAATGGAAACAACTTGAGAGTCCATCAGCAGATGAATAGCTAAAGAAGATGTGGTATATATATACAATGCCATATTATTCAGCCATGAGAAGGAAGGAATCCTGCTATTTGTGACAACATGGATAGACCTTGAGGGTGTTATGTTAAGTGAGATAATTCAGACAAAGACAAATACTATATCACTTATATGTACAATCCAAAACAAAGTCAATCTCATAGAAACAGAGGGTAAAATGGTGGTTACCAGGGACTGAAGGGTGGGAGAATTAGGGAGATGTTGGTCAAAAGATACAAACTTGTAGTTAGAAGATGAATAAGTTTTGGAGATCTAATGCAGAGCATAGTGATTATAGTCAACAATACTGTATTCCATATATCAAAGTTGCTAAGAGACTAGATCTTAAATGTTCTACCACAAAAAAGAAATGATAATTATATGATGTGATAGTGGTGATAGCTAATGCTATGGTATGCTATGGTGGTAATCATACTGCAATATATAAATGTATCAAATCAACACACTGTATACCTTAAACTTATACAATGTTAAATGTCAATTATACCTCAAAAAAGATAAAATATATAACATGCCTAACAGAGGTTGATGAATAATAAGCACTTAACAAATATTAGTTCTTTCCTCCTTCACTAAATCTCTATATCCAATGGAGGACAGGAAAGGAAATGACCTCTTCCAATAGCTTCTACATATATTTGGACCCCATCTTGACATTCCAGGTAGAAAGCTATTTCTATGGGAACCCTGTTAACTATGCTGGCAAGCTTCAATTATCAAGGATGGTTTAATTGAAAGTTTCAGCTATCTTGTAAACCTATCTACCATTTATTCTTTCTACAGGAAAATGTATGCCAAGTTCTGAACAACTGATTTGCAAAGAAACTTTAGCATCCCATTTTGGACTTGTGTTTTGCATTATTTGCAAGAGATGCTGTCAGATTGTGTCAGGAAGGAGTTGTTGAGCAATAGGATAATATGATACTACTGTGCTTTAAGAATTCAGGTGGATATGGAAAGGATACATTGATAAGAGGCAAGGTTGAAGAAGATGTGGTTGGTTCAACTTTTATAATACCAGACCAGGTAAGGCCCCAAACTAATGCGTGGCAGTAGGAATTAATGGGCAGGGGCTAATTTGAGAGGCTGAATGGACAGCACATATCAACCAGCAGGACATTGGTGGAGAGGGACAGTCACTTAAGATGACCCTGGGGTCTCCCTAGATGAAGACCCAGGATGATTTTCCCAGAGGCATACTGAGAAGTGTGGACAATTAAGTTAGCAACAATTGTACTACTTCAACTGTGGAAAATGAGAAAACTGATGTTTGAATGAAAATATTTAACAAATATAGTCTAAAACCAAATAGTATTTGATTAAAATTCTTCCCATTAAAAAAATACTTTAATTGCTATTTTCTTATATAAACTTGATTCTAAATCTTGAGTGCAAATGGGTTAATGAGAGTAATATAAAAGATTCAGGATACTGACATGGATATGGGAAGGAAAGAAAAAGGCAAAGTGACAATTTTCTAGTTGCCTTTAGAAAAATAAAACTTGGGCTGAGTAACTGAAGTGATGGAGCCAGTGATGGAGCATGAAAGATGTCAACTGCGGCCAAAGGATTCACACTGTCCAGATGGGCATGAGCATATGCCAACAGGTTTCCTCAGGGCTGGTCTCAAGAAAACAGCAAAAGCTTGGACTCTAGGGAGTTTATTAGATACTAATATATAAAAGGACCACAGTCTGATAGAAGAAAAGCTAAATTACCTACAAAAGTATGCTGGGTCTTTAATCTCCTTATCAGTAAACATACTTGCCTGTGGTCTGTAACACTGGACCACTACAGAGAGCCAATGCTTCTCTGCATGGAAAGTGACAGGTAGGATACCAGACATTCCTAAATAGGTGCTGGGCTCCTGGTCCTTGTGGTTGCCAGAGTATCGGGTAGCATTTCCATTCCTATCATAACAACCTACCAATCAATTGAACCCTCAGAGGCACAAATGAACAAGGCTCAAGGCCATTACTAATTGGATATGTTTATACAAGTTATCAAACTCTCTAGGCCTCCTGGCCATTATCTTTTTTAAAAAAATGAGAAATAACTTAATTTCTTATATTATGAAAGCAATTGGAAAATATAGATACGCAAACAAACAAAACCCCAAACCAAAAATCTTACTATATGCCCTTCCAGGTCTTTTTCCTGTACACAGATCAGTTGTACACATATTGATACACAGGCATATTTAACACAATGAACATGCTGTTTGATAACACAAATATCTTTAAAATTGTTTCAAAAATTTACTACCAATTCAAGATTATGTAAGTGCAAATTTGAGTTAAAATGCCAATTTGAATCATTCAATTTTCTTTTTTTTTTCTTTTGGGTGGCACCGTGTGGCTTGCGGGATCTTAGTTCTTTGACCAGGGATCGAATCTCCGGGCCCACGGCAGTGAAAGTGCCCAAGTCCTAACCACCGGACTGCCAGGAAATTCCCCATTCAAACAAATTTAACAATGAAAGAAATGAAGTTGTAGTCAGAGCCCTTCAGCAACCTTAAACAATTAAAAATATTTCTCATATATAATAAGAAACAACTCTCCCTATGGAAATAGTTACCTGGCAAGATTACCTATTCAGGGCATATTTGAAAACTAGACAAGGTAGGAAAGAGCCTTAAGGTCTCATTTATAGACTCTTTACTCTTGTTTTACACACAAATTTAACATGATCAACTGAAATCGGTATTTTTGTACAGAACTAATAATGAATGCTCTACTTATAATCTGATGAATTATAACTATCTCACTTATAATCTGATGAATTATAACTATCTCTCTCATGCTGCCCTTGATTTGTACACCCCCTATCTACTTTACTATGAACCCATTGAGATAACAGCGTTATTTTACTTGAATGGAGATATGTGTGCCCCATTGCTCTTTCAAAAAGATGCCCAAATGCCCCTTCCACTATCACCCTTTATGAAAGACTCTCTTTCTGACCATCTATTTTGTGACCTTGTCTATTCCCAAATATATAAGGGTGAAATATCTTCCCAGAACCTATACCTCTTACTCCTGGTCCTCTGAAGCTCCAGACTTCAGCTTCCAAATGTCTACTAGACCACTCAAAACAAAACTAATTCTCCTTCCTCCAAAATGTGCTCCACCTTTTTCAGGGCACTACAACAATTAATGGTATCACAACAGTGGTAGGCTTTCAGGCTGGGTCAACTTGACCCTCCTGGTCCTTCTCATACTATATACAATCAATGCCAGGTTCTGTCTCTCAAATCTGTCCTCTCCCTTTAACAACCTTAGGTACAACTTAAGTCCTGGATTTCATCACTCTTTGAAGTACTGGGATAGTATCTTGTTGTCTCCTAATTCCTCTAAAATACAAATCTTTACCACTTTACTTACTTCTTCATAAAACCATGAGTGGTTCTCAGATGCCAATACAATACATTTCAACTCTTTAGAATAAAGTATAATGCTCTTTTGTGATCAGATACTGTTTTACCCTTAAAAAAAATCATCTCCTACAGGTCCACCATATAACAACTGTTCAAAATTCTACAAAACTTTTGATGCTTCAGTCAAATGCCAACTCCCCTGTGAAGTTGTGGATCATCCTCTTAGAATTAACTGTTTCCTCCTCAAATTTCCCATTACGTGGTATTTATGACTATTTGTATACAACTTTCTCTCTCACACTCACTAGTCTTAGCTCCTTGAAGACAGGAGACATTAGTTTTGGTACTTTATATTTCTTGAACAGATGAATAAGTGATGCTTTATTACCTGGGTTCAGAGGTCAAAATAACTTAGAAAGGGACAGAAGAACTCAGACAGAAACGGCAAGTGACAAGTGACTACCTGACAGCAAAGGGGGAGGAAAAAAATACAAAAAAAAAAACGCTTAAGAACTCAAAAAGCATTTCAGTGTGGGGCAAATAGCCTTATATCTCTTAGGGGCATCACTGTATTTTCCAGAATAGCACTGTGATTGACATTGATACTAATTACAGCAAGATATCAAGAAAATGTTAAACTATGTTTGGTATCCTGTATTTAAGAAGGGAAGAAAACAGCAGAAGTTTGAAATGTATTTTAGAAAGACTTTTATACAAATGGTTTTATTATTTAAAAGTTTATTTATTCAATTATAAAATAAATACCCATTATAGCAAACCTGGAGAATAAACAAAGATAGACAGAATGAAGAAAAAGCACCCCAAATCTTAGTCTGTATTTTAAAAAAAATGTAGGTCACATAAGCACCAAATGATTATTCTAACTAAAAACACTTTAATGTTTAAAGAGCTCAAACTAACAGTTACCCAGAAAAATTTGCCCAACTAGAACTCATTCTAGTTCTAGGACACAGAGAGCTAATGTTTTACTGAATCACTACATAGTTATTCATCCAACGCTTCTGTTTTTAATGGGTGATTGAAGAATGATGGGGTGGGGAAGAGATAAGGAAATGGGGAACAACAACATTGAAAAAAGGGGGATAAAAATGAAGGGTGAGAGAGAAAGAAAGGGAACACAAAATAAAGAAAAGGTGGGAGGACAATTAAGAAAAGTGTGTGCCAGGAAGAATAAGAACACAAAGAGAAAGCCCAATATATGAGCAGACACATTCAGAAAAAGGACAGACATCTCTTCTTGAATTTCCCCTCTCTTGACTTCCTTTGTTCTAATTGATTTCAAGCTGATGTGTATACCCTTAGATGCATGATGAATTCCAATGAAGTCCTCCTACACATATACTTTATACCAACACAATCCAGTTAAAAGGATTTTAATTGGTGTGCACCATTCCCTATAATTTCAACATTTTAAAAATGAATAGTCTCACTAAGTACCAGATGGTGACATGTACTAATTCATCAGGCCTATTCAATGAATGAGCATATTAAAATGAATGCACCTATTAGACATGTGTTGCCAACGCTCCATCCGGAGGAAGCCTCCCCTTAAATGAGTGCCCACGGAAGGTGCAGATTTACTGTTCAATACTCACAAGTGCCTCCTGCAATTATTTGCAGCAGCAATACCATCACTCTTGCAATTCCCTCTAGATCACTCGATATTTCATGCTAAGCAGCCTGTGAGCCCTGCTATTCCTCTATAAACTATTTGACCTTTGTAGGCAAGAGTCAGCTAAATACTGGGTCTACCATTTTTCTACTAAAGAGAAGATTTTATAAGCTTATGAAGGTCATTTGTTAAGTGGACAAACAGGTGAGGGATAGGTCAAAGGAAGCTCTTGATCCAACTCCCTTTTTCCTCAATTTGTCTGTATGGCAGTGAAAGCCTTAGCTTTGCTAAGTCAGGGAATAAAACAATGCAAGTGGAAATCCTGCATGACAGGTTACCATGCTCTGATTTTCTTTAAATATTGTTAGCATTGAAGAGAAAGGTATAATCTATTGGTAGGTCTCAAAATACTACTAGGTACAATTTTTGTTAGAGAAAGAACTCCTAGAAGCCATTTGTTTTCTTAGCTTCTCTTACTTATCACTCTTCCATTTTATATTATCTTGGATCATTACAATTCCAAATATATTCTAATGGTAGCAAATTTCCCAAATCTTTGTAGATGTACAGAGAGAGACTAGTTTCTGATTTGCTGATGGCACTAAAAACTGAGCAGCTGATTAAGTAAGGAAGCAGCAAAGCACAGACAAAACCTAGACTTTGGAGAAGGGGTATTGTGAAACACGTATATCATGTGGTGCACAGCAGGCACTGACAAATGTTAGTTCCCTCCCCAAATAATAACAAATAGTAGGGAAAATTTCTGTTTGCTCGTTAAAAAATCAACCTGAAGGGAAACCTAACTGAAGAGAAGTCTAAATATGAATACATTTGGAGAATTTTGAGATTATGGTAGAAAATGTGATCTTGGGGCATACCTTTAAAATTAAAGACAATATACTTTACCTTACAAAATAAGCCTAAAATACAGAATTTTGAGAAATCTGTGCTTGTTTATGATGAAGGGCAATGGTTATTGCTTAAAATCAGAATATTACCCAAAAGAATTCTTAGGGGAGGGTAAACCAATAATAGAAACAACAAAATTTATAGTTATAGACTAGAAAAGCCTCCCTAATGGCAAAGGCCACTTAAATTTTATTACTTTCCCTGGGCTCTTGACTAAAAGTGAGGGGTAGAAATAATTAATTATTCAAGCAGAATTTAATTAATTTAGACATAATTAGAAGTCCAAAATAACATGCACATTTTCATCAAGAGGTTTCTGTGCAATGCTTCAATAATTAAATTTTTTCTATTATTTGAATTAATAATTTTGGTAATTTCTATTATTTTTCAAATTTTGGTTCTACTTTTTTCCCCCTTAAATAAGAGGATATTTTGGTAGAGTGTTCAGCAGACAAACAAGTTCTTTTTAAGAGTTCTGTGTTCTGAGACAAGACAAAACTCAAGAAGACAAGATATCAAAACCAATCACAATTCCGAGCCCAAATACTTAGGAAACATGTTAGAAAAATGGAACTCCGCCTAATTGGAGAGAAAGCAATGATTTATACTAACCTAGGTAGACTAAGACGGCTTTTGGACAGCTCCAAAAAATAATCTATTGTTAAATTATGAAGAGCACAATTACCCCACAAATCCAGACAGAAGGCAGAAAGCACAACACTTCTTGAACACAGAGGGTATGAATACTATATGATAAAGGGCACAGCACCCCCTTTCATTTTACAAGTAGCTCTAACTAGAAGACTGCACTAATATTAAAGCTTAACTTGATATGGAACAATATAAGAGTCGAAAGTAAATACTGAGTTTGACAAAAAGCAGATGAGTCAGATGCACAAAGGGAGCTGGTGTGGTCTAAGTCTGACATCTAACACTGGGTTGGGGATTCTACTTCTGCCTCTATCTTTAAGACACAACTCTGTAGTAACATTTATGCCTCTGGCTACATGGCAAGCTACCTCCAAGGTGCCTGAAATTCCTTGGAAAGGCGCCATCAATATATTAATGTAAAAACAGACTGAATTAGCTTTTCCCAGATGATATACACCAAAACAATGAAAAGACAATATTTAAAATATGTTAGTTTATCTTTTGTCTTTTGTCTGATTGGTAGATCTGAAATGAACAGACTCTCAACATAAATGAAGAAAAAAAAAAAACTTCCACATTCTGAATGTGGTCTTCAAATTGTGAGGGGACTTTCAAATTGTAAAACGTGAAGTTACTATGCCATATTCATGGTTAGATAAAACTTGTTTTTTACAGTAGGGCTTCTTAAACTTTAATGTGCCTGCAAAGCACCTGAGTGTCTTGTAAAATTCAGATTCTGATTTAGTAGGTCTGGAGACACAGATCATTCTCTGAGTAGCAGGTTTTAGAGTATATACAAAATATGGGGATGATAAAAATCTGGGAAAAATAGTATTATAAGGAAAAATAATTTATACTGCCCTTTGGATATGTAGCTAAGGTAGAATACCATGATGAAGTTTTATTCCAGAGCTACATAACATAGTCTATGGAATTAAAATCAAGAGCACAACTCAGAAGAGCCAACACAATTTTGAAGAAGAAAACTGGAGGACTGACACTACTCATCTTTAACACTAGCTATAAAGCTACAATAATCAAGACAGTGTGGTATTGGTGAAAGAACAGACAAATGAATCAGTGGAACACAAAGGAGAGTCCAGAAATAGATCCATACAAATATAGTAAATTGATCTTTGACAAAGGAGCAAATGTAATTCAATGGAGAAAATATAATCATTTCCACAAATAATATTGGGACAACTAGAAATCTATATGAAAGAAAGAAAGAGAAGAAAGGAAGGAAGGAAGGAAAAGAAAGAATGGAAGGAAGGGAGGGAGGGAATCTACACAAAACATTATACCCTTTACAAAAATTAACTCAAAATGGATCAAAGACTTAAATGTAAAATGCATCACTATAAAATTCCTAAAAGGTAACACAGGAAAAATCTAGATGACCTTGGGTTTAGCAATGACTTTTTAGATATTATACCAAAGGCACGATCCATGAAAGAAAGAATTGATAAATTGGACTTCATTAAATTAAAAACATCTGTTCAGTGAAAGACAATGTCAGAATGAGAAGATGCGCCACATAATGGGAGAAAATATTTGCAAAAGATAGATCTGAAAAAGAACTGCTGGGGCTTCCCTGGTGGCGCAATGGTTAAGAATCTGCCTGCCAATGCAGGGGACACGGGTTTGAGCCCTGGTCCGGGAAGATCTCACATGCCGCGGAGCAACTAAGCCCATGAGCCACAACTACTGAGCCCGAGTGCCACAACTACTGAAGCCCGTGCACCTGGAGCCCGTGCTCTGCAACAAGAGAAGCCACCCAATGAGAAGCCCGCACACCACAGCAAAGAGTAGCCACCGCTTGCTGCAACTAGAGAAAAGCCCATGTGCAGCATCAAAGATGCAACGCAGCCAAAAATAAAAAAATAAACTTATTTAAAAAAAAAAAGAACTGCTATCCAAATTATACAGAGAATTCTTAAAACATAACAATAAGAAAACGAACAACCCAACTAAAAAATGGGCAAAAGATCTGAAGAGATACATAATTCACCAAAGAAGATATACAGATAACAAATAAGTATGTGAAAAGATGCTCAAAATCATCCTCCTTGGTGTTTACCCAAAAGAGTTGAAAATTTATGTCCATACAAAACATGCACACAAATGTTTATAGTGGCTTTATTCATAATTGTTAAAATTTGGAAGCAACCAAGATGTCCTTCAGTAGGTGAATGGATAAACTGTGGTATGGTACATTGATAAAATGGAATATTATTCAGTGACAGAAATAAATGAGCTGGCAAGCCATGAAGATATGTAAGAATCTTAAATGCACATTACTAAGTAAAAAAAGTCATCTGAAAACACTTCATACTAGTATGTGATTCCAACTGGTGTATGATATTCTGGAAAAGGCAAAACTATGGAGACAGTAAAAAGATTAGTGGTTGCCAGGGGTTTTGGGGAACAGAAGTATGAATAGGTGGAGCACAGGGGAATTTCAGGGCAGTGAAACTATTCTGAATCGGGGTATAATGGTAGATACATGTCATTATACATTTGTCAAGATCCACAGAATGTACAACACAAAGAATGAACCCTAATGTAAACACTGGGCTTTGGCTGATAATAATGTGTTGGTTCATTTGATTGTAATGAATGTACCACATTAGTGTGGGATCTTGATGGTGGGGGAGGGTGTGTACGTGTGTGAAGAGCAGATATATGGGAACCCTTCTTACTTTATGCTCAGTTTTGCTGTAAACCTAAAACTGCTCTAAAAAAGGTCTATTAATTTAAAAAAATCAAGAGCACACATATCTCTAATGCTTAAGAAAAGAATTAATGGTTCACTACAAGTATGGAAACTGTCCATAGCTAAATTAGTATAGCAGTAAAATAATTTTACTTTATATAAGATGGCACATAATTTTTTTTTAATTTAAAAATTTTCAATGAGACTTTGTTTTCCAAAAGGGTATTGTTTGATTGATTGACGAGACAGAAGGGAGTCCTTCCTTCAACAATAGGGATCCATAAGAGAGCATCCCCTGGTAGTGCCGTGGGTACTAGAGGCGAATGTGCAGGGATGATGGAGGATTTCTTTCAAAGAGCACTATGTTTTCCATTTCCAGTTATACTTTCAATTTTCCCTTCAGGATTCTCACAGTGCTCCTCCTCAGCTCCAGGCTCAGTGCAGGCCTGCCTGAGACCAGGCTGGGCTGAAAATGGATCTGTGCTACTCTGAAATAAGGGGTAAGGCTCTGAGTGCAGCTCTTTCCCCTGAGACTTTCTAGACAGAGTTGGTGAGAAAAATCCAACTTTAAGCAAACTCTGCTATGCCTCTGCCCACCAACTGCAATCTATTGTTTTTTATCCTTTAGTTCCTATTTACTGGGCTACTACTAATATCCATACTATATATGTCATATCTCTAATTCATACAATAACCTTGAGGGGCAGCAATTACCATTTTAGTAAATGAAGTGAGGGATTGAAGAGATTAAGTCCCTTGCCCAATGCCACACAGCTTTTTAGTAGTAAGCTGAGATATGAACCCAGTCCTGACTCGCTTCAAAGTCCCACACAATTCTATTAAATCATGCTGTTTCTATATTCCTTGATAACCACCATGCGCCCTCTTTGCTGAGTTGAAACACTTCTCTAGTTTCTGATCCTAGCATATCCCATTCCACTCTGTACTTGGCCACTCCCTTAGCTAAAGCCACCAGTAGCTCTGGGAAAATGATATCCCCATTCTCAGTATTGTTTCCGTGGGACTTACACTGGCCAGGACAGTAGCTTCTTCTCAAGGTGAAGATTATTAGTCATTGTTAACTATTGTGTTCATCCTTCCTTCCAGTCTTGTTAGTTTAACTGCTGACATTGTCTAGAAGATCTATGAGTTCTAGGCAATAGTACAGAGGAAAAACACTGCCCTTCTTGTCCAGGAAAAAAGCTAGGAAAATGGCTCAAAAATCAAAACGCTGTTTAGAATAACAGAAACCAAACAAAACAATACAAAATGATGGATTATGGAACAAAGTCTAATGTGTGAAAATATCTGGTTTTGGTAAGATAGAAACATCTAACTACGAGAACTAACCTATTGATGAAAAACTGAAGTCATGGCCTAAAAAAAAAAAACCAAAACAAGTCATAAGCAATTATCAAATAACACATGTCCTTTACCTCCTCCATTACCACTTCGTATAGTAGTTATAAAATAAAGGTTCTGTAAAGGGTTCCTTTTAATTGTTATTCATTTTTGAAAAACTATCTCCTCTCTATTGCTACTATTTTTGAAAATAAGAGTTAGGTATCTACTGACTAGCAAGTAAATTTACAGTACAGATTCAACTACTTACTGCCATAATGGAAAGACAGGATGTAAGTGCTGAAAAAAGTTCTATAAAAAGAAAATAAATTGAAACCAGATTGTTAAAGAAACTGTATTGTAAGATAACCCTTTTATCTCTCACTTTTTAATACAATACTTAAAATTTTTATTTGTGACATATAGAGTTGATATAGAAAGTTCAATATTTCCATATACCCTCATTGAGTCTAAACACTAGCAAAGAGAGATTTTCAAAGTAACTGATTAAAGTCAAACCTCTGCATCCATTTTTTTTTATAAAAACACCTATCAATTTTTTTTTAAATTTTATGTATTTATTTATTTATGGCTGTGTTGGGTCTTCGTTTCTGTGCGAGGGCTTTCTCTAGTTGCGGCAAGCGGGGGCCACTCTTCATCGCGGTGCGCAGGCCTCTCACTACCGCGGCCTCTCTTCTTGCGGAGCACAGGCTCCAGACGCGCAGGCTCAGTAATTGTGGCTCACGGGCCCAGCTGCTCCGCGGCATGTGGGATCTTCCCAGACCAGGGCTCGAACCCGTGTCCCCTGCATTGGCAGGCAGATTCTCAACCACTGCGCCACCAGGGAAGCCCCCTCTGCATCCATTTTATCCTTAGCATATTTCTTTATCTTTCAAGAAAAGGTGCCCCCCCTTTTTTTTTTTTTACCAGAAACTATCAAACAAGCTAACAGATGGCCAGGGCATGGAATCAAGTCTAATTTGGGTTGAATTCAAGTTTGATTATCTAGAGACATGAAAGCAATTTACCTATATTAGCATCAAATGCCTAATACTGATAAAAATCTTACGGAAGTATGATCCAGTAGAAAGCCTTCTGTATTGGGACTTAAAAGACCCCCCACAGGCTAACTAGTTATAAAACTGCAGCAAAGTCACACATTACTTCTGCCTCAGGATCCTTTATCTGTCCAAAGTGATGACAATAACTAGTCCTCCTTTCTATGAGATACTGAGAGGATAAAATGGAATCTTTAAAAAAATTTTTTCTTCACTGGGTGTGGTAGGCAGAATAATGGCCTTGCAAAGATATCCACACCCTAATCCCCAAAACCTGTGAAAATGTTACCTTATATAGCAAAAGGATCTTTGCAGATGTGATTACATTAGGATCTTGAGAAGAGGAGGTTATCCAGGATTATCTGGGTGAGTCTAAAGTAATGACAAGGGTCCTTAAAAGTGAAGGAGAGAGGTAGAAGGGTTAGAGACTGAGTGACGCAATAAGAGTCGACCAGCCATTGTTGGCTTTTAAGATGGAAATGGGATGTAAGAGTGATGGTGGCCTCGTAGAATGAGTTTGGGAGTGTTCCTCCCTCTGCTGTATTTTGGAAGAGTTTGAGAAGGATAGGTGTTAGCTCTTCTCTAAATGTTTGAGAGAATTCGCCTGTGAAGCCATCTGGTCCTGGGCTTTTGTTTGTTGGAAGATTTTTAATCACAGTTTCAATTTCAGTGCTTGTGATTGGTCTGTTCATATTTTCTATTTCTTCCTGGTTCAGTCTCGGAAGGTTGTGCATTTCTAAGAATTTGTCCATTTCTTCCAGGTTGTCCATTTTATTGGCATGTAGTTGCTTCTAGTAATCTCTCAGGATCCTTTGTATTTCTGCAGTGTCAGTTGTTACTTCTCCTTTTTCATTTCTAATTCTATTGATTTGAGTCTTCTCCCTTTTTTTCTTGATAAGTCTGGCTAATGGTTTATCAATTTTGTTTATCTTCTCAAAGAACCAGCTTTTAGTTTTATTGATCTTTGCTATCGTTTCCTTCATTTCTTTTTCATTTCTTTTTATTTTTATTTTTTTTGAATTTTTATATGGTATAATTTTATTTGCATAATTCATTCTTCCTACTCCGAGGATCCCTTCTTTTATTTTTTTTTATTTTTATTTTTTTTAAACATCTTTATTGAAGTATAATTGCCTTACAATGGTGTGTTAGCTTCTGCTTTATAACAAAGTGGATCAGTTATACATATACAATATGTTCCCATTTCTCTTCCCTCTTGCATCTCCCTCCCTCCCACCCTCCCCATCCCACCCCTCTAGGTGGTCACAAAGCACCGAGCTGATCTCCCTGTGCTATGCGGCTGCTTCCCACTAGTTATCTATTTTACATTTGGTAGTGTATATATGTCCATGACACTCTCTTACCCTGTCACATCTCACCCCACCCCCTCCCCATATCCTCAAGTCCATTCTCTAGTAGGTCTGTGCCTTTATTCCCGTCTTGCCACTAGGTTCTTCATGGCCTTTTTTTTTTTTTTCCCCTTATATTCCGTATATATGTGTTAGCATACTGTATTTGTTTTTCTCTTTCTGACTTACTTCACTCTGTATGACAGACTCTAACTCCATCCACCTCATTACAAATACCTCCATTTCATTTCTTTTTATGGCTGAGTAATATTCCATTGTATATATGTGCCACATCTTCTTTATCCATTCATCTGTCGATGGACATTTAGGTTGCTTCCATGTCCTGGCTATTGTAAATAGAGCTGCAATGAACATTTTGGTACATGACTCTTTTTGACCTATGGTTTTCTCAGGGTATATGCCCAGTAGTGGGATTGCTGGGTCGTATGGTAGTTCTATTTGTAGTTTTTTAAGGAACCTCCATACTGTTCTCCATAGTGGCTGTATCAATTTACATTCCCACCAACAGTGCAAGAGTGTTCCCTTTCCTCCACACCCTCTCCAGCATTTATTGTTTCTAGATTTTTTGATGATGGCCATTCTGACCGGTGTGAGATGATATCTCATTGTAGTTTTGATTTGCATTTCTCTAATGATTAATGATGTTGAGCATTCTTTCATGTGTCTGTAGGTCATCTGTATATCTTCTTTGGAGAAATGTCTACTTAGGTCTTCTGCCCATTTTTGGATTGGGTTGTTCGTTTTTTTGTTATTGAGCTGCATGAGCTGCTTGTAAATCTTGGAGATTAATCCTTTGTCAGTTGCTTCATTTGTAAATATTTTCTCCCATTCTGATGGTTGTCTTTTGGTCTTGTTTATGGTTTCCTTTGCTGTGCAAAAGCTTTGAAGTTTCATTAGGTCCCATTTGTTTATTTGTGTTCTTATTTCCATTTCTCTGGGAGCTGGGTCAAAAAGAATCTTGCTGTGATGTATGTCATAGAGTGTTCTGCCTATGTTTTCCTCTAAGAGTTTGATAGTGTCTGCCCTTACACTTAGGTCTTTAATCCATTTTGAGTTTATTTTTGTGCATGGTGTCAGGGAGTGTTCTAATTTCATACTTTTACATGTAGCTGTCCAATTTTCCCAGCACCACTTATTGAAGAGGCTGTCTTTTCTCCACTGTATATGCTTGCCTCCTTTATCAAAGATAAGGTGACCATATGTGTGTGGGTTTATCTCTGGGCTTTCTATCCTGTTCCATTGATCTATATTTCTGTTTTTGTGCCAGTACCAAACTGTCTTGATTACTGAAGCTTTGTAATATAGTCTGAAGTCAGGGAGCCTGATTCCCCCAGCTCCATTTTTCGTTCTCAAGATTGCTTTGGCTATTCGGGGTCTTTTGTGTTTCCATACAAATTGTGAAATTTTTTGTTCTAGTTCTGTGAAAAATGCCAGTGGTAGTTTGATAGGGATTGCATTGAATCTGTAGATTGCTTTGGGTAGTAGAGTCATTTTCACAATGTTGATTCTTCCAATCCAGGAACATGGTATATCTCTCCATCTATTTGTATCATCTTTAATTTCTTTCATCAGTGTCTTATAATTTTCTGCATACAGGTCTTTTGTCTCCTTAGGTAGGTTTATTCCCAGATATTTTATTCTTTTTGTTGCAGTGGTAAATGGGAGTGTTTTCTTAATTTCACTTTCAGATTTTTCGTCATTAGTGTATAGAAATGCAAGAGATTTCTGTGCATTAATTTTGTATCCTGCTACTTTAGCAAATTCATTGATTAGCTCTAGGAGTTTTCTGGTAGCATCTTTAGGATTCTCTATGTATAGTATCATGTCATCTGCAAATAGTGACAGCTTTACTTCTTTTCCGATTTGGATTCCTTTTATTTCTTTGTCTTCTCTGATTGCTGTGGCTAACACTTCCAAAACTATGTTGAATAATAGTGGTGAGAGTGGGCAACCTTGTCTTGTTCCTGATCTTAGTGGAAATGGTTTCAGTTTTTCACCACTGAGGACAATGTTGGCTGTGGGTTTGTCATATATGGCCTTTATTATGTTGAGGAAAGTTCCCTCTATGCCTACTTTCTGCAGGGCTTTTATCATAAATGGGTGTTGAATTTTGTCGAAAGCTTTCTCTGCATCTATTGAGATTATCATATGGTTTTTCTCCTTCAATTTGTTAATATGGTGTATCACATTGATTGATTTGCATATATTGAAGAATCCTTGCATTCCTGGGATAAACCCCACTTGATCATGGTGTATGATCCTTTTAATGTGCTGTTGGATTCTGTTTCCTAGTATTTTGTTGAGGATTTTTGCATCTATGCTCATCAGTGATATTGGCCTGTAGTTTTCTTTCTTTGTGAAATCTTTGTCTGGTTTTGGTATCAGGGTGATGGTGGCCTCGTAGAATGAGTTTGGGAGTGTTCCTCCCTCTGCAATATTTTGGAAGAGTTTGAGAAGGATAGGTGTTAGCTCGTCTCTAAATGTTTGATAGAATTCACCTGTGAAGCCATCTGGTCCTGGGCTTTTGTTTGTTGGAAGGTTTTTAATCACAGTTTCAATTTCAGTGCTTGTGATTGGTCTGTTCATATTTTCTATTTCTTCCTGGTTCAGTCTCGGCAGCTTGTGCATTTCTAAGAATCTGTCCATTTCTTCCAGGTTGTCCATTTTATTGGCATAGAGTTGCTTGTAGTAATCTCTCATGATCTTTTGTATGTCTGCAGTGTCAGTGGTTACTTCTCCTTTTTCATTTCTAATTCTATTGATCTGAGTCTTCTCCCTTTTTCTCTTGATGAGTCTGGCTAATGGTTTATCAATTTTGTTTATCTTCTCAAAGAACCAGCTTTTAGTTTTATTGATCTTTGCTATCGTTTCCTTCATTTCTTTTTCATTTATTTTTGATCTGATCTTTATGATTTCTTTCCTTCTGTTAACTTTGGGGTTTTTTGTTCTTCTTTCTCTAATTGCTTTAGGTGTAAGGTTAGGTTGTTTATTTGAGATGTTTCTTGTTTCGTCAGGTAGGCTTATATAACTATAAACTTCCCTTTTAGAACTCCTTTTGCTGCAACCCATAGGTTTTGGGTCATTGTGTTTTCATTGTCATTTGTTTCTAGGTATTTTTGGATTTCTCTTTGATTTCTTCAGTGATCTCTTGGTTATTAAGTAGTGTGTTGTTTAGCCTACATGTGTTTGTATTTCTTACAGATTTTTTCCTATAATTGATATCTAGTCTCATAGCATTGTGGTCGGAAAAGATACTTGATACGATTTCAATTTTCTTAAATTTACCAAGGCTTGATTTGTGACCCAAGATATGATCTATCCTGGAGAATGTTCCATGAGCACTTGAGAAGAATGTGTATTCTGTTGTTTTTGGATGGAATGTCCTATAAATATCAATTAAGTGCATCTTGTTTAATGTATCATTTAAAGCTTGTGTTTCCTTATTTTCATTTTGGATGATCTGTCCATTGGTGAAAGTGGGGTGTTAAAGTCCCCTACTATGATTGGGTTACTGTCGAGTTCCCCTCTTACGGCTGTTAGTATTTGCCTTATGTATTGAGGTGCTCCTCTGTTGGGTATATAAATAGTTACAATTGTTATATCTTCTTCTTGGATTGCTCCCTTGATCATTATGTAGTGTCCTTCTTTGTCTCTTGTAATAGTCTTTGTTTTAAAGTCTATTTTGTCTGATATGAGAATTGCTACTCCAGCTTTCATTTGATTTCCATGTGCATGGAATATCTTTTTCCATCCCCTCACTTTCAGTCTGTATGTGTCCCTAGGTCTGAAGTGGGTCTCTTGTAGACAGCATGTATACGGGTCTTGTTTTTGTATCCATTCAGCCAGTCTATGTCTTTTGGTTGGAGTATTTAATCCATTTACATTGAAGGTAATTATTGATATGTATGTTCCTATTACCATTTTCTTAATTGTTTTGGGTTTGTTATTGTAGGTCTTTTCCTTCTCTTGTGTTTCCTGCCTAGAGAAGTTCCTTTAGCATTTGTTGTAAAGCTGGTTTGGTGGTGCTGAATTCTCTTAGCTGTTGCTTGCCTGTAAAGCTTTTAATTTCTCCGTCAAATCTGAATGAGATCCTTGCTGGGTAGAGTAATCTTGGTTGTAGGTTTTTCTCTTTCATCACTTTAAATATGTCCTGCCACTCCCTTCTGGCTTGCAGAGTTTCTGCTGAAAGATCCGCTGTTAACATTAGGGGGATTCCCTTATGTGTTACTTGTTGTTTTTCCCTTGTTGCTTTTAATATTTGTTCTTTGAATTTAATTTTTGATAGTTTGATTAATATGTATCTTGGCACGTTTCTCCTTGGATTTATCCTGTATGGGACACTCTGTGCTTCCTGGACTTGATTAACTATTTCCTTTCCCATACTAGAACAAAAAATTTCACAATTTGTATGGAAACACAAAAGACCCCGAATAGCCAAAGCAATCTTGAGAAAGAAAAATGGAGCTGGAGGAATCAGGCTCCCTGGGAACAGGATAGAAAGTCCAGAGATAAACTCACGCACATATGGTCACCTTATCTTTGATAAAGGAGGCAAGAATATACAGCAGAGAAAAGACAGCCTCTTCAATAAGTGGTGCTGGGAAACCTGGAAGGGTACTTGTAAAAGTATGAAATTAGAACACTCCCTAACACCATACACAAAAATAAACTCAAAATAGATTAAAGACCTAAATGTAAGGCCAGACACCAACAAACTCTTAGAGGAAAACATAGGCAGAACACTCTATGACATAAATCACAGTAAGATCCTTTTTGACCCACCTCCTAGAGAAATAGAAATAAAAACAAAATAAACAAACGGGACCTAATGAAACTTAAAAGTTTTTGCACAGCAAAGGAAACCATAAACAAGACCAAAAGACAACCCTCAGAATGGGAGAAAATATTTGCAAATGAAGCAACTGACAAAGGATTAATCTCCAAAACATACAAGCAACTCATGCAGCTCAATATCAAAAAAACAAATAACCCAATCCAAAAATGGCCAGAAGGCCTAAATAGACATTTCTCTAAAGAAGATATACAGATTGCCAACAAACACATGAAGGAATGCTCAACATCATTAATCATTAGAGAAATGCAAATCAAAACTACAATGAGATATCATCTCACACCGGTCAGAATGGCCATCATCAAAAAATCTACAAACAATAAATGCTGGAAAGGGTATGGAGAAAAGGGAAGCCTCTTGCACTGTTGGTGGGAATGTAAATTGATACAGCCACTATGGAGAACAGTATGGAGGTTCCTTAAAAAACTAAAAATTGAACTACCATACAACCCAGCAATCCCACTACTGGGCATATACCCCGAGAAAACCGTAATTCAAAAAGAGTCATGTACCAAAATGTTCACTGCAGCTCTATTTACAATAGCCAGGACATGGAAGCAACCTAAGTGTCCATCAACAGATGAATGGATAAAGAAGATGTGGCACATATATACAATGGAATATTACTCAGCCATAAAAAGGAATGAAACTGAGTTATTTGTAGTGAGGTGGATGGACCTAGAGACTGTCATACAGAGTGAAGTAAGTCAGAAAGAGAAAAACAAATACCGTATGCTAACACATGTATGTGGAATCTAAAAAAAAAAAGGGTCAGAAGAACCTAGGGGCAAGATGGGAATAAAGATGCAGACCTACTAAAGAATGGACTTGAGGAAACGGGGAGGGGGAAGGGTAAGCTGGGACAAAGTGAGAGAGTGGCATGGACATGTATACACTACCAGACGTAAAACAGATAGCTAGTGGGAAGCAGCCGCATAGCACAGGGAGATCAGCTCGGTGCTTTGTGACCACCTACAGGGGTGGGATGGGGAGGGCGGGAGGGAGGGAGATGCAAGAGGGAAGAGATATGTATACGTATAACTGATTCACGTTGTTATAAAGCAGAAACTGACACACCACTGTAAAGCAATTATACTCTAATAAAGATGTTAAAAAAAAAAAAAGAAATGGGCCATAAGCCATGGAATGCAAGGCAGCCTTTAGAAGCTGGAAAAGGCAAGCAAAAGAACTCTCCTTCAAAAGGAATGCAACCCTGACAGAAATGCAATTCTAAACCATTGAGACTAATTTTAGACTTCTGATCTCCAAAACTGTTAAGATAATAAATTTGTGTTGTTTTAAACCACTAAGTCCGCTATAATTTCTTAGAGCAGTAATAGGAAACTAATGCACTGGGATCAATCTCAGCTCTGACACTTGGGTCAGCTTTTAATGTTTCTGAACTTTAGTTTCCTATTCTGGAAAATGGGGATTAAAATTGGCAACTACTGGTTGCAATAGGTATCAAATAGGATAAGTGCTGAGTGCTATTCAGTGATTTTTTAAAAATTTAGCTATTTGTTTACTACTTCTTATGTTACACTAAGGCAATATAATGCAATTATTTTACAAAATCTAAATGCAACTCATAGTTTCCATATACTGTACACAAGACATGTGCTTTAAAGCTTCTATCATTATATAGAAGTCATTGGCTTGTTCTCAGACTGTAAGGTTGAATTTCTTTTAGATCCCAAATTTCCCAAAGAAGAAATATGTGTGTAATTTGTTTTAAAACTGGTTTATACATCCAGTATAAAGTCAAGACTCACCACGTTTTTATTCTTATTTTTTTTTTCTTTATCCTTCAGGAAAAGGTGTCTTGTATACCACAAAACTTTCGATGACAAAGATAATAAAATTTAAGATAGAAAGACAGATCATCATAGTCCCACCTTTTAATTTTACTAATAAAGAAAGAGAAATTCACAAGGAAGTTAAATGGATTTGGTTTGTTACCAATACTCAGCCAGTTCATGTCGGAGATGGATTACGTCCTGGGTTTTCTACCTCCAGATTTGTGCTATTTTGTTACAGTAGGGATTAACAAACTATGGCCCATGGGTCAAATCTGGTCTGCCACCTGTTTTTTGTAAATAAAATTTTATTGGAACACAGGCACACCCATCATTTACATATTGTCTGCAGCTGTTTTCCTAATACCAAGGCAGAGTTGAGCAGTTGCACACAGACTGTGTGGGTGGCAAAGCTTAAGGTATTTATGACCTGGCCCTTATACAGGAAGTTTGCTGATCCCAGTACTACAATGCATTGCTTCTCAAGGCATGGAAGCTTAATTTATCTTAAAATGTTTCAAAACAATAGATTTTTAAAATGAATTTGCAGCAAAGTTTAACACAAATAAAGGAATACTATGGCTTAACGTATCATACAACATTAAATATGTATGAAATTCTGTGCAGTGCAGGTACTATGGCTCCACTAAGATACCATGGGGGTGAGTTCAACTTTGGCTAAATGATGTTGATTTAATAACAGCAAAAATATTCACCTCAGCATACAAATGCCAAGCAAAATAACGTAATAACTTGTCATTGCTGTAATCATTATTTAATAGGAACTACTGTAAACATATTTGATCATAATTTATCTTAAACATTGATAATTATTAAAAATAATGTAAAACACTATGTTTCCTTCATAAAACATTTATTCATTAATATTTATTGAGTACCTCATCCTAGTGGGATTAAACACCTTTTATAAGACTCACACCCATGTTTTCTTATGATCGAGTAAGGTGAAAGGAACTAATAATTATTGGATGTGAAGAAGTGACAGGAACTAAAACATGTAACCACTGAATTTTCAAAATAAACATATGAAGAAAGAATTCTTATTTCCATTTTTACAGCTGAAGAAACAGACTCAGGGAAAGTGAGCATCCCACCAAGGTTACACCAGTAGAGCTATTAGGTGGCTGAGCTGGGACTTTGGCCCAGGCTTTTCAGTCTCTAAGGTTCCCTTTTCATTACTTCTCCTACTTGTAATAATGTGTGCAGATTCAACAATCTCTTGTATATTTGGTATAGAACTGTGGGTCTCAGATGACTACTTGTTCAAGTACTTTGGATTCAAAGCACGTTCTGAGAAAATTAAAAATTGGCCTTGTCTTTAGTTACTTTCCATGGGGAAGTGAAACAGTCCTAAGTTTGGGCAAAAAGATAAATCAGGCTCCTAAATTTTTAAAAAATAAATGTCAATTTTGCCATTTATACAATTTCATCATGTAAAGTATGTTGATCTCCCTTGGACTCAATAATACAGGATACAGGAGAGAGACCTTCGAGATGGCAGAGGAGTAAGACGTGGAGATCACCTTCCTCCCCACAAATACATCAGAAATACATCTACATGTGGAACAACTCCTACAGAACACCTACTGAACACTGGCAGAAGACCTCAGACTTCCCAAAAGGCAGGAAACTCCCCCACGTACCTGGGTAGGGCAAAAGAGAAAAGAAAAAACAGAGACAAAAGAATGGGGACGGGACCTGCACCTCGGGGAGGAGCTGTGAAGGAAGAAAAGTTTCCACATACTAGGAAGCCCCTTCACTGGCAGAGACGGGGGGTGGCTGTGGGGAAGCTTTGGACCCACGGAGAGTGCAGCAACAGGGGTGCAGAGGGCAAAGCGGAGAGATTCCCACAGAGAAGATCGGTGCCGACCAGCACTCACAGCCTGAGAGGCTTGTCTGCTCACCCGCCGGGGCGGGTGGGGGCTGGGAGCTGAGGCTCCTGCTTCGGAGGTCAGATCCCAGGGAGAGGACTGGGGTTGGCTGCGTGAACACAGCCTGAAGGGGGCTAGTGCACCACAGCTAGCCCAGAGGGAGTCCGGGAAAAAGTCTGGAACTGCCTAAGAGGCAAGAGACCATTGTTTCGGGGTGCGCCGAGGAGAGGGGATTCACAGGACCGCCTAAACGAGCTTCAGAGACGGGCGCGAGCTGTGGCTATCAGCGCAGACCCCATAGACGGCATGAAACGCTAAGGCTGCTGCTGCAGCCACCAAGAAGCCTGTGTGCAAGCACAGGTCACTATCCACACCTCCCCTCCCCAGAGCCTGTGCAGCCCGCCACTGCCAGGGTCCCGTGATCCAGGGACAACCTCCCCTGAAGAACACACGGCGTGCCTCAGGCTGTTGCAACGTCATGCAGGCCTCTGCCGCCTCAGGCTTGCCCCGCATCCGCATCTGTACCCCGCCCTCCCCTGAGCCTGAGTGAGCCAGAGGCCCTGAATCAGCTGCTACTTTAACCCCGTCCTGTCTGGGCAGAAACAGATGCACTCAGGTGACCTACACGCAGAGGCAGGGCCAATCCAAAGCTGAACCCCAGGAGCTGTGTGAACAAAGAAGAAAAAGGGAAATCTCTCCCAGCAGCTTCAGGAGCAGCGGATTAAATTTCCACAATCAACTTGATGTACCCTGCATCTGTGGAATACCTGAATAGACAACGAATCATCCCAAATTGAGGTGGTGGACTTTGGGAGCAACTGTACACTTGGAGTTTGCTTTCTGCAAATAATTTGTTTCTGGTTATATGTTTATCTTAGTTTAGTATTTAGAGTTTATTTTCATTGGTAGATTTGTTTATTGATTTTGTTGCTCTCTTCCTTTTTTTTTAATATATATACAGATATATATATATATTTTCCTTTTCCTCTTTTTGTGAGTGTGTATGTGTATGCTTCTTTGTGTGATTTTGTCTGTAGAGCTTTGCTTTTACCATTTGTCCTAGGGTTCTGTCTGTCCATTTTTTTTTTAATATAGTTTTTAGCACTTGTTATCATTGGTGGATTTGTTTTTTGGTTTGGTTGCTCTCTTCTTTCTTTATTCTTTTTTTTAAATTACGTTTTAATTTTTTAAATTTTTAATAATTAAAAAATTTTTTATTTTAAAAACTTTATTTCTTTTTATTTTATTTTTTCTTTCTTTCTTTTTTTCTCCCTTTTCTTCTGAGCCGTGTGGCTGACAGGGTCTTGTTGCTCCAGCCAGGTGTCAGGCCTGTGCCTCTGAGGTGGGAGAGCCGAGTTCAGGACATTGGTCCACCAGAGACCTCCCAGCTCCACGTAATATCAAATGGCGAAAGCTCTCCCAGAGACCTCCATCTCAACGTTAAGACCCAGCTCCACTCAACAACCAGCAAGCTCCAGTGTTGGACACCCTATGCCAAACAACTAGCAAGACAGTAACACAACCCCACCCATTAGCAGAGAGGCTGCCTACAATCATAAGAAGATCACAGACATCCCAAAACACATCACCGGACGTGTTCCTGCCCACCAGAAAGAGAAGATCCAGCCTCATCAACCAGGACACAGGCACTAGTCCCCTCCAACAGGAAGCCTACACAACGCACTGAACCAAACTTAGACACTGGGGGCAGACACCAAAAATAACGGGAACTACAAACCTGCAGCCTGCGAAAAGGAGACGACAAACACAGTAAGTTAAGCAAAATGAGAAGACAGAGAAACACACAGCAGATGAAGGAGCAAGGTAAAAACCCATCAGAACAAACAAATGAAGAGGAAATAGGCAGTCTACCTGAAAAGGAATTCAGAATAATGATAGTAAAGATGATCCAAAATCTTGGAAATAGAATGGAGAAAATACAAGAAATGTTTAACACGGAACTAGAAGAACTAAAGAGCAAACAAACAATGATGAAAAACACAATAAATGAAGTTAAAAATTCTCTAGAAGGAATCAATAGCAGAATAACTGCGGCAGAAGAAGTGACCTGGAAGATAAAATAGTGGAAATAATGACTGCAGAGCAGAATAAAGAAAAAAGAATGAAAAGAATTGAGGACAGTCTTAGAGACCTCTGGGACAACATTAAATGCACCAACATTTGAATTATAGGGGTCCCAGAAGAAGAAGAGAAAAAGAAAGGGACTGAGAAAATATTTGAAGAGATTATAGTTGAAAACTTCCCTAATATAGGAAAGGAAATAGTCAACCAAGTCCAGGAAGTGCAGAGAGTCCCATACAGGATAAATCCAAGGAGAAACATGGCAAGACACATATTAATCAAACTCTCAAAAATTAAATACAAAGAACAAATATTAAAAGCAGCAAGGGAAAAACAACAAGTAACACATAAGGGAATCCCCATAAGGTTAACAGCTGATCTTTCAGCAGAAACTCTGCAAGCCAGAAGAGCGTGGCAAGATATATTTAAACTGATGAAAGGGAAAAACCTACAACCACGATTACTCTACCCAGCAAGGATCTCATTCAGATTCGATGGAGAAATTAAAACCTTTACAGACAAGCAAAAGTTAAGAGAACTCAGCACCACCAAACCAGCTTTACAACAAATGCTAAAGGAACTTCTCTAGGCAAGAAACACAAGAGAAGGAAAAGACCTGCAATAACAAACCCAAAACAATTAAGAAAATGGTAATAGGAACATACATATCAATAATTACCTTAAATATAAATGGATTAAATGCTCCAACCAAAAGACATAGACTGGCTGAATGGATACAAAAACAAGACCTGTATATATGCTGTCTACATGAGACCCACTTCAGACCTAGGGACACATACAGACTGAAAGTGAGGAGATGGAGAAAGATATTCCCTGAAAATGGAAATCAAAAGAAAGCTGGAGTAGCAATTCTTATATCAGACTAAAGAGACTTTAAAATAAAGACTATTACAAGAGACAAAGAAGGACACTACATAATGATCAAGGGATCAATCCAAGAAGAAGATATAACAATTGTAAATATTTATGCACCCAACACAGGAGCACCTTAATACATAAGGCAAATGCTAACAGCTATAAAAGGGGAAATCGACAGTAACACAATCATAGTAGGGGACTTTAACACCTCACTTTCACCAATGGACAGATCACCCAAAATAAAAATAAATAAGGAAACACAAGCTTTAAATGATACATTAAACAAGATGGACTTAATTGATATTTATAGGACACCTCATTTAAAAACAGCAGAATACACTTTCTTCTCGAGTGTTCATGGAACATTCTCCAGGATAGATCATATCTTGGGTCACAAATCAAGCCTTGGTAAATTTAAGAAAATTGAAATTGTATCAAGTATCCTTTCCAACCACAACACTATGAGACTAGATATCAATAGCAGGAAAAAATCTGTAAAAAATACAAACACATGGAGGCTGGCTACACAATACACTACTTAAAAACCAAGAGATCACTGAAGAAATTAAAGAGGAAATCAAAAAATACCTAGAAACAAATGTCAACGAAAACATGATGACTCCAAACCTATGGGATGCAGCAAAAGCAGTTCTAAGAGGGAGGTTTATAGCAATACAATCCTACCTCAAGAACCAAGAATCATCTTAAATAAACAACCTAAACTCACATCTAAAGCAATTAGAGAAAGAAGGACAAAAAACACGCAAAGTTAGCAGAAGGAAAGAAATCATAAAGATCAGATCAGAAATAAATGAAAAAGAAATGAAGGAAAGGATAGCAAATATCAATAAAACTAAAAGCTGGTTCTTTGAGATGATAAACAAAATTGATAAACCATTAGCCAGACTCATCAAGAAAAAAACAGGAGAAGATGCAAATCAACAGAATTAGAAATGAAAAAGGAGAAGTAACAACTGACACTGCAGAAATACAAAGGGTCATGAGAGATTACTACAAGCGACTAAATGCCAATAAAATGGACAACCTGGAAGAAATGGACAAATTCTTAGAAAAGCACAACCTTCCAAGACTGAAACAGGAAGAAACAGAAAATATAAACAGACCAATCACAAGCACTGAAACTGAGATTGTGATTAAATAACTTCCAACAAAAAAAAGCCCAGGACCAGATGGCTTCACAGGGCAATTCTCTCAAACATTTAGAGAAGAGCTAACACCTTCTCAAACTCTTCCAAAATACAGCAGAGGGAGGAACACTACCAAACTCATTCTACGAGGCCATCATCACCCTAATACCAAAACCAGACAAAGATGTCACAAAGAAAGAAAACTACAGGCCAGTATCACTGATGAATATAGATACAAATATCGTCAACAAAATACTAGCAAACAGAATCTAACAGCACATTAAATGGATCATACATCATGATCAAGTGGGGTTTACCCCAGGAATGCAAGGATTCTTCCATATACGCAAATCAATCAACGTGATACACCATATTAACAAATTGAAGGAGAAAAACCTCAATAGATGCAGAAAAAGCTTTTGACAAAATCCAACACCCATTTATGATAACAACCCTCCAGAAAGTAGGCACAGAGGGAACTTACCTCAACATAATAAAGGTCATATATGACAGACCCACAGCCAACATCGTCCTCAATGGTGAAAAACTGAAACCATTTCCACTAAGATCAGGAACAAGACAAGGTTGCCCACTCGCACCACTATTATTCAACATTGTTTTGTAAGTTTTAGCCACAGCAATCAGAGAAGAAAAAGAAATAAAAGGAATCCAAGTCAGAAAAGAAGTAAAGCTATCACTGTTTGCAGATGACATGATACTATACATAGAGAATCCTAAAGATGCTACCAGAAAACTACTAGAGCTAATCAATGAATTTGGTAAAGTAGCAGGATACAAAATTAATGCACAGAAATCTCTTGCATTCCTATACACTAATAATGAAAAATCTGAAAGAGAAATTAAGGAAACACTCCCATTTACCTCTGCCACAAAAAGAATAAAATACCTAGGAATAAACCTACCTAAGGATACAAAAGACCTGTATGCAGAAAACTATAAGACACTGATGAAAGAAATTAAAGATGATATATACAGATGGAGAGATATACCATGCTCTTGGATTGGAAGAATCAATATTGTGAAAATGACTATACTACCCAAAGCAATCTACAGATTCAATGCAATCCCTATCAAATTACCAACGGCATTTTTCACAGAACTAGAACAAAAAATTTCACAATTTGTATGGAAACACAAAAGACCCCGAGTAGCCAAAGCAATCTTGAGAAATAAAAATGGAGCTGGAGGAATCAGGTTCCCGGATTTTAGACTATACTACAAAGCTACAGTAATCAAGACAGTATGGTACTGGCACAAAAACAGAAATATAGATCAATGGAACAGGATAGAAAGCCCAAGAGGTAAACTCACGCACATATGGTCACCTTATGTTTGATAAAGGAGGCAAGAATACACAATGGAGAAAAGACAGCCTCTTCAATAAGTGGTGCTGGGAAAACTGGAAAGCTACATGTAAAAGAATGAAATTAGAACACTCCCTAACACCATACACAAAAATAAACTCAAAATGGATTAAAGACCTAAATGTAAGGCCAGACACTATCAAACTCTTAGAAGAAAACATAGGTAGAACACTCTGTGACATAAATCACAGCAAGATCCTTTTTGACCCACCTCCTAGGGAAATGGAAATAAGAACAAAAAGAAACAAATGGGGCCTAATGAAACTTAAAAGCTTTGCACAGCAAAGGAAATCATAAACAAGATGAAAGACAACCCTCAGAATGGGAGAAAATATTTGCAAATGAAGCAACTGACAAAGGATTAATCTCCAAAATTTACAAGCAGCTCATGCAGCTCAATATCAAAAAAACAAACAACCCAACCCAAAAATGGGCAGAAGACCTAAACAGACATTTCTCCAAAGAAGATATACAGATTGCCAACAAACACATGAAAGTTTGCTCATCATCACTAATCATTAGAGAAATGCAAATCAAAAGTACAATGAGGTATCACCTCATACCAGTCAGAATGGCCATCATCAAAAAATATATAAACAGTAAATGCTGGAGAGGGTGTAGAGAAAAGGGAACCCTCTTGCACTGTTGGTGGGTATGCAAATTGATACAGCCACTATGGAGAACAGTATGGAGGTTCCTTAAAAAACGAAAAATAGAACTACCATATGACCCAGCAATCCTACTACAGGGCATATACCCTGAGAAAACCATAATTCAAAAAGAGTCATGCACCACAATGTTCACTGCAGCTCTATTTACAACAGCCAGGACATGGAAGCAACCTAAATGTCCAGTGACAGATGAATGGATAAAGAAGATGTGGCACATATATACAATGAAGTATTACTCAGCCATAAAAAGAAATGAAATTGAGTTATTTGTAGTGAGGTGGATGGACCTAGAGTCTGTCATACAGAGTGAAGTAAGTCAGAAAGAGAAAAACAAATACCGTATGCTAACACATATATATGGAATCTAAGGAAAAAAAAAAAGGTCATGAAGAACCCAGGGGCAGGATGGGAATAGAGACGCAGACCTACTAGAGAATGGACTTGAGGACATGGGGAGGGGGAAGGGTAAGCTGGGACAAAGTGAGAGAGTGGCATGGACATATATACACTACCAAATGTAAAACCGATAGCTAGTGGGAAGCAGCCGCATAGCACAGGGAGATCAGCTCCGTGTTTTGTGACCACCTAGAGGGGTGGGATAGGGAGGATGGGAGGGAGGGAGGCACAAGAGGGAAGAGATATGGGGATGTATGTATATGTATAGCTGAATCACTTTGTTATAAAGCAGAAACTAACACACCATTGTAAAGCAATTATACTACAATAAAGATGTTTCAAAAATTTATATATATGGAAATTGAAAGAAAAAAAATAATACAGGATACAGGAATATCTGAGACTCATGAAAGAATCTGATAAAATTGATGAAATCTAGTTTATTCTGAAAGTCTGCTTGCTACTCTTTGGTATAAGCCAAACAAGGGATATTTTCATTATCTGGTCCCTTCACTAAATTCTATACCTGTGTATAGATCATCTACAAGCAACAAACTAGGGCAATGTTATCCCAAAAGTCCTGTGAAAAGGTCTTCAATGAATTTGGACTTAATATTATGCATCTGGCTTTTTTATTAAAAAGCAATATGGGAAACATCTAATCAGAGAACATTTCTAGCTCTTTTGCAAAACCCCACTGAGTTGTTTATTATACCCAATGTCCCATACACAGGATCCATGTAATATCTCCTAGAGTTTAGTGTAAGCAAAAATCATGTTTTTCATTTATCAAATGAGAAACTTTTTAAAGAAACATATAAGCTAGGAATCTGAAAAAAAAAATAGGAAATTAGTTTGTTGGATAAAGTAAATTTTGAGACATCACAATTCCCTATGCTAAATTCCCAAAGCAATACGTTTGCAATCAGAAAAGACTGAAATCCAGTTAACTGGAACCCTTCATTAAATGGAATGATGTTCTACCCACTGCTTTCGAAAAGAGAAAATAAATAACAAGATATGCAAAAATCAGACTCTGGGGGATCTAAGATAAATTAGAAATGGTCCCTGCCTCCATTCACCTCAAAATTAGCCTAGTAGGGGAGTTGAAATATACAAATAAAATGACAAAATATAGAAACACAGAAAATGAGAAGTAGCATCCCAAGACTTATAGATAAAGAATTCCAGGAGTTCAGAGAAATGAAATAGTGTCCAGGTATTTAGAATGTCTCATGTTCTTATTCTTTACTGAATGTTCAAGTTTCCATCTAGAATTATTTATCTCCAGTCTAAAGAACTTCCTTTAGCATTTCTTGTGGTGCAGGTCCCTTGGTAGCAAATTCTCACTGTTTCTTTTATCTGAAAATGTATTTTGTCTTCATTCTTTTTATTAAATTGATGTATAATTTACATAACATTAGTTTTAGGTGCACAATGTAATTTGATACTTGAATATTGTACATATTGCAAAATGATCACCACAGTAAGTCCAGCCTTCCTTCTTGAATAATATTTTTGCTGGGTATAGAATTCTAGGTTGACAGTTCATTTTTTTCCAGATGCTATTCTACTCTTTTCTGTCCTCAGTGATTTCTGATGAGAAGCCAACTATTACATACCATCTAACAGACCTTTGAGGCTTTGTTCATTTCCCCCCATCTTTCATTTTTTCTCTTGGATAATTAATATTCATTGATTTGAGATCACTTACTCTTTCCTCTGTCATGTCCACTCAGCTGTTTTTCAGTTCTGGAACTTCCATTTGGTCTTCTGCTGTTTCTGTTCTACTGCCAAGACTTGCCATTTCTCTGCTGAGATTTTCATGCATTGAAAACATGTTTTACTTCATTGATAATAGTTATAATAGCTGTTTTGAAACACTTGTATATTAATTCCAACACCTGGTTCGCCTTGATGTTGGAAACAATAGATCATCTTTTCAGCTGAGAATGTTTCATTTTCCTGGTTCTTTGTATATCAAATAATTTTGGATTGTATTCTGAGTTGTGGAGACTTTGGATTCTGTTATTTTTCTCTCATGAGTATTTTTTTGTTTTAGTGATTTTTTTCTTTATTTAAAAAATTTTTTTTGGCTAGTCTCTAACTGTAAACATTTCTTTTTGTATAGATCTTTTGCTTTCAGTTGGGCTGGGCTGGGTCTATTCTAGGCATGTATCGTTCAAAGGTCAATCATAGATGTAGGCAGACAAATATCTGGAGACCTTCTGTCTGGCTCTTTCTTTTGCAAACCACACTCTCTTCAGCATTCCCAGTTTCCCATTTTCTCTTTTGTTCACCAGACCACAAAGGCTACAGGTTTTTCTGTGTCTGCACCATTGTCATCCATTTTGCACTGCAAAGACTGCATTTACTCCCTGGTTGAAAGGGACTTAGTTGTATAGCTCCTTGTCTCCCTTCTCCAAGCGAGTATGGGTTATTTCTGAGGGTGGTATGGAGAAAGAAGTGTAGGGCATTCTAAGCTATTTAAGGAAAGGTATGTAGGTAAGAAAGCATATGAACAGTGAGATACAGTGAGGTGGGAAATAAAGATGAAATGTTAAGTTAGGATTAAATTATGTAACTTGTTGAATGCTAGCTATGCCTAGGAGTATGGCCAATAAAATACACATTTCAGGTAGAAGGATGATATGCTCATATCTATATTTTAGCTTGAGATTAATCTATCTGTACTGTTTAAAATGAACTGCAATATGGAGAATGATGGGAGGTAGGGAGAGTAGTAAGGTAGCAGTTCCAGTAGTGCAGGTGGAAGGTAATGAGGTCTTAACTAGGCTACTGGCAGAGGGAATAGAAAGGAAGGAATAGAAATGAAATGATTTAGCAAATGACTTACTGATGACCCTAAAATTCATCAATAATCTGAATTACCACAAAAGATTAAATCTTCCTGTTATTAGGCAGGGAGTATCCCTTTCATTATTTATTTAATAGTGAGGACTACTATAAAAGCAAATCAATGTAAAATTACTCTTTAGATGTATGAGTCTGGTTCATCTGGTGAGCAACAGATAAATATAGACTGTAGTTATCTGTATCAGATACCATATAGTAGGTATCCTTCTATCAGGATATACCTATATGGTGGGAAATGAAAACCAAACTTATTTCCCACACCCACATCCTAGTAGGGTGTAAAGCTGCCATTAATGCAAGCCCAGTTATAGGACTGTCCATACTACTGTCTCATCAATACTTCAATAACCAAAGAGTCTGAACCGCAGACTGGAAAAGAACTAAAACCTCTTTATGATTGATACTGCGAAAACAAAATTGACTTTCAAGCCATCACGGGTTCAATCCCCTGGTCAGGGAACTAAGATCCCGCATGCCGCGAGGCACAGCTCCCTGCATCCACCCCACCCCCCAAAAAAAGTAGAAGTATTTTCAAGGGTGATAAGGCATACATAAAACATCCCCAAACATACAAAGAAACAAAGGTAAAAACAAAAATAAGCACATTAAATACATGTGTTTTGATCTTGCAATTCCTAAGAATTTATCCAAAGGAAGGCAATGCTATGCTTTATGATTAACTTACATGCACAAACAATTTTCTACAGGATGTTCAGTACAGTGTTATTTATGATAGGGAAATGAGAGACAGCTTAAATATCCCATAATAGGGGATTGGTAACTTAAGATAGTATGGCAATATGACAGAATATTATACAGTTAATGAAATAGAGATGGTTACTTAAAGACATTGAAAATAGTCTATAAAACATAACTAGGTTTAAAAAGAATACTACATACAGAATAATCTCAGTTTTGCTAAAAACAATGCACATAAACCTAATAAAAAAGATTGAAAGACTAATAAATAAAATGTTAAATGAAAATGTATATATTCCAAATTTTCTACTACAAGCATATTTCACTCAACGTTACTTTCATAATCTGAAAAAAATTACATTGAGTTAGTAAAAAAGAGTCGCATATGCCCTTTACCCACATGCAATATACTCTAGATATTCTTGCTCTGATGGCTACACATAAACCTTCTGCTCTGTCACTGCAGTTCTGAATGAGTCCGGCAAAGATAATTCTGAATGTCTATCAATGGTCAGTCACCTGGGAGCTATTACATCAAACTGTTATGAGTTTGGGGACCCAAATGACCGTCCTCTATTGCGGACCAATACTAAAGTAAGACTATGTGTGTCCTAGGCAATATTTGTTCTCTAGAGGTGAGAGGCTAGTGCATTAACCAGGTTTTATATTAAATGTCTTCATCATTTGTGAGCAGCCAGATGGTTGGTAATATGTGTAGATATTTTGAAACATAGGCTGGCTGATTTCAATTAGCTTTGAAGTGAGACAAATGATAGTGCAGATCTTAAGCCCAGGGGTACTGAGAGAATATTTTCTTTCAGATGAATACCCCAACCTAGAGTTCCCAATTATATAACAAAGCTAATGGGTTATCCTGGAACATGGTGCTGTTAGAAAGAATCTCTGTTATGAAGCACCTAACTGGGCAAATAATTCATGCCCAGGATCAGGAAAACCAGCTAATGTGAGTGAGGAAAGGGAATTTTTAAAAGAAACCAGTATAGCCTATATGCTTGTGTTTCAGAGTGCACTAAGGTTTGTGAGGGATTTTGACAGCAAATAAAAATACTTCTATGGGAAGCTGAAGTAGTTTTGGGCCAAATCAAAGGCTCTGCCTGAAAAGATTAGTAACTGAACAAATGTTGGCTTTTCCAGGCTTAGCATACAATGCCAATTTTATGTCATTTTCCTCAAGATGCCAGCTGTGCTGTTCCTGATGATTCTCCTCTCTACTATACTGAGAAAAAGGACACAGAAGAGTCCTTGAGAATGTCACTATGTGGGCATATCTTGGCCTCAAAAATTCAGACAAGTCAGGATAGAATGGAATTAATTCTCTTTTTCAAAATAGGTTGAGAATCTAAAATTTAATTTCATTTATGAATCATAGGGATCTAACGGTCATTGAGAAAAGTGATTTGACTCCAAGTCTCCCAAAGAAATCAAATGAGTTATCTTTTTAAAAACATAAAGTAAAACAGAAACATAAATAAAAATTAAACATAATTTTAACTTTTAATTTTCTTTCACAGGAAACAGTTCACTTTTTTTTCCCTCCTTGTTAGCTACATTGCTAATGAAATCCCTGATGTTAAGCAAATTAAATGGTTTTTAATGCTTGTTTCATCCCATTCAGTGACTAAGATGCTTATTATTAACTGCTAAATGCCTACCATACTATAGGTACTATACCAGGTACTTCATACACATTATTGCTAATCACTAACCATCCCAATGACCTTATGTAGGTAAGTATTTTCATTTTACAGACTAATGAATTGAGAGTCAAAGAAATTAAGTAACCTGACCAAGATCACACAGTCCAGGTCCCACTCCAAAACCCATGCCCTCTCCATATAACCATAATTAAATGGAAAGATCTCTGTTAGTCAACTGCTCTCAGTGATTCAATTATCTTACAATGAAGAAACAATGAAAGACCACTATGGCCTGAGACAAAGCATGGAGTTTCCACTAATAAAGCGGCACGTCTTCCAGATGCAATTTTCTTTCTCATAGGATAAATAAGCATTCTGAAATAGTCTGAAGTGGCCAAATAAACGGCAAACAGCTAATCTTCTTTTTTTAATGCTTAAATTTTTTTTTTTTTTGGCCGCACCATGCAGCATGTGGGGAACTTAGTTCCCTGACCAGGGATCGAACCCATGCCCCCTGCAGTGGAAGCATGCAGTTTTAACCACTGGACCGCCAGGGAAGTTCCCCAAACAGCCAATCTTATAGGCAAAAAGGCAAACACAGTAAGGAGAAAGGAGCTACAAGGTAACAAGAACAATTATTTAGACTCCTCCTACTCAAAATGTGGTCCGGTAACCTGCAGCATTGGTATACACATGCTGGTTTGTTAGAAATGCAGACTCTCAGGCCCCACTCCAGACCTACTAAATCAGTGTTTTAAAAGATTAGTATGTTCATGAAAGCTTGAGAAGCAACTGTTTAAATTATAATTAAGCTAGTAATGACTAAATGATACTCAAAGCTAGTCTGAAAGGGTAGAAATTAGCCTATGGCCAACAATACTTCCAGGAAAAAACAAGTATTTTCATGCATTTCCATCATGTGATTAATTCTGTAAATTATGAACAGTAGCTTTTGCTTCACTTGCTAAGAGCACTTTTGCAGCGAATTTTGAAGTCATTATTCCATTCTTTGATTCCTACCTGGTAAGAACTTAGTTTCATCTCTCACTTTTCACCCACTCATTCTTAGAAAACATTCAAGTCTGAACAGAAAAGCAAAAGCACATGCCTAGTCAGAGTTTTACCTTAGATTGATAAAGGCCAAAGGGCCATGATATGACCTACAGGAATGAAATGCATTTATAAGCAATAGCTGCCCTCACCTAAATTCAAAGTTTCCCTTATGATTTAACTATAGTAGCAAACAACCTGGATATCACCCTACAAAATGCAATTTTCTCTATCAATGGTGGTCTCTAATACCATGGCTTACCGAAAGGATTTATGATTTGTCAAGACAAAAGATCTTGTAAAAATATCTTACTTCTCTTATACATCTAGCTGCTACCCAAACCATTAAGACTAGTGGGAAGAGTAAAATGCATCTGATTATAGAGAGAAGACAATTACAATTAAGTAACTGATTGATAATAAAATTACCACTGTCCTGTTACATAAACTAAAACATAAAATTACTGATGGATTCCTCTCCTCACTGAAAACAGGAGCTTTGTCAGACAGTTAAAAACAACCTGCTTGAAGTAACTGACCAGATGACAATGTGTTAATTTTAAAGGGAGAACAATAGCCTCGACTGAGAGATTTTTAAAAACTTATTATTTACAATTGTTAGGTTTATAAAGTACTCATGTGGGACAACAATAAAGACTATCTCTGAGTCGAAATCTATGCCTTTGAGTATAATTTAAGGGAATTCTCTCTTAAACCAACATTCTTACTTTTTGTCAGGGTTATTCTTTATCATGTATAAACATAAAAAATATCTGAGTCGAAATCCTCAAAAAGCTTAAAAATTAGGTAGAATATTGTTTTTTTCTACTTTAACTACAAGAATCTCTCTAACCAAAGAAAAACAAATTCAGACAGAGATACTGAGACACTATGTGGTTTCTAATTCCAGATTCTTCTACTTCATAATCTTACAAATCTAACATTCTTATATCCTGCAACAAAAAGGACTGAAAAAGACTGGTGTCACCCAGATAATACCATAAAAACAAGAAAAGATTAGTAATACAATTCAATGTTCAAATTACAATAAAATTTTCTTAATTGACTAGCTTTCACTAATACAGTGTTCTCTTGTCTGATGGTGCCTTCTGTCTTTGCTTCTTTTCTCCTTCAACAGGATTGTTGACCTTGCTTAAAAGAGGGCTGATTTGTCTCTGACTTATCAGACGGTAAAAGTCTGCCTAATTTGAGTAAGCTCTTAAAAAAATGCTGCTTTAGAAAGGTCAATTAGTTCTAAACAAAGGCATTCAGTTCAGTAAGCATCTCCTATAGAGACAGGTCCTACAGGGATAAGCCAATATTTCCTGTTGTGCTCTAGTGTATAAAGGGGCAAAGGAAGCTGTAAGTGAATGCACACATTACCAGCTGGAGTCCCCAGAGTTTATAATTTCTGACAGCACTTACAGGAGATTTCCACTGAGCTGCTACACCAGCATTTTCTAAGATTTTCCTGAATTATGCCATTTGTAGGGAGAGGGGTGTTTAAAAACACATCCAATCCATCACAAAATCTGGATGTTTTTTCCTCCACAGTGATTTCTGGTCTTGCCCATCTATTTCCACTTCTACAGTTGCACCTTTCATGTTTACAATGTCTGGCATCCTCTGAGCTGATGTCTTTGCCTCTAGGCCCTCTCACTCCATCCATATACACTCATTAAAATAATGTTCCTCAATTAATTTAATCATGTAACTTGTCTGTTCAAAAAATTACCATGACTTCCTGTTTCTCAGGGCACTGAACCCAAATTTCTTAACTTGGGTCTCAAAACCCTCCACACTTCAAATCAATTACTATCTCCACTTTAAAGATGAAGCACTTTGAGATCTTGACCAGGGTCACACAGTTAGTAGAGGAGTTGGGATTTCAGCCCAGGCTATCTGGTTTCAAAGTTTATGCTCTCAAGCATTATACTACATTACCCCTGTTAAGAGTCTGGTGTGTGATGTTACCTTGCAATTGCATTTATGGGTCTCTGGATAGTTCCCCCACTACATTATTCTCTGAGACAGTCCACTTCTTTGATATGTTCACACAAAGGCTATACAAAGTCGACAACTTAATGTTTCATTGACTGGTGTTACACTAGGATGATTGTTCAGGTCTCTGAATGTATAAGGTGGTTAAAATGGTTCTTGTCTATTCATATCCTCATCTGCTATAGTTTGTGCATTTCCTTGTCTAACAATAGCTGTGGTTTTAAATTTTCCTATATGCTGTTTTGGTCCAGAAATATGCAATGGTGCAATCTCAGCAGAGGTTTATGAAGAAAAAAATCAAATAACTAATGGAAGACCACTCCTGATGTGTTAAAGGTAATCCTAGAAATAAAACAAGTAGGAAGGCTACATCAAGCATGATGTTATGTAATCTCTAGCACTTGCAATGCTTAAATTTAAAATAGCATTTAATACACTCAGTTTTCTATGTATGATGAAGCCAACAAAGTAAATAAAGGGGGAGCCCCTTGCTGAGAAGGCATTGTGAAAATACATTTCATGAGAGAAATCAGCTAGCCATAGCCTTGTTAAATCCTAGGTAAAGTTTGTGTAAATTAAATATTCATGTTTAGCATTGTGCTCTAAGTAGTTGATCAATCCTTAACTAAGAAACAAAAAGGAAAATCAATACTTTCCTTTTAATTCTGTTGAGTTTGCAGCAACTGAAAATAAAAGGATATGTGGGTGATATTATACAGACAGAAAGACCATAACCAGGAACAGAACAGTCTCTCTCCTCTTCTTTCTCTTGTAGTTTTTCACCATTATCAGTTAAATTTACCTGAGATGTTTCAAAAGAAATCTGAAACATTATCATTTACAAATCTACAGAGATTAACCATATATGATGGAGTTGCCAATATAAAGAATTAAGTATCCGTATGTTCTTTCATTAACAAAAACCCATTGTTCTAAGGTTTTGGAACTAACAAGTTTATGTCCCAAGTTCAGGATATACCAATAGGCCTGTTTTTATTTTTTTTTAATTTTTTTTCAAGTGCAAATTAGAATTATTATTTATTTTTTAACATCTTTATTGGAGTATAATTGCTTTACAATGTTGTGTTAGTTTCTGCTGTATAACAAAGTGAATCAGCTATATGTATACATATATCCCCATATACTCTCCCTCTTGCGTCTCCCTCCCACCCTCCCTATCCCACCCCTCTAGGTGGTCACAAAGCACCGAGCTGATCTCCCTGTGCTATGCAGCTGCTTCCCACTAGCTATCTATTTTACATTTGGTAGTGTATATATGTCAATGCTACTCTCTCACTTCGTCCCAGCTTACCCTTCCCCCTCCATGTGTCCTCAAATCCATTCTCTACGTCTGCGTCCTTATTCCTGTCCTGCCCCTAGGCTCGTCAGAACTTTTTTTTTTTTTTTAGATTCCATATATATGTGTGTTAACATACAGTATTTGCTTTTCTCTTTCTGACTTACTTCACTCTGTATGACAGACTCTAGGTCCATCCACCTCACTACAAATAGTTCAATTTCGTTTCTTTGTACGGCTGAGTAATATTCCATTGTATATATGTGCCACATCTTCTTTATCCATTCATCTGTCGATGGACACTTAGGTTGCTTCCATGTCCTGGCTATCGTAAATAGTGAGGCCTGTTTTTAAAATAAGACAATGAATAACTTTGAAACTAGATCCAGAGATAATCAGCTACTCCAGAGGATGCTAAGGAAACTGAAAGCCAAGATGCCACCTACTTTCTCTATTATTTTCAGAGTAGTCCGAATGCAAACTTGGAGGAAAGTTCAAAGCCCAAAGTAAATCTGTCTAATTACAAGATAGTTGGAGGAAGTTCTGCATAAATATTTTTCTGGGTGCAGAAAAGAGCTATTGTGAGAAAAACCTCACTCTTTATAAGTCAAGATGAAAACTGAGGATAAGGCTTCCGTGGTGGCGCAGTGGTTCAGAGTCTGCCTGCCAACGGAGGGGACACGGGTTCGAGCCCTGGTCTGGGAAGATCCCACATGCCGTGGAGCAACTGGGCCCGTGAGCCACAATTACTGAGCCTGCGCGTCTGGAGCCTGTGCTCCGCAACAAGAGAGGCCGCGATAGTGAGAGGCCCGCGCACCGCGATGAAGAGTGGCCCCTGCTTGCCACAACTAGAAGAAAGCCCTCGCACAGAAACGAAGACCCAACACAGCCATAAATAAATAAAATAAATTTAAAAAAAAAGACAATTTCTTAAAAAAAAAACAAACTGAGGATAACTTCACACTACTAGAATAACAATACTAGCTATCACTTACTGTCAAGAACTTTTATTATCTCCTTTAATCCCCCCAACTACCTTATTAAAGTATTGCCATTCCTATTTTATAGACAAGGAAATTGAAGCTCAGAGAAATTAAGTAACTTGGTCAAAGACCTAGGTCTTGGTTCACACAACTAGATTGTGGCAGACCTGGACTCTGGACTCAGATCTATCTAAGTCTAAAGTCTATGCTTCTTTCTATTTTACTATACTTCAGAAGTTCTCAACCTTTAGTGCCTGTCACAATCATCTGGGATCTTTTTCAAAATACAGATGCATGGGATACATCCCCATAGATCCTAGACCAGCAGGTCTGAGATGGCACTGAAATATCTTTATTTTTTTTAAATGTAGTTCAGGTGCTTCTGATGTACATCAAAAGACTAGACTGGGAAAAAAAAAAGGCAATCTAGAAGTAAATTCTTTGTCATTTTGTAATACCTGTTTTTCAGCAAATTTACCTTTCTAATCATACGTTTTGTAGGCATCCATTAAATCATCCTGTTTTCTACCAGTATGCTATCCCTAAGCAAATAAGGAGGTTGGAGTAGTTTGACTGATACAGAGGCCCATTTACTATAGGAGGAACATCAAATAGGCATTGACCATTTTCCACAAATAATCTAAAAAATGGACAACATACAGACAGTAGAGGTAGAAGTTAGAGAAATACTGTTCTAATATCTTAATATAGCACACATTTTGGATTAGACAGAAAAGGATAAAATCTTATAAATAAACAGAAAATAACAATTTAATTCTGGGCTTAATCTTCAGAATCTTACAATTTGTAGAAATAAGATTTAAATACTTTACATACAATCATCTCCAAAATGTTTTCTGCTATTTTTCTGCAGAGAATAAGAAAAAAAATCCCACAGGTTAATACTTTTTCTGGTAAATACAGATTTCTCTTAAGAAAATAAGCTAATATTTTATATACATCATTATTTTATCCATTCATTTTTACTGAGTACTTACAACATACAAGGCATTTTACTACTTCTTATTTTTTACCAGTTGCATTCCAATACCACATAGAGTGGTATGCTTTTATCATTTCTGAACTTGTACTTCTAACTGGACTCAAAAAATATAGGGTGGTTACCAGGCCTGCTCTGTGTCTATATGGGTTCTCAAAGGACCTGAGTTCACAATAAGGTCATGTTAGATAACCTTCTTTGGCCTGCAACTTTTCCAGAGCTTCTGATGCAGGACTTCACTGAACAAAGCTTGACCTGCAAAAACCCTCACAGGTTGCTTGATCCATACTCCTCATCAGGTAGATGAAGACACTAAGATGCAGAGAGGGAGAAGAAGTGGATTAAAATATCATACATCTGGCAAAACCTGCTGCTCTTTCACAGTCTAGCACCAACCTGGAGAGGTGGGTAGTCTCAGGCAGCGATGCATTGTGACTTTTATGGCCCCTGGACGCTTTGTCTATCTAAGTCTTTGTCCTTCATAAAAAAATGAAAAATTACATTTTATGGCTGTTTTGGTATGAGGACAAATATATTAATGTCATTTGTTAAAACGTTTTGTTCATTTTTTCCTTCTGATTTTAAAAGATTTTAAACATTTTCATGAGCCCCTAAAAGTACTGAGGGCCCTTGGGCACTAATGGATAAAATGGCCCTGGTTTTAGATGACCCATTTGACAGTCGAAACCTGCTTTACTCTCCTCCAGGAGACATGGTTCTGCCACAGGGGACTATCCATGTGGCTTCTCTATCGCTCAGAATTACCAGCCACAGAAAGCTCAGCCTTTATCAGGCTATTCCAGTGATTCTCATTCCAGCAGCGCTTCAGAAACTACCTCCTCATTTTAAACCAGGCAGTCCCCTACAAAACCGTTCTGAGAGAGTGTGGAGTACTCAACAGAGATCAGCTGCCAAGCCTCTGGGAATGAAAACCATCTCCAGAGTCCCACATGCATTTGAAAGGAATATTAGGCAGATCACTTCATTGGGATTTACGGTATTTCACAACATGGCTAGTTATCACCCACAGAGACACCTTTACTCTAAGAACAGGTACGTGCATTTTCTAGATTAGGTAAGATTTTGTTTCCAGTACATTCACTATGTGAAAAGGCTATATCATTCATAAAATGGAGAAAGTTGTAACTCTATTGTAACCAGGGAAAATCAAAGACTATCAAATCTCCCAATATTTACCCACTTTAAGAAAACTGCCATTTAAAAATGGAATTTATCATTCTCATAGCACCTGCTCTGATTGGTTTTACTTTAGGGTCCTCAGGTATGAGGCCTAACTCAAGTCCTATCTTCCTCTCCAGTAACTCAACATTGATCACCCCTCTCATGGTCAGAGGTATTTGACTCTTGACCCCTTTTATCACATATGTTATTTTTCTTTAGCTATTTCTGATTCTTTATTTCAACATACATTATTTTGTGACTACTATATGCCAGGTATGACATGGTGTATACAAAGGTCAGTAAAATAAGACACTACTCTTGAGGAGCTAATTTCAAGTAAGGGGGAGAATAATATAAAATATATTAATATTTAAAACAGGGCAATATAAGTGCCACTATAGGGAATTTATTGGATGAAGGAAGTGTCTGGAAAGATATCATGCATGTGATAGCATTTGAGATGAGTGTGTTAATGAGGAAAGATTACCCAGAATTGGAAATGAGGTGGAAGGGAAACAGTACAGCAAAGACACAAAACAGCAAAGTGTCCAATATATTTATAAAACAGCAAGCAGTATAATTTGGTTTACAACATGCAGTACTAGTATTAAGAAGTGAAAAGCAAAATTAGGGGTGAAATATAAACATCTAAAAGGCATACTAACATCTGGGACCTCATTTTGTATTTTGTTTGTATTCTTAAAGCCCAGCCTAGTGCTGGCCATTTATAACACCTGGTAATTGATTTAAGCTGTTAGAAAAAGCATCAACAACGTACATAATAAGGCGTCACCTGTCCAAAAGCATCTAATAATTACAGTAAATATACAATGACATAAGGCACTTGGAAAAAAGTACCCCCAAATTCAGTATAAAATGGTTGTAGTTAACAAAGAATAGATTTGGGGGAAATCATTCTAACCTTTCTTTTAATAAAATTTGATAGTTTGAAATATTCCAATAGGCCCCACTAATTTCATGACATTTCTTTCACTGAAGCTCAGAAATAAACTATGTGAAAAACTACATATGCACATTTCAATAAAAAAGAATGTCTAGTGGTTTAGCCTACTCAGTCCACTTTTCAGCAACTCTTCCGAGACAGGTGCAAATTTAATTTAATAAAGGAAAACTGCAATGGCTTACAAAGCAAAGGGAGGCAGCTAAAACGAAAGACAAAGTTTTACTGAGAGCAATTTGCAATTGGATAATTAGGTATAACACAGGGAATTAAAGATGGCATCTTCAATTTGAGAAACTGCCCAAATTAAACTAAAATTCAGAATTTTCTTGCAGTAAAAAAAAGTTTCTTTTCAGATATGGGCAAAATATTGTAATTACAATAAACAAATAGATTCAAAATTCCAGAAATCCATAAATGGAAGTTAACTATTTGAGCAATATAATTATTTTACATGAAAAATTATAATGCATGCAGGTACAACATAATAGCTGTTCAATTAACAATATGTTTTAAAAGCTAAATTTGTAATAAAACAATTGTTATACTCATTTTCTCTGACAGTTAATCTAGTTACTTCTAAAGTCTTGATGATTAATATCTTCTGACACACATGTATAAATTCACTTTTTCTTACAAGCACCTCTGCCTGTGTTTAAATATACTGTGAAAGTTGAACAAAAACAGATATTTGCTCTAAGACTACCATTATGACTCAAAACTATTGTCAACATTTCTTCAAGAGTGGCCCACATTCCACATAAATCATATCGCACCTGGGATGTTTGCTCGAAATGCAGATCTTTACTCCAACAATTCTTGGATCGAACCAAGATACAAAATCATTGCCCTTATTGTTGTAATGAGCATTCTTATTTCCCTCTTACTTGGAATAAATTCCACGAACAATTATGTTTTCCACTTTGCAAACACTCTCTTGTCCTTTCTTCCCCTTCTCTACTAGTAAAATGTCAATTCAACCCTCTAAGCCTGCTTCTGAGTTGATGAACAGCACCAGAGAAAAACCACACCACTGTGTTGACTGTATTCACTTAAAATGTATTACTATATTACTACAGGTCTCAAATGGGGACTTAACACAGTCAGAAACAGAATTCAAATCAGTTCTTTCTATATACTTACTTCGCCACTTTGAGATAACTATTTCACAATTTTCCTTGTCTCCTCCAATCTCTGACATCCTTTTCCCAGGTCATTTATCACTGATGACCCTGCCTCATACTTGAATGGGAAAATAGATCCAAACAGATGAATTTTATCTCATCTTCCCATTAAGTCTACCAACCTGATTTCACACACTACCTTCACTGCCCTTACAATGGAAGAAGCGTTTGTGTCCCTCTTTAAGTCCAACCCTTCTACTTGTGGTCTGAATCTCACCCATTTGTGACTTCTCAAGGACTGTTCCTGCAAAACTTTTCTCTTCTGCATCATCAATTTCTTCATTACAGATAATTCCCACGGGCATATGAATGTATATTAATCGTATTCATTTTAAAAAACAAAACAACGTTCACTGCACTTATGTCTCCCTCTAGGTACTGCTGCATTACTTCATTACCTTCCACAACAGAACTCTTCAAGAAGAGTACCCTCTCCATACAAATTTAAAAATTTTTTCTAGTTCTGTGAAAAATGCCATTGGTAATGTGATAGGGATTGCACTAAATCTGAAGATCGCCTTGAAGAGTACAGTCAGTTTAACAATATTGATTCTTCCAATCCAAGAACACAGTATACCTCTCCATCTGTTTGTGTCATCTTCCATTTCTTTCACCAGTGTCTTATAGTTTTCAGAGTACAGGTCTTTTGCCTCCTTCAGTAGGTTTATTCCTAGTATTTTATTCTTTTTGATGTGATGGTAAATGGGAATGATTCCTTAACTTCTTCTATCTTTCATTGTTCGTGTATAGAAATGCAACAGATTTCTATATATTAATTTTGTATGCCGCAACTTTACCAAATTCATTGATGAGCTCTAGTAGTTTTCTGGTAGCATGTTTAGGATTTTCTATGTATAGTATCATGTCATCTGCAAACAGTGACAGTTTTACTTCTTCTTTTCCAATTTGGATTCCTTTTATTTCTTTTTCTTCTCTGATTGCTGTGGCTAGGACTTCCAATAGTATGTTGAATACAAGTGGCAAGAGTGGGCATCCTTGTCTTGTTCCTGATCTTAGAGGAAATACTTTCAGCTTTTCACCATTGAGTATGATGTTAGCTTTGGGTTTGCCATATATGGCCTTTATTACTTGATGTATGTTCCCTCTATGTCCACTTTCCAGACAGTTTTTATCATAAATGGATGTTGAATTTTATCAAAAAGCTTTTCCTGCATCTATTAATATGATCATATGGTTTTTATTCTTCAATTTCTTAATGTGGTGTATCACACTGATAGCTTTGTGGATATTGAAAAATCCTTGCATCCTTGGGATAAATCCCACTTGATCATGGTGTATAATCCTTTTAATGTAATTTTTAAATTTGTATGGAATCACAAAGGACCCTGCATAGCCAAAGCAATCTTGAGAAAGAAAAATGAAGCTGGAGGAATCAGACTCCCTGACTTCAGGCTATACTACCAAGCTACAGTAATCAAAACAGTATAGTACTGGCACAAAAACAGAAATATAGATCAATGGAACAGGATAGAAAGCCCAGAAATAAACCTACACACCTATGGTCAATTAATCTACAACAAAGGAGGCAAGAATATATTAATACAAGGGAGAAAAGACAGTCTCTTCAATAAGTGGTGCTGGGAAAACTGGACAGCTACATGTAAAAGAATGAAATTCGAACATTCTCTAACACCATATACAAAAATAAACTCAAAATGGATTAAAGACCTAAATGTAAGACTGGATACTATAAAACTAGAGGAATACATAGGCAGAACACTCTTTGACATAAATCATAGCAATATCTTTTTGGTTCTGTCTCCTAGAGTAATGGAAATAAAAACAAAAATAAACAAATGGGACCTAATTAACCTTAAAAGCTTTTGTACAACAAAAGAAACTACAAACAAAATGAAAAGACAACTTACAGAATGGGAGAAAATATTTGCAAATGATGTGACCGACAAGGCATTAATTTCCAAAATACACAAACAGCTCATACAGCTCAATATCAAAAAAACAAACCAATCAAAAAATGGGCAGAATATTTAAATAGACATTTCTCCAAAGAAGACATACAGATGGCCAAGAGGCAGATGAAAACATGCTCAACAGTGCTAATTATTAGAGAAATGCAAATCAAAACTACAACGAGGTATCACCTCACACTGGTCAGAATGGCTATTATCAAAAAGTCTACAAATAGACTGAACTGCCCTGGAGACCAAGGGGAGGGCTGCCTCACTGAGGCTGCCAGCTCTGAAGGGGCCCCACAAGCCGAAGCTGCGACAGTCCTTGGGACCGCGGGACAGGAGTTGCCAGTCTGCCACCTGCTAAAGAAGAGGATGTGTCACCAATACCTGCTGTTGGAATTTTTGCCCGGGCAGAGAGTGAGTACAACTTGGAGGAGCTTCAAGATGGCGGAAGAGTAAGACACGGAGATCACCTTCCTCCCCATAAATACATCAGAAATACATCTACATGTGGAACAACTCCTACAGAACACCTACTGAATGCTGGCAGAAGACCTCAGACCTCTCAAAAGGCAAGAAACTCCTCACGTACCTGGGTAGGGTAAAAGAAAAAAGGAAAAACAGAGACAGAGAATAGGGATGGGACCTGCAACAGTGGGAGGGAGCTGTGAAGAAGGAAAGGTTTCCACACACTAGGAAGCCCCTTCGCGGGCGGAGACTGCGGGTGGCGGAGGGGGGGAACTTCGGAGCCACAGAGGAGAGCGCAGCAACAGGGGTGAGGAGGGCAAAGCGGAGGGATTCCTGCACAGAGGATCGGTGCCGACCAGCACTAACCAGCCTGAGAGGCTTGTCTGCTCACCCGCTGGGAAGGGTGGGGGCTGGGAGCTGAGGCTTGGGCTTCGGAGGTCAGATCCCAGGGAGAGGACTGGGGTTGGCTGCGTGAACACAGCCTGAAGGGGGCTAGTGCGCCACAGCTAGCTGGGAGAGAGTCCGGGAAAAAGTCTGGAGCTGCCGAAGAGACAAAAGACATTTTCTTGCCTCTTTTGTTTCCTGGTGCGGGAGGAGAGGGGATTAAGAGCGCTGCTTAAAGGAGCTCCAGAGATGGGCGCGAGCTGTGGCTATCAGTGTGGACCCCAGAGATGGGCATGAGACGCTAAGGCTGCTGCTGCAGCCACCAAGAAGCCTGTGTGCAAGCACAGGTCACTCTCCACACCGCCCCTCCCGGGAGCCTCTGCAGCCCGCCACGGCCAGGGTCCTGTGATCCAGGGACAACTTCCCCGGGAGAACACACAGTGCGCCTCAGGCTGGTGCAACGTCACACCGGCCTCTGCCGCCGGAGGCTCACCCCACATCCATACCCCACCCTCCCCCCGGCCTGAGTGAGCCAGATCCCTCGAATCAGCTGCTCCTTTAACCACGTCCGGTCTGAGGGAAGAACAGACGCCCTCAGGCAACCTACACGAAGAGGCGGGTCCAAATCCAAAGCAGAACCCAGGAAGCTGTGCGAACAAAGAAGAGAAAGGGAAATTTCTCCCAGCAGTCTCAGGAGCAGTGGATTAAATCTCCACAATCAACTTGATGTACCCTGCAACTGTGGAATACCTGAATAGACAACGAATCGTCCCAAATTGAGGAGGTGGACTTTGGGAGCAATGATATATATCTTTTTTCCCCTTTTTCTCTTTTTGTGAGTGTGTATGTGTATGCTTCTGGGTGTGATTTTGTCTATATAGCTTTGCTTTTTACCATTTGTGCTAGGGTTCTGTCTGTCCGTTTTTTGTTGTTTGCTTTATTTTTCCTTAAAAAAATATTTTTTTCTTAATAATTATAGTTTATTTTTTATTTTAATAACTTTATTTTATTTTATTTTACTTTATTTTATTTTATTTTATTTTATCTACTTCTTTCTTTCTTTCTTTTTTTTCTCACTTTTATTCTGAGCCGTGTGGAGGACAGGCTCTTGGTGCTCCAGCCAGGTGTCAGGGCAGTGCCACTGAGGAAGGAGAGCCAAGTTCAGGACACTGGTCCACAAGAGACCTCCCAGGTCCACGTAATATCAAACAGCGAAAATCTCCCAGAGATCTCCATCTCAACGCCAAGACCCAACTCCACTCAACGACCAGCAACCTACAGTGCAGGGCACCCTATGCCAAACATCTAGCAAGACAGGAACACAACCCCATCCATTAGCACAGAGGCTAACTAAAATCATAAAAAGGCCACAGACACCCCAAAACACACCACCAGACGTGGACCTGCCCACCAGAAAGACAGGATCCAGCCTCATCCACCAGAACACAGGCACTAGTCCCCTCCACCAGGAAGCCTACACAACCCACTGAACCAACCTTAGTCACTGGGGACAGACACCAAAAACAACGGAAATTACGAACCTGCAGCCTGCGAAAAGGACACCCCAAACACAGTAAGTTAAGCAAAATGAGAGGACAGAGAAACACACAGCAGATGAAGGAGCAAGGTAAAAACCCATCAGACGAAACAAATGAAGAGGAAATAGGCAGTCTACCTGAAAAGGAATTCAGAATAATGATAGTAAAGATGATCCAAAATCTTGGAAACAGAATGGAGAAAATACAAGAAACGTTTAACAAGGACCTAGAAGAACTAAAGAGCAAACAAACAACGATGAACAACACAAAAAATGAAACTAAAAATTCTCTAGAAGGGATCAAAAGCAGAATAACTGAAGCAGAAGAACGGATAAGTGACCTGGAAGATAAAATAGTGGAAATAACTACTGCAGAGCAGAATAAAGAAAAAAGAATGAAAAGAATTGAGGACAGTCTCAGAGACCTCTGAGACAACATTAAACGCACGAACATTCGAATTATAGGGGTCCCAGAAGAAGAAGAGAAAAAGAAAGGGACTGAGAAAATATTTGAAGAGATTATAGTTGAAAACCTCCCTAATATGGGAAAGGAAATAGTTAATCAAGTCCTGGAAGCACAGAGAGTCCCATACAGGATAAATCCAAGGAGAAACATGCGAAGACAAATATTAATCAAACTATCAAAAATTAAATACAAAGAACAAATATTAAAAGCAACAAGGGAAAAACAACAAGTAACACATAAGGGAATCCCCATAAGGTTAAAAGCTGATCTTTCAGCAGAAATTCTGCAAGTCAGAAGGGAGTGGCAGGACATATTTAAAGTGATGAAAGAGAAAAACCTACAACCAAGATTACTCTACCCAGCAAGGATCTCATTCAGATTTGACAGAGAAATTAAAACCTTTACAGACAAGCAAAAGCTAAGAGAATTCAGCACCACCAAACCAGCTTTACAACAAACGCTAAAGGAACTTCTCTAGGCAGGAAACACAAGAGAAGGAAAAGACCTACAATAATAAACCCAAAACAATTAAGAAAATGGTAATAGGAACATACATATTGATAATTACCTTAAATGTAAATGGATTAAATACCCCAACCAAAAGACATAGACTGGCTGAATGGATACAAAAACAAGACCTGTTTATATGCTGTCTACAAGAGACCCACTTCAGACCGAGGGACACATACAGACTGAAAGTGAGGGGATGGAAAAAGATATTCCATGCACATGGAAATCAAATGAAAGCTGGAGTAGCAATTCTCATATCAGACAAAATAGACTTTAAAACAAAGACTATTACAAGAGACAAAAAAGGACACTATATAATGATCAAGGGAGCAATCCAAGAAGAAGATATAACAATTGTAAATATTTATGCACCCAACATAGGAGCACCTCAATACATAAGGCGAATACTAACAGCCGTAAGAGGGGAACTCGACAGTAACACAATCATAATAGGGGACTTTAACACCTCACTTTCACCAATGGACTGATCATCCAAAATGAAAATAAATAAGGAAACACAAGCTTTAAATGATACATTAAACAAGATGGACTTAATTGATATTTATAGGACATTCCATCCAAAAACAACAGAATACACATTCTTCTCAAGTGCTCATGGAACATTCTCCAGGATAGATCATATCTTGGGTCACAAATCAAGCCTTGGTAAATTTAAGAAAATTGAAATCGTATCAAGTATCTTTTCTGACCACAACGCTATGAGGCTAGATATCAATTAGAGGAAAAAATCTGTAAGAAATACAAACACATTGAGGCTAAACAACACACTACTTAAATACCAAGAGATCACTGAATAAATCAAAGAGGAAATCAAAAAATACCTAGAAACAAATGACAATGAAAACATAACGACCCAAAACCTATGGGATGCAGCAAAAGCAGTTCTAAGAGGGAAGTTTATAGCAATACAAGCCTACCTTAAAAAACAAGAAACATCTCAAACAACCTAACCTTACACCTAAAGCAATTAGAGAAAGAAGAAAAAAAAACCCCCAAAGTTAGCAGAAGGAAAGAAATCATAAAGATCAGATCAGAAATAAATGAAAAAGAAATGAAGGAAACGGTAGCAAAGATCAATAAAACTAAAAGCTGGTTCTTTGAGAAGATAAACAAAATTGATAAACCATTAGCCAGACTCATCAAGAAAAAAAGGGAGAAGACTCAAATCAATAGAATGAGAAATGAAAAAGGAGAAGTAACAACTGACACTGCAGAAATACAAAGGATCATGAGAGATTACTACAAGCAACTCTATGCCAATAAAATGGAAAACCTGGAAGAAATGGACAAATTCTTAGAAATGCACAACCTTCTGAGACTGAACCAGGAAGAAACAGAAAATATGAACAGACCAATCACAAGCACTGACATTAAAACTATGATTAAAAACCTTCCAACAAACAAAAGCCCAGGACCAGATGGCTTCACAGGCAAATTCTATCAAATATTTAGAGAAGAGCTAACACCTATGCTTCTCAAACTCTTCCAAAATATAGCAGAGGGAGGAACACTCCCAAACTCATTCTATGAGGCCACCATCACTCTGATACCAAAACCGGACAAAGATGTCACAAAGAAAGAAAACTACAGACCAATATCACTGATGAACATAGATGCAAAAATCCTCAACAAAATAGTAGCAAACAGAATCCAACAGCACATTAAAAGGATCATACATTATGATCAAGTGGGGTTTATCCCAGGAATGCAAGGATTCTTCAATATATGCAAATCAATCAACGTGATACACCATATTAACAAATTGAAGGAGAAAAACCATATGATCATCTCAATAGATGCAGAGAAAGCTTTTAACAAAATTCAACACCCATTTATGATAAAAACCCTCCAGAAAGTAGGCATAAGAGGGAACTTTCCTCAACATAATAAAAGCCATATATGACAGACCCACAGCCAACATCATCCTCAATGGTGAAAAACTGAAACCATTTCCACTAAGATCAGGAACAAGACAAGGTTGCCCACTCTCAACACACTTTTAGAATTTTTAGCTACAGCAATCAGAGAAGAAAAAGAAATAAAAGGAATCCAAATCGGAAAGGAAGAAGTAAAGCTGTCACTGTTTGCAGATGACATGATACTATACATAGAGAATCCTAAAGATGCTACCAGAAAACTACTAGAGCTAATCAATGAATTTGGTAAAGTAGCAGGATACAAAATTAATGCACAGAAATCTCTTGCATTTCTATACACTAATGATGAAAAATCTGAAAGTGAAATTAAGAAAACACTCCCATTTACCATTGCAACAAAAAAAATAAAATATCTAGGAATAAACCTACCTAAGGAGACAAAAGACCTGTATGCAGAAAATTGTAAGACACTGATGAAAGAAATTAAAGATGATACAAATAGATGGAGAGATATACCATGTTCTTGGATTGGAAGAATCAACATTGTGAAAATGACTCTACTACCCAAAGCAATCTACAGATTCAATGCAATCCCTATCAAACTACCACTGGCATTTTTCACAGAACTAGAACAAAAAATTTCACAATTTGTATGGAAACACAAAAGACCCCGAATAGCCAAAGCAATGTTGAGAAAGAAAAACGGAGCTGGAGGAATCAGACTCCCTGACTTCAGACTATACTACAAAGCTACAGTAATCAAGACAGTATGGTACTGGCACAAAAACAGAAATATAGATCAATGGAACAGGATAGAAAGCCCAGAGATAAACCCACGCACATATGGTCACCTTATCTTTGATAAAGGAGGCAAGAATACACAGTGGAGAAAAGATAGCCTCTTCAATAAGTGGTGCTGGGAAATCTGGACAGCTACATGTAAAAGAATGAAATCAGAACACTCCCTAACACCGTACACAAAAATAAACTCAAAATGGATTAAAGACCTAAATATAAGGCCAGACACCATCAAACTCTTAGAGGAAAACATAGGCAGAACACTCTATGACATAAATCACAGCAAGATCCTTTTTGACCCACCTCCTAAAGAAATGGAAATAAAAACAAAAATAAACAAATGGGGCCTAATGAAACTTAAAAGCTTTTGCACAGCAAAGGAAACCATAAACAAGACGAAAAGATAACCCTCAGAATGGGAGAAAATATTTGCAAATGAGGCAACTGACAAAGGATTAATCTCCAAAACATACAAGTAATTCATGCAGCTCAATATCAAAAAAAACAAACAACGCAATCTAAAAATAACCAGAAGACCTAAGTAGATATTTCTCCAAAGAAGATATACAGATTGCCAACAAACACATGAAAGAATGCTCAACATCATTAATCATTAGAGAAATGCAAATCAAAACTACAATGAGGTATCATCTCACACCGGTCAGAATGGCCATCATCAAAAAATCTACAAACAATAAATCCTGGAGAGGGTGTGGAGAAAAGGGAACCCTCTTGCACTGTTGGTGGGAATGTAAATTGATACAGCCACTATGGAGAACAGTATGGAGGTTCCTTAAAAAACTACAAATAGAACTACCATACGACCCAGCAATCCCAATACTGGGCATATATATACCCTGAGAAAACCATAGGTCAAAAAGAGTCATGTACCAAAATGTTCATTGCAGCTCTATTTACAATAGCCAGGACATGGAAGCAACCTAAATGTCCATCGACAGATGAATGGATAAAGAAGATGTGGCACATATATACAATGGAATATTACTCAGCCATAAAAAGAAATGAAATGGAGATATTTGTAATGAGGTGGATGGAGTTAGAGTCTGTCATACAGAGTGAAGTAAGTCAGAAAGAGAAAAACAAATACAGTATGCTAACACATATATACGGAATCTAAGGGAAAAAAAAAAAAAAGGCCATGAAGAACCTAGTGGCAAGACGGGAATAAAGACACAGACCTACTAGAGAATGGACTTGAGGATATGGGGAGGGGGTGGGGTGAGATGTGACAGGGTAAGAGAGTGTCATGGACATATATACACGCCAAATGTAAAATAGATAACTAGTGGGAAGCAGCCGCATAGCACAGGGAGATCAGCTCGGTGCTTTGTGACCACCTAGAGGGGTGGGATGGGGAGGGTGGGAGGGAGGGAGATGCAAGAGGGAAGAGAAATGGGAACATACAGTATATGTATAACAGATTCACTTTGTTATAAAGCAGAAGCTAACACACCATTGTAAGGCAATTATACTTCAATAAAGATGTTAAAAAAAAAATATGAAAAAAAAAAGAGTCATGTACCAAAATATTCATTGCAGCTCTATTTACAATAGCCAGGACATGGAAGCAACCTAAGTGTCCATCAACAGATGAATGGATAAAGAAGATGTGGGACATATATATAATGGAATATTACTCAGCCATAAAAAGAAACGAAACTGAGTTACTTGTAGTGAGGTGGATGGACCTAGAGACTGTCATACAGAGTGAAGTAAGTTAGAAAGAGACAAACAAATACTGTATGCTAATACATATATGTGGAATCTAAAAAAAAAAAGGTCAGAAGAACCTAGGGGTAAGATGGGAATAAAGATGCAGACCTACTAGAGAGTAGACTTGAGCATACGGGGAGGGGGAAGGGTAAGCTGGCACAAAGTGAGAGATTGGCATGGACATACATACACTACCAAACGTAAAACAGATAGCTAGTGGGAAGCAGCTGCATAGCACAGGGAGATCAGCTCAGTGCTTTGTGACCACCTAGAGGGGTGGGATGGGGAGGGTGGGAGGGAGGGAGATGCAAGAGGGAAGAGATATGGGGACATACGTATATGTATAACTGATTCACTTTGTTATAAAGCAGAAACTGACACACTTTTGTAAAGCAATTATTCTCTAATAAAGATTAAAAAAAAAAAAAGTCTAAAAATAATAAATGCCGGAGAGGGTGTAGAGAAAAAGGAATCCTCTTACACTGTCGGTGGAAATGTAAATTGGTACAGCCACTATGGAGAACAGTATGGAAGTTCCTTAAAAAACTAAAAATAGAGTTACCGTATGATCCAGGATCCCACTCCTGGGCATATATCCAGAACAAACTCTTAATTCAAAAAGGTACATGCACCCCAGTGTTCACTGCAGCACTATTTACAATATCCAAGACATGGAAGCAACCTAAATGTCCATGAACAGATGAATGGATAAAGAAGATGTGATGTATATATTTTACACACACACACACACACACTGGAATATTACTCAGCCATGAAAAAGAATGAAACAATGCCATTTGCAGCAATACGGATGGACCTAGAGGTTATCATACTAAGTGAAGCAACCCAGACAAAGACAAATATCATATGATATCACTTATATGTGGAATCTTAAAAAAAAATGATACAAAGGAACTTAATTTACAAAACAGAAATAGACCCACAGACATAGAGAACAAACTTATAGTTACCAAAAGGGAAAGGGGGGCGAGGGATAAATTAGGAGTTTGGGGTTAACATATACACACTACTGAAACAGAAGAGAAGGGGGCAGGGCACAACCTTTAAAAGAATGACATAGTCCTTGTGGATACAACATAAACTGGTAAGAACTTCCAAGACGACGGAAGATTTGACTTCCAGTAGACCTTGAGCCTCATTATATGCTCATTGTAATATATTAGCATGCTAAATGACACACCCACAGGTGCCATGACAGTTCTGAGATTAATCATAAAAAGCCAAAAAGTGGGCGGTGGCCCAATTCCTGGAAATCTTTGCCCCTTCTCCAAATCTCATATCTGACAAGGGTAAGCTGCAAGTGAGTCCCTTTTACACGCCTGAAGCCAGGTTCTATGTTGTGTCAACTCCACTTCCATGCCTCTTATCCCTGTCTTCTCCTTGTCAAACCCACAGTTACCAGTATAGTTCAACGTCGTCATTTTCTCATTTAAACAATTGCCTCAGCCATCTAACTAGTCTTTCTGTCTCAAATCTCTCGCCTTGTAAGCCACTCTTCACACTGTTACTAGTCAGTGCTCTAAAACCTTTGGTGGATCCTCAACATTCATGGAAGAAAACCTAACTTTCTTGTTAGGATATTCAAAACTCTTCATGATTTTAATTCATCTTGCCTTTTCAGTCCCATCTCTCAGGTCATCTCCTTCAACTATCCTTTAATATGCAAGACTGCATGCCTTAGACATGATATGTACTGAACTACCGCTAAGCTTTGGCTCATGCTATTCCTTCACCCTAGGAACAGTCATGGAATACAGAGAATACTGCACTGGCATTAGGAGACTTGGGTAAGAGTTCCAACCCTGCCATGTGTCCTCTCTGAGTTCAATTCTTGACAGGTAAAATAAGGACAAAGTACCAGCCTCAGGATTAAATAAGAATGCATTTCAGAGTTCTTTATGAATTCTAAAAGTACACAAAATACTGCTAAATTTTTCTAGATAATGATTTTCCAATTTTACAACCCCACAATTGTTAAGAGGATATCCATTTCTCCACATACTTGCCACCACTGGATATATCAATTTTAAAAATTTCTGCCAATCCGGTAGAATAAAACAATTTTATTATCTTTAAAATTTGCATTTCCCTGACTATTAGTGATATTGAACATCTTTCCCAATGTTTATTGGCTATTTTCTTTTCTTTGAATTCCCTGCTCATATTCTTTGCCCATTTTTCTATTTCCTCCTCCCTTTTTCTTATTATGGATATATAATTGTTCTGTTTCATCCATTCGCAATATTTTTTTTAGGTCTGGCACTTGTCCTCTTAATTTATTGAAAGTGTCTTTTGTTATTGAGAAGTTTTTATTTTGTTATATCTAAGTTTAACAATCTATTTTTTTTTTTTAATGGTTTCTGATCTTGATAGCTGATTTTAAGGCCTTCCCTACCTCATGGTCATAAGCACTTTCTTCTAACATTTGCAAAGTGTTTCTTATATATTTAGACTTCTATTACATTTAGATTTTATTTTTTGTGAATGGCGTGAAAATTTTGATATATCTTTCTAAATGCACACCATTTACTGAATAGTCCGTTCTTTAAATATTGATTTAAAATACCACATGTATTCTACATTTATGTCTCAGAACCTTTACTCTGTTTTTCATCTAGTTGTCTTTCCCTATGCCAAAACCACACTGTTGCATTTTACTGAATGCTTTCGGGGGGTGTTATAGAGAGGATTGCAAAGTTTTCTCTTCTAATAACTAACAAAGTAAGTTATACAAATAGATTTTATAGTGCCGACTCATCTTTGCATTCTTGGGATAAATTCTAACTAAATAATAATTTAATTCAATATTCTAATATTTTATTTATGATTTTTTTAGTCCTATCTCCAGAAGTAAGGTAGCTCTGTAGTTTTCCTTTCCTTTCTGCACGCCCCACCCTCTTTTCTCTCTCTCTCTTTGGTTTGGGTATTAGTGCTAATGTATTAGCATCACAAAACCAGTTGGGTAGGGTCCTATCTCTTTACATACCATCCAAGTTTATATGAGTTCTTTAAGTTTCCTAGAACTCACCTGTAAAACCTTGGCCGTTGTAGGGACAAATCTTTAAATTTCTTTTCAATTTCTTCTTATAAGTATTAGTTAACTCAAGGTTTTTACCTTTTCTTGTGATAACTGGAATAAGTCATATATTTCTGAAAAATTACCCACTGAATCTCAGCTTTCACATTTTATTAGTATACATTTATACAGAGTTCTTGCAACTTTACAAATCTCTGTATCTTTAGTCGTGCTTTTTAATTTTTAATATTGATTAATATCTTTTTGTTCTTTTCCAGACCTGCCATGATTTATCCATGTTATCAATCTTTCAATCAATCAAAAATGCTGCTAATTTCTGATCTTACCCTTATTAATCTGGACCTTTATTTTCTTTGAACTATTTTTATCAATTTCTTTTTTTAATCTTTAAGTCAATTATTTAATTCATTAATTTTATTTAAGCAAATGACTTAATTTTTATGAAACGAAACATGCTTCCATAAAAACTTTAATAACCCAAAAGTACAATATAGTAAGCAACAAACCAACCAGCACCCCATTACCCAGAAAGAAAAAGTGTCAATATTAATTGAATGTCATTCCACACATCTCTCTAAGCATTTATGGAGATGAATGGACGACTCTATGCCTCCTAATTTAGCCTTTTTCTTCCCAATTTTATGGTCTTTCCTTTTAAACTGTTCTTAATTTCAAAAAGGTCTAAAATTTTCTTTTTTAATAAATGCAGTGTCATCCTGCATGTCTCTGAGGATATTATATTTATTCTAAAGTTCTGTTTTGCTCTATTAACTCTGATTCCTTGGGTATTAGTTCTTCCATTTGCATAGTTTGGTATCCTCCTTCACAGTACTAGTTTTCTTTAAATATTTTGTGATATTGGGTTGTGGGCTCATCTTTGTTTAGGCTTTAGAGATATCTTGTTAGTCTGTGACTGATGTATGTGATTACAGCAGCATTTTTTTAGAGGAAGGGCAAAATTTTCCATTGGGTAGTGAACATGGATAGTTAGTATTTGGGGGGGGCTCCCTATCCTTTCTGAATACTGACAACATTGGGGAATTGCCTTGGCTTTTAAAGCACCCACATTGCCTGGTTTTGCATCATACACACTAAGGAGAAATGAAGATAGGGAGAGGTAGATCCATCCATATGTTTGCTTGCCCAGCAGGCTAGACATAAAGCACCCCTATAATCACACATCTTTTATAGTATTCCACTCCTGTGCGTGTTTTCTCACCTGCATTCCAATCCTATTTTCAAGGTTTTTTTTCATGGGTTTTGGCCAGTTTTGCTTCTTTTCACAGTTGTGTTTGATCGGTACCATACATTTTTTGGAGGAGGAAGGAAGGATCACTTTTAGAAATGAGCAGTAGCAAAGGGAGGCTTCAGCATGTTCTCAGTGCATTGGAAGTTTCAAATAGATGTTTTGGCAGAGATAAATGGACAATACTGTACATACTTTTAAAGGAAAATATGTTTTTTTTTAAAACTATACTTTCTCTTCTACTGATGTATGGTCTCATAATAGTAAGCACAGGGTGTTATCCAGTGGTTTCTAACCCTTGATGCACATTACTTATCTGGGAGAGCTGCTCAAACATATTAAAACCTAACCTCAGAAACTCCATTTTAATTGGGCTGGGGTAAGAGCCACTGGTATAGTGGGAAAACTACAGGCTTTAGGATTAGACAAATTTGAGTTCAAATCACCACTTACTGTGGTCTGTGACTTTACGCAAGAAACAAATTTTTGAGCTTTAGTTTCATCTGTAAATTGGGTTTACAAGATTGTGGTAAGGATTAGAGATAATGTAAGAAGAGAGACTAGCACCATGCAAGACAAATAGCAAATGGTTAACAAATGTTAGCTCTTCTAAATACAGTTATAAGTAAGCAGACAAAAAACCATGGCATTAGAAAAGAGACCAAGTAAAATAGGACATCCCTTCATATGCTAAAATCTTACAAATGACAAATTTAACTCCAAAAGTCACAAAACTGTTCATAGGAGTTGACGATCATTCCCAGATATTCCAAACTAAGAGAGACTGTGGGATTTACAGAGTGTTCCTACTACATTTTATTGTACCCCCTGGGCTCTTTTAACATGCTTATTTCAATGCATTTTATTTTTTCAAACGATAACTCTCTAGGCTATTACAAGGTTTCTGAGCCATTCTTTTTTTTTTTTTATTATTTATTTTTGGCTGCCTGGGGTCTTTGTTGCTGCGCGCGGGCTTTCTCTAGTTGCGGCGAGTGGGGGCTACTCTTCATTGCGGTGCGCAGGCTTCTCATTGTCGTGGCTTCTCTTGTTGTGGAGCACAGGCTCTAGGCTCGCGGGCTTCAGTAGTTGTGGCACGTGGGCTCAGTAGTTGTGGCTCATGGGCTTAGTTGCTCCGCAGCATGTGGGATCTTCCCAGACCAGGGCTTGAACCCGTGTCCCCTGCATTGGCAGGCGGATTCTTAACCACTGCGCCACCAGGGAAGCCCCTGAGCCATTCTTCATTCCTACATTTCAATACCTGAGAGTAAAAACAGCAGCTAATAATAGTGGCAACCTGGTTATACATTTCTGTCTGTACTCATTCAAATATTTTGTGAGAAATAGATGAGTACTTTGAAGTTGCAGGAAATGAGCAGAATAACTAGAAAGCTGTGGGACCCATGAATTGAACCAACTTTAGTGTCTCTGATGCATGAAACAATCCAATCCTAATTACAACCAGCTGGAGACAACTCCATTTTCAGAGATATTACCCAAACACAATGACGCCCATTTGCTGACAAGTAAGTGTGCATACCTTTATCATCTGTATCATTCAGAAGCACAAGTATGCCATTTGGCATAATATAACTTCTTAATTAGTAATATCAACCGAATTCTTTAAAAAGTTTTAACCTATGCCCAATTACAGCTATAATTATTCACCTATCAACAATAGAGGAAAATTATTTTCTTCTTGTTCTTTAAAATGTTTAAATGTTCAGAAGTTATTAATGTTCATATACATTACATAATAGGACTTAATTTCTCAAATCTTTAGTATAAAAGTAGACCCAAAGCAATACTAACAGTCAATTTGACAATAACACCTTAATTTAGAGGCCCATACTAAACATTAAGAGGGCCTGACTCCTACTGTATTCAATGTACATTTACATGGTAAATTATCTGACATTGATTTTCAATGTGAAGACCCTCTCAAAAACAAATTCTATGGCCAAGAAACACATGGAAAAATGTTCAATGTCATTAGTCACCAGTGAAAAACAAATTAAAATTCCAATAAAATACAACTACAGACTGACTACAATGGCTAAAATGATACGGCATAATAATACCAAATGCTGGAAAGAATGTGGAATAACTGCAACTCTAATATCTTCAAGGTGGGAGTGAAAGACACGATAAAGGACATTTATGCAAAACCCACAGCCAACATTATATTCAAAGAAGAAAAACTGAAAGATTTCCCCTTAAGATCAAGAATAAGACGTGAATCCCCATTTTCACTACTTCTATTCAGCATTGTCCCGGAAGTTCGAGCCAGAGCAATATTAGGCAAGAAAAAAAAATAAGAAGCATCCAAACTGAACAGGAAGAAGTAAAATTATCTTTACTCACAGATAACAAGACCTTATAGATAAAAAATCCTAAAGAATAGACACACACACAAAACTATTAGAACTAATAAAAAAATTTGCATGAGTTTCAGGATACAAGACCAACACACAAAAATCAGTTGTATTTCTATACACTAAAAATGAACATGAAAATGAAATTACGAAAACAATTCCATTCAAAATAGCATAAAAAAAGGATAAAATACTTAGGAAGAGATTCAACCAAGGAGGTGCAAGACTGTATACTAAAAACCACAAAACATTAGTTAAAGTAATTAAAGGAAACCGAAATAAAAAAGTATCCCATGTTCATGGATTGGAAAACTTAATATTGTTAAGATGTCAATATTTCCAAAATTGATCCTGTGATTCAATGCAATCCCTATCAAAACCTCAGTTTCCCTTTATGTAGAAATTAACAAGCTGATTACAAAATTCATATAGAATCTCAAGGGACCCTGAATAACCAAGAAGATCTGATGAAAAACAAAACTGAAAGACTCACACTTCCCCAGTTCAAAACTTATGACAAAGCTACAGTAATCAAAATAGTGTGGTATGGGCATAAGAACAGACAAATGGAACAGAATTGGGAATTCAGAAATAAACCCATACATCTATGGTCAACTGAGTTTTGGCAAGGATGCCAAGATCATCCAATGGGCCAAAGAACAGTTTCTTCAACAAATAGTGCTGGTACAACTAATATCAACATGTAAAAGAATGAAGTTGGACCCCTACCTCATATCATATACAAAAATTCATTCAAAATGGATCAACCTAAATGTAAGCACTAAAACTATAAAACTTTTAGAAGAAGACACAGGGGAAAGTTTCATTATTTTGGCTTTGGCAATGGATGCTTAGATATGACACCAAAAGCACAAGAAATGATAGAAAAAATAGATATACTGGGCTCCATCAAAATTAAAATTTTTGTGCATCAAAAGACACTATCAAGAAAATGAACAAACCTATACAGTGGGAGAAAATATTTGCAAATCATATATCTAATAAAAGATTTGTATCTAAGAAATATCAAGAACTCTCACAACTCAATAGCAAAAAGACAAGCAACCCAATTAAAAAATGAGCAAAGACTTGAATACATTTCTCCAAAAGAGGTACAAAATGGCCAACAAGCAAACAAAAAGGTGCTCAACATCATCAGTCATAAGTAAAGTGCAAATCAAAACCATGAGATACTACTTTAATCCACTAGCATGGCCATAATCATAAAAACAAAAAAATAGGTATTGGTGAGGATATGGATCTTGTACATTGATGGTGGGAAGGTAAAATGGTGCAGCCACTGTGGAGAGCAGTGTGGCAGTTCCTCAAAATTTAAACATAGAATTACCATATCACCCAGCAGTTCTACTGCTGGCTGTATACCTCAAAGAACTAAAAAGAGGGACTCAGACAAATACTTGTAAGTGAATGTTCATAGCAGCATTATTCTCAATAACCAAAAGGTGGAAGCAACCCAAGTGTCCATTGACAGATGAATGGATAAACAAAACATAGTATATACATATCATGGAACATTATTCACCCATCAAAATGAATGAAGTATTGATACATGCCACAAACATAGATGAAACTCAAAAACATTATGATAAGTAAAGGAAGCCAGACACAAAAGATCACATATATTAGTACATTTCTATGAAATCTGAAGAATAGTTAAAACCATACAGATAGAAAGCAGATTAGGAGTTGACAGGGGCTGAGAGAAGGTCGGAATGGAGAATGGATAGGGGTCTCCTTTTGGGGTGATGAAATGTTTTGAAACTTGATAGAGGTGGTAGTTGCACAACATTGTGAATGTACTAAATGCCACTCAATTATGACTTTAAAATGGTTAATATTATGTTATGTCAATTTTGCCTCAATGAAAATAAATAAAGGAATAAGAAAAAATTCTGATGCCTCTTATGAGCAGTTATTAAAACTATTCTGGGTCTTGGTCAAAGAGGACACACACAGTAAAAAGGATTTAGAAATTACAAGAAGAAAATGATTATAGCTGCATTATAAAAAATAATCTTTTATTTCACTTGGGAAAGAACAAGAGCAAATACCTTGAAGGATAAACAACCACTAATCATATAAACATTGTTCTGTTTAGTTTTCTGTATAATTACTCTTAACAGAACTTTTGGTCGGACATACACATTTTTCTTGCTCAAATATTCCCTCGTCAATAAGTCCTATCCTTATCAATCTATTTAAAATTTCAATGCCTACCCTGTCTACTACTTCCAATCCCACTATCATACTATACTTCTGCCCATAGAAGGTTAACACCTACTAATGTGTTAATCTTACTAATTAGGTTCATTTTTTTTAAAATAAATTTATTTATTTATTTTATTTTTGGCTGCATTGGGTTGCTGTGTGTGGGCTTTCTCTAGTTGTGGTGAGTGGGAGCTACTGTTTGTTGCGGTGTGCGGGCTTCTCGTTGCGGTGGCTTCTCTTGTTGTGCAGCACGGGCTCTAGGTGCACGGGCTTCAGTAGTTGTGGCACGTGGGCTCATTAGTTGTGGCTCACGGGCTCTAGAACGCAGGCTCAGTAGTTGTGGCATGTGGGCTTAGTTGCTCCGCAGCATGTGGGATCTTCCCAGACCAGGGCTCAAACCTGTGTCCCCTGCATTGGCAGGCATATTCTTTTTTTTTTTTTTTTTAAATATCCAAAACAGGAAATGTCTTTAATTAAAGCAAGTCTAAACAAATGATGGAATTTTAGGCAACCATTAAAATTAATTATGTTGAGCAAAGAGAAATTATTTTTTGACCTTTAAGACTGGCAAATATAAATTTAAGAAATTGGTGGTGATCATTTTGGCAAGTGTGTGGAAGGAACAGGCACTTTCATACATTGAGTCCCAATTTTTTTTCTTCATAATTTCTTCTTTTTTTTTTTTTCACACACACACACTGTATTTTATTTTTACAAGAGATAAATAGACTGACACCAAGCATTGTACATGGATGACCACAACAAAATCTTCTTCTTGGATTGATCCCTGGATCATTATGTAGTGTCCTTCCTTGTCTCTTGTAACATTCTTTATTTTAAAGTCTATTTTATCTGATATGAGTATAGCTACTCCAGCTTTCTTTTGATTTACATTTGCATGGAATAGCTTTTTCCATCCCCTCACTTTCAGTCTGTATGTGTCCCTAGGTCTAAAGTGGGTCTCTTGTAGACAGCATATATATGGGTCTTGTTTTTGTATCCATTCAGCCAGTCTATGTCTTTTGGTTGGGGCATTTAATCCATTCACGTTTAAGGTAATTATCGATATGTATGTTCCTATGACCATTTTCTTAATTGTTTTGGGTTTGTTTTTGTAGGTCCTTTTCTTCTCTTGTGTTTCCCACTTAGAGAAGTTCCTTTAGCATTTGTTGTAGAGCTGGTTTGGTGGTGCTGAATTCTCTTAGCTTTTGCTTGTCTCTAAAGCTTTTGATTTCTCCATCAAATCTAAATGAGATCCTTGCCGGGTAGAGTAATCTTGGTTGTAGGTTCTTCCCTTTCATCACTTTAAGTATATCATGCCACTCCCTTCTGGCTTGCAGAGTTTCTGCTGAGAAATCAGCTGTTAACCTTATGGGAGTTCCCTTGTATGTTATTTGTCGTTTTTCCCTTCCTGCTTTCAATAATTTTTCTTTGTCTTTAATTTTTGCCACTTTGATTACTATGTGTCTCGGCGTGTTTCTCCTTGGGTTTATTCTGTATGGGACTCTCTGCGCTTCCTGGACTTGGGTGGCTATTTCCTTTCCCATGTTAGGGAAGTTTTCGACTATAATCTCTTCAAATATTTTCTCTGGCCCTTTCTCTCTCTCTTCTCCTTCTGGGACCCCTATAATGCGAATGTTGTTGCGTTTAATGTTGTCCCAGAGGTCTCTTAGGCTGTCTTCATTTCTTTTCATTCTTTTTTCTTTAGTCTGTTCCGCAGCAGTGAATTCCACCATTCTGTCTTCCAGGTCACTTATCCGTTCTTCTGCCTCAGTTATTCTGCTATTGATTCCTTCTAGTGTAGTTTTCATTTCAGTTATTGTATTGGTCATCTCTGTTTGTTTGTTCTTTAATTCTTCTAGGTCTTTGTTAATCATTTCTTGCATCTTCTCAATCTTTGCCTCCATTCTTATTCCGAGGTCCTGGATCATCTTCACTATCATTATTCTGAATTCTTTTTCTGGAAGGTTGCCTATCTCCACTTCATTTAGTTGTTTTTCTGGGGTTTTTTCTTGTTCCTTCATCTGGTACATAGCCCTCTGCCTTTTCATCTTCTCTATCTTTCTGTAACTGTGGTTTTTGGTCCACAGGCTGCAGGATTGTAGTTTTTCTTGCTTCTGTTGTCTGCCCTCTGGTGGTTGAGGCTATCTAAGAGGCTTGATGGGAGGCTCTGGTGGTGGGTAGAGCTGACTCGGCAGGCATATTCTTAACCACTGTGCCACCAGAGGAGTCCTAGGTTCATTGCTGATGTTTATTTCTGTTTGCTAGAATATATGCTCCACGAAGGCAGGCATTTTTGTCTGTTTTATTCATTAATGAATCCTCAGTGCCTAGAACCATACTTAGCACTTGTGAGTACTAAATAAGTATTTGTTGAGAGAATGAAGTAAATTAGCAGACCAGAGAAAACTGAAAGCTAAGTGTCTGGGGAGGGAGGGAGGGAGGGAGGGAGGGCAAAGAGGGAAAAGACAGTAAGAATCATGTCATGTCTCAGGTAACAGAATCTGTAGGCGAGGGCATGTTGTAGGGATAAAAACAGGAGATTGGTTGAACATATTAATAACTGAGAGCCCAGAGACTCATAATACTCAAAATGTCCATGATATTCAAAATTACTTGACATATAAAGAACCCCATAGGAAAAGTCAATTAACAGATGCCAATGTCAACATGACATAGATGGTGAAATTATCTGACAAAGACAAAATTGGCTATTAAAAAAAATACTTGTGAAATACAAATAAGGGTAAAAACTCTTGAATCAAATGTAAAACTAGAAAGTCTCAGCAAAGAGATAGAAGATATGCAGAATAATTAAATGGAAATTTTGGAATTGAAAAATACATTTTAAATGAAAAAATTCACTGGGAAGGCTCAATAGCAGATGATAAAGGAAAGTCAGTGAATTTGAGGATAGTTCAATAGAAATTATACAATCTGAACAATAGAAATAAATTTGAGCCAAAAAAAAAAAAGAAAGAAAAAGAAGAGAGCCTCAGAGACCTGTAGAAAAATAACCAAAGGCCTATCATCGATGTTACTGGAGTCCCAGAAGGAAAGGAAAAAGAATATGGTGCTAAAAATACATTAGAAGAAATAATGTCTGAAAACTTCCCAAGTTTGGCAAAAGACATAAACCTACAGACTTAAAAAGCCCAGTGAACTCAATAAAGGATAAGCCCAAAGAAATCCACACCCAGGATATCATAATCAAACTGATGAAAACTAAGACAGAAACAAAAGTTGAAACCAGCCAAAGAAAAACAACACTTTTAGGGAATCAATTGGAATGACTATAGATTACTCATCAGAAACAGCAGAGGACAGTTGGAAGCGACACAATATTTTTTAAGTCCTGGAAGAAAAGAACTGTCAACTAAGAATTCTATATTCAACAAAACTGTCCTTCAGGTGTAAAGGTCAAATAGACACTTTAGATGAAGGAGAACAAGAGAAGAGGTTGCCAGCAGATATGCTATAGAAGAACTGCTTTTTCTGTTGCTCAGAGAGAAGCTATCAGAAGGAAATTTGGAGAATTAAGATAAAGAATGAGAAAGAGAAATGGTAACTATCTGGATAAACATTACAGACTATTCCCCCTCTTGAATTTTTAAAAATATGTTTGACATCTGAAAGCAAAAAATAATATTGTCTGATAGAGTTTTCAATGCATGTAGGGTAATATATAAGTAACTATAACCTAAAGAGGGCAAAGATAAAGCCATTTATATGGTGATATGGTTTCTACATTTTACTTAAAGTGGTAAAATATTGATTCTCAGTAGATTGTACAAGGTTTAGTATGTACATGGTAATCCTCAGAGTATCTACAAAGACACAGAGTAAAACACACAACAGGTAAATTAAATAGAATACCAAAAGATGTTCAAATAAATCAGGAAAGAGAAAACAGGATAAAAAACAGAGGGAACAAACAGAAAATAAATGGTCAACCTAGGGACTTCCCTGGTGGTGAAGTGGTTAAGAATCCACCTGCCAATGCAGGGGACACAGGTTTGATCCCTGGCCTGGGAAGATTCCACATGCTGCGGAGCAACTAAGCCCATACGCCACAACTACTGAGCCCGTGCACCACAACTACTGAAACCTGTGCGCCCTAGAGCTTACGTGCCACAACTATTAAGCCCGCGCGCCAAGAGCCTGTGCTCCACAACAGAAGTAGCCACCACAATGAGAAGTCCATGCACTGCAACGAAGAGTAGCCCTCACTCGCCGCAACTAGAGAAAGCCTGTGCGCAGCAACGAAGACCCAACACAGCCTAGATTAATTAATTAATTAATTAATTAAATGGTCGCCCTAAACTTAAATGTCAATTACATTAAATGTAAATAGTATAAACATTAAAGAAATTATCAGAGTGGATTTGGAAAATCATGACCCAATTATTTGGTAACTACAAGAAACACACTTCAAATATAATTATATAGGTAGGTTAAAAGTTTCTTTTTAAAGAGGAAAAAGATAGATATAACATGAAACCATTAATCAAAATAAAGCTGGAGTGGTTATATTATCAAAGTAGACTTCACAGTGAAGAAAATTAACAGGAACAAAGAGCAACACTTATATACTAATAAAAATGTAAATTCTCCAAGAAGGCACAATAATTCTGAATGTGTATGCATCTAACAAGAGAGATTCAAAATACATGAATTAAAAACTGACAGATCTGAAAGGAGAAATAGACAAACCTACAATTACATTTGGAAATCTCAGCATTCCTCTCTCAGTAAACAATAGTGAACAATCAGCAATGATACAGAAGAGTTAAACAACACCATCAACCTACTGAATCTAACTGACATTTAAAGACATTTATCCAACGACAGCAGAATATACATTCTTCTCAATTTTACATGAAACATTTGCCAAGACACACCATATCCTAGGTCATGAAAAAAATCTTACGAAATTTAAAAGAAATCAAGAATGTTCTCTGCCCATAACAAATAGAAATTAATAACAGAAAGATACCAAGAAACTCTCCAAATACCTGGAAACTGTCTAAACCAACAATCTATGATTCAAAGAGGAAGATTCAAGGGAAATTAGAAAATATTTTGAACTGAACAAATACAAAATTTCAAAAATTTGTGGAATACAGTTAAAGCAGTATTTACAGGGAAACTTAAATAGTAAATATTTATATTACAAAAGGAAAGTCTCAAACCAATAATCTAATGCCCTCCTAATTAAATCTTTGCAAACATCTTTATCTCCTTAAATTTTACAGGTATATATATATTAAATTTTTTTTTGGTATATATTGCTTAAATGCCCTCAGAAAGGTCTTTAAATTTTGACTCAAAACTTACCTTCTCTGAAAAACTTTCTCTGATTAGCCTTTTCCCACTGTTCCATCTGTGTAACTATTTGGTCTCATTAAATTACTGTTATATTTATTGGACCATATAAGCAATTCCTGCTTTAATAAGACATTAAGCCTCTAGGCTATCTGCTTACAAAGTACTTGATATCTTAGAGGAAATCTAAGTGAGGGGATAATAAACCTATGGGCTATGAAATGGGTAGCAAAATTGGCATAAAAAGATGAGTTATTAGGATTAATTTTAACACCCCATTTCCATGAATAGAGCATATTCTAATCATTTTTAGATTTTCCTATTGTTCTAGTTTGTGTGCCCCATAAAAGGCAGTGGCTGCAGGTACAGTTTGCATTGTCTGTATTATCTTTGGAATTAGTAAAAAAAAAAAAAAAAAGTTCAAACTCTGAAAAATTGTGTCAAATTATCCATATCTTCAAAATCCATATATGCCCTCTCTAGATTTCTATCATGCCTCATTTATAAAGCATGAAATTGAAGGCTAACTGATGTCCCGTGACAGAAAAGTGTAATAATAATTCAGAAACACTGCCTATTGTGTTTTATTCCACTTGTGAAATGAAATCACATACATTAAAATAAGAATAAAGTCTCAAACTGTGCATTTTCAGCATTTGACATCACTCACAAACAATTAGCTAGTACTAATTAGGTCCAATATTGTGAATGTTTCATTAATAAAAATTAATTAGCTCTGTTAGTTATGAATGTCACAGGAAAACCCAGCCTCGGGCGCTCTGATTGTTACTGTTATTTGTTTTCAGGAATCACTTGCTGAGAATTGCTTCCCCTAGTTTTATTTCTATACCTCAATTATACGACCTTAAAACACGGCAGACCCTTGTATTATACATTTCCTGCAAATATTAAGCAAACATGCTAAAGCAGGAGCATATTTTACATAACCACATATGTCAGACTAAATTTGAGCCAAGAAAGAGAATGAATGTACTCACATCTGAATTATATTTGGCAAATACAGAGATATCATAATTTCCTGGTTTAAATGCCTACATGCTATTTCCATGGCAACTGCATAAACATTTTCCTCATAACACACAGCTATCTTCATTCTTTATATCCTATTATTTATTTTTTCACTCTCAGCGGAAAGCCTAATTTATTCCCTAGGAAAAATCAATCAATGGTTTCTTAATCAGTGGCATTTGAAGAGTAGGTGGCACAGTTCTTTTTATGGAAAAGCAATTTCCACCAACGCTCTTGTTATGTGACAGAAGACTAGAGGAGAATAAAAGTAGTACTTGCTTTAAGCAAAGTATGTGTATAAGTTGCAATGAATAGTCCTTCAAAGAGAGATGAGAATGTGTATTAGAAACCCGCAAAAGGTTGGCCAAAGTGATCACGTGCAACACCAACTTTTCTTTTGTATGTGACTGGAGTATCATGGAAACTCCTTATGGAAAAAAAAAAAGTGATCTTTCATTCCTACAGAGTTTTGGCAGTCTTTAAAAAAATTCCTTTGCTGCTTTGCTTGTGTGATAGAGATTATATATAGAATGGTCAGCAACTAGAGGCAAGAGAAAGACTATCTACTTAAAAGCAGATCAAATGACAGTTAAAAGGAAAGATAAAGGGAAACCACATCAGGTTCCTTCACTTTGTCTAGTCTTTGAGCCTGAGGTAATTATCACAGATTCAAACAGCACCAGATGGAAGAGATCCCTTATTGCATTTTAGCTATCAAATGAACAACAATTTCTCAAAGTGCTCTAAGGGACAGTGGATCAACTAACATTCTTCAGTGTACTCAGAGCCCAGTGGGCTAGCAAGGGAAGCCTATTCAGGATGAGTGTAGATATTAGCCAGTCCCTTCCTCTGAGCTTCCCTGGCACCACTATGATAGCACTTATCACTGTTTTGTTATTGTTTATATATGATTCCCTCAAGGGACCTTTATAATACCCCTCCAATCTAACACAGTGCTCTGTGAATGGTAGGGTGCTTAATAAGCTAGTGGATTAAATGCATATTTAGCTATAATGTATACACATTTCCTACAATACACAATGCTCCTCATTCAAAAGATTAAACTGTTTTACAATTCCCTCTACCATTTTGATGTTTCAATTCTCATGGCAGTTTTATTACTTCCTCTATTTCTACAAGGCAAATTTCTTACAATCTCCTCTCTTTCATTTATCTCCAAGGCCTATGTCCAGTTATGAGGCAAGGGCTTTTTGTTTCTTTTTGGTTTAGTTTCTAATGTTCCAGTACTATTTGTTGGAAAGACTAATCTTTCTTCACTGGGCTGCTTCTGCACCTTTGTCAAAAATCAATTGATCATATATATACATATCTAAACAAAGCATCCGCATCTGGTTTCCTTTTAAATATTCCCCATGTGAAACTTACCTGTGCTTTAGCACTAGTTATGCAATGGCCCATTATCTATCATCAGAGAGTTCTAAAGCACCAGAATGTTTCATGTTTTCCTTCCTATGTATGTCAAACCAACAGAAGGAAACAAAAGCTGGGCCTGACTCCAAGAAGAATGAGTTTCTTAGGGATCAAGTGTTTCCCTTCATTTCTACAATTTGGTATTTTTAGATAAGCTTTCCTGTGACCATGTGCCAGAATTGTTAAACATCAAAATGTACAAGCCAGAATGATAATACTAATTTTTTTTCCCTCCATTATTGTGTTGCTACTGCATGGGGACAATTACTTCAGAATTCAAATACCAGTGAGGTTAGGAATAACTGGCTCGTCTATTACAAGCATTGGTGCAGATTTCTAGTTTTTCACTGTTATAAGAATGTGGTGGGTGAATCTCCCTTCTAGTAACAGAAACAAGGGGACTCTTTGCATTTATGCTCCTCAATCGCCACATATGTTTATTGGTATTCCAGCTGATTGTCATTAACTTAAAACATTTACTGCTAATTACAGTTGGCACAATAAATCAAAGGGTAAAAATGTGTTCTCAACACCCACAGTAATCCTCTCCTTCACAATAAGATTTCTATCTCTTCCCCCATCATCCCTCATGCCAGGATCAGGCCCTTGGTGAAAGGACTTCTAAGCTCTTTTCGAAGTCCAGATAAACATCCTCTTCCTGGGTCATCTTGTCATGGCGTTTTCAGAGGCTAACTCTTCCCACACATCACAACTGACTTCTTACTACCCAGCATTGTTGTCTTGCCAGCAATACATGTGTGAAGGGAGACTTTATGCCACATGGTATAGTCATTTCTTGGTCAGTCATTTCTTGGTCATTCGACTCTACTAGAGAGTATTCCTGCTACAACAATCTCAGCAGTAAAGAATTAAAAGAGCTAATGTGAGAGATGTAAGCTCACATAAATAACTGTTTTCCCAACAAAAGTCTTAAAAATACATTTGAAAACCTACAGAATGAAAGAATTACATTTTTTCAAAACACAGTGCAGAATTAACAAGAAGACGGTGGCACTTTAGTTACCAAGAAGAAAACACAAGAGGACGAAGTCACAACACAACAGCAAATCTGCACTATTGACTAGAGTATGTTGCCTACTCATCTATGCTATATTTTATTTTGAGTTCATATGAAAAAATACATTTAAATAAATATCACACATCAATGAAAGATGCAAAATGTACATCTAGTATATCATCATTTATACTTCATATTGTTTATGAGTACTTACATAAGAATATATATTCACCAACCTCATAGAGCATTTTCTCTGGAGAAGGAGGCTAGGAATGAGATTGGAGAGAGATACAAAGAGGATTTCAATCATTCCTAAATTGTTTTGTTTCTTTTAGCAAAAATGACAAAATGTTAGCATTCAATTAATTCTTGGTGGTAAGATAACAGATGTTTGTTATATGATTCTGAATTTTTCTGAATTCATGGAATTACATAATAAAAAAATTTTAAGAGAAATAGAAATAACACCTAATTACATTTTAGCCTGGAAGTAAAGCAGATTTATAAACACAGAAAACATGAGGAAGAACCTTCTTTCTTGGAATAGAGTTACAGCTGACCAAAATACATTTTGAACTACATAAGTCTGAAAGAATACTTAAAGTGATACTGTAATTTCTAAGTAATATTGGGCAAGTAGATTTGCCTCCAAGAGCTTCCATTTAATTTTATGTAAAGCAAGGATGTTGAAGTAAAGTATCTTGGATAACCTCTTCAACTTTAAAAGTCTGTAACTCTTTTTCCCCTAGAGGAGGTAAGTATATCTATGCACATGTTATTCCTTTTGCCTAGAATAGGAATACTTTTTTCCTCTAGCTTGTTCCCTGGCAGTAAAATCCTATTTATCCAGTAACACTCAGTACATAGGATACCTTCGTGCTTTGGGAAGCCTTCCCTCACCTTTCCTAAGGAGGAAAAAGCACCATCACAGCTCTGTTCTCATACTCCCATTAAGGACTTGATACACTATCTTTCCATTTATATGTTGCCTGTTCTGTTAGATGGTGAGCCACTGATGACGGGACCTGCACTCTACCCTTCTTTGTATCCCCTGAACCTTCCACAGTGACATGTTTACAGCCAAGAGAGACATAATATACACAAACCACTTAAACCTATGTTAGCACAAAGTTAAAATTTTTTACCTATTGCAAATATTGTTTTCCCCAAGTAAATGATGAATGAATGAATGAATCAGTATGTAAAATGGCATGAAGTTCACTCCATCATTCAGGTCAGTTGATCGTGCCACTAGAAGGTAGGGGTATAACCCAGATGATCACTTAATATTCTTTCCAAAAGAATCCACAGGATCATTTCAAATTTTATGCTCTTAGCTTAGAAAGCAAGGATGACATAACTTTTCTTGTTCTCCTTTTGCTTTTCCTCACACTACACAGCTTTTTACAAAGAACATGAAACACTCTTCTTACTTAAGCAAAATATCAGAAACTTAAGATACACTAAACCTTGAACTGAAAAACTGTTACAAAGAAGTGAAAACATTTTATCATATATATTTGGATAACATTCAGTTGGCTGCAACAGTTCATTCAACCCTTGTTCTCAAATGAGGCTGGCTACAGTTCCTAAGGTGGAAGAGGGATAGTGTGATAACATGGAGGGGAGAGAGAACTTGGTGGAAAATAGCCAGTAATCCCTCTCAGGAACCCAAGGAAGCAGGAGGGTAGATCTCAGCACCCCTAGTTCTTTCTTGGATCAATCTCCCCAGATTTGGCTCCTGAAATAGTTGTTAACTGGGAGATTCTTGGAATCAATGGGAGTGTCCTGGGAGTCTGCCAACCAGCCACAAGACCTAGAAATGCCCTTGACAATATTTAAGCCAAAGCAGACAACTGCCACCAGATGCGATGGGGGGAATTTGGAGCTCAAAGCTGCACCCTCAGAACTTCTAACCAGGTACTAGTGTAGCTCACCCTAGTCATTTCATTAATTCAGAAGTAACATGACCTTGCATTTTACAGGACTGAATATTTTGGACCATACTTATTAATTATAATAGGGTTATTTTTTTAAACTTTTTATTTTGAAATTGAAGATTCACAGGAAGTTGCAAAGATAGTACTGAGAAGCCTCATTTACCCTTAAACAAGTTTGCCCCAATAGTCACATCTTGTATAAATACAATACAATATCAAAACCAGGAAATTGACACGGGTACAACGTATGTGTATTCACTGTCACTTTATGACACATGCAGATTACTCTAGCTATCACCACAATCAAGATAGACTATCCCTTCACTGCAAAGATATCCCTTGGTGCTATCTCTTTACAGTCACACCCATCCACCTACCCCTCAACCTTCCCAAACCCCTGGCAACAACTGTCTTGTTCTCCATCATCATAATTTTGTCATTTTGAGAATGTCATATAAATGGAATAATACATTATGTGACTTTTTGAGACTGGCCTTTTTCATTCAGCATAATGTTCTTGAGATCCATCCAAGCTGTGGTGTATATCAGTAGATCATTCCTTTTTATTACTGATATCATATTCCATGGTATGGATGTACCACAGTTTGTTTACCTGTTTACCTATTGTAGAACACGTTGGTTGGTACAATCTGTGGCTAGTACAAATAAAGCTGGTATGAAAAACAATGCACATGTTTTCGTGTGGATATAAGTTTCCATTTTACTGGGTTTAATGCCCAAGGGTGGGATTGCTGTGTCATATGGTAAGTGTATATTTAGTTTTTAAAGAAACTATCAAATTATTTTCCAGTGTCTGTACCATTTTATATTCTACCAGCAATATATGAAAGATCTAGTTTCTCTGCATCCTCACCAGCATTTGGTATTGCTATTTTTTATTTTAGCTATTCTAACAAGTGTATAGTGATAACTCATCATGGCATTAATTTTCATTTCCCTAATAGCAAGTGATGTTGAACATCTTTTCAATATGCTTATCTGCCAATGCTATTAAGATATTTCTTCATGTCTTTTGCCCATTTTTTAATTGATTGTTTTAACTGTTGAGTTTTGAGAGTACTTTAAGTATTCTACATATGACTGTTTTGTCTTCTCATCCTTTTAACTGGGTCTTCTACAGAGTAAAAGTTTTAAATTTTGATCAAGTCCAACTTACCCATTTTTCTTTCTTTTATAGATTTTGCTTTGCTGTCCTATCTAACTACTCTTCACTAAGCCCCAGATCCTAAAGATTTTCTCCCACATAAAACTTCTAAAAAGTTTTATAGTTTTACATTTAAATCTACGATCCACTTTGAGTTAATTTTTGTATAAGGTGTGAGACTTATTAGGCTGAGGTTCTCTTCCCCCCCCATGAATATTCAATTGTTCTGCACTATTTGATGAAAAGACAATCCATTCTCCATTGAATTGCCTTTACACTTTTGTTAAAAAAAAAAAAAAATTAGCTGGCTATACTTGTGTGGGGTTATCTATTCAGTTATAGATTTATGTGTCTATCCTACTGCCAATACCAGTCTTGAGTATTGTGGCTATATAAGTTTTGCAATCAGGTGGAGTGGTTCCTTCCATTTTATCCTTCTTTTTCAAAATCGTTTTAGCTGTTCTAATTTATTTCCCTTTCCATATAAATTTTAAAATCTTGCCAGGATTTTAGGAATTGAGTTAAGCCTATATATCAAATTAGGGAGAATTGATATCTTTAATATGTTGAGTCTTGATGATAAGTTTTACCATCTTGAACTCTGATAATAGGTTAATGTACTTAGTTTTCTACCATTAGGGTAAGAAGTACCTATTTGAAAAGGACTGTATATAAATTTAACAGAAAATTTACGCCACTACTATATTTAAAATAGATAACCAACAAGGACCTACTGCATAGCCATAGCACAGGAAACTCTGATCAATATTCCGTAATAACCTAAATGGGAAAAGAATTTGAAAAAGAATAGATACGTGTATATGTGTAACTGAATCACTTTATTGTACACCTGAAACTAACACAACATTGTTAATCAACTGTGCTCCAATATAAAATAAAAATTTTAAGAAAGACAAACTGGGGCTTCCCTGGTGGCGCAGTGGTTGAGAATCTGCCTGCCAATGCAGGGGACACGGGTTCGAGCCCTGGTCCGGGAAGATCCCACATGCCACGGAGCAACTAAGCCCGTGCACCACAACTACTGAGCCTGCGCGTCTGGAGCCTGTGCTCCGCAACAAGAGAGGCCGCGACAGTGAGAGGCCAGCGCACCGCGATGAAGAGTGGCCCCCACTTGCCGCAACTAGAGAAAGCCCTCGCACAGAAACGAAGATCCAACACAGCCATAAATAAATAAATAAATAAATAAAATTTAAAAAAGACAAACTGGTTTCCAGATTCATTACTATTTTAGTTTTTAGTAACAGTATCAGTTACTGAGACTGAAAAACAAGGAAGAATTTTCTTGGGATAAAGAGAAAGGCAAATAAGACTTTAAGGAAGGACAGCTGAGTAAAGAGGTCAATTTTGCATTTTTTCCTCACCCATGCCTCCTATCTTTCTCTGTCTTCTGTATCTCAGATAAAACGCAGGTCTAATGATATCATCTTCAAGTAATTTAACCTTCACTTAGTAGATTAAGTTGTCTTTTCCATTAAATAATAACTAACACTTTAAGAACATAATCAAAACAATGATAAATTATTGACAAAATAAAACTGATGTTGCAAAAGAAAAATACTATGTATCTAAAGGGAACATAATTTTACAAAGCTGAAATGAGAATGCTGCTAATAAGACCTCTCCCTTTAAAAAAAAAAAAAAGACCTCTCCTTATCTGCCACTAGGTAAATAAAAACTTCACAAGTTGAAGTTTTGAAGTATTGAATGTTTGTAAACTAGAATAAACTCCTGGTTAAGAGCTCAGGTCATGGAGTCAGATAGACCTGGCTCTACCTTGAACTAGCAACTTGATGTAGGGCAATTTACATAACTTCTTTGAGAATGTGTTTCCTCGTATGTAAGATGGAGATATTTAATAATAGGACCTATGTCAAATAGAGCGGTGAAGCTACAGATAATGCATATTAAGCACAAATCCAAATGCTTGGCATATGGTAATCACTCAATACACATTAATTACTATTACTTTTAATTCCTTTTTGTCTGGGCAAATTACACCTAGGCTTCCCTCCATAAGAACAGTTGTCCTAAATGGAGCCTATCAAGCTTTATGAATTTTAAGATTCCTGATAGATACACTGTTTAGAGTGGTCTTACTGTCTGCAAGTATATACTTCCCTTACTCCCAAGAACCATAATTTTAAGCTAATGAACTGAACTTAGATAAAACTGGGTGTTTGGCTCAACTTTAACATAGCTAGAACACCATCTTTTAAATTTCAGCCTCTTCAAAGTGGCCATGATAGTTTGCACAGTTAGAAATGTGAATTTCTAATTGTACAAATTAGAAATTCTGTCAGTTGCACAATCAGAAGTCTGATTCCATTCCTTCATCAAAAGCCACAGTAGATTTGGGATTTTGGAGGCACCCAGCTTAGATGGGGCCAGAAAAATTAAATAATATGTAATTCAGGTGGTCTCATGTAGGTGAACTACATGACCTCTGAACTGGACTTGATGGGAGAATCAAGGCAATTCTTTTGTTTTATTTTGTAGAGAGGTCAAGTTCTAATTTAATCTGTTCCTTGTTAATATTATGATCCTAAAAACAAATTTGGTAGTTAAAAAAAGGAGAAATTAATGATTAAAAACTCCACTGCCTGTGGATTTCAATGATCCTATCCATGGTTACCAAAAATCACTGAGGGATGAATTTAAATGGAATTAAGAGTTTGATAAGGAGTGGTAAAAGTATCATTAAAAATTTTGATAATGTTCTTTGTTTTGGGTTCATTAACGAACCTGTGGTTATATGAGACTATAGAATCAAATATAATCAAACGGGTAAAGAAAACTTAGATCATTAATGGAGAAGACAGGGACGTTTGGTGACTTTCTTTTTTCCTTTCTTTTTTTTTGGCCACACCACTTGGCTTGTGGGATCTTAGTTCCCTGATCAGGGATCGAACCCGGGCCCAGGGCAGTGAAAGCGCAGAGTCTTAACCACTGGAGTGCCAGGGAATCCCCCAGGGACTTTCTGCGTATTATCGTGCTTGTATGAGTGAACATTCAGCACTTAAATTTCTGCTGTGTTTCAAAAGTTACTTTCTTCAACTTTAATTTTTTAATGGTTCAGGACTAGAAGGAATTTGCTGGACATTTTTAAAAGGCCACATGCTGGTACATGGTTGGTAGTGACAAGAACATGGAAAGTTCTAATTATGCCATAAGTAGAAGTTTAACCAATAATTGGACAATTTTTTTCAAAAAATCAATGTTAAGGTATTTTCTATCCAGGTTAATGTTAACACAGGGAAGAGTGATTAGAACATTCATTCCTTACATACTACTTATCATGGGTTACACTTGCCAATTTAAATCATTTTCTTGAAATAATAGGTCCTGCATTCCTTAGAATCATTAGGACTAGTAACTGATACTGTATTTGACTGATCTTTCACATGCCCTGATTTCACAACAAGGATGTAGTTGTACTCAATTACACCCACTCACTACCAAGACACACTGACTCAAGCAAACAAATGATTATACCTCAAAATCAAATTAATAGACTTCCAATGAATAAAAGTTCTAATTCTTCACTAGGATGTGATTAAAAAATTGCAAACATTTGAGTCTTTACAAAACATGTATTGAAACAATTCTGGCCTAAGATCAAGGAGATTTAAGAAGACTGACAAAGAATCTTTAAGTCTTTCTATAATTGCTTTCCACTCTACTTAAAATATAACAGTCACTGCAATTTCACAATAAGAAATAATTTTATAATCTTTTCAAATTTCTCTCTCCTTTTCTATTTTGGATCCTTGTGTCTTTTTTTTTTTTAATGACATAAAGACTTAAAACCTTGTATCTTTTATAAACCTAAATTCCTAAGAAACAGGGGCAGAGGATAAAATAAAGATTAAATTAAAATAAGATGTCAGATATGAAAGGAAAAAGATCAAGAGACCAGATGTCACATAAGGAAACTAAAAAATAATATGAAATAAGGTTCAGAAAGCAAAACTAAAAAACATTTGCATGTGTGATAGGATACCACCATTTACGTTGCCTGGGTTATTTCTATGAAAGGAAAAAATATCTGGTAAAGGACGGACCTATAAGTATACTAGTACTATGCCATATTCTTACTCAAATAAGCTTACCTGTTTCTATGTTAAGAAGTTCATAACCTGGGAAAAAAGCAACATTTCTTTTGGCTAATATCAGGGTCAAGCATTAAGAGGCAAAATAAAATCCTGACTATGCTAAATAAGTTATAAAATTATCAGCTTTATCTACACTTTGGTATTTGTAAGGTAAATATTTAAACTTAAAAATAAAACCTTTCAAGTCATCTAAAGTTCTTGGTGGAAATGTAACATAATATGAGAAATGTGGTTACCATTTAAATTTGAAGTACTTCATCCATTTTGGTGACAAAGGCGGTTTTAGCAGCTATCATTACATTCATTTAAATTTCAAAGTGCTTTGGGTCCTTCCAAGATGAATGTCCTTTCTTCCTTGCCTCTCATTCCTTAACTTATTTTCTGAAGATAGCAATGTTTACTGCAAGAGAACAACAAAAATAGAGCTAAACTGGAGAAGTAAACTAGTTTTAAATATATTGGACATTTTCTTTCCTTTAGGATATTCTTAATTTCACACTCACTCAACAGTCAAAATTAGACTTATTGATTTAAGAAGTAACTTCCTTACTTAGGAAGAGACATGGATAGAATCTTACACACTCAAGAACTATCCATGCCGTACCTAAGAACCAAGTAACTTATAGGAATCAAACTAGCTAGCACTGATGCACTTGAGGCTTTCTAAGACTTCACCTGATTGTCCTTATATATTTCTTTTTTTGGCTAGAAATATAAGAATAAGAAACATTAAACTCTATTTCACCTTTATAAAAATCCAATTCTAACAGTCATGATTTCCAACTTTGATATAGCCTCTGTTAAATATGAAAGTAGACATCTCCAATTGCAAAAGTTTCTCTAGCCACTTTGCAGTTTTACTTTAGGCTTAAGTATAAAATATATTTATAATTTGGTATACAAAACATCAATTTGCAGAGACATGGATGGATCTAGGGACTGTCATACAGAGTGAAGTAAGTCAGAAAGAGAAAAACAAATGTTGAATATTAACACATATATGTGGAATCTAGAAAAATGGTAAAGATGAACCTATTTGCAAAGCAGAAATAGAGACATAGACGTAGAGAACAAACATACGGACACCAATGGAGGAAGGGGGGGTGGGATGTTGGGAGACTGGGATTGACATATATACACTACTATGTATAAAATAGATAACTAATGAGAACCTACTATATAGCACAGGGAACTCTACTTAAACCTCTGTGGTGACCTAAATGGAAAGGAAATCCAAAAATGAGGGGATATATGTATAGGTATAGCTGATTCACTTTGCTGTACAGCAGAAACTAACACAACATAGTAAAGCAACTATACTCCAATAAAAAAAAGTTTAAATTAATAAATTTCTATATATTTCTGACTCCTGAGCACCAATTACATGCATGTTTAAGCTGGCCCAACCCCTAATTTGTTTTCTCTATAACACCAAATACAAGGAAAATAATTGGAAAAGTTAAGAAGAAAAAGATAATGTGATCACTATTTTTTTAACTTTTTAATATGGGAATTTTCAAATACATATACAAAAGTAAATGGAATGATGAACCCACATACCCATCACTCAACTTTAACAGTTATCAACATTTTGCCATTCATCTTCATCTGTCCCTCACCTCAGTTCTTTCTCTCTCCTGGAATTATTTTTTGTTGTTGTTAGTTTCTGCTTTATAACAAAGTGAATCAGCTATACATATACATATATCCCCATAACTCCTCCCCCTTGCATCTCCCTCCCACCCTCCCTATCCCACCCCTCTAGGTGGTCACAAAGGACCGAGCTGATCTCCCTGTGCTATGCAGCTGCTTCCCACTAGCTATCTATTTTACATTTGGTAGTGTATATGTCCATGCCACTCTCTCACTTCGTCCCAGCTTACCCTTCCCCCTCCCCATGTCCTCAAGTCCATTCTCTACGTCTGCGTCTTTATTCCTGTCCTGCCCCGAAATTCTTCAGAAGCACTTTTTTATTTTTTTTTGATTCCATATATATGTGTTAGCATACAGTATTTGTTTTCCTCTTTCTGACTTACTTCACTCTGTATCACAGACTCTAGGTCTATCCACCTCACTACAAATAATAATTTTGTTTGTTTTTATGGCTGAGTAATATTCCATTGTATATATGTGCCACATCATCTTTATCCATTCATCTGTCGATGGACATTTAGGTTGCTTCCATGTCCTGGCTATTGTAAATAGAGCTGCAATGAACATTGTGGTACATGACTCTTTGAATTATGGTCTTCAATGTGATCACTTTTAAATGATTCCTAACTGTGCTTACATACTATAGAATTGAACCTCTCAATAAATTTTAAGACAACAAAAAAGCATTTTAAAAAGGACGTTTTTGTTTGTGCAACATCAAACAATATCTAACTCTGACACAGCTGGGTTATTCATGATGAAAACAATACCCAATGTTCCTACACTGCTTAAATCCACCACTTCATGTGGTACATAACAATGATGAGCAGCATGTAGGAAAATATTACCAAGAAAAATATATATATATCACCAATATATAGATGAAATGATGATGCCCAGTATCACATAAAGAGTGGCAAAATCAGTCTTCTTTCCATTTTAAGTCTTTAAAGAAGAAAAATGCAATTAATGCCTATTTTATTTTGAAATTTGAATATGAAAAGGAATTGAACTTATGGATATACAAATACTGATAACCTAGAAAAGTACTTAGTGATAGAGAAGTGAAGTGATTTCCCATGGGTAAGTGTTGGTTGGTGGAAAAACTGAAATGAGAACCTACATCTCCTTACTCTTTCCTAATGCAGTGATTATCCTCCCATAATCCACCCTGCGTTCCTTTCCTCTCAGTCCCCAAAATAGTCTTTTTCTGAATGCTTCAATCTGATGTGTTTGGTAGAACTCAAACTCCAAATCTGAAATATCACCTCAACAACTTCCCATGTCAGCTATTACTTGCCACTAGGCTCTATGGAGTCTCCTCTACACATGTGAACTTAGTGATCAAAGATTTGAAAGGAAAGACATGCAGATGTTGAGGCTGCCTACTCTGTGCCTCCCTCCTTCCTGGGGGTGCTCACCACTGAATTCCAGAACAACTGGCATGACTTGAACAGGGCTGTAGGTTAGATGGTAGTAACCTATCAACATTGAATTCCTGATCGTGATTATTTTATCCTGGTTACGTGGCAGAATGTCTTTGTAGGAAATGCACTCTAAAGAATTCAGAGGTGATGCAGTATAATGTCAGCAACTTACACTCAAGTGATTTAGGAAAAATCATCTGTACTATTCTTAAAATTTGCATATAAGTTTGAAATTATTATAATATAAAAAGAAAAAAAATTAAATATATCAGTACCTCTGTCACATTTCCAAAATGTCTTCTGTGGAAGTCTAATACAGCTAAATGCTTAAAGAAAAAGTAGTTCTACAGTGAAATAAATTTGGGTAAAGTTACTCACTGTGTTCTTTCTTGGTGACTCACAATACATGTGAGCCTATCAAATATTCCTACAGATCATGCATTAGACATACTTTCAATTATCCATCCTTCCAGCCACATATAAATTACATACTTAGGGCCTACTATATGAAAGGAAATGTTCTGAGTAGTACAGATAGACAGATAATAGGGAAGGCAAGATGTCTCACCTCAGAGAGCTTACGTTTTAATACAGAAAGAGACAAATAAATAAACTAACTTCAGATGGTGATAAGTGCTTTGAAGAAAATAAACCTGGGTGTTAGAGACTGGGAAGGTGGAGGTGTTGTTTTAGACAGTGTATCAAGGAAGGCCCTCTGAAGAGATGATGTTCAAGTTGAAATGAGCCAGAAATGGAAAAGTTTAAGGGAAGCATCTTCCAGACGTAGGGCATACACATCATTAAGATAGGAATAAGCTTATAATACTCATGGGGAAAAGTTTCTAAATTATCAAAATAATGAAATTTGTGAAAAAAAATCTCTTAAGTACCATACCCCTCAAAACATATGTGAAAATTGGCCAGATTTTAAACTATTTATTAACTCCTATGTAATGACAACAATAAAATAACAATTCTTAAAAATTCTTAACATTTTTTAAACTAACTATGCAAATTCTCTTTGGATGATGATTTTCTATTACTTCATAGCTTCTTTCAGAACCAATCCTTATTTTTATTTTATATTTGAAAACAAAGGTTATTCTCTCTCTGCATGTAAAAAGAAATAAATTGCCTGGTTTTTTTCCTGTTTTTTGTTTTCTGTTTGTTTTTTTCCTGGATGGTGTACTAGTGTGTTGGGAAAACATCATGAAGACATGTAGGCAGGAAAAGTATCCCCTGAATGAATGACTATATGCAGCTATGTTACTACCCACTCACTGAGGCAACAGCAACATATACCTAAATTCAAGCCCTCTCTTCTAGAACTTCCACAGCACTGGATATTGCGTATTGCCAAAGAACAACTTCAATTATATACCTTAAGGAAGGAAAATACACTTATGATTATAGAATACAAACTACATAATCATTCAAGTGTGGCTCAAGTTAACTGTGTGAACATAACACCAAACAAAATCATAGACTGTATATATCGACACTGCTGTACATATCAGACAAATTCTGAGTATTCTAAGAGGGGCCTGACTAGTATGCTAAGCTACAACAGGTAGAAAAAAGAGAATATGCTTTGAAATGTGTTTTGTGTTCTAACTGGCTAACAGGGTTATGTAGAAGACAATACAGAAGCAAAGATGATGAAGAGAAGAGGCTGTATTCTCAAAATTGTGAACTAAGAAGAAAAATCCCTAGATCCTGTAAGTGGGGACAGCATGAAGTTAAAAATGATATAATGCTGGTGGGGCGGGGGGACATTTTGTTTATGAGTACCAGGGCAACTTCATCACAAAATAAATAAATTTAGGATACATATATGCTAATTTTTAAACATTAATAAGATAGGCATATTGAAACAAAATAGGAAGGAAGGAATTTAACCTTGCATAATTAAAAAGAGAAAAGGTGCCAGTCTGAGAGTAAGATAAACTGCACATTAGCCCCAATTCCCCATTAACTGAGGAACCTCTGATATAACCTTTGACATTTTAAAATCTATCAAAGCCCTATAGGCTCAGTACTGTGTGATCTTATTGACTTTGCTATTTAATTTAATAGTAGGGAACTATTTATTTAGTTCCCTAAGTAAAAGCATTACTTAGAATGAAAACACAACAGTCCGACAGGAATCCTACCGCTTACTTGGGAGCTTTTTATTCACATAGAGCAGGGACTGTCAAACTGTGACCCAGGGGCCAAGTCTGAGCAGCCACCTGTTTATGTATGACCTGAAAGGTAAGAATGTAGTTTTTACATTTTTAAATAGCAGGAAAAAAAGATCAAAAGAAGAAAAATATTTTGGGGCATAAAAATTGTATGAAATTCAAATTTCATTTTCTATAGATAAAGTTTTATCAGAACACAGCTAGCACATTTAAAAATGTATCATCTAAGGCTGCTTTTGTACTACAAACAATTAGCTGAGTGGGTGCAACAAGGACTGTATGGCCCACAAAGTCTAAAATATACACTATCTGGCCCTTTCCGGATAACATTTGCCGGTTCCTGATATAAAGTACATATACTCACATGGTTATGCTCTAAAATGACAGGACTTATATTTTAACACTAGATCAAATGGTTCATTTTAGTCCTTATCTCCAAGTATTTTATTCCAAGTCTTTCATGTTGCTAATGAAATATTAAATAATAATTTTATATTTAAAATGACTATTCCATAATACTGAGAGAATTTTTGTATACTCGAAAATCCATTTTCCTGATTTGTGAGATTTCTTAGGTATGATAAATCATTTTCTTTGGGTCAGCTTCTGATTTAAAGTTTGTAATGGGCTCCCTGAATTGAAAAATAAATAATAGTTCCTACAGTCGATACAAGATCATCTATAACAATACTGAGGAAAAAGTGAATAAATGGTTAAAAGTTATGTAAAAAATAATAACTGCTTGAGAGCTTCACAATTTTGTAAAGGTGTTAGCATTAAAACTCATTCTAGAATGATTCAACTTCTGCTTCTGAGGGCATGAGGGGGTAAAAAGTCCAGAATAATCCTCTCACTGCGAACAACTAGAACACCGTATAAAATACAGGAGAGGACTATTTTCAGACACTGGCAGTACAGGACTGTGATCCCTGAGAAAAGGGAAACAAATAAGGCGAGCCCTACCATCACCCAAGGCTCTCAGACAGGAAGCAATTTACTACTCCAGTACAGGAGGAAGAACCCAAATAGAGTCTGGCAATCTTGTTGACGTGAGGAGATGGAGAAAAAAGTACAAGGAGGCCAAGGTAGCTAGAATTTATGGGGTAGTGTTCCAGAGAGCAGTGAAAGTGTTCCAGTAATTTAAATGAGGGCTCCCTTGAGTATTTAGCTAAATAAAAACCTGTACATGAGAAGGGTAAATTTCTTGAGACCAGCCAAGAAGAACTTCTAAGGAAAAAAATTACCAGGGAGTTCTAAGACAAAGGATTCACAGAGTTGACATGGGGCCAATATTTCAACAAGTTCCCTCCAGCAAGAGGGGAAAAAACCTCACTGAATATACAAGGCTATCAGTAATGACCCCAGAAGGGCCACGTGCAGAAGCAGGGGAAAAGTAGCCCTAAAATAAAAGTTCCTCTAGACCCTCCTGAAAGGTGCTTGGGAGCCTAGAAAGCCTAGAAAGGATCAATCTAATATGCAATTTAAAATGCCTATTAGGAAAAAGTCCAATACACTTTAAAGAAATACCACAAAATCAAGAACTCAACACGTAAAATTCATAAATACCTGACATTTAATTAAAAATTACTGGACATACAAAGAAGTAGGAAAATGTGGCCCATAACCAGAAAAATATCTGTCAACACAGAGAGACCCAGAAATGACAGACATGGTGGAATTAAGAGGCAAAGACATTGAAAGGGTGAAATAAATATGCTCCATATAAATGAAAACAGGAACACAGGGAAGAGAGAAATGGAGAATTTTCAAAAAGAACCAAATAGAACTTCTAGAGATAAAATATATATATAATATCTGAAATGAAAATTTCACTGGATGAGATAAGCACTGCAGAAAAAAAGAAACCAGTGAACTTGAAGACACAGCAATATAATCTAGTCAAAATGAGTTCAGAGAGAAAAAGATGACTGTGAGACAAAGGAAGAATACTGTTATAAATGTATTACATTATATGAGATGGTATAAAATTATTTGATAGTAGAATGCAATAATAGGCATATTATAACTCCTAGAGCAACCACTAAAATAAGTAAATAAAAAGGTAGAAAAAAGAATAAGCCAATAAAGGAAAAAACCAATAGAGAAGATTAAATGGAATCCCAAAGTAAAATTAATTCAAAGGAATGGTTAATAGAAAATGAACAGCAAAGATGGTAGATTTAAACCTAACCACATTAATATATACATTAAATGTAAATTATCTAAATACTCCAATTAAAAGACAGATTAAAAAAGCAAGACCAAATATATGCTATGAGAATCTCACACTAAAATAAGGAAATAGTTAAAAAATAAAAGGATAGACGATATACCATGCAAACCAAAATCTTAAGAAACAGCCACATTTATATCAGAGAAGATAGAAGACAAGAGAAAAATAGTATCAGAGATGATGAGGGATATTTCATAATTATCAAGGGATCACTTCATTTGGAAGATGGAATAATTCTAAATGTATATGTACATAATACCAGAACTACAAAATACATTAAACAAAAACTGACAGAACTGAGGGGAGAAACAAACAAGCACCCAAAACAGTTGGAGACATCAACACTCCTCCCTCAGTACCTGAAAAGAACAGGTACACTGAAAGTCCACCAAAGATAAAGACTCGAACAGCACTATCAACTGAATTGATGTTTATAGAATATTTCAACCAACAACAGCAAAATACAAACTTTTATACTGCCCATGAAACACTTACCAAGATAGCCCATCTGCTGAACCAGGAATAAGTCTTAACAAATTTAAAAAATTTGAAACTACACATAGTATATTCCCTTAGCACAGTGGGATAATATTAGAAATCAAAACCAAAACGATATGTGGAAAATTCCCAAACATTTAGAAATTTAACAACATCTTCTAAAATAACCTAAGCGCCAGAAATCACAAGGGAAATTAGAAAATACTTTGAAATGAATGAAAATGAAACCTAACCTATCAAAATTTTTGATGCAGCTAACAAGGTGCTTTGAGGAAATTTACAGTCTTCTATGCATATATTAGATGGAAAAGACCTAAAATCAATTATCTAAGCTACCATCGTAAGAGGCTAGAAATTAAACCAAATAAGTAGATAGTTACAAAGTAACAAAGAATAGAAACCAATGAAATAGATAACTGAAAAATAGAGAAACATCAATGAAATCAAAAACAGTTTCTTTGAAAAAGAAATTGACAGACCTCTAACTAGACTGAATGAGAAAAGACAGAAATCCGCAATATTAGGAATGAAAGGGGAAACGTTACTAAAGATTCTACAAATATTAAAAGAACAAGAGACCATTTATGAATGATTTTTTTTAAATTAAGTTATTTATTTATTTATTTTTGGCTGTGTTGGGTCTTCATTGCTGTGCACGGGCTTTCTCTAGTTGCAGCGAGTGGGGGCTACTCTTCGTTGCAGCGCACGGGCTTCTCATTGCAGTGGCTTCTCTTGCTGTGGAGCACAGGCTCTAGGCACACGGGCTTCAGTAGTTGTGGCTCGTGAGCTCTAGAGCTCAGGCTCAGTAGTTGTGGTGCATGGGCTTAGCTGCTCTGTGGCATGTGGGATCTTCCCGGACCAGGGCTCGAACCCGTGTCCCCTGCATTGGCAGGTGGATTCTTAACCACTGCGCCACCAGGGAAGTCCCTATGAATGCTTTTATGTCAATACATTTGACAACTATGATGAAATGAACAAATTCCTTAAAAGACACAGGTTACCAATACTGACTCAGGAAATAACACATAACGCAAATAACACTATATCTATTAAAGAAATTGAATTTGTAATTTAAAATATTCCCACAAAGTAAACTCCGGTCCCCAATGCTTCATTGTAAATCCTATCTAACATACAAAGACAGAAGTAATACAAATCCTACATAAATTCTCCCAGAAAGTAGAGGAGGACACATTTCTCAACTGATTTTTATAGGGTCAGCATTAGATTGATTCCAAAACCAGAAAAAGACATTATGAGAAAACTACACACCAATATCTCTCATAAACATACTTGCAAAAATCTTTAACAAAATAGCAAAATCAAATTCAGCAATATATAAGAAGAAATACAAGGTTGATTTTACATTTAAAAAAATCAATGTTATTAACTATATTAACAGAATAAAGGAGAAAAACAATATAATCCTCTCAATAGAGAAAAAATACTTAATAAATTTCAACACACATTCATAATAGAAACTTCAGAAAACTCAGAATGGAAAAGAACTACCATTTGATAAAGGGCATCTGTAAAATACTGACATAATAATAAATAATAAATGTTCTGTTCAACATTATACTGGAGATCATAGCTATACGGAGGCACAAAAAAGAAATGAAAAGCATAAAGATGGGAAAGGAAGAAGTTAAAATGTCTTTATTTACAGGAGACAAAATTATTTACATAGAAAATCCTAAGGCGTCTACAAACTATATAGTGATTTCAGCAAGACTGTAGAACTTGTGTTCATTATACATATTATCTATTGTATTTCTATATCAACAAACAACTAGAAATTTTAAAACTTTTAAATACCATTATAAGAGCATTAAACAAAATTAAATACCTGAGTTTATCCCTAACAAAATATGTGTAAGACCTATAAAATGAAAGCTACAAAACAAAGCTAAGACAAATTACAGAAAACTGAAATAAATAAAAATATATAACATAGTCATGAATTGGAAGATTCAAAATTGTTAATATGGCAATTCTTCACAAATTCATCTACACGTTCAATTCAATCTAAATCAAAATCCCAGGGTTTTTTTTTTTTGTAGAAATGTACAAGCTGATTCTAAAATGTATATGAATATCCAAATGAACAGAATAATTAAAATAATTTTGAAAATGAAGAACAAAGTAGGAATACTTACAATACCTGAATTCTAGAGTTAACATTAACTTGCAGCAATCCATATAGTTTGGTAATAGCCTAATGATAATGTATAGAAAACTGGAACTGAACAGAGAATCCAAAAATAGACTATAAAATACTTCGTCAATTAATTTTTAAAAGTGCCATGGTAACTCAATGCAGAAAGAAAATATTTTCAACAAATGTTGCTGAAACAACTGTATATTCATATGGAATAAAAATGAATTTTGCTTTTATATGACACGATTTTATATATGTAAAAATACTAAATGAAAATACATCATAAACCTAAGAGTTGAATGTAAAACTATAAAGCTTCAAGAAGAAAACAGGGAAAAGTTTTTATGACTTTAGAATAGGCAAAGATTCAAAAGCATGAACCATAAAAAAAAAAAAGAAATACAGAAACAGTCACCTGATAAACCATACTTTATCAAAATTTAAAACGTCTGCTGTTTTAAAAACATCATTATAGGGACTTCCCTGGTGGTCTAGTGGGTAAGACTCCACGCTCCCAATGCAGGGGGCCTGGGTTCGATCCTTGGTCAGGGAACTAGATCCTGCATGCATGCCACAACTAAGAGTCCACATGCCACAACTAAGAAACCCACATGCTGCAACTAAAGATCCCGTGTGCCGCAACTAAGACCCAGCACAGCCAAAATAAATAAATAAATAATTTTTTTAAAAGTCAACAAACAAAAATAATTGCATTTCAAAAAACAATCATTATAAAAATTAAATGGCCAATAATTACATTAAATGATTAAAACCACAAGATACCATTTCACACTCATTAAGTGGCTAAATTTAGAAAGATTGACAATTCTAAATATTGATGAGGATGTACAGCTGTGGTGCCTAAATACTGGTGAGGATGTAGAGCTGCACTGATTCACCTTCTAATACAGTAGCCACTAGCCACATGTAGCCATTTAAATTTAAATTGATAAACTGAATAAAATAAAAAATTCACTTCCTCAGATGTACTAGCCATATTTCAACTGCTCAAGAGCCACATGTGGCTAGTGGTTACAGTATTGGACAGTGCTGATATAGAACATTTTCATTCTTGCAGAAAGTTCTATAGGATAACATTAATTTAGAACATCTGAAATGTTCACACATTGCTGGTAGGTATGTAAAATTTTACCACCACTTTAAAAAAGTTTGACACCTTCTTTGAAAGTTGAACAAAACTTACCATATAACCCAACAATTCCACTCCTAGGTATTTACCCAGCAGGGTTGGTGTCATTAGAGTGGGGAGCTGGAACTTCCACTCCTGCCAAGAAGTACAGCAGTCTCCTCCCCAGATGTCAATGGAGGGTAAGTGGGACTCTGAACTTATACTTCTAGGTGGCAATAATGAGGCAGCACCCTTTTACCCTGGCAGGGAAGTATCAAAAGAGACCTGCTAAATTGATATAAAATATAAAGTCTCATGACATAATACCCAAAATGTTCAGGTTTTAACTGAAAACCACTTATCATACCAAAAATCAGGAAAACCTCAACATGAATGAGAAAAGACAAACAATGGATGCCAATACCAAGATGACATATTAAAGCAGCCATAATAAAATGCTTCAATGAGAATTTTTAAGTGAGACAACACACTGGAAACAAATGAAAAATACAAAGTCTAAGAAACAGAAGGTCTCAGCAAAGAAATAGAAGATACAAAGAATAAAATTACAGAACTGAAATTATAATAACTGAAATTAAAAAGCCAATGGATGGGCTAAACAGGAGAATGGTGGGGACAGAAGAAAGAATCAGTGAACTAGAAGATAAAACAATAGAAGTTACCCAATCTAAGTAACAAAAGACATAGACTGAATACAAATGGACAGAGCTTCAGGGAGCTGTGAAATTATAACAAAAGATCCAACATTCATGTCATCAGTCTTGGAAGTTAGAGGAGAAAAAGGGTAGGGCTGAAAAAATATTGGAAAAAATATGGTCGAAAAAAGTTTCCCAAATTTGGCAAAAGACATAAACCTAAAGATTCAAGAAGCTGAACAAATCTCAAACAGCATAAATCCAGAGAAATCCACACCAAGACATACAATAGTCAAATTTCTGAAAACTAAAGACAGTGAAAAAATCTTAAAAGCAGCAAGAGAGAAATGATCCTTTACCTACAGGGGAAAACCAATTTGACTATCAGTGGATTTCTCATAAAAAGCTATAAAGGTCAGAAGGAAGTGGCACAATCTTTTTCAGGTGCTGAAAGAAAAAGAACTGTCAACCCAGAATTTTTCCTCCAGAAAAATATCCTTAAGGAATGAAGAGAAAATCAACATATTCTTAGATAAAGGAAAGATAAGAGAATTTATTGCTAGCAGACTTGCCCTAAAAGAATGGATAAAGAAAGTTCTCTAAATAGAAAGGGAATGAAAAAAGATGGAATCTTGGAACATCAGGAAGAAGGCCAAAAAGAGTAAAAATATGGATACATACAGTAAGAGTTCTTCTCCTCTTGTCTTCCAAATTATGTCTGACTGTTTAAGCAAAAATTATAATACTGTCTGATATGGTTCACAATGTATGTAAAGGAAATATTTAAAACAAGTACATATAAAATATATGTATGCATGCATATAATATACACCTATAAATAATACATCTACACATAAAAATATTAATTAAGTGAGGGAGGATAAAGGAACTAAAGGAAGGTAAGGGTTCTACACTTTGCTTGAAGTAGTAAAAGGTAGCAGTGCCAGTGGTACTGTGGTACAGGAGACTGTGATCTGTTATAAATATACAATGTAATATCTAGAGCAATGATGAAAAAGTTATACAAAGAAATACATTTTAAAACACTATAGTAAATCAACATGGAATTCTAAAAAGTATTCAAGTAACCCACAGGAAAGCAGGAAAAGGAAAAGAGAAATGAAAAGAGGAAACAAACAGAAAACAAAAAATTAAATGGCAGACTTATTATGTCTTAACATATCAATAATTACCTTTATTAGCAACAGACCCAAACTGGAAACAACTAAAATGTCCTACAATAGGTGAATTGTTAAACAAATTGTGGTACATCTATACCATGAAACATACTAAATCAGCAATAAAAAGGAATGAACACGCCACAATTTGGGTGGATCTCAAGGGCATTATGCTAAATGGAAATAGCCAATCTCAAAGTTTATATATATACTATATGATTCCATTTTTATGACATTCTTGAAATGACAAAATTATAGAGATGGGTAACAGATTAGTGGTTTCCAGGGGTGAAGGGTGGTCGAGAGGAGGGTGTGTGTGTGTGTGTGTGTGTGTGTGTGTGTGTGTGTGTGTGTGTGTGTGTGTGTGTGTGTGTGTGTGTGTGTGTGTGTGTGGGTGTGTGTGTGTCTATAAAGGGACAGAAGGAGGGAAATCTTTCTGGTGAGATTGCAGTCTTGGTTACACGAATGTACACATGTGATAAAATGCCAAAGAACTATTATTCACTTTATATCAATATCAATTTCTTGATTTTGGTATTATTATTCTATGGTTATATAAGATGCAACTAATAGGAGAAACTGGGTGAATGGTACAGGGGACATCTCTGTACGGTACTATCTTTGCAACTTCCTGCGAATCTATAATTATTTCAAAGTACGAAGTGAATTACCTTTGTGAATACTTTAGGAGCTCACTATTGGGGTCCCTATAATATGTATAAATAAAATTTTTTCCTTTTCTCTTTAAAAAAACGATCACAACAGCTTTATTCATAATAGCTAAAACCTGGAAACAACTCAAATGTTCATTAACAGGTGAATGACTAAACAAATGGTTATGTAGTTGTACATGGAACACTACTCATAAATTAAAAAAAAAATAAACCACTATACGCACAACATGGATGAATCTCAAAAATATTAAGCTGAGAGAAAGAAGCCACACACAAAAGAGTTCACAGTGAACAGTTCCATTTATACAACATTCTGGAATAGGCAAAACTAAGGTGATCAGTAGTTGCTAGGGCTTAAATGTAGGTAGAGGTTTTGAACAAAAAGGGACAGTTTGAAGTTTTCTGGGGTGATGGGTCTACCTGTATCCTGTTTGTAGCAGTAGTTTACATGGATCTATACATCTGTTAAAGCTCACAGAACTAATAAAAAAGTAAATTTTACTGTATGTAGAAATTTAAAACAACAATAATAAAAACCATCATTTCCCATCACAGCTTTTAAGCCCCATCTTCAATTATTTGATAGATAAGAGTAGAGTTGAACCTTGAACAACGTTAGTTTGAACGGCCTGGGTCCACTTACATGCAGATATTTTTTAATACTAAATTCAATACTCAGTATTTTTCAGTACTACATGGTCCATGGTTGGTTGAATCCGTGGATGTGGAAGAAATGGAGATACAGAGGGCTGACTATAAATGACACCTGGATCAACCCCTCTGTTATTCAAGGGTGAGCTGTATCCTACTCCTACTACTGTCACTACCTAGTTGGTGCTGAGTAAGTAATTTACCCTCTAACCCTTGGTTTCTCTTTGTAAAATGAAAGGAAATAATTAAATGATCTGTAAAGCTTATTCCTATTCTAAAACCTATTCCTATTCCATGCTTCTGTTAAATTTGTATTATCTCAGAATTAATAAGGAACACAAAATATTTCTATGCACTCAAGCGGATTCTATAATCTTGCTTCAGACAGTTCGGGCTGGCTTTCAATATTCTCTGCTATTGGTTTTCTGTGATCTTTTTATGGACTCTTAATGTCTGACCTTAGTTACTAGCTTTGAGTAGATGACTCAGACTATATGGGCTATACAAGATTTCTATTCCCTTTATCACATCAGACCTTCTCTATATTTTGCTTTTAAAAAGTCTGTGAACCAGTATTCATGCTAGAAAAATGACACCTGCTATTTTTAATTTTATAAGACATGTGGTTTTGGCATTACTGGAAAAGAGAAAGTAAGCCACTTTAAATGGTTTCACTCAATATAATAAAGTACTTTTTTTTTTTAACCTGCAGGGAAAATCTGCAGTTCCCCAAATCTCTTACAATCCTTCATATCTCCTGTAGAAGACCTGCAGACTAGCAACATCTCAGACTACCAAGTCTTGTATTGAAATGTTCTGTTCCTATATAAGAATGAGCAAAGCCAGCAAGGGAATTCATACAATTTTAATTTCAAATTCAGTGTTCATAGAAAACCCTGGTTGCAATCCCAAATGGCCTTTGGTTTAAATTTTTTTTTTTTTTGGAGATGGGGTTTCATAAAAGAAATAAGACAAGAACAAATGATTATCTATTTCAACAACACTCTCAATTACATCCAACAGAATAATTTTTGAATACTTATAAAAATCATCCAATCTTCTCACTTTGAGAAGTAAGAAAAATAAAAGTGGCATGTATATATGCCAACAAATATTCCATTAACTATACTTGCTTGATACTATTTTTCTCTGATAAATCCAAATAATCAGGCAACTACAGATGAACTGATAATACAAATGTAGGCCAACTGATTCTGTTACTCCTTTATCATCTACACTTTTTTTTAAAAAAATATGAATCAATTCATTTAATTCTTTAAAATACATACTAAGATATAAAATAAGCCCTGAGCTACATATAACTGTTAAATAGCAGTACATTTGGAAAAGGAAAACTAATCAGTATTTCCTTGTAACTCCACTGTCATGTTAACCTTTAAGAAGGAAGCTGCAAATCTAAGTTTATTTCATTTCCTCAGTGTTGAGACCACACATGCAAACACACATACATATACACACACACACACAAACCAACATCTCTGTATTTCCCTCACTGCCATTCTTAGATTTACTGAAGATGACATTGAAAAGGATCTGAGAGTTCCTCAAATTTCCATACATCTATTAAGAACTTATCTCATTCTTAGAAAGTACCCTGGTACAGAAACTAAACCCCATACAAAAAAGCAAATCTACTGATATATTAATACTGAATCAATCTCCTGGCAGAACATTTTATTTAGTGCTACCAAAGTTGTAAACAAGACTGAAAAAAAAAATGTTTCAACAATTTCTTTATAGAAGTAGTTTTATAAAAAATTAAAAGGCTTAATGTATGAACCCATGTCTTCTGAACTACTGGTGTACTGCGGGAATGTTTTAAAATGAATGAGGCACCATCCAGGAAGCCTGGCTCTTTAACCCTAAAGCCAAACAAGGGGAACTCAAAAATCACAGAAAAAAAAAAAAAAAATAGCCCAATCACTTTAAAAAATTCTAAGTGCTCAGCTCAATATCATAACTTTATTATGACCACTAAATCACAGCTGGCCAATGAGAAGCTGATTGTAGTCCTTAAAACTCACTGTAGTCTGGGTAAGCAAGACAGTCATATTAAAATAGGCACAATTCAGTAAAAAACTGTTTATGTCAGGTGTTTAAAGTTTCCAGGAGACTAGCTCTTGAGTTATCTCAAAACAAAAACTAAATATCAACTACTGTGAAGTGGCCTTTTCATATTTTCCTTTAAAGAGCTTTAAAAGCAGTGGTTGAAAAAACCCTTGCACATGTTTTGAGGCCAGATTCAAAACTGAGAACTAAAGACCAGTCTATTCAAGTTTTCCTCAAATGCCATTTCCCTGAGTTCCATGGACCTGATGACGTTAGAATGAGAGCTGGCTGCGAGGCGGGGCTCTGTAGGGAAGGACATGTGGAAGAAACGTCAGCGAACAGGGCAAAAGAATCTTTAAAATTCTCTTAAGGAAGAAAGACTTTAGGAAAAACATTTTTCTTCTCTAATTTAAGTCAAATCTTACACTGTTGCTTTCAATTTTGTTGTGTACCTATTCCATCCTTTATTGTTTTATTTGATTAGAAACATATGGAAGATCCTCCTTCCATTTATTAGTTCTATAGAATATAGTTTATAGTTTATAAAAAACTTTAATACAGAATAAAAATAGAAATTTTATTAATGACCGAATTTTCATATCCACAGAGAAAGCACCATCACATCATGTAATCTAGAAAATGACCTTCTTTTAAAGGAAGGAAAATTGGGGGTCAAGACTGTAAAAGAATAACTGCTAACATCCATATTCTAGTTTTAAGATAATTTTCTTTCCAATTAAAAAAATACATATTATTTACAGAAAGCTACCAAGGTAAAGCAATTTGTTGTGCTGCACAGCAGGATCACTGGCATGGGGACAGTTAATGTTTCCACAGCTACAGAGTGGAAATAGGAAAGAAAATTGAGTTCACATCACTAAAGGCAATGAAATAATTAAATAATTTCGTGTAAAATTTAGCTTCCCACAGGTATTTGTTCGTTTGTCTTATATCCTTTTGCATTAACTGTCTTAAGTTCTCCTTAGCTCATCTACAATTTACAAGTACTTTATTACGAAGTAGGTTTCTCTATGAATTATCAATACTCTGTTGAGGATAAAGCAATTCAAACAGTACACTACTGATAAACACAAAAATACTAAAAGTCAATTATACCTACTCCTAATCCAGGAATAAATGAAAACAAATATTAAATCAACTTGTAGACCCTAGTTTTTGCCCCCTTCTTTCCCTCTTTGTTTCTGCTATTTATACTGCTGTAGTCATTACTACTTTTACACTAGGGAATGTTTCTTTTTCCTGCTTGGATTTGTTTCATAAATCACTGAATTCTCACTTTCTCCCACAATAGGACTTCATCACAAAGATGTAATTAATCCCACTAAAGCAAGGAAACATGGCAAACTTTAGGTTGACAGTCAGTCATTTAGTTTAGGCTCAGCTATGTGACCCTAGACCAATTCAATTGCTCATCTGTACAATGATGATGATGATATTTAATCCACAAGATTGTGGTGAAGCTTGTATGAGATTAATGTATGTGAAAGAGCTTTGGATGTTTAAAGTGTCATACAAATGTAAGGGTCTCAGTTTCTTCATCTATCATATAGGAGGATTCAGTTAGGTGATCTCTAAAGACTTCTCATCTCTAAAAAGTCTTTGATATTTACATATGAATCACATTAAAAAATCTACTTACTCTTGGGATAATTTCATAGTTGTAAGAGACTCAGGGAACAATTAACTCAACCTTCTCATCTCACAAAATGAGTCCAAAAGCAGGCTAAGAGACTGGCAGATCACATAAGTCAGTAGGAAAGTTGGGAGTAGGAAGGACTCAGACCTGACTCTCACCTCAACATCCTTTCTATCATGTGATGTTGTTCACTATTTTGTGAATTTAAACTCTCTCTTCACCACAGCTTAAACAATTATCTTTACAAACAGATTACAATGAAAAGCTTATTAAGAAAATGTGAATATTACTCTGGTGAAGATGACTTAACTATTAACAGTCCAGTTAAGAATGTTTACAAATGTCACTAATAGCAAAAGGAGCTTAGATCAAACTGTCCAGCTATTCAGTTGGTTTGTGTGATATTCAATTTTAAGTCAATAGGTATAATGTAAACCCTACCTAACCTTTCACAGTACAGCATTTTAATTCTGCTTTTGTTACTTACTAGCTATGTGATTTTGGGCAATTTATTTCTCTGAGCTTCAGTCTCTTCCTCTTTCTTTAAAACAGGGATAATACCAAGTATGTCACCTGGCTGTTGTGAATTAAATGATCTAGCTCATGTTAAGACACTATGACAGTGTCTGGCACATACTAAGTGCTCTACAAATATTAGTTTCCTTCTCTAATCTTCTAAACTTTAGGAGAATAGAGACTGTTTCCTCTCCTTTTACTTTATCAGAAATATTTATTAAATTAAATATATGGGGTCCTGGTCCTCAACTTCAGTTATAAGCAATTGTACAACTAAACCTAAATAAAATGAGGAGCAGTGTGACAAAATGGAAGGCAAATGGGGTTTGGAGACAACAAATCTGAGTTTGAATCCTTGTCTGACTATCTAGTAGCTTTTTATCTTGAGCAATTTATCAGACCTCTCAAGCTTCTTATCTGAAAATGTGACTTTTATCTAGCTTTTTATGATTCTGTTGTTCATATTAACAGACATTACAAATACCTAGAAAGGGGCCTATCTTATTCATCTTTGTCTCTTCCATACTAAGGCAAAGTTCAAAATTATAAGTTCTGCTGTTGGAATAAGGCAGGAGATTGAAAAAAAAAAAAAGAGAGATTCAAGATTAGAATAAATGTGTTACATTAAGAAAAGAAAAAGTACAAACCCAGTTTAACTGGCACCAACTCTAGGCATTATGTCATTGCTTCCTTTTCTTTCCTGAGGAATGGACCTCAAATATTCTTTTCCTACAGGAAGAGCAAAGTGGGGAATGTTTATTAGTGAAGGTCATTTGACTCACACTTTAAAACTGAGCATTTTAAAATTTACCATAACGAAGTGAGAGAGTGGCATGGACATATATATACCACCAAATGTAAAACAGATAGCTAGTGGGAAGCAGCCACATAGCACAGGGAGATCAGCTCGGTGCTTTGTGACCACCTAGAGGGTTGGGATAGGGAGGGTGGGAGGGAGACACAAGAGGGAGGAGATATGGGGATATATGTATATGTATAGCTGATTCACTTTGTTACAAAGCAGAAACTAACACACCAATGTAAAGCAATTATACTCCAATAAAGATGTTAAAAAATAAAATAAAATAAAATTTACCATAAGACAGTACTTACCGTAAGCCAATACTCATTCTATTTAATGGACTTGTTTTTAAGAGATAAAATAACCAAGAGGTGTTTTACTTTAGAAAATACTACAGGTCTAAATAGCCAAAAAGTAACCTTACCTCAAAAATTACTTTCAATGAATAACAATACTTTGTTAAAGATGACTTAAACTACTCAGAAAAGGATTCCACAAAGCACTGTAGTTCATTACAGTATGCAAAAATACTTCTAGAGCTATACTTAATCTTTTGAGTGAAGGGTGAGTGGTGAGGTGTACACAACTATGAGAATCTGATGAAAGCTATGAATTGATGCCCAGAAAAATGCACATACATGCATCAAATTTTGCATATAATTTTAGTTGAGTCATGAAACACAGACATTATCCTATAGATCTCTAAAACCTGTTAGCAGACGCTAAGCAACCTCTGTTTTTGAGTTTTTCAAAATAATGGACTTACAGGATTTTAGAACCTTAAGCAATTTAGCAGTCATCTAATGCAAACTGCTAATAGAAAAATGAAAAATAGTCCCCCAGAAAGTTAAAAAGAATTAGGTAAAGCCTCACTGCACTCAGGAACAGAGAGGTGTCCAACTACCATGCTAATCCACATAAGACTGACAGTACAGAATTTAGTATAAATCAGTGCCTTTGGGTCAGAGTAATTATCACAACAGAACCAGAATTGACTTTCAAGTGGTCATTTGGTCTAAACACATAATAGATCATCATTGATGGTTAAGAAAATGAAATTTGGACATGTGAAAAAGTTGATCAAGTCATTTAATCTTTCTTATCCTCAGGTTCTTCAAAACAAAATGGAAATAATAAAACCTACCTTTGTAGGATTATTTTAAGGATAAAATCTGATAACATGTATGAAGTATCTAACACAGTGCCTAGGTACATAATAGGTGTTCATGAAATGATATGAATTTTAAAATATTTCTTGTCAAGTCATGGAATTGGGTAAAATATGAAATAAAATCTCAAAGTAAATGAGATGCTTTCCAGCTAAACAAAATAACTAGCAAACATTTACTGAGTATCTATACTATATTATTCAAGATGTTACCAAGGATACAAAAAGGATAAAGTTGTCCTCCTTTCAAGGGAAACTAGGCAAAGACAGAGCTTTTTTCCTTCTCAGTTTCCTTCTTGGGTTCCTTTTTCATTTCCCCTCAGGGCTCAGCTTTTTGCCCACTTCATACTCTACCCATATTCTCTGTACTCCCACCAGGACTGAGAGGACCCTCACATGAATACCTCTAATCCTGACCTTTCACCTGAGCATCAGACTCCTATATCTTGTTGTCTTCTGTATGTTTCCATCTGAAAGTACCATAGGTAAAATACATTAAAAACTTTTCCTAACATCTATTCCTTCTTTAAATTCCCTGCTATAGTTATTAACAGCCACTTAGACACTCAAATCAAAGTCCGACGGTAATCTCACATTTCACCAATCACTTTAAATGTCTGATTCATTTCTACTCTAAACACTTTCCGTGTCTATGTCCTCAATTCATCCCTATTCATAGTATCTAAATCCAGGGCATTATCTCTCAATATGACCAAATCAGTAATCTAACTGGTCTACCCACCTCTACTCTTACCCTACTTCAAAATCATTTACCACACGCCCGCCAAAATGATCACTCTAAAATGAAAATCTTGCCACACCATGAGTATGTCAAACCCTTCAATAGCTATCTATTATCCACAGAATAAAGTCCAAGTTCACCCAAAAAATAAATGCCGAAGTATGACATATAAAGTCCTCAATGACCTGGCTCATGCCTATCTCTTCAGCTTCATTTCCTATCTCCCACTTCATCACACTACAGCCATACTGAACTATTTGTCAAGCTTCATGCTGTTCTCTTTGTCGATATAAACTTACACTCCTTCCATGAATAGGAAATTCTTACTTGTTCTTCAAGATTCAGGTCCAAGATCATCTTCTCTGGGAAGGCTCCAGAGTATACTTCCCTACCCCACCAAGCTCACACATTATCACAACGAGCACTCAGGAGATATTTGTTAAACTGAACTGAAACTAAGCAAACTAACAACAAACAGCAAATAATTTATACATGTCAAGCCAGTGAGAAGGGCAACTAGATGGATTTCAGTGTTTCTTTGGAAAAAAGTCTTGATCTAGGGATACGAGGAGTAATAGTTCAGATTGTTGAAGAAAGGAAATTAAAGTATTTGAGTGAGTAAAACAGAGATGGAAATGGACACATTTAGAGGAGACGTGTAAGACAAGACTGGAGGGATAGTAAACAGCAGATATAAACTCACGAATGTAGCCATCCATATAAAAAGATTTAGAGACACAACCAATACATCACCAAAGATTTTTTTAAACAGTTTTCTCTGAAACTATATGATGTAGTTGCCATTTACAGACACTACCCTCTACTTCAATTAGAGAGATATTAGTTTAGAAAGATGTTTTCATCTTTTAGTTAATCTCTTGCATTTTTATAAGTTTGAGGAGGTACTCTCACTTAATTAGCATGTACTGAAGAACTTTACATAAAATCCTGAAATTATAACATATCTCTATATGGCACAATAGTTTACTGAAATTGGAATAAGGTAACACAGACTCTCTCTCTTTCAGTTAGTTCAAGGGCTAGTCAATCTCATTAAATAATCTTTAATATTAGAACATTAGGTTGCTCCAAATCAGCAGTGGAAAATGAAAATATAGTAAGCTTAATGCCAATTCACAGAGGAATTCAACTGTAAATATTTTGCTTTCTGAATGCAGAATTAAAGAATATCAATCCTGAAACTTAAATACACTAGTCATAGTACAGAAGAAGAACAGATGTATGAGGTATTCCCATATGTAGAGTGAAGATTAAGGTTATCTACCATGAATAAGAAGAGGAAAAAAATGCTGTTATCCCTGAACTATACTTCATGACACAAAATCTACTGCTTGCAGTAAAAACAGAGAAGACTCACCCTAATATATTAACTAGAAAACCACACAATAGTCAGAAGAGGATCACGTTAGAGGAATAAATAAAACAAGTAAATCAGCCACCCCAAACTGAAGCATCTCTAAGTGGATGTCTGTATCATTGTATCATTGTTATTTTATATACTTGACAATATAGCTGTATAAGATAATAACAACCCTAGGCACGTCTTCTATATCAAGAGGAAAGGTGATTAGAAAACAGATATATGTAAATAAGCACAGAAGCACTTTGGAGCTTAAAAATCATTTGCATGGAGTTGTATGTCTTCTTGTCCTTGACTGTAAATGCCAATTCCCTGCTTTCAGGTTTGCAGACAGTAAAAAGAGAGATACAAAGCTGAATGTTAATTTTCAACATAACACTGATGTTATGTCAGAAGAGATGGGTGATTCTCACTCTCACATCATGCCTGCCATTTTAAAACACCCCTACTGATATGAACTAACATTCATGAATAACAGGTTAAAAAATCCTTTTGAGCTGTTGTATTTAAGCAAACTGACAGATATGAATGCACAAACACTAGTCTTGGATCATGAAATCCCCTCACACATGAACACCACTGTAAAATAAATTTCTCTAAGAGAATAGGGACTGAAAATGTTGCAAGTCTGCTAAAGAGAAAAACATCAAGCTATAAAAGAAACTGGCAGCCTACCAATATGATAGTCACGAACATGTTATGCTCAAGTGTGCTGTAAATGATCATTTAGATGCTGTCAATGTCACCTGTATTTCTTTACTATTCTGTTTTGTGAAAAACCCATTGGCTTAGGGAATATGGAATCATCCACCTGCAAGAGCAAACTGTTTTTGTCTGATATGGATTTATTTTTTCAACAAGAAAAGAGATATATATTTCTGGGGATCATAATCTCAAGCATACATTGGGACTAATGTCTGTACTGTACAAATGTAAGGATTATTCATAAAAGAGTAGATTTTATACACACACAGTCGATTCTTGCTATGTGTGGTAGTTATGTTCTATAAAGTTTCTGTGAACACTGAATTGGTGAATACTGTGCTTCCATTGCTTCTAGGAAATGGGAAACACAGGGTTAGATTCCTGCAAGCCTCTGCTTACAACATTTTGTCAACCTATCAATATGTAAGTTTTTTTTAATGTGTACTTCTGTTTAGAGATACCTTATTTAATATATACTGTTGATTCATTAAAATCGAACTCACAGCCAACAGCACAGCTCATGACTGAACAAAAGCTTATCTAACACACGTATTTTCGCCATTAGGCACATCACAACCTTCTTGTGCTTAAGTACACTACACAGTACTTCAGCACAATATTTGGAGGCCATGTTAAACAGTGAAATCACACCCCAAAAAAGCATAAAAATGTGAAAAACATGGCACTAAGGAGATGGCAAAAAAGATGCTTCTTTATAGTATGTGAGTTGAAACAAGAAGGCAAGATGTCACCTTGCTCAACCTCAGCTGAGAATGTACACATCAGGCACCTCAATTTTTTTGCCACTCTGCCTAGGTCTGCAAATGATTGTGAAAGCACGACAATTACTGATTTGGGAGTTTAAATCTTAGCAAGTAAGTGAATTTGAAAATATGGAATCCATGAATAATGAGGATCAAATGTGTATATATGTTTACATGTGTGTGTGTGTATACGTACACACACATATGAATGATGTGACATATGACATCTGGCAGGAAAGACAAGTTATGGGACTCTCTGGTTTGAGACTCTCCTAAGGTCCAGTCCTATATTTCCTTTTGGCACACCGGATACCTCTACCTGAATGTCCTATCAGCACTTCAAACTTAAAAGACCAAGCTCATCTTCTGCACCTACCCTAAACCTGTCTTCTGCTATATTACTTCTCCAATAATAGCACCATCTCATCTACTCATTGTGACTCTGACTCCCTTCTCCATCCTAGCCAGGGAGCAAATCATGTTGATTCTTCCTCTGAAATATCTCTTAAAGTTATCTCCCCCTGCCCAAGCCCACTACAGTTATCACTAAATGCCTTTCTATCATTTGGACCACTGGCACAGTTTACTGTCTTCCCTCTCTATCTTCTACCCCAGAATCACAGGTGATATTACTGTCACAGGTGATATTACTGTTATTTTTCCAAACCTAATTACACTCTTCACTTTCTGGTACCTATAAGATGAGCCTGAGACTTCTTGGTATGGTATACACATTCTTTTATGACTTGGCACCAAACCATCTTTTTAGACTCACCTACTGACACTCTTCTCTGATAAACTGTATATTCTAGCCATAATAATTTATTTCCCATTATTTGAATATATCATACTTTTTAAAGGCCCTTTATGCATGTTATAAATTTCACTAGCAATCCTCTTTCTTCCATTTTCTACTTGCCCTTAAGGCTTCTGCTGATGGCACCTCCTCTGTGAAGTCTTTCCTAATAAGCCTCTACCTCCACCTCAGGCCAAGTCAGTCAGTCTTACCTGTTCTTCCACAGTATTTTCACATACTTCTATCACAGAATTCCTTAAGTTAAGTTCTAATTATTAACAGAGAAAGTGCGAGAATGCACAAGGTTGGCCAATTACTATTATAGTTAGGTGGTGATGGGGATTCATTATACCACTGTGTACCATAGTGTGTATGTTAAATGTCCATTAAAGGAAAGCTAAAAAATTGAGGGCGGGGGTGGGGGGAGGAAGGGGGAGGGAAGAAGGGAAGGTGGGAGGGAGGGAGGGAGAGAATTTGTCTACAAATAATCGAAAACCTGACTTATGTGTGACTTAAACAAATAGGGTACTAATTTTTTCCCCCCACATAAGAAGTCCAGAGATAGGTAGTCAAGGGTTGGTATAGAGGCTCAAGAAGGTCATCAAAGACCAAGGCTCTTTCTATCTTTTTGCTCCATTAATTGTGTTGATTTGCTGCTTCAAAGTTGTTTGCTATACATGCAGGCATTACCTCTGCATTCAAGGCAAGAAAAAGGACAGTGTCAGTCACACCTTTACCTCTTCAATAGAAAAAACAAAAGCTTTTTTCGGTGCCCTCAGCAAACTCAGCTTATATCACATTGTCTATGGCTGTCCAACAGTGCCTTAATGGCCTGATCTCCTTGAGGGCAGAGACAATTTTATTTTAGCAACCAATCCAGTACCTAGCACATAGAGGTTCTCTGTAATTAATGAATGTATGAGTCTAATAAAGGAAACAGTGGCAAGTATCATAACACAAACTCTGCTTTCCTAATTTTCTTTTTGTTAAATAATATAATAAAAGGTGCTCTAAAAATTACCAGTGCTATACAAATAAGGGATTACTACTATTACAGTAGTTTGACATCTATAATCATGAAATATTTTACAATTATTGCTCTCTCCGTAGAGTACCAAACAGAGGATTAGTAAGTCAAGAGACCTGAATTTTTGTCCAAGCAAAACACTGAATCTTGATGAACCTCAGTTTACCTAAAAAATAATGTTTATTTCCCAGGGTTGCTCTGAGGATAAAGTAAACATAAATAATATGAATGCACACTAAAATATATAAAACACTATAAACACATGCATTATAAAAATAATGGTTCTGTTAAGTCTTGAGAGGAAACTTACAGTTCTTATGTAGTATGCATAGAGTTATATACCATCTGGCACACCAATAATATCAATTGAAACTTAAAACACTATCAATATCTGGTATGGATGCTGGGCATTAGTCCATGGGTAGATGAGATTCTGGACTTGCCCCAGTTCTTTCATGACTATAGGGAAGTAAACTAATAACTGTACCTTACATTTACACCTATTAAAGAAAGAATGCTGTATGAAATAAAATTGGTGTCTCAATGCAATTATATAATACACACAATTTGCAAAGCAGGATATGAAAAACAAAATAAACTGGTTAACACAGAACAGATGACATCAAATCCCAATTCATCAATTAATAATTACTACCAGTAAATATGAACAGGGCTTCCCTGGTGGCGCAGTGGTTGAGAGTCTGCCTGCCAATGCAGGGGACACGGGTTCGAGCCCTGGTCTGGGAAGATCCCACATGCCGTGGAGCAGCTGAGCCCGTGCGCCACAATTACTGAGCCTGCGCGTCTGGAGCCTATGCTCCGCAACAAGAGAGGCCGCGATACTGAGAGGCCCGCGCACCGCGATTAAGAGTGGCCCCCGCTTGCCGCAACTAGAGAAAGCCCTCGCACAGAAACGAAGACCCAGCACAGTCATAAATAAATAAATAAAAAAGTAAATATGAACAGTATTAAAGTATGCCAAGGTCCTAAAGCACTTCTAAGTTAAGGCAAGTGAGACTTAAAACAGTAGAAACATTGAATACTAATTTTCCTCTGGCTTTAATAACCCTGACTGAGCTGATAAAGAATACCCCTCAAGGTGACCTTATAGTTCATACATACAGGCAACACTGGTGGTCAGAACTATTTCCGATAAATGATAATCTCAGTGGCCTGTTTTCCAGGTCTTTATTAAGCTGTATATTTCCTCATATGTAAGAATGTTATATTAAAATAAGCATTGCGTATATATAACAAAAAAGAGGCCAATACTAAAGAAGAGAAAAATGACAGTTCTAAATCAATAAAGTCTCCACAGAATATTATAGTAAGAACTGATGCATCTTCACTTTTATTGGATTTGGAGACAACAGCTGCTTTGAAGAAAAACAGTCTTCTGTCAAGTCTGTTTAATTAACTCTCACTTCTCAAACATTCAAATACCTTAACCTTATTATTAAAGGCTTACCATTTCCTAATTCATTTAAGCAGAAACTATTCTCTGTGTAGGTTACCATGGAATTATTTAATACTGGAAACTGACTCATCTTACTACAAAAAACTGCATCAAGACATAGGCCAGTAAATTCCAGCAGAGCACTGCATAAAGCATCATTAGGTCATAAACAGAACTGAAAAATTCTAAGAGTGGATCAGACTTCTTACTGTACAGTTACGCCCACAGGAGGAACATCTATTTCAGTAAGAGACCAAAATGTTAGAATGGTAAGAATGAGTTTATGTTTTACAGCTGTAACTACCCAGTTTCAACTACTTTGATTCTTGTTTTTAAACAGGGAGAAACACAAGGTTTCTCTTCCTGTTTTATGTGCATACATAGCTTTATCAGCTAAAACTTCAACAGGGAATACTTCTCCAATTAGAATTTAGAAGTACCTGATATAAGCAATAAATTATTTGTCAATGTTTGTAAAAATAAAAGTTATAAGTGATATGTTTACAATGAGGAACTATTTAAAATATTTAACTTTGCAAATGGAGGAGGAAATATATTAACTTAAAGATTCATTGTTCTTTAAAATACTCATTTTCTCTCATTAAAAAAGAGGATATCATATATTAATAAAAGGTTCAATACAGCAAGAAGATATAACAATTATGAATGTTAACCCACCTATTGATAGACCATCAAAATATATGAAGCAAAAATTGACAAAATTGAAAGGTGAAATAGACAATTCTACAATAGTTGGAAACTTCAATATCCCACTCACAATAATGGACAGAACGACCAGATGGAAGAAAGGAAACAGAGGATTTAACATAATAAACCAACTAGATCTAAAAGACAAATACAGAACGCTCTACCCAACAACAGAATACACATACACATTCTTCTCAAGTGTACATGGGACATTTTCCAGGACAGACCATATTTTAGGCCACAAATTAAGTCTCAACAGACTTAGGAAGATAAATATCATACAAAATATCTTTTCTGACCACAACAAGATGAAGTTAGAAACCAACAACAAAAGTGAAACTGGAAAATCCACAAATTTGTGGAAATTAAACAACACACTTTTCAACAACCAACAGATCAAAGAAGAAATCACATGGGAAATTACAAAATCCTTAGGGATGAATGAAAATGAAAGCAAAACATACCCAAACTTATGGAATGCAGGGAAATTTTATAGCTATAAATGCTTACATTAAAAAACAGAAAAGATCTCAAATTAACAACTTAACTTTACAACTTAAGGAACTAGGAAAAGAAGAACAAACTTAACCCAAATCTAGCAGAAAGAAGGAAGTAATAAAGATTAGAGCAGAGATAAATGAAGTAGAGAAGAAGAAAAGAGAAAAATCAATGAACCCAAAAGTTGCTTCTTTAAAAAGATCAACAAAACTGACAAACATTTAGCTAGATGAACGAAGAAAAAAAGAGAGAAGACTCAAATTACTAAAATCAGAAATGGAAGTGGGGACATTCATACCAATTCCACAGAAATAAAAGGGATTATAAGAGTACTACGAACATTTGTATGCAAACAAATTGGATAACCTACCTGAAATGGACAAATTCCTAGAAACACAAAACCTACCAAGACTGAATCACAAAGAAATAGAAAATATGAGTAGACCTATAACTAGTATGGAGATTGAATCAGTAATTTAAAATTTCTCCCAAAAGACAAGCCCTGTGCCTGATGGCTTCACTGCTGAAATCTACCAAACATTTAACGAATAACTAATACTAGTCCTTCTCAAACTTTTCCCAAAAATTGAAGAGGAGGGAATGTTTCCTAACTCATTCTATGAGGCCAGCAGTACCCTGATACCAAAGCCAGACAAAGACACTACAAAAAAGAAAACCACACACCAATATCTCTTAAGAACACTGAAGCAAAAATCGTCCACAAAATAGCAAACCAAGTTCATATTAATCGGATGATATATCATGACCAAGTGGAATTTATTCCTAAAACGCAAGGATGGTTCAACATATGACAATTGATTGATGTAACACATCACATTAATAGAATGAAGGGAAAAAACCATATGATCATCTCAACTGATGCAGAAAAAGCATTTGACAGAACTCAACACCCTTTCACGATAAAAACACTTAACAAACTAAAAATGGAAGGAAATTAACCTCAACATAACAAAAGCCATATATAAAAAAACCCACAGGGAACATCATATTCAATGGTGAAAAACTGAAAGTTTTTCCTCTAAGATCAGGAATAAGTGAAGGATACCAGCTTTTGCCACTTCTATTCAACACAGTACTGGAAGTTCTAGCTAGAGTAATTTAGGCAAGAAAAAGAAATAAAAGGCAACACAAAAATCAGGTGCATTTCTATAAACTGACAATGAACAATCTGAAAAGAAAAATACAAAAACAATTCCATTTATGATAACATCAAAAGGAATAAAATACTTAGGAATTAACCAAAGAGATGAAACACTTGTACACTGAAAACTACAAAAAACATTATTGAACAAAATTAAGGAATAACTAAATAAATGGAAACACATTCCATCTTAATGGATTGGAAAAGTTAGTTGTGTTAGAATGGACATCCAAAAAGCAATCTGGGACTTCCCTGGTGGTGCAGTGGTTAAGAATCCCCCTGCCAATGCAGGGGACACAGGTTCGAGCCCTGGTCCAGGAAGACTCCACATGCCTTGGAACAACTAAGCCCGTGCACCAAAACTACTGAGCCTGCGCTCTAGAGCCCGTGAGCCACAACTACTGAGCCCACGTGCCACAACTACCGAAGCCCGTGCACCTAGAGCCCATGCTCCACAACAAGAGAAGCCACTGCAAAAAGAAACCCGTGCACCACAATGAAGAATAGCCTCTGCTCACCACAACTAGAGAAAAGCCCCCGCGCAGCAACGAAGACCCAATGCAGCCAAAAATAAATAAATAAATAAATTTATTACAAACAAACAAACAAAAAAACCCAAAAAGCAATCTATAGATTCAATGCAATCCTTATCAACATCTCTGACATTTTTTTGCAGAAATAGAAAAAGTCATCCTAAAATTCATTTGAGATCTCAAGGGACTCTGAAGAGCCAAAACAATCTTGAAAAAGAAGAACAAAGCTAGAGGACTTATACTTCCTGGTTTTAAAATTTATTACAATGCTAGTATGGTACTAGCATTAAAACAAGACAAAAAGAACAATGGAGTTTGGTAATTGCAATCATTGTTGCTTTTGTTGTGGTCATCCATGTACAATGCTTGATGTCAGTCTATCTCTTGTAAAAATAAAATACAGCGTGTGTGTGTGTGTGTGTGTGTGTGTGTGTGTGTGAAAAAAAAAAAATCAACGGAACACAATAAAGAGCCCAGATATAAACCTTTGTATATATGGTCAAATGATTTTTGACAAGGGTGCCAAGACGATTCAATGGGGAAAGGACAATCTTTTCAACAAATGGTGCTAGGAAAACTGGATATCCACATGACAAAGAATGATGTTGGACCCTTACCTAACACCATATACAAAAATGAACTCAAAATGGACCAAAGACCTAAATGTAAAACCTAAAACTATAAAACTCATAGAAGAAAAGATAAGGCAAAAGCTTCATAACATTGGATTTTGCAATGATTTCTTGATATAACACCAAAAGCACAGGCAACCAAAGAAAAAATAAACAAATTGGACTTCATGAAAATTTTTAAATTTTGTGCATCAAAAGACACTATCCACAGAGTAAAAAGACAACTCTCAGAGTGGGAGAAAGTATCTACATATTTGCATATCATATATCTGATAAAGGATTAATATCCAGAATATATAGAGAACTCCTAAAGCTCAACAACATAAAACCAAACAACCCAGTTCAAAAATGGGCTAAGGACTCGAAATGACATTTCTCCAAAGATGCCATATAAATGGCCAGTAAACACATGAAAAGAAGTTTAAAGAAGTTTAACATCACTGTTTATTCAGGAAATGAAAATCAATCAAAACTACAATGAGATACCACTTCATATCCATTAGGATGGCTACTATTAAAAAAAAAAGAAAGTAACAAGTGCTGGTGAGGATGTGGAGAAAATGGAACCCTTGTGCACTATTGGTGGGAACTTAAAATGATACAAGCTGCTGTGGAAAACAGTACAGTGGTTCCAGAAAAATTAAAATAGAATATTATCCAGCAATTCCACTTCTGGGTACATACCTGAAAGAATTGAAAGTAAGGTCTTGAAGAGATATTTGTATACCCACATTCATAGCAACACTACTCACAAAAGAAAAAAATGAGAAAGCAACCTAAGTGTCCATTGACAGGTAAATGCGTAAACAAAATGAGGTATATACATACAATGGAATATCATTCAGTCTTAAAAAGGAAGGGTATTCTGCAACATGCTACAACATGGATGAATCTTGAAGACATTATGCTAAGTGAAATAAGCCAGTCACAAAAAGAAAAATACTGTATGATTCCAGTTATATAAGGTACTTAAAGTAGTCAAAATCATAAAGTTGGAAAGCAGAATGATGGTTGCCAGGGGCTGGGTGGGGGAAGGTGAATGGGGAGTTGTTTACTGGGTATAGAGTTTCAGTTTTACAAGATGAAAAGAGTTACAGAGATGGGTGGTGGTGATGGTTCATCAACATTATGAATGTATTTAATACTAACTTTATACCTAAAATGGTTAAGATGGTACATTTTATGCTAAATGTATTTTAGCTCAATTTAAAAAATGGAAAAAATTAAAAGGAGGGTGAGGATGGGGGAGAAGGAGGAATAAATGGGCCACTGGGGAACAAGGAAAATATAAATGTCATCAGGAAGGAGAAAACAGTATAAAAAAGGAAGGAAGAGAGGAAGGAAGGAAGGAAGGAAGGAAGGAAGGAAGGAAGGAAGTGAAGAGGAAGGGAGGGAGGGAAGAAGGAAGGAAGAAAGGAACGCAGGGAGGGAAAGAGAGAAGGGAAGAAGGAATGGACACACACATACACACACCTTGAACTTTGGACCAAAGCACCAGGTACTGCAGCAGAGAGAATGCCCCAGGAGATAATCACTGTCATATTCTGACATCAAGATAAAAATTCCAGCCTAGTCTAAAATAGACAAAATTGGCCTTAATCAGAAGAAATCAGCTGTAAAAACTGCAGATCTGAAAGGTCCAGACTGTGTTCCACTGTCATTCCCAGTTAGGATATCAAATTGAATTTGGAAGAGTTTAGTATGACTTGCGTCTGTTAAAATTCTCAGGGTATACACAGAATGTGAATGCTCCTTGGAGCAGCTGACTTGATGGATGTTATGGGGAAGTATACTTCTGCCATTCACAGGAAAAAGCACATATTTCACAGAACCTACTTAAAATCAACATTTTCACTGCTTCAAATGGTAAGTGAAGTAAAAATTCTAATTTCAAACTCACTCTAAGCTGCAAATAAAAAATGTTCTTATAAACTTCTTTTTACAAGAACAGAAAGGAATGTGTTACTAACACCTGTGACTGCTGTGTCCCTAAAGCATGTGTCACTTCAGCTAACATACGAGCTCATCCTCCTTGGAGAAATTCAATCACTCTGTCAATAGTCCCGGTCAAGCAGGTGAAAATATTTCTCGCGGGATTCTCTTAGTGCAATAAGATGTCTCAACAACTCTTTAAAATCTGTAGGCACATGAAATCTGAGGATAGGATGAAAAAAGAAGAAATGTGCTACGTTTTTACCTCAAAAGTCCCAGTGATACTGCTTTACAAACTACATAAGTCAGTGGGTTCTAAGAATATATGCTTTGTAAATTGTAATGGATAAACAAATAACCAGTAGCATTAATAAAACAGGTATACTAAAAATTTCAGTTACTCCTAACCCTTATTTTTCTGCCTGTGCTAAGTTCCAGATAATTAATATTTGTAAGGAAAACAAATGGACTGAATTTAGATTATTAAAGGAAAAAATGGCTCTTTAGTTCAGATATTTTTAAAAACCCTATAGTTGCTGATTTATTAAGAAATATTAATTTTTAAAAGTTACCCTTTCTTTTTTCATCTACGCCTTTAAATAAAAACAAAATTTATGACAGATTATAGGTTCCCTCTGGAGTTTTGCACAAAAATTTTGCTTACCAATATCTTAATTACAAACCAGGACTACTGCAGGATATTTAAAGCAGGTAATCTAGCTGAAAATCACAAAGAATCCTCGAAGAAAATTTAGCTTAAGAGTACTTGCTGCCTCGTTTCCTTTGGGTACTTCGATGATTGTCCTAAGATAAAGGAGTCTTTCCCTTGTAAAACAGAAAAACTTCCCTGCCATATTCCTCCTTACATTTCACACTGTCCTATTTTGCTATATTTCAGCTCCTACAGGAAATTATTACATGACATGACTGTCATTTCCTATAACCAAGATATCTGTGCACCTGGATGAGCCGACTGCAGAGAGATTTCAGATCTTACAAGCTCAAATATACCAATCTTCTCATAATATTGGCTTGGGGTAGGGCTGGGGAGGATGAGGATAGCTTGAGGAAAAAGAAAACTGCTTGAAAAGAAGGAATTCTGCTATAAACGGCAGAATTTTCTATTTTTCTGGCAGCCACAGGGATATAACAACATAAAAAAAAAGTATGAGCTGGAAAGGATTTCTCCTATGACCTAAGAAAGTAAACTAGGCAATATACCACGTCAATCACTCTAGTTTGCCACCAGCCACTGGCAGCACAGTAGATTTAGTAACATAGGTTTTTAAATATTTTTTAAAATTTATTTTATTTATTCTTTTTTTTTTTTTGGTTGGGTTGGGTCTTCGTTGCTGCGCGTGGCTTTTCTCTAGTTGAGGCGAGCGGGGGCTACTCTTCATTGTGGTGCGCGGGCTTCTCATTGCGGTGGCTTCTCTTGTTGCGGAGCACGGGCTCTAGGTGTGCCGGCTTCAGTAGTTGTGGCACGCAGGCTCAGTAGTTGTGCCTTGCAGGCTCTAGAGCGCAGGCTCAGTAGTTGTGGCACACGGGCTTAGTTGCTCCGTGGCATGTGGGATCCTCCCGGAGGGCTCGAACCCGTGTCCCCTGCACTGGCAGGTGGATTCTTAACCACTGAGCCACCAGGGACGTCCCAGAGGTTTTTAAATGGTAATAGATTTTAAAAGTCTCTTTGAAAATGGGCAGTATTACTGCAGCTATGCTGTATGCTACATTTTAAAAAATTGTGGCAAAGAAAATGAAATTGATCTTGCTGTTTAACGATTAGGTTTTTTCCCTCTACGTGATTTCAATTCAAGATAAACATGAATACCTTCCATTTATATCACATCCCAAATTCTTTACTGAGTAGAAAACAAGAACTGAATAATATGGGTAAGACGTTTCTTCTTTCTCAATGAGAAATTAATGCCAATCTTTTTCAATCTTTTTAGATTATTCAACATTCATTTCACAGCAACATTTATTGAACCTACTATACTCCAGGGACTTCAATCATCCAAAGAACATAAGCACTATATTTTTAAAATTTTAAGGTACTGTTAAACACATGGTTTCCAAGGAGGTAGCTATTTTTATTACATTTTAGGTTTTCAATTTAAAGTTTTTAGGAAAACTCAGCCATTTTAAAATAGTCTAACAACTGTACTGCTGTCAGAGATTCTAGCATTTTAAACTAGACAAATATGGAACAAAGATATATTGTTGGTTTACATGTTGATTACATATTGAACTAGCAACATAAGAGAGAACAAACATTTTCAGCAATTTTGGGGGAATAAAAATCACAGTATTTCAGGTCAAGTCACAGAAATTTGCCCTCTGACCATTTTTATTATTAATGGAAAAAGTCCTATGGTTTCTTTTGTTATCTTTAATTCCAACTTTAAGGAGACCCAGTAATTGTCCCGTATGATATTTCTTACCTAGGCTGATTGCTGGGTGGAATATAATGGATTAAATGGTCCTTTAAAAATTATTCTTTCTTAAAACTCTTAATTCAAACTGCGTAATAGGAAACCACATGCCTCAGATATCAAGGATCATGGTTTAGGATAGCAGAATGGTATAGTCCAAATTATTCTATCAATTCTACCTCAAAATTTCATTCTTTTCCTCATCACTGGTAGCTTCTCCTCAGTCAATGTTTTTTCCATACCTCCAAAAAACTGTCCCTCCTCTTTGTTTCCCTGGTTTTAGCAGGGCCCACTGGAAGTTAAACTTCCATCCTTCTGGACAGCACCTAGGCAGAACACGACAGCACAAAGTGGTGCTAGGTGGCACCTCGATTCCCCTCCTTCCCTAACCCCTGTGCCAGCGGGACCCAGCAGGAAGCTAAACTTCCACTCCCACCCTTGGTAATGAGGAAGGCCAATGAAAAGCTTTAACTACCAAAATGCATTCAATATAAAGTTTCCAAGGCAATTTATAAATTGTTTTTCTTACAAAAAATTCTCTCCATGAGCTCTTACTTCTAGAACTGATACCTGATCATCTTAGTATTTCCTTTAATGTCTGCAATTTTCCTCTAGGTCTGGAAATCTTTAATTGATCAGAGCTATTCTGAATAAATTCCTCCTCTCATCCTCTTAACCCACATTGTCTCTTATCAAAAGTTTTTAAAGACAATTTTTTTAAAATTTCAGAAAGTTTCAAGAACAGTATGAAGAACTTTTTTTTCCTGAACCATTTGAGAGTTGCTGACATTATGTCCCATCATCCCTGAAAACTCAGGTTTATAATTCCTCCAATAAAGACATTCTCCCAAATATCCATGATACAATCATCAAAATCAACAAATTAACGATATGTTACCACATTGTAATCTATCTTCCCTACTGAAGTTTCACCAATCATCCCATTAATGTCTTTTTTTTTTAAATTTTGGAGTATAGTTGCTTTACAGTATTTTGTTAGTTTATACTGTACAGCAAAGTGAATCAGCTATACGTATACATATACCCCCTCTTTTTTGGATTTCCTTCTCATTTAGGTCACCACAGAGCATTGAGTAGAGTTCCCTGTGCTATACAGTAGGTTCTCATCAGTTATCTATTTTATACATAGTATCAACAGTGTATATATGTCAATCCCAATCTCCCAATTCATCCCCCCTCTTCCCCCTTGGTATCCATATGTTTGTTCTCTATGTCTGTGTCTCTATTTCTGCTTTGTAAATAAGATCGTCTATACCATTTTTTTCAGATTCCATATATATGTGTTAATATAAGATTTTTTTTTTCTCTTTCCGACTTACTTCACTCTGTATGATAGTCTCTAGGTCCATCCATGTCTCTACAAATGACCCAATTTCGTTCCTTTTTATGGCTGAGTAATATTCCATTTTATATATGTACCCATCTTCTTTATCCATTCCTCTGTTGATGGACATTTAGATTGCATTAATGTCTTTTGTAGCAAAGGGATCAGATCTAGTATCATGAGTTGCATTTAATTTTCATGTTTCTGTATTGTCTAAATCTGGAATAGTTCTTAACTTTTTCCTTGACTTTCATAAACTTTAAAAATTTGAAAGTTATAGGCCAGGTATCTTATAGACAGTCTTTTGGAATTCTCTGATGTTCCCTCATGGTTAGACTTAGGTTATGCATTTTTGGTAGAAGTACTGAACAAACTGATTATACTATACCAGTTCCCAAATTGTGATTTTTCTAATTCCGTAATTCATTTTCTTCTCTCCATTAATTTACTCCATCACTACAAATTTCTATTTTATTCAACAGGCTATAATTTGATAATGAGTATTATTTTGAGGCTCAATATGTTCAAAAATTGGCCAGCAGGTGCTGCTTCAAGGTGACTTCCATTTCCTTTAGATACAACCCCTCATTCTGTGAGCAATTCCTTACTTTCTGGTACAGGATGATGTGTCCAGCATATCTTGTCATGTTCTTTCTCTACCCTAGCCCTAGAATCAGCCATTTCTCCAAGTAGCCCTAGCACACACACCTACCTTCTCAGGCCCTGTCTGATGACTTCTAGACTGAATTATTCAGGAAGGAAAGAAGGACAGCAATAAGAAAGCCAAAGGGCTACTTTGTTTAGAATGGGTGACTTGCACTGATTCCCTCTGTAGCTGGATAGGTCTGTCTCCCCAGTGGCCTCACCTGCCTTGAATGGCAAGGCTGACTACACGCTCTGTTTAAGAAATAGAGGAGTCCTGTTAATAGGCAAACTTCCCCCAGCTCATAATTACAACAGTAAGGAAACACTTGCTCTGGGAGTAGAATATTCTGGGTTCATTTTATTCCCTGGAAAGGTACCTCTTCCTTTTCTTAATACATCTTTTATTTTAGAACAGCTTTAGATGTGTAGACAAATTGTGAAGACGGTAGAGAGTTCCCATGTGTCCTCCACCCAGTTTCCCTTATTAACATCCTATATTAGTATGATACACTTGTCAAAATTAATGAACCCATATAAATATTATTAACTAAAGTCCATACTTTATTCAGATGTCCTCAGTTTTCCTCCAACATCCATTTTCTGTTTCAGGATCCCATCCAAGATAACATATTACATTTAGTAGTTACGTCTCCTTAGGCTACTCCTGGCTGTGACAGTTGCTCAAACTTTTCTTGTCTTTAATGACTGTATTAGTTTCCTGTGACTGCTGTAAAAAATTACCATAAACTTGACGTCTTAAAAAAAGAGAAATTTATTCTCTTACAGTTTTTGAGGCCATAAGCCTGAAATCAAGCTCTCAGGGTCACACTCTCTGAAGGCCTTCAGGAAAAATCATTCCATGCCTCTTCTACCTTCTGGTAGCTTAAAGGCATCCCTTGGTTTGTGGCTGACTCACTCCAATCTCTGCCTCTGTCTTCTCTGTGTCTATGTGTGTCTTTTTTTTCTGTGTCTTATAAGGACACACCATTTGATTTACAATCCACCCAGATAATCTGGGATGATCTCATTTTAAAGTCCTTACCTTAAATACATCTGCAAAGACTCTTTTTCCAAATAAAGTCACATTCATAGGTTCTGGAGGTTAGGACATGGACACATCTTTTGAGGGGCATCACCATTCAACCTACTACAATGAAGTCTACAGCTTTGAGGATCACTTGTCAGATATTCTGTAGAACCGTGATTTGCTTTCTCATGGTTAGACTGGGATAATGCATTTGAGGGAGGAAAACCATACAGATAAAGTGTCACGTGTATGATATCATACCAGGGGCACATACTATCAACAAGACTTATCATTGTTGATGTTGACCTCGATCACCTGGCATTAGAGTTTGTCAGGTTTCGGCACTATATCGTTACCCTTTCCATACTGTGCTCTTTGGAGAAAAGTCACTATAAGCAGCTCAACTTAAGGAGTTGGGGAGTTATGTCTCACTTCGTTGAGGATGGGGTAGCTAAACAAATTATTTGAAATTCTTCTACATGGGAGATTTGCTTATTTTCCTCCAAAGTCAACATCAATCATTTGTTTATATCAGTATGGACTCATCGATATTTACTTTATACTTAGGGTTTTAACCTAATATTACTTTATTTATTTTGTTGCTCAAACTGTTATAGCTTTGGTCATTAGGAGATCTTTCAGATCTTTTGTCCCTTTGGCATAGTCCTGTTATCATGTTTTATTTTTTGGCACTGCAAGATGCTCCAGACTCATCTTGTATATTTCCTGCCCAACTGCAAGAATCAGCCACTTCTCCAAGAAGCCCTGATTCCTCTTATTGGAGAATGGTATTAGAAACCAAAATTTGCACACTAGGTGTGGTCACTGCTACTGGGGTTTCATTGCTTCTAGGCCCTCTCAGCTGACAGAGCAATTAGATGTAGATCTATGTCTATGTATATATGTATACATAGACATATATCTACAGGCATACCTCAGAGATATTGTAGGTTCAGTTCCAGACCACTGCAATAAAGCAAATATCACAACAGTCACAAATTTTTTTGTTTTCCAGTGCACATAAAAGTTATGTTTACACTACACTGTAGTCTATTAAATGCACAAAAGCATTATATCTAAAAAAAACGATGTACATACCTTAATTTTAAAAATACTTTATTGCTAAAAAATGCTAACCATCATCTGGACCTTCAGTGAGTCATTATCTTTTTCCTGGCGGAGGATTTGAAATATATTGAGAATTACCAAAATGTACCAGAGGGACACAAAATGAGCAAATGCTGTTGGAAAAATGGCACCCACAGACTTGTTTTATGCAGGGTTGCCACAAACCTTCAATTTGTATAAAAAGCAATACCTGTGAAATGCAATAAACAAGGTATGCCTGTATAAACATTTCTATATGTAATCACCTGTATCTATATTAAGCTAACATGAATTCATACTGTCTCCAGCTCTACTCCATTACCACATGGATGATTCTAGTCTCTTCTCCTTGCTTACCTGTATACTACAACAGTGAGAAACCTGACTTCCACCAATACACGTATACTAGTTTCAGAATTCTTACCCCATACCCTGCCCCCTATGGGATACAACTTTATCAACTAGAGTACAGTCCTTTTGTATACAGTTCCTTTTGCCTTTTAGTCTTATAGATTCCACTCATTTCCAAAATTACTTAGGTCAGCACCTTATTCTGCCACACCCTTCAGTAAGATTGTTTCATTTACTTGTAATATATTTAGAGTCTTTTGTCACATTTTATATTTCATCCTGGAATCCCTGAGGTTTTAAATGAGGTTTAAAAGATTTCTATATGTTAAGGTAGAAGTCTCCAACCTTTTTGGCACCAGGGACCAGTTTGGTGGAAGACAATTTTTCCACGGACTGGGGGTGGGGTGGGGTGGGGGATGGTTTCGGGATGACTCAAGCGCATTACATTTATTGTGCACTTTATTTCTATTATTATTACATTGAATATATAATGAAATAATCATACAACTCAACATAATACAGAATCAGTGGGAGCCCTGAGCTTATTTTCCTGCAACTAGATGGTCCCATTTGGGGGTCACAGGGGACAGTGATACCCGAAGTGTGTTGCTTATGTCCAGTTTACTCTGTAATCTCGTTTTGGTTGCTGTCACTGCAGAAAACCCTGCTTCACAAAGATGGGATGTCGGAAATGGAAGCAGGCTTTTCAGTGCTTTTATGGCAATCTCAAGATATTCTGCCTTGACTTTAATCCAGAACGTATGGAGATTTGAAGTTGTCTCAAACATACTTTTAAGGCCACTGTCATTTGCGATCTCAAGCAGTTGATGATCCTCTTCTAGCACGGACAAAGTCGATTCACCCGGCTTATTCACAGATGGCTTGCGGATCCATTTCTTCCCAGTTCGGGGGTCTTTTGTGGTTGGGAAGTAATGCTCAAACTCTTTTGAAAGCTGAGATAGGTGAGCAGTTTTGAAGGTTTCATGGCTTTGTTGGATAGTCGGTCGCCACATATTATACAAAGCAGTCTTGGAGAATGTGAATCACCTGTTGCAATGAACCCATAATTTAAGTAGGACTCTTGGTATTTTCTTTTAAATGCAGCTTTCCTTTTGTTGACAGTCTTAGAGTCTTCTGCTGTCTCATCACTGGGTCTTTCCCCCTTTTCAAAGAAGCTCTCCAGCAACGTTTGTTTTTTACTCATTTTGGCTAGGGTTAGCTTGTGGGCTTACCAAAACTGTGACTGAGACAAGTGCGCAGTGCGGGAAAGAGGTGCGGAGAGAAGTGGTAAATAAAATAATGGGCGGGCCACGCACGGACTAAAATAAGTGTCAGATTCTGACTTAAAGCCTGCTACCAGATGCAGCTGTACAGTTGCATCAACTCACTTGCCACTATAAAGCCTGCCACCAGATGCAGCTTAATTGCCACTTGTCACTCACTGATAGGGTTTTGACATGGGTCTGCAACTGATTTATTATGGTCTCTGTGCAGTCAAACCTCTCTGTTAATGATAATCTGTATTTGCAGCCACTCCCCAGCGCTAGCATCACTTCCTCAGCTCCACCTCAGATCATCAAAGCATTAGATTCTCATAAGGAGCACACAACCTAGATCCCTCGCATGCGCAGTTCACAGCAGGGTTTGCGCTCCTATGAGAACCTAATGCAGCCGCTGATCTGACAGAAGGCAGACCTGAGGCAGTAATGCGAGCATGGGGAGAGGCTGTGAATACAGATGAAGCGTCGCTCGCTTGCCCACGGCTCACCTCCTGCTGTGCAGCCTGGTTCCTAACAGGCCACGGACTGCTACTGGCCCATGGCCCGGGGGTTGGGGACCCCTGTGTTAAGGTCCACTCTTTCTGTCATAAAGTTCTATAGATTTTGGCAAATGCTTAATGTCTTATATTCACCATTACAGTATAATACAAAATAGTTTTAGTACCCTAAAAAAGCCCCTGTGCTTCACCTTCCCCTAACTCCCTGCTCCCCCAGGCTCCTGGCAACTACCGATCTTTTTACTGACTCTATTTTTTTGCTTTTTTCCAGAATGTCATATAACTGGACTCACATAGTATGTGGCATTTTCAGACTGGCTTCTGTAACTGGGCAATATTTAAGATTCATTCATGTCTTTTCATGGTCTAATAGCTTTATTCTTTTTATCACTGAATAATATTCCATTGTATGGGCGTTTATCCATTCACCTACTGAAGGATATCTTGGCTGCTTCCAGTTTGGGGAGATTATGAATAAAGCTGCTATAAATGTCTGTGTGCAGGTTTGGTGGATATAAGTTTTCAAATTAGTTGGGTAAGTACCTGGAAGCATGCTTGCTGATTTGGATGGTAAGCCACATTTAGTTTTGTAAGAAATTGTCAAACTGTTTTCCAAAGTGGCTGTACCATTTTGCATTCCCACTAGCAATGCATGAAAGTTCTAATTGTTCCACATCCTTGCCATAATCTGGTCTTGTCAGTGTTTTGGATTTTAGCCATTCTAACAGGTATGTAATGGTATCTCACTATCGTTTCAACTTGCAATTCACTAATGACATGGTGCTGAACATCTTTTTATACACTTATTTGCCATCTGTGTATCTTCTTTGATGAGGTGTCTCTTCAAAACTTTTGCTCATTTTTACATTGGGTTGATTATTTTCTTACTGTTGCGTTTTAAGACTTCTTCATGTATTTTGGATACAAGTTCTTTATCAGATGTGTTTTGCAAATATTTTCTCCCCATCTGTGGCTTTTCATTGTCTTACTAATGTCTTGCATTGAACAGTTTTCTATTTTAACTAAGCCCCTTATCCATTTTTTTCTTGCATGGATTGTGTTACTAATGTATTTTAAAACTCATTGCCAAACCCAAGGTCGTATAGATTTTCTCCTATGTTTTCTTTAATAACTGTTTCAGTTTTGCATTTTACATTTAGGTCTATGATCCATTCTGAGTTAATTATTGTGTAAATTTTAAGGTCTGTGTCTGAGTTCACTTCTTTTTCATAGGGATATCCAATTGTTCCAGCACCATTTATTTATTTATTTATTTATTTATTTATTTATTTATTTAATATATTTTCTGCATTTGCTTTATTTATTTTCGTATGTGTTGGGTCTTCGTTGCTTCACGGGCTTTCTCTAGTTGCGGCAAGCGGGCTTCTCTTGTTGTGGGATCTAGGCACGCGGGCTTAGTTGCTCTGCGGCATGTGGGATCTTCCCAGACCAGGGCTCAAACCCGTGTCCCCTTCATTGGCAGGCGGATTCTTAACCACTGCGCCACCAGGGAAGCCCTAGCACCATTTATTGAAAAGACTATCCTTTCTCCACCGAACTGCCTTTGCTCTTTTGTCAAAAATCGGTTGACTATATTGTGCGGATTTATTTTGTACTCCCTTTCTGCTCTATTAATCTGTGTGTCTATTCTTTTGCCCATACCATTGTCTTGATTACTGTAGCCTAACATTAAGTCTTGAAATCAGGTGGTGTGAGTACTCCAACTTTGTTCATTTTCAGTACTGTGTTAGCTACCCTAGGTCTTTTGTTTCCAATTAAAACTTTAGAATCAGAATGTTGATATCTACAAAATAGCTTGGTAGGGTTTTGACTGGGGTCATGTTGTATCTATAGATTGAACTGGAAAAATTTGACATTTTAATAATATTGAGCCTTCCAACACAGAAGGCTCAATGAACACACAACAAATGAACACAGAATATTTCTCCATTTATTTAGATCTTCTTTGATTTGTTTTTTTTAAAACAACGTTTTATAGTTTTCCACTTATAGATCTGTTTATATTTTCTTAGAGTTACATCTAAGTATTTCATTTCAGGGGGGTCTATTGTAAATGGTATTTTCTGAGACTAAAAATTTGAGAACTGTCATACAAATCACTTAACCTACTTGGACTTGGGGGCTTCTTATTTGTACATGTGTATAATTCCTGTGCTCATTACTTGAAAGGGTTACTGTAAAGATGAAATGACAATATGTGGAAAAATTGTATACAAACTAGAAATCACTAAACAAGTATAAGGGTCATTAAATCCATTATCCTTTTTATAAGGGTGAAGAAACTAAATTCCAGAGAAATTAAGTCACTTGACAAAATTTTATTTGGAGCGTGGAACAATTTAGAGTGCACATAGCAGAGTTGAAGGATATTAAATAAACAAAACTGGCCAGAGGGGAAGATTCTTAAAGAGCGGTAGGAAAGGCAGTTAGAAGCAGAATTCAGGCTCAATTATGTATATAATGAGGGCCCACTAAAAGAGAAAGAAATTGATAATTAATGTAGTGTTTTCTGGAAATTAATATAACTGATAGAGCAGAATAAAATGAAAAATGGAAGGACTTAGAACTGTGTAATAGATGAGGGTCTTTGTAAGAATTTTAGAACATGAAAGGGATTTAAAATTTTTTATATACACTGTAGATTATTTTCACTAGCAAAGATATATGCTAGTATAATAGATGAGCAAAGACATATGACACCACCTGCTTTGTTCTAATTGTAACTGCAGTTAACATGTGCATTTTTGCTCAGCCATTTTCCCTTTTTGGTCTTGAATTTATTTTGAGTATTTTTAAGAAAAGTGAAGGAGAAGGAATAACTAGTCAGGAAGAGTTTAAAGGCATAAGTGATGGAGTCAATAAGACCTCTTAAATACTTCCAAAGTCTAAACCCTCCCTTGGACTTAACTATGGAAATTCTGAGGACATCTTTTATCTTTTTGCTCTTACATCATTTGCATTGTTTTTCAGAAATTATTTGGCTCTATCCGAACACATTCTATCTCCTGGGTAAGGCACTAGAAGAAAGCTGACGGTAGACCCCGAATACTTTCTTATGCCATTCAGAATTGAAGTGCATTTGCAGATTCAGAAAAAGAACAGCTATGACCATTTAAAATCCCAGGAAATGGCTCTGTGATAGAATTTGGCATTTACATTTCGAACTGCTTAATCATTCTTTTATAGACTAGCTGAAGGTTATTTTGTCTCTCTGGCATTTTCTTATGTCTCAGCTGCCTTCCTCTGTCATCCAGGGCTCAGTTTCAAGGGTGAAATACATTATGATAATCACAGTCAACCAAAGGCAACCCAGTTCCAAACTCTCTATAACTTCATGCTTTTCCCATCAATTTTACTTCAGTTAAAAGGCCAGTTAAAGGAAGAATGTATGAATAAATCTGAGCTTACAAGTTCTATTGCCACTATTACCTCACACGATAAGGCTTTTTAGTCAATTCACCATCTTCACACTATATTATACACTGTAAAGATAGCATGTACATAAACATCTTCAGAAATTAAATGACTCCACTTCAGAAATACGAACTTTCTGAAGTAAAGGTTCCACATGCTTTACCTAAATAAATTATTGTCCATATTCCATCGTAAATATTTCCATTACTTCATATTTCTTCAATTACTTCTCTCCCTAAGCCAATGAAGAAAAACAATAAAAAGAAATATAAACTATTTTAAAGTATTAAACCACTACTAACCTTCACGCATTTTTCAACAAGAGCTTCAGGACAGAAACTATGACTATAAGCCAAGCCAAGTCCCAGGTCTGATGCTTACAGTATCTGACATTAAGCACATCACAGCTTATTTGGGCCTTGGCTTCTTTGTGTGCAATATGAGGGAACTGGAAACGATGACTGGTAAATTTTCTTAAACATCAACAATCCAAAGTTTTTAACTTCTATTGCTGACATTTTCACAAAGAATGTAGGGTCCTTTTGAAAACATTACTGGAATAAAAGATCTACAGAATCATAGTAGATCACAAAGTAAGAGTAGTATAAGCAACTGGTAGATATAAACATTTGGGTTAATAAAACATGAGAATCCTAACAAAAGCCTTCCCTTAGATTCTGTACTAACCAGGTTTCCTTTGTCTAGGTTCAAATGACAATTTTTCTGTAAAACCTCTCCTGCTTGAGGTCTTACGCTAACCACCTCTTTAGGTTCTCATTGCACACGATTTCCCCTCTATCAAAGCATTTTAACCAGACTATGAGCTCCTTCCTCACTCATCCTTGTGAGCTGATCATACAGATGTCCATTGGACTGCCTATTTTAGCTTTTGTGGGTACTTTCCCATCTCAGCAGAAGGGGGATAATTTGGAGGGGTCTAGCTAACAGTCACAAAATACTGAAAAAAAGAACCTTGCTCTCTTTGATTCCACTTTGAAATTGTGTGTGTATAAGGCTGAAATATTTATCCGTTTCTAAACTCTGAGGGGGGAAAACTGGGTCTTCTTACTTGGTACAGCCCTCATAATACTTATCAAGTGTTAGGAAAATACTAGCTGCTTCATAATGTTGAACATGGAACAAATAAAAGGTTAAAAATTTATGAATTAACACAGCACAGCTCAACTTTTCAGGTATACTATTGGGTATTCAGCAGAATTAATATGAAAAAATGACTATTTTAACATAAGCTTTCATCTGAAAAACAGTATGAAGTAATGGAGAGTGCAGGTATAATGAGACACACCTGTGTGACAATGGCTATGAGCCTCTGTGTCTTCATTCTAAAATTGGAACCAACTTAGTTTACAGAATTGTTATAAACATTAAAGATAACATAAGGAAACCATCTATTAGCCCAGGCCCCACAGTAGGTGGTCAACAAATACATGGCAATATTATGTGACCTGTTGCTCAGTATAATTTCAGACTTTAAATAGAGATTAAACCTTTTTCTTCCTGCTTCATTTTCAACATATCCCTCATTTGTATTTAAGTCCCTTCTTAAAAATTTCAAGTATGTATGCTTTTCTCAAATATTAGCTTCATTACAAAGTTCTAAGAGGAAAACCTTCCCTACTTTAACAGTAGAGAAAAAATCAGTTTTGATGTTTCACTGCTTTTCTGACGTCCTAGAACAGTAATAATATTTATGACACTGAGCACTGAGGTTTATGAAGCGGTAAATAGCTTTTGTGGCTGATTAAGCATCTCTGTTTCACTTCACATACCCTGGTACCATAGTCATTACCCCTTAATTAAATGCTTGTTTATGGTACACAAGGACCTTTTCTGATCATACACTTTTCAACAAATATTAGAATGAGGGAGAAGGAAAAAAAAAGCTAAATTACTGGAGGAGCTGTTATTAATACTGAAACTTCTGCTCAAAGCCTGGTCAACAAGATGATATGATGCAAAAGTTTTACTGTTTAAAAAACAAAATTAAGATGAAACAAATCATCCAGAAAAAGCTACACCTTAGAAAGGTATCAATTACACTTGTAATGTTTGAGTTTAGGGGTACAAGTAAAACCACAAACATCACATAAAAGAAGGAGAATGTTCCTTTCCCAATTTTTGTTGGAAATAAAATAATTAGTTATAAAGTCATTTTATAATTTTCATTTGATATAAATATCTTAGCACTTGAGTGGCAAAAGATCAGAAAGGCACAAGTTTGTGTCATTACCAAAGATGAATGTGTCTTCTCTCATCTGTGGGGTTTTTATCCCAGAGTAAGATAAAGGAAAAGTTAAAAGAGAAACCTTAGAAATCCCTGACGAATTATCCTCAGGGCTGAACAGTTCACAGGAAGTTCAGCTGCCACCACTACTTTCGACTCTCCTAATTCAGGCAGCAGCTGATAAATCTGTACTTCTGCACAGACAGGAGGAATGACATGTTAAGGCTGCCACAAGTTATAATTCATGATAGAAAGTGAGTTTTTCAGCAAGGGAAACAAACAAACAAACAAAAACCCCACCTTTACAGCTCTAGAAAAAAAATAGTCTATATGTCCTGCATGGCAAAATGTTGGATATACTGTATTTATGAAATTGAGCAACTGATCACAGATTGAAAATGATGGTGCTATGCAAATGTAATGGTGTAATAAAGTGAAAGAAGTGATCATACATCAGATAAATCATCACCTATACCAGTTTCTATCACTCAAATGTTCTCTGCCTCTACCCCCTATTTAACCCACCAAAAAAAGTTTGGGTAAAGAACTTTTTCTGATCTGTAAGCTAAACACCCAATTGTATATCATAGGTTCTCTCAACTAATTTGCCTTTGTATAATTTGCATTTGCCATAAATACCTATCAACTTGTTTTATTTGCAATCACCTTTATTATTTACACTAATGGAAAGGAGATAGAGTAGTAAATAATCTAAAACATTCAAAAATAAAAATTTTATAAATTCAAATAAGATGATAAAAGAACTTTAAGCCATGATATATGAGGAACTGGGGCTAGTCTTCCTGGAGAAAACAACTTATGGAGGACATGATGGGTGTCTTCAAATATATGAGTTGTCATAACACAAACATTGCTAAGAATTAAAGCTGGTGGATAAAAACTGAGGCAAGTTTCAGTTCCTTGTATAAAAGACAATCTCTTATATATGAGTGATAGAGAACACTCAGAAACCAAATGACATTGTATAGAGAGGTGGTTGGTCTAAAACTAAATGATCGGGACTTCCCTGGTGGCACAGTGAATAAGACTCCGCACTCCCAATGCAGGGGGCCTGGGTTTGATCCCTGGTCAGGGAATTAGATCTCACATGCATGCCACAACTAAGGAGCCCACGTTCCGCAACTAAGGAGCCTGCCTGCCGTAACTAAGACCCAGAGCAACCAAATAAATAAATAAATAAATATTTTTTAAAAGTAAAATAAAACGCAATGATCCCTAAAACCTCTTTCAACTCTTGAGTCTACGATTTTGCTATATATGTTTAAATTATGATCAAATCTGAATGTCTGACAGCAGTTCATGAAATCACACAAAGTAAAGTTTGGGCCTGAGGGTCAGTCAGAATGCTGGCCCTGAATCATTCCTTTTAATGTCCCTACCTTGTTCATAGTACCCATTTAAGCAGAGCTTATATTACTCAGAACTTTTCTGAACAAAGCAAACAATTGCTAACTTTCTCTATGAGTTTCTTACCAAAACATGAAAAACAAAGTAAACCGAAACTAAAAAATTGGAGAGAAAAATGGGTTGGTCTGTAAAAAAGGTTTTAAGCAAAAGAATCTAGAGTTCTGACAAGAGCCTTATTTGAGGAATTGATCATGAAGTCCAGACAGGACACGAATCTAATGGGATGAGTGAAATGAGTAGTTTGTACAGAAGGAATGAAGGTTTCTAGAAGGGTGGATGCAGAAAAGCTACTTTTAAAGAAAGGAGCTATAATCATTGTTGAAAATTAAATGCAGCTATATGCTCTCCACCTTGCTCAATTCTACAAGTTGATGCAAAAGGCAGAGTAAGTGAAACACATAACAAAGGACTCTGACCTAGAGTTGGGTGGAGATACCCTGAAGAAGTATTAAGATTGGAAGGATGAGATCTAAGTGATAACTGTTTCAGATAAGAGAATGACATGTGCAAAGGCCCTAAGATGCAAGGGAGCATAGTATGTCTAAAGAATGAAAACAAGTGAGGCTAGAGAAGTAGGTTTGCAGGAACCAATTTGTACAGTACATTACAGGCGACGTTAGGATTTAGTTTGTAGCCTAAGATCACTAGGAAATCAGGGAAGGACTTTTAAACACAGGGCCATAATGATCAGATCTGGAGTTTAAAAAGATCACTGGATACTAGGTAAAGAATGTACTTCTACAAATTACCAAAGCTGAGCAGAGAGACCATTTAAATAGGTTATGATGACGGTGGTCTAGAACAAACAAAGTGATGGTAATGGAGATGGAAAGTAGATGAATTCAAGAGGTATTTCAAATATAACAGCCAGTTATGGGATAACAGAGGTTGAGTACAGGGGTCTTTGAGAAGGATGGGAGAGAATTAGGGAAGGTCTTCTGAAACACCAGCTCTGAGTCTTAAAAAACTAAAGGCATGGAGGGTAATAAGAATTCCTGGCTGAAGGAATGTTCTGAGATAAATAAGGACAAAGAAAACTAAAGACAGAACTTGTTACATGTTTGGGATGAAGTTGGGGGGTGGTATGTCCTGTGGGGTGGTTTGTGTGTGGGGACACTGCCATAAGATGAATTGCAGAGCCAGGCAAAGTCAGATCCCAAAGGGCTTTCAAGAGAAAAAAATTTGAATTTTATACTAGAGACTATACAAAGCTAAACATGATTTTACTGAAGACAGAAACAAGATTTTATATGCCTTTTGGAAAGATTCCTTTGCCAGTGGTGTGGGGAGAAATCGTTACCGAGCACAAGTCCGAGTGTCCAACGCACAGTGAGGCCAAACAATACCAAAACATCAGAGTTTTGGAGCACAGAAAGGTTTATTGCAGAGCCATGCAAAGAGACGGATGGCTCATGCCTTAAAAAAAACCCCAAACTCCCCGAAAGCTTTCAGCAAAGCCCTTTTATAGGAAAGGTGAGGGAGGGGTATGGTTAGTTGTTGCAAACTTCCTGGTGTCAGATTCTTTGTTCTTGAGGTCAGGTCTCAATGTTCCTGTTAACCTCCACCAAAACAAATGTTATTCTCTGTTCTGACAAGAAAGGGCAAGGTAGTGAATACCAATCAGGTTAATTCCCAACTCACAACAATTGCCCTTCTTTGAGAATAGCCCCAACCACAGAGGTGGACCTGAAGTAATGATGTGCAATGTCCTTGCAACTTAAACCTGACCTCTGGCCACCTCCTAGAAGTAGACAACTGATCTGAGCTGTACCAATTTTTTTTAAATTAATTAATTTATTTATTTTTTGGCTGCGCTGGGTGTTTGTTGCTGTGTGCGGGCTTTCTCTAGTTGCAGCGAGCGGGGGCTACTCTTTGTTGCGATGCACAGGCTTCTCATTGCAGTGGCTTCTCTGTCGCGAAGCACGGGCTCTAGGCACGCGGGCTTCAGTAGTTGTGGCACATGGGCTCAGTAGCTGTGGCTCGCGGGCTCTAGAGCGCAGGCTCAGTAGTTGTGGCGCACGGGCTTAGCTGCTCTGCGGCATGTGGAATGTTCCCAGACCAGGGCTCGAACCCGTGTCCCCTGCATTGGCAGGCGGATTCTTAACCACTGCACCACCAGGGAAGTCCTAAGCTGTACCAATTTTTGAAACTTGAACGGAGAGACTGAAGCTGGTTGAAGCTGCTACCTTAATGGCAGTGTTCATATACTTCAGTTGCTAAGACCTCCATGGACTGAAACCCACGGAGACTGCTGTTGCTGTTAGGTTGCAAAGGTCGGGGTTGGGGAGAGGTTCGCTGCTGCTTTAAGGCCTGGGCCTGGCCAGTGGCCAGCCGTGGCGAGGGCTCTGGAGCTCTGCAGGACACAGCCCTCAGCCTGTCCCCGGGTCACCCAGCTCACCCGTCGGCCCCGAGGAGAAGGCCAAGATCCATCTCTCACTGCACTTTCTGCTGGCAGGGCCACCCAGAGCCTGAATATTAGAGCAGGACCTCTAGCCGCCCCGCTAAGGATCTCACGCTAATGCTCATGTATAAGGGCTGGGCACCTGCTCCACCCCGTTACATCCTGGGAGGGCACAGGGACCTGGATGGCAGCCAAGCAAGGGGCTTGCACCATCTAATAGCATATGCCTGGCATGTGGGTGGGCGGGCAGAGGCTGGCATCTTGGGCTCCAGGCCGGGGCACCAAACGTCCCCTATACTAGAGTGAAGCGGCCATGGGGAGTGGTATATGTCAAATCCTGGATCCTATCGGGGCAGCCCCAACTGGCCCGCCTGTCCAAGTAGGCATGCAGCCTGGCCTTGGGGGGAGCTTGGTAGGAACTGGCAGGCCAGACATGCAGGCAGCTGCATTATCACCTCCAGGGCCATTTCCTCTCCTCCCTGACCTCGAGAGGGCAAATGCCAGTGCCTCCTGGCCTCCCTCTACTCCTGGTGGCGCCCCCACGGTGGCCTCCACGCGTCCAACTGGAGGAGCCCCGCCGGGCCACGTCCGCCTCTATTATAAAATGAACTGGGGGCAGGGAAACTAGATATGAAAGGTCATACTGATCTGTATGAGAGAAATTTATGAGGTTCGGTACTAGTAGAGGAGCAAAGGAATTTTAAAAGATGGGACAAAAAATATTTAAAAGGAAAGAAAACAGGCTGTGGTAACCAAATGGATATGGAGAGTGAGAGAAAAGGAAGAGACTAGGACTATTCTTATGTTTCTGTCCTGGAACTAGGTAAACTGTGAAACTATTTGCAGATACAAAGAACAGAGTAAGATAAATTGAAGTGACAATGAGGAACTGTGACCAAGTAAATAACAAATATTACTATATCCTGGTTTTAATCATAGCTGCTCATATAATTATCCTATTCTACATACCATTATTAAACTTGGGTTCAGTGGGAACAGGGATAATATCAACAGAGTTCCTCTATTTTTGCCCCATATTATGGAGGCTTACACGTGGTAGATCCTCAACAAATATGTCTTAAATAAATAATAATTTTGTCAACCAAGTTGATATGTGAATCAGCTAAGACTGTGTGCTTAAGCTGTAGCAATTACAGTTAAACCAAGTAACAATAGCTTAAACACACAGGAGTTTATTTTATTTCAGGCAACAAGCAATCTGGAGCTGGGCAGACCACGGATGGTTCAACCCTAAGTCAGCAATGACATCACAGAACAAGGTTACTTCTGTTGCCCTATTGTGCATTCCCTAGCATTTGCTTTCATATTCACACTCAACACCCAGGTATCAGTTCCATTTTCCTGACGGGAAGAAGGCTGAAGGGCCCAAAGATATCTCCCTTCAGGTTTTGAATTTCAATTTTGCAAAGAAAACCCTTCCCAGGATATTTATACTTACATCTCCCTGGCCAGCACTGTGTCACACGGCCAACCCTGAAAGATGTCTAAAGGAGAAGGGCGGGAGGGAGAGAGAAGGTAGTTGGAAACAGGTATTTAATGAGGCAACCTAAATTTGCCATGGTAGAATTCATATTTCTTTTACCAGAGGTTTTAAAGGGAAAAAAGAGAGAGAGAGAGAGAACCAGAGTTAGGAAAAAAAATAGTAAGAGAAAAATGCAATAGCACCCAACTCTTGGTTTCTAATACCAGTCCCCAATAAAAGGAAGCAAGGCTCCTTGGAAAAATGGCTGATTCTTGGTCTGTGGCAGGAAATACACAAGATAAGCCTGGAACATGTTGTAGTGTCATAAAGTAAGGAAGTGCTTAGAAAATAAACAAACAAAACCTTGTTAATGGGGGTATGTACAAGGGGCGCACAAGAGGCAATTGAAAGCCAATTTAATGGCCCAAAGCTTGAACAATTTGAGCAATAAAATATAGTACTGGATTAAAACGCAAAGCATAAAATACATCTCCATGAGTCCATCCTCATGATTGAATATGTAAATAAATGGAGGAGAAAAGATAAATCTTCTGTGCAGAAGAAATCCAAGTAATTTATGTAGATACTCTTCCCTCAAGGAAGTGAAGCATAACTCTCTGTAAGTGTAGGCTGTGCATAGAGACTTCCTTGTAAAAAGCAGTATATGGAAAGGAGAGGGGCAAAAAACTTTACGATGGAGAAACCTGACAAACACTACTTCAGCCAGTTGATCAAGGATAACATCAACGGTGATGAATCATGTTGATAGTATGTACTTTTGATATGATACGATGAGAATGGCACTCTACCTCTATGGTCTCCTCCCAAAAACCCACATTGCAGTATGATCCTGAAAAAAAAAAGACAAATGCCAATGGAGGGACATTCTACAAAATACTAGTATGCCTCAGAACCGTCAAGAACATCAAAAATAAAGTCTGAGAAACTGTCACAGCCAAAAGGAGTCTAAAGAGACATAAAAACTAAACATAATGTGGCACCCTGGATGGGCTCCTGGAACTTAATAGTAATATATCAATATTGGTTTATTAATTGTAACAAATGTCCACAATACTGTAAGATGTTAATAGGGGAAAGTGTGTGTGTGTGTGTGTGTGTGTGTTTTGGCGGGGGAGGGTATATGGGAACTTTCTATACCATCGTCTCAATTTTTCAATAAAGCTAATGCTGCTCTTAAAAGTCTGTTAAAAAAAAAAAAGGTACCTGTAATACCACCACAGTATTAACACTTTGCGATATATTTTACCAATTTTGTTTTCCTCTATAAGCATGTGTATTCACACATCCAATAGGTTTATGGCTTTTCATTTTAGTTAAATGATAAATACATTAATATCTACTCATCTATGTATTACTCCTTCATCAGCCATATCCTAATTTACACATAGTCATCCTTAGATTTTAGCTCAAAAGTTATATTCTCTGGGAGATCCTCGGTTCCCAGACCTGGCTGAGTCCCTCTGACAGGCACATGCATGGCTCTCTATACTGCTTTTCCTTAGTGCATATTACATTTGTAATCAAATAATCAATTAAGAAATTAATCATTATTAATGTCTGTCTTCCCTCTAAAATGTAAGCTTCATGTATTATTAATCACAGTTTCCCCAGCATGGTGCCTTGAGCACAGTAGGCATTCGATGAAGAGTAATTAAATAAATGAAAGAACAGTACATGTGCACAGTGAAGTAACTATATAGTTATTAAAGTCATGTGTACAGATATGGAAAAATGTTCAAGATACCTTAGTAAAAAAGAAAGATGCAAAACAATGTGCATAGGAAATTCTTATTTTTGTTTTAACAATAATAACTAAAGCTTACTCTATGTATACCAAAATAAATAAACAATAGTTCATAGTAGTTAACTTTGGGTGAGAAATTTAAGTACGCTCTCACTTTCTAATGTATATAATTGTCATGTTTCAATTTTTAATAAGTATGCATTATTTTTATAAATAGAAAAACAAAGATAAAATGCATTCATTATGGAGATATTGGAAAATAAAGACAAGTTATTTTTTTAAAACACACACCACCTCTTATTGTCAATCTCGTTACACCAAACACAACCACAGTTAACATTTGTACCTTACATACTTACTTTTGTTTGCCATGGAATGGAAAAATTTATATTTTGAGTTTTATATCTCTTTTCATCCACATAATCACTCACTCAGGTAGAGAGCCCTTGGCCACAGACAAAGGGGTTAAATTTGAGCATGTGATGCCAGGACTGGTTAGAAACCGTCAGAGGAATGGAGTCTCCTGACACTCAGTCTTGCACTCCTTATTAGCCCTGACAGTTTGGCAATAAATGGTGAAAGCTGAAATTTCATGCATACTGTGTAACAACTCAATTTGAATTTAACAGCTCTACAAGTTTAAATCACTTTTATGATATTTCAAATGTCATTCATATAGACAAGTATTTATTGTGGCCTTAAAGAAGACATCAATAATGATTTTAAAAAATTGGGATAACTATTGATACTGTGACAACTTGGATATACCTCAAGGGAATTATGCTGGGTGAAAAAGCCAATCTCAAAGGCTATATAGTATATGATTCCATTTATATAAAATTCTTGAAATGACAAAATTTCAGAGAGGGGCAGCAGATTAGTGTTTTCCCGGGATTAGGGATGGGGGAGAGGACTGGGTGCGACTATAAAGGGGTAGTATGAGGGAGCTCTTTGTGTGTATGGAACAGTTCTATATCTTGACTACAGTGGTAGTTAGACAAATCTACACATGACAAAATTGTATAGAACCCCCCCCCCAACACACATACAGAGAAATATATGTAAGACAGGTGAAATCTAAATAAGGTTTATGGATTGTACGGATATCAATTTCCTGGTTTTGCTACAGTACTATAGTTTTGTAAGAAGTTACCATTGGGGAAAACTAGGTAAAAAACACACAAGAACTCTCTGTACTATTTGGACAACTTACTGTGAATATTTACCAATTTGAAATTAAAAATTTTTTTAAATGGGCAAAAAACAAAAGTTGATAAATGATACCAAAAAAAAAAAAAAAACTCTCATAATTTACCCTTGCCAGAAACCCTTTTTATCAGGTTTTCATGAACATTCAATACATAAAACAATAACTGGATTGGAAGAAATATGATACTGCAGAGCTGTCCAACAACAGAATGGGATCTCAGGCAGGCAGTGAGTTCCTCGCTGGAGGTATTTCAACAAAGAGAGGATGATTTTCTGACAAGAGATATGGTAAGAATGACTCATATTAGTTTTTAAGTGGGGCTAAATACCTACTCTAAGGCACCTTTATGGATTTGGCTAACATATGGCATAGGTAACACAAATCCCACTCCCTCCTTCCCCAACTTGCGATCATATCAGACATTAAGAGATTGTACCACTCCTTTCCAAATGTCCCCTAAAAGCCTCCTAATTGTTAACCGATACTCTAGGCAGTTACTGACAGTCAGTCAGAGTTGATACCTCCTAACAATGCAGTCAATATTCTATAAAATCTCCAATAATGGCAAAACGATAAACTTTAATTCAAAATAAAGCTTTGCCAAACCTTTCACTACAAGCAAGAAGACTAATAACCTAACAGGTTCTAGAGAAGACTGTCTCCAGCTGCAAGAGTAATCGTAATCACTATGATAATGCTTTGAAATTTAATAGCCACTCTGATCTAATGACCTATTAGTACTTTATCACTCAAAATAAATTAGACTTACCTTTTAAACTATTCTTACAGAAAAGGTGAGAAATTATTCTTGGTCTATAACAGGTGAAATTGTAGCACATGGAAAGTGAGCAATAATTTGCCCCAAACATAGTTAAAAACAAGCCCACAAAAAAGCATACCCTAGTACACCTATAAAACTCAAGACTGAATCTTTTGAGTGTTCTAAAAACACTTTAATTTCAAAAGGATTATAAAAAAGAAAATCTCAAATAGGAAAAATAAGTTTATACTCAGTAATTAAAACTATTATCTCTGAAGTAAACAAAGAGTTAATAACTAATTTTGAAAGTTCCTAAATAAAAGAAAGTAAAGGGAATCAAAACTGGCTGTAACTGCCAGGTAGGAAAACTTTTGTTGGATACATAGAATTCTAGGAGCAGCTCATGATACTAATGGAAAAGTACACTTCAGCTAATAAATAGAGCTAAAGCATAGAGATTAAGGGTTCTTTGAAGTGTTTCATTGTTTATTAAGATGTTTTAAGGAATAAGAAAGGATAATACCACCACTTCAGCTAGCTGAGAAATGAAATAAAAATATCAGATGTGTACCTCCCATAGACCTCCATTTTCTAATTTGGTCCATCATCGAGCCCTCTCAAACAGCAGTTCTATTCCACAAGGCTATCTGTCCCAATGTTCTGGGCCTGCTAACACCAAATTTACAGATGTACCTAATTAGAGCAGAGCAAACTGATTGCCATTTTTGGCAGTATCACTGTAGATGGTCCTTTATTCTTTCTTTATTCACTTTTTTTATTTGCAAAATAAGAAGTTGCTCCCAAAAGGAAATATCTTTAAAGGGTCAACTACAAAGCAAGGCCAATATATGAGGTTTTATTATGATAGCCAAAATGCTTCTTTGTAACAAAAATATTCTCATGTTTTATGAAATATTTTGATTTTTCTCTTGGTAATCGTCATTGAAATTGCTGATACATGATGTAAAAGTAAAGAAGAGCTTTTGAAAGATTCTCCTAGGCAAGAATGGCTGTCTCCCTCAGTCAGCAGTGACTTTTGACCTCCTGACCCTAGTCTCTCCTTATTCCCTAGTGTCACTGCAACCAAGAGAAATCACTTGGTATGAAATTTGGTAAAAATCTGTCTACCCCTACCATATTATAATTATTTGTATATATAGCTCTCCCTCCCACTGTCCTCGTTTAGAATAAAACACTTTATCTCATACATTTTATATCCCTAGTGTTGAGCATGATACTTGCACATAGTAGGCCTTGCAGAAATGTTTATGAAAACATTTAATATCACTGCAAAACCCTCTAGAGAGGAACAAGTCCGCTGTTTACTAGAATTTTATTTTCCAGGTCTTTCTAGACAAAATAAAACAGAACAGCAACATCCAACAACTCATGCTTTGCCTCTGCAGTTCATTATTTTTCACATCCAGGAGACTAGCTAGTTGAGTCTCTTATTTCTTTGTGTCAAAGTTTAAGACTTTCGAGGCAGACAATGAGCTCCTCGAGGGCAGGAATCACATCTTATTTATCTCTGTACTCCTAGTACCTGTTTATGGAATATGAGCTCAATAAATGTCTGCTGAGTAAATGCATTATTAAATTGATCCACAGTGTATTTTCCATACTGGCTAAAAATAATTTCTAATATTGCACCCATAATCCACGTAGAAAAATCCTGAAATATTTGTCTCACTAGTGTTTATAAGGCAATTTGGTGCAGAGCAATGATACATCAAATTGAATTCAGTTCCTAAGTCCCACGTAGAGTAAAATCTGAAGATAATATGTTTAAAAAAAAAAAAAAAAGAAGAGGAAAAAAAAAAACCCCAGCTAGAATACTTTCTGAAAACCCTTGCCTTAGCATGACCAGAGCAAATAGGTGGAGCTGAGCAGCCAAGCACTTTTATATTGAGAGGATAAATGAGCAGTGATAGGGCCACAGAAGAGCCAGAAGTTCAACTCCTTGTAAACTCTACATTCTCTGGGCAAATTAAAGTTCTCAAGAGGAAGTCCTACCTTTCTATTTTGGAAGTGGTTTTAAAAAGATGTTTGTGAAGTCTTTGGATCTAGTTCCCTTCAGCAACATACAGATGAAATTTTCTCAGCTTGTAAGTTGAAAGATGATTTTTCTAACTGGGATCTGAAAATCCACCTGCATCCTACTCACTGCCTTTTTTTATAGCTCTCCCTTTCAGTGACTAAGATTCTTTGATATGAATGTAATCAACATAAATTTCGTTAAGTTACTTGAAGTTAAAGTCGTTATGAAGAATGGATTAAGGTTAAAAAATAGTTACAAATATAAGATAATAATATAAATAGGACAGAGAACTGGAGCAAACTAATTTTTCAAAAATAAACTATAACCATAGACTGCATCTAACTTCTACAGTTTAGAAATCTAATACTATATAGTTTGAATTTGCCTATTAAATGTTCTAAATTTTAAGAGAAATAGGATCTCAAAATATTCTCCACAGACTACAGGACATAAAATCTCCCCATTTGCTAAGCCACTTCAGCCATCTATCTTAAGCACTTAACATCCTTCTCCTGCTTCCCTGGCCCACTCCCACCCAGATTCATCTTTGGATTTTAGAGAATGATATAATGAACTCCATCATTAGTGGCCTATTAACTTTGAAAAAGGGACTCTCTAAAACATCAATAACAAACACTTTCAACTATTCTCTTGTGATAAAAAACCACAATACTCTGGGTCTTACTCTGGGTCTTGACAATCTTTCAAACAGATGAGTAAACACAGAATTTTTAAATTAAGAGAAATAAAAGAAAGGACACAAAGTCCTTTATTTCCAATAAAAACATAAATGCCAGAACCATTTCAAAACAAAGTCATACCCACTTCATTAGAATGAAAATTAATCTACATTTTCTCCTGGCATAAATGAAACATAGGGCTAGAAAGCTTTGTTCTGAGACTCCCACACTTCTTATTTCAATTTGTACTTTCCATCTGATGACAGCATTCTCTGAATGTAGGGAATATTTCCCTCATCATAGAAACTTCCTGACTGGCAATCTAGAAGGAAAAAAATCACTCTTGGCTCCCAATCCAATAGCCTAGCAGTGGTAGAAAGACAACTCCCTAAGATAGTAAGATGGTTCTGAAACTGATAATACTTCATTTACCCCAAAACATAGAATCAATCAGGGTCTGTATTCTTGATATTATTCTGTTTAGGAAGCAGCTTGTCATTTGGGATGTATTAAAAAAGTCATCTGCGACAAATGAGTTCTTGCTATAGGCAGACGGAAGAAAAACTATTTCATGTATACTATATTTTGAAAATCCTCAGAAATTAAGTTTAGTAAGGCAAAATAATCCCAATGGAGTCCACAATTATTTGTCTCGAGTAAACATATTTAACAACAAACTACATCCAAGAATATTTATCACAATAATGATATTCAACTATCATTTAAAGTAAGCCTTCAGAATATGCAACGAAAATCCAAATACTTCTGATAGGGCTCACTGTTTTCCACAGAAATTAATAATACCATTGGACAAATTATATTTTGAAAAGACCAAAAATAAGTAACCAGGATTTTAGAAATAAGAACCAAAGCTTTTCATACTAAAATTACCAACACAATGGTGAATAGCTTATATTGATTTTTTTAATAACTATAGAATCAAATATTTGGATGTTAAGTTAAACTAGTCCCTGCACTCATCAGATTACTGTTCTAAATTAAGTAAATCATTGTTGGGAAAAGGGTATATTTAAACTGAAACCAGTCAGTTAAATAAAGAAACAACCCAATGAATCATTGTAAATTCCTATGCCAATAAGATAAAAACTCAAACTTGGCTCTAATGTACTCAAAACATCTGTCTGTACTTCTGTTACACTCAGAGTCTTTGTAAATAAGAGGCAGATAATTATGAAACAAGTTCCCTTTTATAACTTATATATAAATATGTGTAACAACTGAGCAATTTTAAACATTAGTGGAATATTATGTCAGTAATGACAAAATACACTAAAACCATAATTAAATATTTAACAGAAAAAAATTAAGTATAGATTATTATTGAATTCTTTTATGTGACTCCTGAAAAACTAAAACACTATACCAACTTTAAAAAAATACACTAGATTTTCCTTTTGATATAATCAGAATCATTAAAAAGAATCTGTTTTAAGGGGAAAACAATGTTATTACAAAAGCCAAAGATAAAATGATTAAAATTAAGGAAGATACTCACAGTATGAAGATTTAAGAATTAACTGACACACCTATGGACAATTAATCTTCGACAAAAGAGGCAAGAATACACAATGGGGAAAAGACAGTCTCTTCAGCAAGTGGTGTTAGGAAAGTTGAACAGGTGCATGTAAATCAATGAAGCTAGGACACACCCTCACACCTTACACAAAAATAGACTCAAAATGGTTTAAAGACTTATAAATATAAGACAAGATACCATAAAACTCCTAGATGAGAATATAGGCAAAACATTCTCTGACATAAATGGTATCAATGTTTTCTTAGGTCAGTCTCCCAAGGCAATAGAAATCAAAGCAAAAATAAACAAATGGGACCTATCAAACTTATAAGCTTTTGCACAGCAAAGGAAACCATAAGCAAAATGAAAAGACAACCTATGGACTAGGAGAAAATATTTGCAAATGATGTGGCTGACGAGGGCTAATTTCCAAAATATACAAACAGCTCCTACAATTCAATAACAAAAAAGCAAACAACCCAATTGAAAAATGGGCAGAAGACCTAAGCAGACATTTCTCCAAAGAAGACCTACAGATGGCCAATAGGCACACGGAAAGATGCTCATCATCACTAATTATTAGAGAAATGCAAATCAAAACAACAATGAGGTACCACCTCACACTTGTCAGAATGGCAATCATTAAAAAGTCTACAAATAATAAATGCTAGAGAGGGTGTAGAGAAAAGGGAACCCTCTTACACTGTTGGTGGGAATGTAAATTGGTACAGCCACTATGGAAAACGTATGGAGGTTCCTCAAAAAACTAAAACAGAGTTGCCATATGATCCAGCAATTCCACTCCTGGGCATATATCCAGAGAAAACTCTAATTTGAAAAGATACATGCACCCCTATGTTCACAGCAGCACTATTTACAATAGTGAAGACATGGAAACAACCTAAATGTCCATCAACAGATAAATGGACAAAGAAGATGTGGTATACATACACAATGGAATACTCCTCAGCCATAAAAAAGAATGGAATAATGCCATTTGCAGCAACATGGATACAACTAGAGATTATCATATTAAGTGAAGTAAGTCAGAAATAGAAAGACAAATACCATATGATATCACTTACATGTGGAATCTAAAATATGACAAATGAACATATCTATGAAACAAAAACAGACTCAAAATACAGAGGACAGGGCTTCCCTGGTGGCGCAGTGGTTAAGAGTCTGCCTGCCAATGCAGGGGACACGGGTTTGAGCCCTGGTCCCGGAGGATCTCACATGCCACCAAGCAACTAGGCCCATGCGCCACAACTACTGAGCCTGCACTCTGGGGTCCGCGAGCCACAACTACTGAGCCCACGTGTTACAACTTCTGAAGCCTGTGCACCTAGAGCCCGTGCTCCGCAGCGAGCGAGGCCACCGCAGTGAGAAGCCTGCGCACTGCAACGAAGAGTAGCCCCGGCTCTCCGCAAGAAGAGAGAGCCCGCGCGTAGCAACAAAGACCCAATGCACCCAAAAAAGAAAAAAAAAATACAGAGGACAGACTTGTGGTTGCCAAGGAGGAGGTGGGTGGGGGAGGGAAGGATTAGGAGTTTGGGATTAGCAGATGCAAACTATTATGTATAGGATAAGCAACAAGGTCCTACTGTATATCACAGGGAACTATATTCAATACCCTGTAATAAACCATAATGGAAAAGAATATATATATGTGTATATATACATATATATATATATATATATATATGTATAACTGAGTCACTTTGCTGTACAGCAGAAATTAAACACAACATTGTAAATCAACTATACTTCAATAAAATCTAAAAAAAAAAAAGAATTAATTGATAACATATTATGGGAAAAGGGGGGAGCCCTCTAACAGTTCACCGTGACTTCACGGATGATTTAATATCACAAGTAACACCAAAGGCTCAACTACCTCACAGCTTCTTGACAACCACTACTCTGCAGTCCAGTGGAAATGACTCTAGTCTAATAATGGAAGCTTCACTCTCCAATAACATGGCAGAAGATCAGTTTACAGTATACCATATGGATTTTAATCCATAACTATAGGCCCATTATTATACACACATTTTTTTAAAGCTTTCCAGATATGATCCTAAGTTTTCTGTTCAATGAAAAAAAGTGTATCTACCCATACAGTTGTGGGGATTAGAGACAATGTTTACAAAGCTTCTAGCACAGAGAACTTGCAGGGTACGTGGCACAATTAAACGTTTTGAATGTACTATGAAACTGCACATTAAACATCTTTAAAAAGAATGAAAAAAGCAAGACTTGAGGTAAAGATCTAACATCACGTAGACCAAATTTAGTAACTTACATTCCTTTTTTTAAATTAACTAATTTATTTATTTATTTATTTTTGGCTGCATTGGGTCTTTGTTGCTGCAGGCAGGGGCTACTCTTCACTGCGGTGCGTGGGCTTATTGCGGTGGCTTCTCTTGTTGCGGAGCACGGGCTGTAGGTGCGCAGGCTTCAGTAGTTGTGGCACACGGGCTCAGCAGTTGTGGCTCACGGGCTCTAGAGCACAGGCTCAGTAGTTGCGGCACACAGGCTCAGTAGTTGCGGCACACAGGCTTAGTTGCTCCACAGCATGTGGGATCTTCCCGGACCAGGGCTCGAACCCATGTCCCCTGCATTGGCAGGTGGATTCTTAACCACTGCGCCACCAGGGAAGTCCATTAACTGACGTTCTTTTGTACAGTGTTCTGTACAAAAACTTTCTTACATTGTAACAAAATCACCAAAGGTTCTAGTCAATATAGGAGCCAAATTAAAAACATAAATAAAGAAAACAGAACAAGTAATATTTACTGGCTGCCTACTACCACACACTAGGCATAATGCTAGAGGCATATCACAACAAATCTATAATATAGTTTTATTGATGAGGAAACTGAGGCTCTGACAGCTATTTATACAGCTATTCAGTGGCAGAGCTGGGATTCAGCAACAGGGTCTGAGTGATGGCAGACTATTTCCTTTCCACAGTACCACACAAAATTCATAGAAAAGTATTGATAATTAAGAAATTCAGAAAGCATAAACAAAATAGGCAAGATAGTTGTTTTTGAAGCAAAGGAATTATTCTCACTTAAACATTCAGGGAACAACAAAAACACCAGTTTTAGATCATTGGAAAACTTAACTGAAAAATCTACATGCCAATTAGGCAAACAAACAAATAAAACAAGTCAAAAGCAACCATACCCCAATAAAAATTAAACAAAAAAAAAAAGATTTAGGATCACATTTAAAAAACAAAAACAAAAAAACAAGTCGGACGTAGCAAAACATCTACCATCAAGTTGCTTAATAGGTATACAAAGATACAGAAGGTATAGAAAGTTTTTTAGACTATGGAAACAGTAGCTCATGTATTAAATTTCTTCATAATCTAAAATTTAAGATATTTCTTTTTCTATAAAAAAGAAGAAATCATATTTATTTTTATTAATGTATAACTAACAGGCCATGAAGTAATTTTGCTATTTGTAAAACAAGTGCCACTACATATTTGCAATTTACAAGTAAAGCATCATTTCAAACCAAAATACAAAGCAAAACAAAATTTTATCTTGGCCACTGTGCTCCTTGCATCACCTGGAGAGGTACTCCTCAGAGCAAAAAGCCAGAATCTCCATTTTCTAGGTAATTTAGAGGACTAAACACTGCCAATCAAAGCAAGGGCTACTATTTTCCAGCAATCCAAAACTCAAGTTATGCTTCCAGATAATGAGAGTTTTGTTGATTTATCATTTAAGAACTCAATCATGCAACTAGAGATTCTCATACTAAGTGAAGTCAGAAAGAGAAAGACAAATACCATATGATATCACTTATTTGTGGAATCTAAAATATGACACAAATGAACCTATTTACAAAACAGAAACAGACTCATGGACATAGAGAACAGACTTGTGGTTGCCAAGGGGGTGGGGGGGTGGGGAAGGGATGGACTGAGAGTTTGGGGTTAGTAGATGCAAACTATTACATATAGAATGGATAAACAACAAGGTCCTACTATATAGCACAGATAACTATATTCAATATCCTATGATAAACCATAATGGAGAAGAATACAAAAAATGAATGTATATATATATGTATAACTGAATCACTTTGCTGTATAGCAGAAATTAGCACAACATTGTAAATCAACTACACTTCAATTAAAAAAAAAACCTCAATCATCCAGATTATCTATAGCCAAGTCTGAATTCCAATCTTTTATTTTTCCTCTCTGCCAATCAGCACGTTCCAGATCAATACAACTCTCACCTGAGTTGGTTTATAAGTGTTCTAATATTTGATATAATCAAGCAAATCAGAAAGGTAAGCCAGAGGAGAAAATTCATAGTACATTCTAACAATTTGTACAAATAATTTTCAGGAACTCAGCAGCACAACTGATTTCACTAGCAAGGACGACCTAGACGTGACCAATCTGTTGATCCATACTGCAGTTTTCTGTCACTGAGTTATTCTGCATCAGTGATGATGTAAGAACAGCAGAACACATAAGTAAAAATGTAACCCTGCAGCACCAAATTTACAAAAAATGTAATAAAGCAGGCTTCTAAAAGTCTCCTTCACAAAGGAAAACAAGGATGATAGGGGAAATGCTGACTACAGTCCTCCCTGGGTTGAAGAGAAGGTGTAATTTCCTTCCTCAATCAATTTCACTAGTCAGTTAACTAACCATCTTGGTTCTGATTTAAGGGTTGGACCTACTCATTGTCTGAATCACCAGACAGAAAGGAATGGCTAACACTAAAAGGAAAGAAATATAACAAATTTTTAAATGTGTATAATACTTTCAAATCAGGGGGAAAAGACAGTAAAAACAATAGTTGCTTTCAATTTTTTTTCTGATTTTAAAAGTAATAGTTACAGAAAATTTGAAAAACACAGGTCTGTATGAAGGAAAAGCAAGTCATCAGCAACCCCACCAGAGATAATTAAATATATACATCAACATGTAAACAGTTATTTCTTAAAAAAAAATGTTTGTGGGTATGTGCTACAAATCCAGAATTAAACCTCTTCTCATCATTGGTCCAAACTACCATCATCTCTTGACAGGGTTATTACAATAGCCTCTTAACTCCATCCTCCCGACCCTGCTCCTCTCCAGTCTATTCTACACAAAACAGCCAAAATGATCTTTTTAAACATCAATCATATTTCATTTCTCTGCTCAAAACCCTACAATGGCTTCTCATCTTCAAATCTTAAAGGCCAAAGTGCTTACAACAACCTATAAGATAACTCAAATGGCCCTCCGTTTTCACCCTCAGTCTTCACTTCTCTTACCTTATTTCCTACACTCTTTCTACCTTGGTTTATCTGTGTTGGCTACACTGACCTCCAAGCTCCTGCTGGAACACATACACATCTCTGCCTGAAGTCTTTGGACCTGTAGTTCCCTCCATCAGGAATACTCTTCCCCCAGATAAAAACATTGCGTTCCGTCTCTCTCCTTAGCTTTTTTCAGGTCTCTATTCAAATGTCACTTTTCAGAGACTTCCCTGACTCACCTTATATAAAATAGCAAACTTCCTGCTCCCTTTCCTTGGTATTCCCTATTTAAATTACCTTGTTATATTTTTCTCCAAAGTGCTATCACTGACAAATTATTTGTTTATTGTTCTGACTCTCCTGACTAGACTGTAAGTTCCATGAAGTCAAAGAAAGGGTCTGTTTTGGGTTTTCCCCTACATAGCACTATACCTCTAAATTCTAGAACAATGCCTGGACTGTCACTAAGTATTTGTGAATGAATGGCTGAATAACTGCATGAGTAATTGGGATCAGAGTGTACCTAAAATTTATACTCATCTTTTGTAATTTACTACTATCTGGTAAAGCATTCCTAATTTTTGCATAGCATTCCATTATAGATATAAACCACAGTATATTCAATTTTCTATTTTGAATATTTAGGTTGTTTCTAAATTTATAATATCATAAACATCCTTATATACAGTTGTATATCCTTGCATATACCAAATATCCTTGAATATATATCTCCTTGCACAGCTTTGATAATTTCTCTAGGATAAATTATTTTAAGTAAAATTGTTGGGTCAAAAGATATGAATATCAAAAAAAAAACAAAAAGGTATGAATATCATGAACGCTTTTAATACATTTTTCTAAACTATCCTAGAGAACAGCTGTATCAACTTATTCTACCCCTAGTGATATAGGACTACTACATTTCTCCTCACCAACAATGAGTATTTGGGTCCGTTTTTACCAAAACACAAAAGCCAATTATTTTTCCTGAACCAAAAAAGTCACCATAGTCATCATACAATATTTTCTGTTTAATTTGTTTTATTCTATTAAAATTTTTTTTAAATAGAAAAGTTTGAGAAAATATAAATTTTATTAGTTAATGACAGTGGCTGTTTCCAAGCATCATCTTCCACACTGGTATTTTCAGTTTAAAAAGCTTTAGAGATCTGGTAGATTTTAAAAGGTATCTCAATTCAAAAAAAAAAAACAAAAAAACAAGGTACCTCGTTGTTTTCTTTTCAATTTTTTTGTTTGCTAACGAGATTGACAATGGTTTCCCATGTTTATTGGTTGTTTCTATGTTTTCTTTGACAAACTGCCTATTCATCACTGCTCACTTTCCTATTCAGGTATTCACTTTCTCACTGACTTGTGAGAGCTCTTCTTGCGTTAAACGTGTTATATTTTTATCATGTGGCATACATATTTATTCATAGTTAACATCTGCCTTTTTTTTTTTTTAATTTATTTATTTATGGCTGTGTTGGGTCCTCGTTTCTGTGTGAGGGCTTTCTCTAGTTGCAGCAAGCAGGGGCCACTCTTCATCGCGGTGCGCGGGCCTCTCACTATCGCGGCCTCTCTTGTTGCGGAGCACAGGCTCCAGACGCGCAGGCTCAGTAGTTGTGGCTCACGGGCCCAGTTGCTCCGTGGCATGTGGGATCTTCCCAGACCAGGGCTCGAACCCGTGTCCCCTGCATTGGCAGGCAGACTCTCAACCAGTGCGCCACGAGGGAAGCCCAACATCTGCCTTTTAATTTTGTTAATGGTATTTGAAACACATTGTTTTGCGCAGCCAAATCAAGCATTTTTATATGTGGTTTCTTCATTTCATTTTACATTTGAAAGAACCCTCCTGTATACAACCTACATGCTATCATGTCTCTGATTGGGTGGAATTCTGGGTATTTTTTCTTCTTTTTGCTTATATAATTATTTCCTTTAATAAATAAATTTTTTTTTTTTAATGATTGCTTCTATTTATTTTACTTTTGGCTGCGTTGGGTCTTCGTTGCTGCACGCGGGCTTTCTCTAGTTGCGGCAAGTGGAGGACTACTCTTCGTTGCGGTGTGCAGGCTTCTCATTGCGGTGGTTTCTCTTGTTGTGGAGCATGGGCTCTAGGCGCATGGGCTTCAGTAGTTGTGGCATGTGGGCTCAGTAGTTGTGGCTCACGGGCTCTAGAGCGCAGGCTCAGCAGTTGTGGCGCACAGGCTTAGTTGCTCATGTTAGTTGCGGCATGTGGGATCTTCCCAGACCAGGGCTCGAACCCATATCCCCTGCATTGGCAGGCAGATTCTTAACCACTGCGCCACCAGGGAAGTCCCTAAATATTTTCTTAAATGTTAAAAATAGGAAAGGCTTTCTCTACTACTTGATCATATATTTACATACATATTTCCTCAAATTCTTCTATTCCATTATGAGAATATTATATTACCTTATCCATCCAAAATCTTAGTTTATGATGTGAAGTATGATTACAATTTTATAGTCTTCCAATTTCTAAACCAATTTTCCTAGCACCATTTGTTAACCAATTCATTCTTTCTCCCAATGAATTGAAATGACATCATTATCATATACTAATATGTCTTTTTTCAGAATTGTAGCTTGTTCTATTACGGTCATTATCATATGGTTTTAATTACTGCAGGTTCATAAAAATCTGGTAGTGCAATTCCAACTTTATAAAACTATTCCTTCAAAAATGTTCCCTTAAATTTATTCTTCTAGGTCCATTTCAGAAAAATCTGTTAAATTTCCCTATGCACTCCACCTCTAGATCAAAAAAAGTTGGTTAGGATTTTGACTAGGATTACATTAAATCACGGACTTGGAAAGAATCTGTATAATACTGAGTCTTCCTAATCAGAAACATGTTTAATCTTTCTACTTACTCAAGTCTCTTTATATTCTGATGTAAAATTAAGTTTTCTTAAAATAATTCCTATACTTTTTGGGGGGTTTTCTCTCTAAATACTTATGGGATTTCTTTTTCCCATTACAGTTTCTAACTAGGTATTGCTAGAATACTGAAAAATCACTAATTTTGGTATGCTTAGTTGGTAAACATCCATGTAACTTAATATTAGTTCAGATAGGTTTTCAGGTAATTTTCTTTAGATTTTTAGGTAGATCATTGTATCACCTGTGAATAATGATAATTCTTTCTTCTCTTTTCTAATGATCATACCCCAACGTGTAATCTTTCTGGTCCTCACTACCCTTTATTCCAGGATGAAAGCCTCCCATCTTGCCAGCTTTCTACCTGTTGCTCCTGCTTGCTCTTGTCCTCAGAAGTGGAGCATATTTAGTAGGATATACTTAGCATCACTTCCATTTACAACCCAGGTAGTCTGCTCTTTCATGGGAGGAGAATTTAGGAATTGGCTCTCTGTACCTACATCAGTTCAGTTCCTTTTACACTGTCACTAGTAGAAATGCCTCCAAATCTGAAAAGTCCAGTAGGATACAGTTTCATATTTGTTTGTATTAATTTTGGGTCAGCAACGTTTTCTTCTATTATTTCTCTGAACAATGTATCTGCTGCATCTCTTTCTCTCTGAAAGCCCTACAATTTGTACATTTTATCTCCTGACCTATCCTTCCTTTATCTTATTTTCCAATCATTTTCATTGTCCCATCTTTTGCCTTTGTAGTTTGGAAAAGATTTCACAAGTTTGTCTTTCTGTAGTGTCTAATTTGTTATCTACTGCATCCATAGCAGATTTTAACTTGGTCACTATAGTTTTCATCCCTTCAGAATCCTTTCAGATTGCTCCCTTCTCACAACTGATATTCAGCTTTCACACCTCTTAATGACTGAATGTTTCTGAGAACAAAAACCTCACTAGATTGCTAGGTGGGAAATCCAGCAACCAGGAAGGAGGTTGGAGACGGTGGTGTTGGTAGCTGGGAACTTAGTAACTAGACCACTTATATGGACAGGCTCCTTTTAGGGAGGTACTAGAGACAAACTCTGGATCTATGAACACTGCTTACAAAGTATCAATACTTCTGGTCCAAGAGACCAGAGAGAAATTTAAGTGTTGTACCTTGTAGGACCATTCTTCTAGACTTGGCCCCTCCCAAATGAGGAGTTCTCTCTCAGGAAGGTTCTCCTCAGGTGTACTTCATCAATTACTTCTTTCATTCATCAACAATGCTGCTTAACAAAAATTATTCTGGGTTTTTTGGCATATGAGTGGCATAAAGCTTTAGTTTCCAACACGTATGCAGGTATTTCCCCATCCATCTATTCATCTATTGGTTTTTTCAATGGGAACTTAGATGTGTAAAGATTGGAAGGTGTGTTTTGTCTGCTATTTTGCCCAACACTATTATCTGTATTCTTGCCACTATACAATAATATACTTTTAATTAATCCATGCTTCTAGATAATATTTTCTGATTTCCGTTTCACCAATTCAAAGGGACTTACCAACATGTCATCCCTCACACCCCAATCATCACACTTCAGGATACAAATGCCACACAAATAACACCCCTTCCTAAAGGATCTTTTACCAGGTCAGGTACGATGATGAACTGGTGAGATCCCAGAAAGCGAGGTAGGAAGAATAACAGTGACCAAGGAGGGCTACCATGAAAGACTGCATGACCAGAGATAACTTCTCACAGACGAAACAAAGAGTTCTCCTGAAAAAAGAGATAACCACACAGTACTGCATCCACTTGCCCTACAACCAAAGAGCTTCAGGAGCAGAGGGTCTGCTTCATCCACATCTGTATGACAAGAACCATGCTTGACACAAAGAATCTAATCATTCACAGCTTGCTGAGCTAAACTCCACATGGCTGGTAGGCCAAGGTATTTGGTAATGAGGGCTCACCTTCACAGTCTCTCATCAAAAATCTCCCTTTACAGAGAACTTTACTAGGAACAATGGCAGCTTTTCCACTCATGAGTCCCTTCTCAGTGGAGGACTGATAGCAACCTGTTTTGGTTTTATCTTATTCATAGACAAATAATTTGGGAGCTTACTAATCATGCCCATAAAAGCAACTCTTCAGGCCAATTAGGTGGCCACACTGCTTACATGGAAAATGGTCTGTGAGCCCTCATGCACAGCTCAAAGGAGTGTAAACTGTCTAGTCTTTCTACAGAGCAATCTGGTAATACTTAGCAAACTTAATAATGGAAACCCAAAAACCCACCAATCCCACTCTTCAGTATATATCTCCATAAAATAAAACAAAGATTATTACTGCAGCATTGTTTACAGAACATAAACATCAGTAGGGGAGTATAAGTAAGATGGATACATAGCATGCATGGATAAGAGTATGCACATAGGATACAACAGTCAGAAGTAAGGAACCAGAATTACATACAGCCACAGGATAAATCATTTAAATGCAGGGCTGAATTTTTTAAAAAAGAATAAAATAAGATGTACAGTCAATGTCACTTATGAAAATTACAAACTATACACAGAAAACACTATGTATTTTCCAAAGATATAGAAAGATCTAAAGATGTATATTAGGGATTTCCCTGGTGGCACAGTGGATAAGACTCCACACTCCCAGTGCAGGGGGCCTGGGTTCGATCTCTGGTCGGGGAACTAGATCCCACATGCATGCCACAACTAAGAGTTCACATGCCACAACTAAGGAGCTGGCAAGCCACAACTAAGACCCAGCGCAACCAAATAAACAAATAAATATTTTTAAAAATAAAATAAAGATGTATACTAACTAGATTAGAGTGGGTGCTTATGGGAGGAAGCAAAATGAGTAGAAACAGGGAAATGACTGGGATACAGACAACAAAATAACCAATCAAGACATGGGTCTAGCCCTTGGGATGCCAGAAGTGAGAAGCATAATTCTTCTCCTGAAGTTTGGGAAATAGGTAGGGGAGAAAAGGAAATCCAAATAAACTCAACTGGGACAATATATTCATAAGAGCTCTACTTAAACAAAAAACTATTCTAAGTATGCTAAGACAAAATTAATATAATTTATTTTAAAAGGAGCCAGGAATATTTTACATATTTGAGAGAAAAATTCAGTAAATACTGATTTTTTTTAAATCAAGAAAGTATAATCATTAAGATTATAATCAATAATCTAAAGCAACCATATGACCAAACTGACCAAACTGAGAATTTGATGATTTGTCTGAAATTAATAGGTCTATAACATCCTGAGATTAATCTGAGTACAACACCTGCCATATAAAGACCCTGAAGATAAAATCCCAAACAGGGGATACACTATAACCTGGCACAGAGAATCTACACAAACTCAATTTTTAATTTACACACTTGTCATAGAAATCATGTCACAAAATGTTTACCATAGACCAATTCCTGTGAATGAAATAACATCTAAAACCATGGCATCATGTAGAAAATGAACTTTAGAAAATTCAGTAGGAAAAAAGTCACTGTTCAGTACCCCTTTATTAGTATAGCACTGATACAAACACAGTCTTAAACAGAAGGGGTGGGGAGAAAAAATCTAGAACACATTTCATCCTTGAAAAGGACAAAGAGGAAGAAACTATTTGAGCATTTCATGCAACAGAGCTGAGCAGGAAGAGCAAGAACTTAAAAAATCACTTCCCTTGGCATATTGGTCTATTCTTATTAAATTACAACTGAATCTGCCAATGATGCTTTACAATATAATAGATTCTTCAGGATGTTGTTAGCAAGATAATCTGGATTGGACGTGCCATTACACAGCTTTCTGAAACCTATAATAAATGATCTGGGGGAAGAGGGAGGTCATTATTTTTCAAATGTACAAAACAGTAGAAATTTCAAGCTTTTTTTGCTACTGAACCCAAACTATACACCAAAGGTTGTAAAATGAGCAACAATAATCAAATCAACACATGCACAATTAATACAACAGACAAAGGGAGTAGCCTTCTCTAAAGACTGCAATCCTGTGTGATGCAGATTTAATTTAGGCCACAGAAAATTCTACAAAGATCTGACAGCTTCTGCTTTGACTGGATGAAACTTGCTGCATACATCAGCATAAATAGTTAGGTTCAACCCTACCTACACCAAGCAAAATCAAGTAACTTTCCTAAAGCTGAGAGAGGAAGCTACAGCTTTACCTCCACTTTGAATTGTAGGGATCTTCTGATTTATCCTAGAAATGGTGCTCTCTTTCAGAAACTGATGATTATAGTAAAGAAAACCCACAGCTTAAAAAGAGCCCCCAGAAAGAAATCTATAAAAGGTAGGCTCTCCAACTAGAAGCACGCTTTAAAATAATTAAGTCTTTCTGGCTTCAGGGTAGCTGTGGAACACCATATCAGTGATCTAATGTCACTTGTGTTTGCATTCTAAAAACCTCACACACACACACACACACACACACACACAAAATTCCTAAAACAAAAAATAGCTTTTTAGAATCACTTCAGTACACCTCTAAAAAACACATCCTATAATAAAGTTTAAATACAATGTTTGAGGGTTGAAAAACTTAATCCACAGGTCAGAACTAGTCTGTCTATACTAATATAGGAAACCAAGATAAAATACAACTGTTAATAAATTAATTCTTTAACATTAAATTGCTAATTAAAGCAATTTAATTCTTTCCTACGGTAAAAAAAAAAAAAATCCCCTAAATCGCAAAAACAATGCAGAGTTTTGAAATAAACAAGTTGCTGAAATAGGTGTAACATACACAATGTTGGGTTTTTTTAAATATTTATTTATATATTTGGTTGCACCAGGTCTTAGTTGCGGCAGGCGGGCTCCTTAGTTGTGGCAGGCAGGCTCCTTAGTTGTGGCAGGCGAACTCCTAGTTGCGGCATGCATGTGGGATCTAGTTCCCTCACCAGGGATCGAACCCAGGCCCACTGCGTTGGAAGCGTGGAGTCTTATTCACCGTGCCACCAGGGAAATCTCCATAATGTTGTTAATGTGAAATTTTGAAACTTGTAAAAACGCCATATAATATGATACACAAATATTTAGTAAACTATAAAAACATGCATAGATTTGAAAAACACCAAATTCATAAAACTGATTCCTTCTGAGACAGGGAGAGGGATGAGACTGGGAGGGATGCACAGCGGTCTCAACTACCTTGATTTTATAATCTGTATATTTATAAGGTAAACTGGTAATATTTTTTTGGCAGGCACTTTATATATTGGTCAATATGTTAGTCTTAATATGGATCTGCATGTTTCAAATACCTTATAATTTTTAAAAAATGAAAACAAAACACACAAAATTAACTCAAAATAGATCACAAACCTAAATGTAAAACACAAAACTAAAAATTCTGGAAAATAACAGGAAAAAAATCTAGGTGACCTTGGGCTTGATGATGACTTTTTTTTTTTTTTAAGATTTTTTGATGTGGACCATTTTTAAAGTCTTCATTCTATTTGTTACAATATTGCTTCTGCTTTATGTTTTGGTTTTTTGGCCGTGAGACATGTGGGATCTTGTGGGATCTTATCTCCCTGACCAGGGATTAAACTTGCATCCCCTGCACCGGAAGGTGAAGTCCTAACCACTGGACCACCAGGGAAGTCCCTAATGATGACTTTTTAGATACAACACCAAAAGCATGATCCAAGTAATAAAGAAACCTATAACTTGGACTTCATTAAAATTAAAAACTTCTGTTCTGTGAAAGACATCATTAATGAAAAGACAAGTCACGCACTGGGAGAAATATTAGCAAAAGTAAATCTGATAAAGGAGTGTTACCCAAAATATACAAAGAACTCAAACTCAACAATAAGAAAACAAAAACATGATTAAAAGTAGATGGGGGACTTCCCTGGTGGTGCAATGGATAAGAATCCGCCTGCCAATGCAGAGGACATGGGTTCGAGCCCTGGAAGATCCCACATGCCATGGAGCAACTGAGCCCATGTGCCACACCTACTGAGCCTGCACTCTAGAGCCCGTGAGCTGCAACTACTGAGCCCGCGCGCCACAACTACTGAAGCCCATGTGCTGCAACTACTGAAGCCCGCACCCCTAGAGCCCGCACTCCTCAACAAGAGAAGATACCTCAATGAGAAGTCTGCACACCACAATGAAGAGCAGCCCCTGCTTGCCACAACTAGAGAAAGCCTGCGGGCAGCAACGAGAACCCAACAAAGCCAAAAAAAAAAAAAAAAAAAAGTAGATGGGACTTCCCTGGCGGTCCAGTGGTTAAGACTCTGTGCTCCCAATGCAGGGGGCAAGGGTTTAATCCCTGGTCAGGGAACTAAGATCCTGCATGCCACATGGCACAACAAAAAAATAAATAAATAAATAAAAAGTAGACAAAAGACCTAAAGACACCTAACCAAAAAAGATATACACATAAAAAAATAAACACATGAAAAGATGCTCAACATCATAGGCCATTAGGGAATTGCAAATTAAAACAACGAGCTACTACACCATACACCTATTAGAATGGCTAAAATTCAAAACACTGGCAACACCAAATGCTGACAAGGATGTGGAGCAACAGGAACTCTCATTCATTGCTGGTAAGTATGCAAAATGGTACAATCACTTTGGAAAACAGTTTGGCAATTTCTTACAAAGCTAAACTGAGTCTTATTATATGATCTAGCAATTGCAGTCTGATTTGAGAACCAATGTCCACAAAAAAATCTGCACATGAATGTTTATAGCAGCTTTATTCATAATTGCAAAAACCTGGAAGAAATTAAGATATCCTTCAACTGGTAAATGGATAAACTGTGGTAAATGCACACAATGAAGTATTATTCAGCAATGAAAATAAATGAGTTATCAAGTCACAAAAAGACACGGAGGAACATTAAAGGTATATTGCTAAGTGAAAGAAGCCAGTCTGAAAAGACTATATTATATGATTTCAACTATATGACAGTCTGAAAAAGGCAAAACTATAGAAACAGTAAAAAGATGAGTGGTGGTATCAGCAGTCTGGGGGCAAGAGAGGGAGGGATGAACAGGTAGAACACAGGGGATTTATTGGGCAGTAAAACTATTCTGTATGATACTATAATGGTAGACCCAAGACATTATGAATTTGTCAAAACCCATGAAGGTGTATAACATAAAGAGTGAACCCTAATGCAAACTTTGGGCTTCAGTACATATATCGATATTGGTTCATTAATGATAGCAAATGTACCACTATTCTGCTTCAACCTTAAATGAGTGTACTGCAGTTCAATTTTAGCACTAACCACTCAGAGTTAGTCTAGAACCCACAAACCAAAGGGCATTATCCCGAACAAGACTGCACTTACTTTAGATGCCAGCCACACTTCAGGGGTCTCCAGGCCACCTGCATTTCTAATCAACTGGTCACAAATTCAGAGATTTCTATATGATCACTTCAGTTTGATAACTTGCTAGGACAACTCCCATAACTCAGAAAAGCATTATACTTATGATTATAGTTTTATTATAAAGGATACACATATGGCAAGGTCCGAGATGGTCCTGAATGAAGGGCTTCCATGCCCTCTCCCCATGAGTGAGGGTGCATCGTTCTCCCAACACATCAATATCTTCACCAATCAAGAAACTCCACTGAGCTTTGGTGTCCAGAGTTCTTATTAGGGTTTCATTACATAGGCATAATTGATTAAATCACTGGCCACATGATTAAACTCAATCTCCAAACCCTCTCCACCTCCCCAGAAGTCAGACTGGCCCAAAGTCTCAACCCTCTAATCATGTGGTTGGTGTTTCTGGTGACCAGGCCCCATCCTGAAGTTACCTAGAGGAACACCATGAATTGCCATATTAGCATAACAAAAGCACATCTCATTCATCCAAAAACTAAGTTAATACCCTCACTATGCAAGAATCTTCTCTTAATTTTTTGACAAAATATTAAAGCAGAGTTTAATGACACAAACTCTTTTAGCTTCCTGAGGCCAGTGATACAAAAGGGATGAATGGAAAGGAGTACCGACTAGAAGGCAACTTTCAAGGGGAGCACAGTTCACAACTAGCTCAGATTGGAAATCACATCAAGTAAAAGTTATCAAAAAGAATCAAGGGGCTTCCCTGGTGGCGCAGTGGTTGAGAATCTGCCTGCTAATGCAGGGGACACGGGTTCGAGCCCTGGTCTGGGAAGATCCCACATGCCACGGAGCAACTAGGTCCGTGAGCCACAACTACTGAGCCTGCACATCTGGAGCCTGTGCTCCGCAACAAGAGAGGCCGCGATAGTGAGAGGCCAGCGCACCGCGATGAAGAGTGGCCCCCGCTTGCCACAACTAGAGAAAGCCCTCGCACAGAAACTAAGACCCAACACAGCCAAAAATAAATATAATAAATAAATAAATAAAAGATTACTATTAAAAAAAAAAAAAAAAAGAATCAAGAGAAACCAATGCCATGTTTGCTAGCATTGAGGCATATGTCAGTATAAAACCCAGAACTGGCATACTGTTAATATAAAACCCACTTAAATCCATTTTTTAAATGCATAGACTGGTTACAGCACATAACAATGGTTATGGTCTATCATGATCAAATGGAATCCATACTGAATGAATTAACAGTAGGGGAATAAAATGGAATGTAAATCAAGTTGCATTCTTTCCAAAACCTGCCCCTTTCCATAGAGTTAAGTGAAGGAGCAAGGACTCAAAAACTATGTCACAAACCAAAGCGTTGAGGGTCAAAAATTATATTTTATAGAACTGTCATTTCCCTCACCAACACCAATAAATAAGTTATTAAATCTACCCTTTTGGCATAATAAAGTCATTTCAATAGAACTAAAAGTTCTACAGTTTCAATGTCAACTCTTCTGAAAATAAACGTTGCTGCCATGCCTCATAATTCAAATTGCAGCAGCAGGTCATTATTCTGTTTTATTCTGTTGACACATTTTAACTCATTTTATAAACCAAGAATTTGTTTCTGTTCTATAATCCTAGAAAAAAATGTTTATGGGAAGGCAATTTCATTTTGCTAGGTTGACAGTGACAGTCCCTTGGGGGAGAGGCCAACTCAAGCAGGACTGAAGCAGCTGTTATGAGCCAATTTTCCTACCTGTTAATTGCTTTTGTGACTAGGCTGCACCAGCTCAGACATCCACCTGGCAAGCAGTAGATAAATCGAAATAGTCATATCTCAGGAGTTTTGAAAAATCAGAAGGCTTTCCCCTTTCCTCTGAAAGACTTTAACTAGGGAACAGAACAGCAAAGGAAGAGAAAAACGTCAAAAGTACATAAACATTAATTGCAAAAACACTCATTGTACCTTCCTGATTACCAAAAAATAAAGAAATAAAGAAAAGAAAAAGCTTAAAAAAAAAGAATTTTATAAATAGCCAATAGAAAAAGCATTCATTTGGTCATTCAACAAATATTAACTGGAATGCCTACTATGGCAGACATTGTTCTAGGTGCTGGGGATACAGCATTAAACAAAACAGAATGTCTATGTCCCCAACAGAGCAGATAAACAAGAAATAAATAACTATCAGTTAGTCATTAGGTGCTAAGAAGAAAATAAAATATGGCCATTTGATAGTGTCGGAGAAGCACTAATTTATAGTGAGTTGTCAAGGAAAACCTCTTTGAAGAAGGAACATTTAAAGCTGAGACTTAAAAATGACAAGAAGGATATAGCCAAGCAACAGTCTGGGGGAAAACGACTCCCACAGAGCTACAAGTAGTAGAAGTCCCTGAAGCTAGAATGACTTTACAGAACAGAAAAGAAGGCCTATGTGGTTGGAGTTTCATGAATAGGGTTAAGAATGACAGCAGATAAGGTCTCCTTCAAAATGCCACAGCCATTTCAAAGTCATCAGTTGGGAAGATAAAAATAAAACTGTGACCAATGAGCTATTCATGAGAACTCACTTTTGGACTAGTAATGACCATCAGGAAACTGTCAATAGAAAAAAAGAGAAACATGAAGGAATGTCCCTAGGGCAAAGGTTTCTGAATCACAAAGGATCAGCATCACAGTCTTAGCTGAACCAGTGTTTCAGTCACTCTAAGAGCAATAATATTCCAAGTAAGATCAATATCTAGGGCTGGCATGTTAAAACACAGAATTCATAAATGAACTCTAGACAGAAATGAATGTTTCTGGACATGCTTGTCCTAAACCCTGTCATACCTACTTATTTCAGATAGTCCAGAGATAGATCTCTTTTTAAAATTTAAATATAAACAATGGATACCATAAAATAATACCTGCCTAGAACAGAAATTTTTGAAAAGTTTGCCACGGGTAATGCTTTTCCTAGAATCACAAATTAGGATTTTAAAAACCAAAAAAATTTAGTAAGTACTTAGATCACCTGTTTTCCTTCTATGGTAAGCACAAAATAAGTCTTCGAGTTTAAAAGCATCTATAACATTAGACGATGCTATATTTTAAAAATAAAATACATCTATTAAAATAGAACTCATCTTATTTGAAGGACAAACTATATGTTCCAGCACTGAAAGATTCCCGGATATACGGCACTGCTGTATAATGCCAACAAGATTTTTTGTAATGGTGCTATAATGTAAAAATTCCCGAACCATGCTTACTGCTATTGAATAGACACATTTCTCTTCAAAAGCATTTTGGTAAGGCTCTATTCATTTTGAGAAAAAAGAATAGAAAAATAATGGAGATCAAAAGCTTGCTTTAGATGAGGTATGTGGCAATGTGTCTTCAAGCCACATGCTATTAAAAAAAAAAAGAACACTGGCATCTAGAATCCTACCTCTAACACTAAACTGAACCTCAGTTTTCCTCATCAGTAAAATGAGGATAATACCAACTACTTTCACAAGATTGAGAGGAAGATTAAATGAAACATAATAGGTGAAGATTAATGGAATCCAGTCTTACACGGTAATCACAATATCCATTAAAGGAATAGGGGCAAGCACATGTTAAAAAAAGAGAGAGAAAAAAATCATAAATTACAGGTTATAAGCAATAAATACAATGTAAATAGTACTCCTCCAGTTGAATATATTACAGGCCAAACTCCTCTGTTTTACCTATAAAGAAATAAAAGCTCAGAGAGGTTAAGTGACCAGCCCAAAGTTAAAAAGCAGGCAGAAAAGGGGCTAAAATCTTGCTTAACTACTAAATGTGGCATACATTTTATAGAGCGCTTTCACATACAAGATCCAATTGATCTTCACTATGAGGTAGTTAATTTGACTCATGAGAAAACCCAAGGCACCAAAGTTAGCTAGCCAGTTAGTGATGGAACCATGAGTAAAACCAGGGACACTGAATACTGCTTCTCTTAAGAGAGAGATTGAAAGCCTTTCTTACTCATAACTTGACTAATACAAAAAACTATGCCTTAGCAAGCAATCACATTCTTGTACTCAATTAATAATTATGTTAAAGTCATACTACAAAGACATAAATGTTTCCATTCTGTATTTAATAGAATCAATCAGCTTCTTAACATAAAAATGCTCACATCAAAGACAAGTTTTTTGACATATTTCCCAAACTAAAACCTCAGTAGATACTGGTTTAGTGCACGGCAGCAAGAATTATTTTTATTCTGTTTGTTCATAGATTATTTAAACAAGACAGCTGGGTTAGTGAGTTGCTGAATATTTTATCATAATCAAGCAGTACGTTGTTTCTATCATTGATGACCCCAATATTCACATTCTTAAAAATTACTTAATCCTTTAAATTGCCCTTTCTTTCATGTAAGATTCTGTAGTTAACCCGTAGGTCAATCAGTTCTTGTACTTAAGATGATTCACTTTCATAAAATAATTATGCTACAAGTACTGCATTATTATGCAGCTGAAGGGACAGGCTGGGAAACTGATTAAAAGGACTCAAGTAGAGATGAGCCAATTGAAAAATACAGCATCTAAATAATAGTTACATTTACAATATATTTTTCTGAATGTCATTAAAAATATATATACATCTGCTTGATATTCCAAATTCTTGCTTTAAAAGGGATCAAGCTTTGAAGGAAGATTTCTAGGTTTAACAAGAGAACAGGGCACAGCAATGTAGGAGGTCAGAGCTCAGCTACCATGAAGGTTTTCAGACCGTTTGTGCAAATAAGGGCGTGTTCCCTGAGTTCCAAACAGGTCTCTGCTCAAAACCACTTTCAAAGATGTGAAAATGGAGGGCCAAATGCATAGAAGTAATTTCTGAGTTTTGCAACTAATAACTGGCAACATTATTTTTGGGTGAGTGAGAGAAAAGAACCATTACATTAACACACAAATGAGCAGCCATCACTCACACTACCTTCCTATGAATAAGAGAAGAATAAACATATAATTGGGGTGGGGATCAAGCACTTGAAATAGTTATGGCCAGAGATTACCATCAAAGTAACTGCTTAGCTCAGTTCGTAAGACTTCACTTGGACTCATCAAGGATTGTCATCCAAAAGGCACAGCCTGAATGTACTAAGCTTTCTGGTGAATTGAGATTGTGCATACACCTTAAGGTACGTTGCTTGCCCGTCTTCTGAGCATTTTTAAAACTATATTTGATAATAATGCAATTTTGAATCCCTTTTACCTAGTGTTAATTTTATAGTATACTTTTTAGGTAGACAAAACACTCAGTAAATGTGTTAAAGATTCAATTGATAAAACAAGGCCCAGCTTGTGAAAAAGCAACACTACAGATAACACTTGATCCTCACAGCTTCCTCAGCCATAGCTCTAAAAAAGCCACACAATTCAGAATGATCATGCTGAAGCATCTTATGAATTAATACAGATAAATTCCGTATTAATCCATTTTGTTCTGTATTAAAATTATCTAAAATTGATAATTTGAAATTGACTGTTATGTAGCATAATCAATAATTGAAATACTCCATTCCTCAATCACCTTGCTTATGCAGGAGTTTACTGCAAACATATTTCTCTAGAGCAATTCACATTTAAAGTGTTCCACTAATTACAGCCTTCATTCAACACACATTTATTAAGCACTTATTGTGTACCACACACTATCAGTACAGGAAACAGCATGCTGAATCAAATTAGCCCTTGCCTTTGGAGGCAGAGGGCATGGCTTACAGAAAGGCAAATATTACATAATGCAACAAGTGCTATAAAAGAAATGTGTACTAATCACTGAGCGTTAAAGGATTAGTAGGAGTTTGGTAAATATACTAGAGATTGCTCATGAGGAGAGGGGAGTAGGACAGACCTACAGCCTGTGCAAAGTTGTATAGGTAGAAAAGAGTACTTGTTTGGCAGGGCAACAACAGAGCTCAATAATAGCAAAAGTAAGCAATGACCAGAACAGGGCACAAAGGATCTTCAACAAGCCATGTCAGGAGTTTAGCCTTTATCTCAATGAAAATGTGAAGCACTAAAAAGTTTCAAGCAGGGATGTGATAATGATTTTGGTTTAGAGAAATCCTTCTGGCTATACAACAAAAGGAAGGAATAAACTTGGAGGCAACCAAATCTAGTAGATTTATTAAAAGACTATTAAAATCACTACTACCCTTAGATAAAGGCAACAGGATCTGGCCTTCCTGTGGCCACACCTCTCTCCATGTAATGAGCAGAGAAAAGGGCCAAGAGGAAGTGTCACTTTACTTGGTCTCACCCCAAGAGACCACTTTCCACCGACCTGGAATCCCAGAACTCCTAGCCTAAATGGCAGAGCCCATTTCCAGGAAAGGTCCTCATGCAGGTATGTGCAACCCTAGGCCTGAAAGGTAGCCAAAGGGCAGTTGCTGAGGGAAGATAGGGGCTGTGGAGAAAGCTTAGACATTTTACCACAATTTTAAATATATATATGTATGTATATATATAATATTTGTAATATTGTATATATTATAAATAAACATTTAAGAAATATTTTATTGCAGTAAAATATATTTTATAATATATAAGTGTATATATATCATAAGTATATATAATATATACAATATTGCATATATTATATGCAATATTGAAAATTAGCAATTTCATACCATACTCATGTATAAATGAATATTTGTGCCTAGAAACCTAAGTTTTTTAATGATATATAGTCCTGATCTGAAATTTTAAATTTTTTAATTTTTTGAGAATTTCTGAAGTAATTCTCTGACAGACAGAAAATATTTCCCCTATAAAACAGACATACTAAAGTCAGGATCAACGTACTAGAAAGTCAAAGCAATTTGAAGATAGATAAGCCAACCAGGTGTTGATAACAGGCTGGTGAAACAAAAAAGAAAAATCATTTAGTGAAGGATTTTTTTTTTTTTTAATAGCTACTTTATTTATTTATTTATTTATTTATTTTGGCTGTGTTGGGTCTTCGGTTCGTGCGAGGGCTTTCTCTAGTTGCGGCAAGTGGGGGCCACTCTTCATCGCGGTGCGGGGACCGCTCTTCATCGCGATGCGCAGGCCTTTCACTATCGCGGCCCCTCCCATTGCGGGGCACAGGCTCCAGACGCGCAGGCTCAGTAGTTGTGGCTCACGGGCCCAGCTGCTCCGTGGCATGTGGGATCTTCCCAGACCAGGGCTCGAACCCGTGTCCCCTGCATTAGCAGGCAGTTTCTCAACCACTGCGCCACCAGGGAAGCCCTAGTGAAGGATTAATGTGTGGCTAAAGGCAGATATTTGTTATACACAAATGAGCTACTGTATCGCACAGCTCTTCTCATTAGTGTACAGAGATGCGTTACCCTCACATTAAATAAAGACTCAGTGAGCAAAACACTGTAGCAAGCATCTGTTGGCTAATGACAAAGAAAACCATAGACCCTTTGAGGCCAATTTCCATCCAGCTGTAAGCATGGAAGCAGCAAACACACCTACTGCTTTACAATATCAATCTCAAATAACCATGAAAAAGAAGCTCCTCGGCTTTCATGTTATTTTGTGGCAAAGGCGTTACAAGTATTAATTACATATGCTAAACAAGACACTTAGAAAAAGTTAACTCTAAATAAGCAGATATCGAAATATATAACTGCATTTTATTCTCATTCCGCCTTTCTTTGTCTCCATATCCATAGTAAGGAGAATTGGCCTACAGAAGGCACTAAACAAAACTGTAAACTAGGTAAAGTTTGTCTTCTGCATCCAATCACTTACATTACCAGTTACTTTTTTCTGTCTTTATTTCACTACCTTTTCCTGCCTACCCTAACCCCAACATTCTTAGATTTTCCAGGACCTCTGCTGTTATGTTCTCTGAGGCCCGCCTTGGCCTCCCTTGCTCCTGTGTTGAATTTATTTATCTATATTTTTCTCAATGCATGTGACCTGATAAAAGAACAGCACCTGCAAACATCCATAACTCCTTTCCTTTTGCCTCTCCTTCCATCCAGGACTAATGCTTTCACCTAAGCTCAAGACCACACTCTCTCTTGCCTTCTCAGAAATCTTTTAAATACCCTTTATCTTACCAATGTATTCAACTTTCTCTCTTCACTAGTATCTTTCCTTCATTACATAAACATATTTAAGTCTCTACCTAAAAAAACAACAAAACCTTTAACTTAAAAGGCAAATAAATCCTACTATATGGAACTTACCCTATGGTGTCCTCCCTTTCGTCTCTGCCCTCACGCAAATTCCCTCTCCAGTCCACAGCAATACGACTTCTGCTAACACCATTATATTAATCCAAGAGTTCTTAACCTAGGACAGTAGGGTCTGTGGATAGAATTCAGAAGATCCATGAACTTAGATGGCAAAATAAATTATTTCTTTATTTTCTCCAAACCTCTAAAATTACTAATATATATACTGTACTTACAAATTTACTAAATTACTATTGGCCTGCCACTATATCTTGTTGTGTAGTATGTTAAACAAGCACATATTACTTTATCACAATTTGTTTGGTAATGATATTTTAGTATAATTGCTTTCCTTTGTAATCCTATGTATTTTATTTTATCCATCTGTGGCAAACTGTATTTTCCGAATATGCTGCAAAAATATCTCCCATTCCACATGCTCTTCTATGATGTAAATTTGCCACTTCCCCATAAAGAGGTAGAGCTTAATTCCCTTCTCCTTAAATCCAGAGTGGCACTTAACTTGCTAGTAACCAAGAGAGTGTGGTGGAAGTGACACTGAGTGACTTCTAATGCTGGTTAAGGAAAAGTCATGCAGGTTCTGGGACTAGGTTTGGGGTGATTTGTTAAACAGCGATTAACCAGCGATTACCAGAACATAATTTGGTACCTGGAACTAGAGTACTAACATAACAAAAACATGTGATACTGGCTTTGGGATTGGGTGGTAGACACAAGGTGGAAGGGCCCTAAGAATCTCATTAGCAAAAGCTTGATGAGCCTTGAGAAGGCTATTGGAGAAGCCTTAAAGGAGAGTGAGTAAAATGCTCTCAGAAGCTGGAGGAAAGAAGACCCTTGTTATAAAGTGGCAGAAATTTTAACAAAACTGTTGCCTGTGCTAAGTTAAAAAGCAGAAAATGTTGATAATGAACTGTTACTTCTAGCTAAGGTAATTCCTAAGCAGAAGGTCCAAAGTGTCAACTGATTTCTTTTATATGTATAGTATTGTAGAAGGTACAGATAGAGAGATGAGTTAAAGAAAGTATTCTGTTTTCAAGCAAAATTTAAGGAAATATAAAGGAACCAGCAATTGCTGGGTTCAAAAGTAAAACTATTTTCATCTACAATCTCTCCAAGCAGAGAATGCTCAAAGTAAGAAAAGGTCTGAAGACAAAGATCAAATAGAGGGTGCTGAAAGGAAAATCTGGTCTCCAGGAAGAGAGGAAGCCACCGGTGTTACTGAAAAATCCTTTATTAACACCTGGTTTCTCCTTGATCTCCTTCCCAGTGCCTTTTTCTGTATTTGTCCACTAAAACTAGATGTGCCCAAGGCTTTTGTACTCAAATCCTGAGCAATTTCTTCTTCAACCACTCCTGAAAATCTATTAACCCAAAAATCTCTCTCTCAAGCCCCCACCTCTCTCCAAGAATTGTAGACAGATCTGCATATCTCCACTTGAATATCTCAGAGAAACCTCAAACTAAATTATTTCAAAACCCTATCCATCCCTACTCCACAAGTTCTTTCTATACATGAACATGCACTGGGAATAAATAGCGCTACCATCCATTTAATTGCACAATGTAGGAGTCATCCCTGATTTCTTCCACTCCTTCTCCCTGCCCCCATCCTCCCCCAACCAACAGTTAGTAATATCAGTCATCAAGTTCTATAGATTCTACCTGCTAAACCTCTCTGGAGTCTACCCCCTCTTCAGTTACATCCTGTCTGGACTACCTTCCAAGCAGTCTCTCCGTTCCAATATATATTTCATACTATTCTCAAAATCACCTTCTTAAAACAAAATATTAATCATGTTAATCTCCTGCTTAAGACCCTTCAGAGATCCCTATCAAAACCTTTTGACATAGCTTACAAGTAAGTACTTTTCGATCCAGCCCTCCCCTACAAACTGCCCCCACATACCATTTATTCTAACTACGCCAAAATAAGGACCCAACATGATTATGAGTACATACTTTTCCCCCTGGGATGCAACTCCTGTTATGAATCTTAAGTACTTTGCTATGTATTTACTGCTTCAACAATTATAGAGCACCTACTCTGTGGCAAATCTGGCAGGATCTATGTCAGGGCTAGGAATACAAAAACAAATGAGAAACAGGTCCTTGCCTCTCCCCTGGAAGCACACAGAAAGAAGGAAAATAAGTACAACACAGGGATTTATAATGGAAGATAGCATGATGTGGTGGACTGACTATTCGAGGAGGGCAGAGAGGTAGAGCAGACAGTAAGAAAAACAACAGGATAAATATAGTACATTCTCCTGGAGCAGCAAGTCTCTTTGATGTAAGTAACTTAAAACATTTTAATATTAATATACTCATTATAAGCAGAATACAAATTACATGAAAGATGCAATAAACTACTTTAAAATTCATGGGCCATTTTGGGTAAGGATGACTATCCAGAGTTAGAATTTAAAGTAATATGACTAAGCAGAAGGATAGCCGCGTTAAGTCAGAGACCCTCTTAGAACTGAGCAACTCACACCACCTAAAGGCTGGCTTTTTGGCTCCACCTATCCAAAAAGCCAACACTGGCTGGGTGAAAATTCAGTGAAACACCACTGGATGGTCAAAAAGATTCTGTAGGACTCTTTGTTACAGCCAGTCTACACCTCTACACAGCCTCTATAGGGGGCTTCAGACATGGCAAGAAGGCTTGCAGGTGACTGAGGAATCTTCAACTTACTCACTTGCTCGGTCAGATTAAAGTCACCTGTAATTATACAAAGGAAGTCTAAGAAGACCAGGAAAAATTATACACTGGCTCCAACTCCTACAGAGATGCTTAGTTAGCAAAACTGCTGATGCCCTTTCAGAAGATCAGCCCTTGGGGAAGTTACACAGGAAAAATGGAGAGACCTATGAGAAACACCTGTGGTGACAAGGACCCATTTTGAACTGGTATGTGGAATGGTGGCTTTGAGGCAAGAGGCAGCCCACCAAAGCCATGGGATAACAAAACAGAAAAAGAACTACTGAAGTTCTGGTTTTGCTTTACTTGTGTCCCAGCAACTATGTGCACACGACGTGGTCCCATATATGGGGCAACCTCTGGTCTCTGGTCCTCAGGAAAATAGGAGCTGAGAAAAACAGCTGGATACACACTAACCTCCCCTGGCTGCTTCTTCACATCACCCTCTGCTCCTACACAAACCTCTTCCTCAAGAGAAACCCCATATTGTATGGGGTTAGGAGTGACTGACTGACTCAAGCTCTCTGAGGCCTGGAGCTCTCTAACTCCTACCCTGATATCACTGGGACATAAACCTGATCCTCCCTACAGAAGCACTGCCTGACAGAGTATCATATCAAGTACCAAAGAGTAAATGTAAAACAGGATGTTTTAGTCTGTTTGAGCTACCATTACAAAATACCATAGACAAGATAGCTTAAACAACAGAAGTACTTCCTCACAGTTCTGGAGGCTGGAGGTCTGCAATTAGGGTGCCAGCACAGTCAGGTTCTGGTGAGAGTTCTCTTTCTGGCTTGCAGATGGCCACCTTCTGGCTGTGTCCACATAGAAGACAGAAAGGAACAGCAAGCTCTCTGGTATCTAGTCTTATAAAAGCACTAATCTCATTGAACCAGGGCCCCACCTTCATGACCTCATCTAACCCTAATTATCTCCCAAAGGCCCCACCTCCAAATACCACACATTGAATGTGAGAGCTTCAACATACGAATTTGGGGTAGGGGGAATGACATACAGTCAGTCCATAACATCTATTTTTTTAAAAAAAGGTGAAATTTGATGCTAACATCGTACCATACGAAAAATCAACACCAGATGGATCAAAGACTTAAACATCAAAAACAACTTTAAAAAACTTAGTGGAAAAGATGGCTATCTTTTGACCACAGGGTAAGGAAAATTTTCTTAAATAAGAGAAATTTGACTATACTAAGAACCATTGCTCATCAAAAAATACCTTCAAGAAAGTAAAAATACAAGTTATAAACTAGCAAAAAGTGTTCACAATACACACAACTTGTAATGCACTATTATCAAATAACATATAAAGGAGTAACACACACATACACACACAAACAGAACATGGTCAGAAAAATGGGCAAGAGACAATGAAGAGGCATTTCACAGCAGAGTGCAGCATATAACCAACACATGTATGAAAAACTGTTCATCACTGGGGATCACAGATTTTCAAAGCAAGACCCTGTGTCATGAAAAACCATGGAAAGCTTTGTAATGGACCAAAAAACAAAGAAACAAACAAACAAAAACTAGTCAATCTTCTCTCAAGTTCACACATACATTACCTCCATCTTTCATTGCCTTTGAGCAATTTTTCAATTTGATGAAATGTAGAAAATTGATGATAATGTGAATTATTCTTGTGTACAACAGAGCAAATTACTTGTGTCCAGTGGATTACAATCGGTAATTGCACAGGAGATATACCAATTTTTGCATTTATTTGAAAATTTTATTTCAGCATTCCTTTACTACACATAAATGAGTAGCTCTTCAAATTTCCCTTTGAAATGATTTTAACGTCTTATCAGTTTCCTCAATAGTGAGTTAAATACTTGACAAGTGCTCATTCTGTATCTGTATGAGAGTCACAATTATACCTCCTTTTAAAAATCCTTTATGACCACAATTAAAATTCAACATCACCCACTATGATTTAAAAAACAAAAACAAAAAAAAACCTTTCAGCAAACGAGGAATAGAAAGGGTTACTCAACCCAAGGATAACATCTTCACGGTGAAAGACTGAAAACTTTCTCCCCAAAATCAGGAACAATCCAAGGATGTCTGCTCTCACCACTTGCATTCAAAATTGTACTGAAGGTTCTAGTTAGTAAATAAGGCAAGGGGAAAATGATAGGATGATAGAAAGAATTAAAAAAAGAAAAAAAGATGATAGGAGGAAGTAAAACTGTCTTTACTTACATACATATCATAGTTACATAGTAAAGCCTAGAAAATCTTAAGAAAAAAAGGCTACTAAAACTTACAAAGGCCAATATACAAAATTAAATGATATACTAGTAATGAACAACTGGAAATGAAACACTTTTAAAATGCCATTACAATAGCATAAAAAAATCAAAGTAGAAGACTTGTACACTGAAAACTAAAAAAAATACATAGCTCTTGAGAAATTAAAGATGATCTAAATAAGTGGAGTGAGATATCATGTTTATAAAGTGTTAAGATGTCTACTCACTCCAAATTGACCTGTGGAGTAAGTACAGTGTGAAGCAAAATCTACAAACGTTTTTTCAGAAAATGAAAAGCTGATCCTAAAACCTAAGTGGAAAAGTGGATTTTAATATTTAAATGAAAATACAAGGAGCCTAGAAGAGCCAAAACAAATCTTTAAGAAAAACAAAATTAGAGAACTTATACTACCTGACTTCCAAACTTATAAAGCTACTGTAATCCAGATAGTAAGGTATCAGCAAAAAGAAGAAAAATACATCAATGGAACAGAAGACAGAACTCAGACACACACATACACAGTCAACTGATTTTTTTTTTTTTTGGCTGCATTGGATCTTTGTTGCTGCACACAGGCTTTCTCTAGTTGCGGTGAGCGGGAGCCACTCTTTGTTGCGGTGCGCAGTCTTCTCACTGCGGTGGCTTATCTTGCTGTGGAGCACGGGTTCTAGGCACACGGGCTACAGTAGTTGTGGCACACTGGCTCAGTAGTTGTGGCTTGTGGGCTCTAGAGCGCAGGCTCAGTAGTTGTGGCGCACAGGCTTAGTTGCTCCGCGGCACGTGGGATCTTCCCGGACCAGGGCTCGAACCCACGTCCCCTGCATTGGCAGGCGGATTCTTAACCACTGTGCCACCAGGGAAGTCCCTGTCAACTGATTTTTGACAAAGTCATCAAAGCAATTCGATGAGGAAAAGAAAGTCTTTTCAACAAATGGTACTGGGAAAACTGGTTATCCACATGCAAAATAATGAAATTGAACCCTCACCAGCACGATATACAAAAGTTAACTCAAAATGGATCAAATACTTAAATGTAAGACCTAAAACAAATACCTAAATGTAAGACCTTTCTCTTAGAAGAAAACATACGGCAAAAGTTTCAGAGCACTGGATTTGGCAATGATTTCTTGGATATAACACCAAAGGCATAGGTAACAAAAGACAAAACAGACAAATTGGACTTCATGAAAATTTTTGTTTTGTGCATCCAAAGACACTATTCATGGAGTAAAAAGGCAAGCCACAGAATGGGAGAAAATATTTGCAAATCATATATATGATAAGGGATTAATATCGAAAATATATAGAGAACTCCTAAAACTCAACAACAACAACAAAAATAACCCTATTCAAAAATGGGCAAAGGACTTGAATAGACATTTCCCCAAGAAGATATATGAATGGCCAATAAGCACAGGAAAAGATGCTCAACATCACTAATCATTAGGGAAATGCAAATCAAAACTACATCTCATAGCCACTAGCATGGCTACTATGAAAAAAATAGTAAACAAGTTTTGGCAAAATGTGGAGAAACTGGAACCCTTGTGCACTGTTCAGGGGAATTTTAAATGGTACTTCAGCTGTGGAAAGCAATATGGTGATTCCTCAAAAATGAAAACAGAATTACCAAATGATCCAGCAAATCCACTTCTGGGTATAAGCCCAAAACAACTGAAAGCAGGATCATGAAGATATATTGGTACACCCAAGTTCACAGGAGCATTTTTCATAATAGCTAAAACATAGAAGCAACCCAAGTATCCATCAACAGATGAACAGATAAGCAAAATATGGTATATACATATAATGGAATATTATTCAGCTTTATAAAGAAAGGGAAAATATACTACAACACAGATGAACCTTGAGGACATTATGCTAAGTGAAATAAGCCAGTCACTAAAAGACAAATACTGTATGATTCCACTTACATGAGGTACTTAGAGTAGTCAAAGTCATAAAGACCGAAAGCATTATTGTGGTTGCCTGGGACTGGGGGGAGGGGAAAATGGGGGTTTGTTTCACAAGATGAAAGGAGTTATGGGGATAGATGGTGGTGATCGCTGCACAATGTGAAAGCATTTAATACCACTGAACTGTACATTTAAATATGGTTAAAATGATAAATTTTTTGTTACGTATATTTGACCACAAATTTTTAAAAAGGCATTAAAAAAGAGCGAGAATGGGAGGAAAGAAGTTTGTGATGGTGAGAAAAGATGATTTTTTTTAAAAAAATTGATAGAAATCAGAATAGTGGTTTGCTCTGGTGAGGGAAAAGAATGTCAAGGAAGGAGCCTAAGGAAACTGAAGGGGTAATAAAAATGTTCTAAATTTTTATAGGGGATTGGGTTATATAGGTATATGCACATGTCAAAACTCACTGAACTGTATATTTAAGATCTGTGCGTTTTATTGTAAAGTTGAAAATTATACCTCGCTTTTAAAGTTTTTTTAAAGATCACAACTAGATACTATTTTAGATCATTCAACTAGCAAAATTTTAAAGTCTGAAAACACCAAGTAGTGGAGAGACTGTAAAACAACAGGATCTCTTATACACTGATGGTAGAAGGATAAAATGGGGCAATCACTCTGGAAATAAACTTCAGAGTATCTTTTTAAGTTTAATATTTACTACTGATACCATATGACCCAGCAATTCCATTCATAGTTACGTACCCAGGAGAATCTCTCGCACATGAACTATAAGAGTCATGTACAGGAATGTTTCTTGCATCAGTGTTAAAAATAGCAAACACCTGAAGTCAGAATTTTTTATCACTCAAACCCAGAAATAAATTGAGCATGATAACTAAGGGTATCAGTTTCAAATACTGACGATGTCTTTATGTTTTAAAGACAACTCAGTTTTAGTATGTATATATTATCAGTTTGTCAAGGTGTGTGTGTACAGAACAAATCCAAAATTAAGGCACAGAATTAAGGTACTATAATGAATTTTTATTTTAAAAGGTAGAATTTATTCATTCAGCATGGCTTTTATGAGAGTAAAGATTGGAACTTATCTAAATGCTGGTTACATCATCTATACTATATTCATACACAAAATATCCTGCAACTGTAAACATGAATAAAGTAGATCTAAATATACAGAAAGATCTCCAAGTTATGAAAGGAAGTTGAAAAAGGAAGAAGTAGAACAGTACATTCTCATGGATTAAAATAAATTCCATATAGATATTTTTAAATTTATATTCATATTTGCAAAAATAATTTGAAAGCTAATAAACTGCTAATGGAACTTTCTTCTGAAAATAAAGACAGGGGATCTAAGGTGAAAGGAAGACTTACTTTTCACTGTAAATCCTTTGGTACCATCTGAATTTCTGACCACATACCTGTTTTTTCAATTTACATGGAGGGAGGGGAGAAAGAGGCTCTCAGACTTTCATGTTTCTGGCAAGCAACCTCTCCCATGCCTCACAGCAGATATGCCAAACCTTCACCACTCCCTTCAAACTCCATATCTCACCCCTGTTGCCTCCCTCCAGAACATCGCCAACCACAACATCACCAAGCCAAGGACCTTGTTTTCCACTTCAGAGAAAAGGGGAACTGCCTATATTTCCTAATTCATTCCCATAAATTTATCTCTGGCTACATCCATGGGCATATCCTTCCCTCAGAAGAAACAGGCCACTTCAGGCAAATTCGTATTCCAGATGCAATCTTTCACCTCTGCAGGGGAGCCTATTCTCTGTGTCATTCCTCTCTCCACTTCCACAAGCTTGCTCGTAACTGGTCCCTTCTCCCACCAGCTCTGTACATACACATGCTCAAAAGTCTCTCCTATATTAAAAAATATCTTATGCTCTCCTCTATGTAGCACCCTAAACTCATTCTTCCCCTTCACAGTTACACTTCTCACAACAGTAGTCCTTACTCCCTGACATCTCTTCTTCTTCATTTCCCATTCACTGCTCAACCTACCAGAATCTTGTTTCCGTCCCCACCACTAAAAAAACAAAAACAAAAACAAAAACCACTCTTGCTACTCTTGCTAAAATCACTAAAAGACTAAACCAATAGTCATTTTGTGAACCTTATTTTACTATCTCTCTGCAGTATCTGACACTGCTGACTTCTGCCACTCTTCTTTTTTTCTTTTTCTTAAATAAATTTTTATTTATTTTTGGCTGCGTTGGGTCTTTGTTGCTGCGCGTGGGCTTTCTCTAGTTGCAGCAAGCGGGAGCTACTCTTCGTTGTGGTGTGCGGCCTTCTCATTGTGGTGGCTTCTCTTGTTGCAGAGCACGGGCTCTAGGTGCACGGTCTTCAGTAGCTGTGGCTCGCGGGCTCTAGAGCGCAGGCTCAGTAGTTGTGGCACACAGGCTTAGTTGCTCTGTGGCATGTGGGATCCTCCCGGAGGGCTCGAGCCCGGGTCCCCTGCAGTGGCAGGCGGATTCTTAACCACTGCGCCACCAGGGAAGTTCCTGACACTCTTCTTGAAACCCTCTAATCCCCTGGCTTCTGTGACACATCTCTCTTCTATCTCTACAATATGCACTGGAGATTCAAAGATGTATATGACAAAGTCCCTGACTTCAAGGAGCACAGATTCTAAAATGAGAGAAATATATGCAAACAATCACAACACAGTGAAATAGTACTATGATAGTTATAGGTACAAAGTGCTGCGGTAGCTTCATGATGGAGAAAGAGAGGGAGCATGCATTCTAAGAGGCAGCAACTAGAATGTACAAAGGCACACATATAAATCAGCATGGTATGTACAGGGAATTTAATTGATAATCGTTCAGCATACAAGTTTTGAAATCTGATTCTACTATTTACCAGCTCAATGACATAAAATAACAATCTCTATTTCAAAGGACTACTATGAAAATTAAATTAAATAGGGTCTTAGCATAGGGTCTGGCATATATTGAAAGGTCTCAATAAATGTTAACTCTTTCATGACAAAAACACTGAACAAACTAGGAATAAAAGGGAACTTCCTCAACCTGATAAAGGGCAGTTAGGAAAAACCCACAGGTAACATCATACTTAATGCTAAAAGATTGAATTCTTTCCCCCTAAGATCAGGAACAAGATGAGGATGACTGCTCTCACCACTTCTATTTAACACTGTGCTGAAGGTTTTAGTCAGGGCAATTAGGTAATAAAAAGACATAAAAGGCATCCAGATTGGAAAGGAAGAAATAAAACTATCACTATTTGCAGATGACAAGATATTCAATATAAAAAAATTCTAAGTAATAACTACCAGAACTAACAGTTGAACTAATAGTTCAGCCAGGGTGCACGATTTAAAATCCAATTACATTTCTATACTCCAGCAATGAACAATCCAAAAACAAAAGTAAAGAAACTATTTCATTCACAATACTATGAAATAGAATAAAGGACTTAAGAATAAATTTGACAAAAAAAGCACAAGACATACGTTGAAAATTATAAAACATCATTGAAAGAAATTAAAGAACACCTAAATAAATGAAGAGACCTCCAATGTTCATGGATTGGAAGGCTTACTATTGTAAAGTTTCCAAACTGATTTACAGTTTCATAATACAGATCAACACAGTCTCTATCAAAATCCCAGACGGATCTTTTTTTGTAGAAATTGACAAGCTGATCCTAAAATTCATATGAAAATGCAAGGGGGGACTTCCCTGGTGGTCCAGTGGTTAAGAATCCATCTTGCAATGCAGGGACACCCGTTCAATCCCTGGTCCGGGAACTAAGATCCCACATGCCGTGGGGCAACTAAGCCTGCACGCCGCAACTACAGAGCCCACGCGCTCTGGAGACTGTGCGCCACAACTAGAGAGAAGCCCACGTGTGTACTGCAATGAAGAGCCCGAGTGCCGCAACTAAGACCTGACGCAGCCATAAAATAAATAAATAAATATTTTTTTAAAAAAAGAAAGAAAATGCAAGCACCAGAGGAGTCAAAACAACCTTGAATAAGAACAAAGTTGGAGAATTCACACTTCGGGATTTCAAAACTTCCTACAAAACTACAGTAATCAGACAATGTGATACTAGCACAAGGAAAGATGTATTAATCAATGGAATCGAATTAAAAGTCCAGAAATAAATCCTTACATTTATGGTCAACTGATATTCTTTAAGGGTGCCAAGATAATCCAATGGCCTAGGACAACTAGATATCTGAATGCAAAAGAATGAAGCTGAGCCTCTACTTCACACCATACATAAAAATTAACTCAAAATGAATCATAGACCTAAATTTAAGAGCTGAAACAATAAAACTTACATTTAGAAGAAAATATGAATAAATCTCCATCACGTTGGATTAGGCAATGGTTTCTTAGATAAAACATCAAAATCATAAGCAACAAAAGAAACAGATAAAATTTAAAATTTTTGTGCTTTAAAGAACAATATTGAAAAAGTGAAAAGACAACTCACAGAATGGGAGAAAATATTTGCAAATCATATATTTCATAAGTGACTTGTATCCAGAATATATAAAGAACTCTTACAATAAAAGGATAACCTAATTTTTAAATGGGCAAAGGATTTGAATAGACATTTCTCAAAGAAAGATATACAAATGGCCATTAAGCGCATGAAAAGGTATTCAACATCATTAGCCACTAGGGAAATACAAATCAAAAGCACAATGAGATACCACTTTACATCCATTAGAATGGCTGTAATTGAAAAAAAGAAAAAAAGGAAGAGGATAATAACAAATGCTGGTGACGATATGGAGAAACAAATCCTCATACATCACTGGTGGGAATGAAAAATGATACAGTCACTTTGGAAAACTGTTTGGCAGCTCCTCAAAATGTTAAACATAGATTGACCAAATGACACACAAAAACTTATACACAAATGTTCATAGCAAAATATTCATAATAACCCAAATGTAGAAACAACCTAAATGTCCACCAACTGATGAACAGATAAGCAAAATATGGTACACGCATATTTCAGAGTCCAGCTCCTGACCAAGAAATTGACGTGTGACTTTTCCAACCCAACCATAAATGACTACAAAGGCCCTGGCAGGCCTCACATAGGAAATCTGCCCTCCCCTGACCAGACTTGGTGCACAGCCAGTGCACTGCAGTCTCTGAAGAGAGTTGCAGTCAAGGACCCAGGCACCCCTGACTGACCATGCTCTTTAGCACAGCTGCATCCCTAGCCCAGGTACCTTCTTCCAGAAGTTTCTTTATATGTGGCCTGCAGCTGAGGCCTTTCTTCAGGTGCCTCTTCTGAGATCTTCTCATTAGGGAGGAAACATTAAAGACACTTTTTCTCTACTCTGACTCAGTACTTTTCCACTCCAAGTCCTTCCGTCTCACCCTCCAACCAGGCCTGGGTCCATAAAACTGCAGGAACCTTTTGTTTGGGGCTCCCTCAGCAGTGAGACAACCCCCCCTCCCACCCTGTACTGATTCACCTGAGTGAGAGGGCCTGCACTTTCTCAGGTTTAGCCTCTTGCTTATACTATCTCAGTAAGTGAATAAAGACTAGAATGTTACTTTCATTTTGGAATGTTGTTTTTAATCAGCTACCTTGACACCTGGAAGCTCAGCCCTTACCCCTGCCCCCCAACTCACTTCTCTCTCACAAGCTCAGCTAAACTCCTGACACATAAAATAGAATATTATTTAGCCATAAAAAGGAATGAAGTAACTGGTTCATGATGAACCATGGATGAACCTTGAAAACTTTATGCTAAATGGAAGAAGTAAGTCACAAAAGACCACATACTATACAATTCCATTTATATGAAATGTCCAGAATAGGCAGCTCTATAGAGAGAAAGTAGATTAGTAGCTGCCAGGGACTGAGTAGAGAGAGGAATGGATAGTGACTGCTAATGAGTTCTGATGTCTCTTTGAAGTGATGAAAATATTCTAGAATTAGACTGTGGTGATAGTTGCATAACGCTGTAAATACAATAAATTACATCAAATTTAAATAAATGGATGAATTTCATGGTATGTAAATTATTCTCAGTAAAGCTGTTTTCTTAAAATGTTAGTTCCTAACATTCCTAGAGCACTAGTGAGATGGAAAAATGGATATAAAGCAGATTATACTGCTCTGTAGGAGTCTAAAATATCCTTTGAACACTGTAAAGGTACTGAAGGATTCTGAGTCATGGACTGACATGATGACATTTATCTTTTAGAAAAAGCACCCTCGTAAGTGTGACAAGAATGGCTTAGAGAGCAGCTGGACTCAAGGTGGAAAGACCAGATGATGGACTTATAATGGTACATTTAAAAAATTAAAAGATGAAGAAGATTTGAGCCAAGACATGTAAGAAAAGGGAAAGAGCTATGATACTATCTTTAGAGTGGAATGCTATCTACAGAAACCAAACACTAACATACTAAAGGATATATCCTTATTTTTATAAGCTCCCCCCCCACAAACAGAGGGAACTAGAGAAAATAATCAACTCCAAGAGAACAGAGTGGTAGAAAACTCTTAATAACTGAACTATTAAAATAGTTACCAGTTGTTATAATCTACGACTTAACTAATTGAAGGTTTGCCTTCAAGAATATCAGATTATAATGCCAATATCTTTCTCAAGTGCGTGTCAGGGAACAGCAGTGTGAACTCCAAACTTTGAGTATAAAAAACAAAGGAAAAATACACTCAAAACTATTTTAATTGCTAGAACCAGCTTCATTTGTTTCAATCAAATGTCCTACAAACTAAAAGTAAGCATGCTATATATGTAGCTTTATAATAAATAGTATTTGCCTCCTATTAAAACTCTCAGAGGACAAGACATTAAATTTTTAATGCCTTAAATTTTTCAGAAACAATTATTTCTCATTATAAAATATATCTTAAAAGGCAAATGCATCTATAAAATAACTCACCTTAGGTTTCCAGACAAATCCACAAAGAAATGTCTACAGCATAACTTCCAGTTTAGGCAGATACCTGAATTGAAAAAAAGGAAAAAAACATGGTCAATATGACTAAATCTGAGTAGGGAACTTCATTTTTTCAAGAGCAGAACCCTAACTTGATCGTTTTCCCCCTAAAATTTTGTGCTCAAGTTGTTCTTTAGAAGCCTGTAAAATGTCAAGGATATTAATTCTGCTAGACTTTCTATTGTCTATAATTTAAACATTTTGACAAATCTTGAAATATAAAATTTATCAAAACATATACTATATTAACAAGGGTGAGGGGGATCAATTCAAGAAAAATAGTTTTTGTTCACCTGCTCAAGTTTTCAAAACAGAAGGCATTTTCTAGAAGTCTGCACTCCCCATAATACCACCACCATGACCTCCTATCCTCACAAAAACGACAGAATTCAAATCTGGAAATGTAAAAGTAAACCAACAGCATGTGTTTATAAAACAAGTAAAAGGAAAGATTAAATAAAACAAATGGCTAATAAATTATGAAAATTTCACCTACATTGGCAAAGGAAATCAAATTGAGATATCATCTTTCATCAATAAAATTTGAGTTATTTTTTAAATAAGATGTTAGTTACTAGTGCTGTTCCAGTCCTCCTCCTTCCTAGACTCACAGTAGAATTGCACTTCACTGCCCTGTTTCAACTTAGTTCTGGCTACATGACCTGCTTTAGCCACTAAAATGTACATAGACATGATATGAGATATTATTAGGCATAAGGTTTAGGAACCAGTACACAACTGGAAGACCTACCCACTGCTGCAGTGATTATGGAAGGAAATAACCAGATGGAGCTCTGATCAGGATGGTTCACTAAATGACTCCAAAGAGAGAGAGAAGACCCCCTGCTGATATGTGTTAGACATGTAGCACGAGCAAAAAATAAACTTTGTTGTATTAAACCACTGAGATTTGGGGGATTGTTACTATACCATAATCTACAGCTATACTGATAGCTACAAATTATAATGTAATATAATAACATAATTATAGTAATATAATGATACAATATAATGGGCATCTTTGCACATACCACTATTGTGGTAGTGTAAATATGTAAAGTCTTTCTGGAAAGCAATTTTGCAATACACAAGAGCTTTAAAAAGTTCAAACCCTTTGACCTAGTAACTTCTCTCTCGAAACTCTGTCCTAAATAATAAAAAATCCAAAGATTTATATCATAGCACATTTATGACTGTAAAGAACTGGAAATAAACTAAAAGTTCATGGCCCAATTCAACATTCATGACACCATCAAGAAGCTTATAATTCAATAGAAAACATAGTTCAGGTACATACAAAAAAAGTAAAAAGTAAATATCCCAAAAGGTGCAACAAACAAAATGTTATAGAAATTCCAAAGAGTAAAATGTCAAGGGAAATGTTTAGGTAAGGTTTTGGGAAAGCCTTTGATAAGAAAAGGGGGCATTCCAGGAAGTGGAAATGGAATGAACAAAGGTACAAAAGGCGCAATTTGTTACAGCAAGGATTCTCACCATCTTTTTGTTTCCCTAGATCTGGCTCTAGCCAAGTGATAGCATACAGAATGTCCTTAATTTCTAAAGTAACTGGGCTACCCACAATATGAAATAAGTAAAAAGAAAAACACAGATGTAATATGCTGGTTAAGGTAATCAGTATTCAAAAAGTAGACAGTCTACACCTTCTTAAGTTTTCCGATAGCCTTTGTGAACAACAACAAAAATACAACACACCTGCAAAACCAAATGTAAATTCTGTGCATTTAAGGCTGACTGTTATTTTCATAACATTAAGCATATCAAAAGAGCTGAAAGTTTTCAAGTTTTTATTATTTTAGCTTCCTTTCTACTGAGTAATTTTATTCTATGGACAGCAAACTTTGCTATTCAGCTCACTCCATACCTAGGGCCTAGTAGATGCTATCTAAATACTTGTTGAATTAATATTGGAATTTAATATACATTTCACAGAAAATACTCCTCATTTCTAATTATTCAGAGTAATGGGAAGTAGAAAGAAAATAAGTAACATTAACTGAAAATGCTGTAAAAAATGAAGCCATAAAAGAACTTAAACCATTATTTCAAAACACTCCTTGAAGCAAATAATCTGTTTACCAGTAACTCAAGCCTTTATTGTAGCCTTTGTTGTTACGCTACACACATACACCATCAAGACAGTCATTTTTACTAAATATAGCTTGAGGGAAAGAAATCACATAATTTGATACCTAGAAAAATGCCAGTAGTTCACCTTTGTATTCCACACAATTCCTAGCACATAGTGGGTGCTTTCAAATCATTCATTGAGTTGAACAGTCACAGAGAAAATGTTTATTCTGCTGTCCATATGAGTTCATTATATTTCAAAGGTGTGAGTCATCAACTCTGACAATAAAAGTAGAACTTACACCACTACAAATCCTTGACATATCTTAAGAGCTCTCAGAAATGAGAAGAAATATCCATAGACATGTTCCTTAAGTTACACAAGTATAAGAAGATACAGCATTTTCACTGTAGATTTGCTCTATTTAGATGGCTCTGAATTGAATTATTCAAGCATATACAAATACAACATTGAAGGGGTCCACATACTTGCTCCTGACAGTCTGGAAACAAAAGCTGCTATTCAGATAAAAGATGATAGGCAACAGGAATCTGACAGGCCAGTAATTTACTTCCTTTTCCACACGTTTGAATTTGTAGGCCTCCACAGTTATTAAGCAAAATTAGTTTCATGATGTCAGCCAAAAAGCCTCATGGGCAACAGTTTTATGTCATTAAAAAAAAAAAACCACCATCCTCAATCTGTTTGAATTTGTGTTTGCTCATTAGAAGCCTCTCAGTGAATCAGCAGAGAAGTTTTTTCATTGCACTCTTGCTCTATCGATCTTTAGTATAGCCCTGAACTGTAACAAATTCCTATTCTAGCTTCTTGCCCTACACCTAAAATAATTTAGATATAGTTAAAGAAACTAAGTATCAAACAGTCTAGCAGCTCTTTACCAAAAATGGAGCAATTTCAAAGATACACATGTGGTCTTAATATATATTTATTCAGCTTAAAAAATCAAAAGTCAGAGAAAGACATCTTCATCTTCCATCTCTCCTATTTGTTCATGTCTGAATCCACCATGCTCTTTCACAATCCTTTGCCTTTGCAAATGCTATTTTCCCCTCAGCTTGGTTAGAAACTCCTCCTCAAATCTGACTATGGCAAATTTCTAGTCACCATAGAAGTCTTTACTAGTTTTCCCCCAAAAGGCTCATGCAAACCTTCCCCTATGTACTGTCTATACACTTTCATTAAGTACTTCTCAAACTGGGTAGTAACTCTGACTCTACAGTCAGAGAACTGAACACCTCTTGGCAGAGCTAATATTCAGCTGGTACACACCAGTACAACCTTAAGGGTTGTGCTGAAATACTTCCGTAATATGGTCTGGCAAACAGTCACTGCCCCAAACTTCACCAGCTCTAAGGTACCTGCTGATGGCCCAGTCTTCCCACCATCATCACCACCACCACCATGCCAACTCAACAACAAAAGCAGCAAAGCCTGATGCAGTATAAAGAATGCAGGGGTCCTTCAAGACCCTGAATCCAGTGCTATGGCCATCTTGATTGGCTGGTGTCTGTGTTGTAGTGACTGACAAATACTCTGAATATCATTCCTGCCTCTTTGCACCCAAAGCCTAGCATATGGTAGACCTTTAATGAACTGTTTTTTATCAAAATAATGAATGAATTAATACCAGCTCTACTCAATGACCCAAGGCCAATGGGTATGCTGTCAAAATTATGCAGACAGTGATCAGACTGGCAAGAAAAATCCAGGTCCTTAAGTACAAGACAGGAAAAGTGGTCAAGTCTGCCTATTTTCTATGCTTGTCTTCAGCCTCTGATAAAATAAATGCTTAATTTGACAATGTGGGCAAAAATCTTCAATGTGATACTTTATAGAGCATATGATTCAAGGTTTGTTTTTTTTTTTTACATTATTAAGCAAAGTTTAAAAACAAAGTTCTTATAAAAACCATACTCCCTATAAAAATACCACAGTGATCACTGAACTCTAATCAGTGTCTTGAACATGAAGACAGGTATCACTAAGGAAGAACACAAGTAATTAATTCAAATGGAGAGGAAAAGGCAAGAATAAGAAGAGTCAGTTAATTATGAATCACATGTCTAATTACAGATTTTGCCAGGGGTTTCAGATACTTCTAATTAGTTTTACTTGGTATATTAATTATAAATAGAACACCATGAGAGAATTTTCTAATCACAGGAATTTACTGAGTATGTAAAATCAGATTTTAAGTTATCATCTTTCTAATTTAATAATTAAATGTTCAATAATGCATGATAGGACTTCCCTCGTGGCACAGTGGTTAAGAATCCGCCTGCCAATGCAGGGGACACGGGTTCGAGCCCTGGTCCGGGAAGATCCCACATGCCGTGGATCAACTAAGCCCGTGTGCCACAACTACTGAGACTGTGCTCTGAAGCCTGCAAGCCACAACTACTGAGCCCGTGTGCCACAACTACTGAAGCCCACGTGCCTAGAGCCCGTGCTCCACAACAAGAGAAACCACCACAGTGAGAAGCCTGCGCACCACAACGAAGAGTAGCCCCCACTCAACACAACTAGAGAAAGCCCGAGCACAGCAACAAAGACCCAATACAGCCAAAAATAAATAAATAAATTTATTTTTAAAAAAAAATGCTTGATAATTTTTTGAAAGTCATCAATAAAATACACAGCACATTAAAGTCAAGCTACTCAGAACACTACTAAGGTAGTGACAGAATCTTTAAAAAATCCATAAGGTAGAAGATGTATAGCTAAAAGAAGGATGAATATGGAGCTTTAATAAGAATTTTGAACTTATAAGTGGTGATATACTGATCATTTTAGGCCACTTACTTTCTAGTAGGAAAATCATCTTTCAGTCATCCTACAGGGAGTTTCAGAGAGTTATAAAATTTAAGTATTATAAAAATCATGATGCAAGGAAGAATAATAGCAACATTTTCTACAAGAGAAGCTTAATTATCTAATTTCACATTGTCCCATTAATATCAATCTTTAGTAAAACAAGGCTGCTCAACATACATAGCTGCTAATGAAAAATTCTAGGAGGTAACAAAATTTCAAACAAAAAGCATCATATAATATTTAGAACAAATCGAGGAAAACCAGCCTGAATTTTTTTTTGGTAGTTATTAAATTAGAAACAAGAGAAGAGAAAACAATACTATAATGATTTTAATGTTAATAAATGCTTTTAAAGTCTCACTAATCCTAATTTGAAACAACCATGTAAATTATCTTGGCTATTAGCACAACCATATGAATTTAAACAGCAACTGTATACAATGAATATGTTAAATAATAGTAACAGTAGCTACCACTATTGAGTAACTATATACTATACCAGATAGAATGCAAGGTGCTTTACATAGTTCAAATATCAAAGAGATAAGAGAAAATCAATTATTAAGTAACAATTGTTTGTTCCTCGAAGACAGGCATTCCCCTACTATTACAAATGGCAAATGGATAGGTGTGTTGCTGGAAACCCTGGAACACCATGTTCACCAACCTAAGACTATCTACCTCCAATCACACAACCTTCTATGAGGTACTTATGCCTTAGGTAACTTTAGATTGAAGGATGTTTGCCAAAGGAAAAAAAGTTTTACTTAGACAATACAAATTAACAATATGACTTGTTTTATTAGGTCAGACTCAATTCCCCAGCACATCCCAAGCTTTCCTCTCCCCATTCACAGAGAATATTACAGAGATTCTAAGGAACTCAAATAGACCAATAAATAAATAAATGAATAAATAAATAATTTTTTTAAATGGTACTATGGATTTTTAAATTAAGGGAATAACATAATGAAAATCGTATTTTAAGAAGATTAGGGAAAGGGGGGATAAATTGGGAGATTGGGAATGACATACACACACTACTACATATAAAATAGATAACTAATAAGGACCTACTGTATAGCACAAGGAACTCTACTCAATACTCCGTAATGGCCTATATGGGGAAAGAATTTAAAAAAGAGTGGATATATGTAGATATATAACTTTGTTGTACACCTGAAACTAATACAACATTGTAAATCAACTATACTCCAACAACAATTTTTTAAAAAAAGAAGATTAATAACATGACAAAACAATCTGGGACTGCAGCTGGGAGATAATAGAAGCAAGTAGACCAACTCAACATGAGATGATAACTGGTCCATACAGAATAAGACAATGGCTAATGGAATAGTAAAGAAGAGCTGAACCTGACATTACCAACAAATTTCACCTTTCTATTACAAGTTCAGTTCATCCTGGGAATAAGGTAGATGCAAATTATTATTTTCTTAATTTGTCTGATAGAAGAAAGGGAACTTTAAGAGTTCACTTGTGAGGTCTTAAGGTCTTCATTTTCCACCCAGGTTACAGAGTGCCTGAAATTCAACCACCAGGAAATCATCCTTTTCAATTACAACATCCTTTTGTCCTGGCATTTTCTGCCAAAATACCCTAGAAGGAATAATTTCAGAAGTACTCATTTAACCATTATTGATGGAAATTAGCTTGCTTGCCTGCCTTCTCCATGAGCACCCACCTCCATCCCCACCCCCATCTTCATAAACAGGACCAGGACAGAAACAAGGGTCCAAGAACCTAATTTTATCTGACCTGGATGTGAGACTAAAAGAGACTAGATGCTCTGCCAAAATTAGTAATGAAATCAGAATCAGAGCCAAGAGTTTTAAACTCCTAATCTCAGAGCTTTAAGATAAACTCATATTTTCTCTGCCATTGGATATAATAAAAATTTTTTAAAACTTCCTAATGTAATAATAACAAAAAAAAAAATCACAGAGCTTTCAAACTAGACTCCATCCTCCTTAGCTGTTATTGCTGTTTTAACACATTAGTGGGGCAAGAGCTAATAAATCAAAGAGGATGTGAATCTAAGCTTCCTTCAGGGACTCCCTGCCACAGTCAAGGCAAAGTTCTGACACTATTGCCTGGTAAATAAGGTCCTTAGTATTTAAAACCCAACAATCCTTTTCAACCTCATCCTTCACCACACCACTTTCCACTTCCTCATTTATCACCATATCTACTGAATGAATACAGATCTCCAGTGTTCAACGTCTTCTCATACCTCCATGCCTTAGCTCATTCCACTTTTCCTCATAGAACACTCTTTTCCCCTGCTGGCATGGCTACGTTGAGCTCCTGCTCTCTCTTAGAAATAATTTCTTGACATGCCTCCTCTTGGACCCTGAAACACATTCCTCCCCTAACCCACACCAAGTCTGAAATAGGCTCCCTCCTTTATGCACATCTCTACCAAACTTCTCAGAGGGTATTTCAATTCCCAAATTAGTGAATTAGTTTCGTACACTATAGGTACTAAAATAATCATTAGTTCCCAGTGCTGTGTTCTTTCTACATAACAGTATTCAATCTACTCCATCACGATGTACATCTGAGGTTTCTTCCCCTTCTTTTTGTATTTTGGTTTGCTGTCTAAGAATCCTCAGTATATTTCCTATTAACTCGATAGGTTTAAGCACATTTAGAATGTGGTTATTAGCTTCTTAAAAGAGAATCCAACTGAAATTAAATACAAATGGAAGTTTTTCCATTATAAGGCTTGATGGGTCAATCTGACCAAAAAAGGAACTTTTATGAATATTCATAATCTTGCTAAAAAAAAAGAACTTCACTTAAAATGTTCTCTGTATCTATTTAGAAAATGTATTCATACAACAGCTTCTGAATGATCAAAAAGGTGAAATATCAAACCAGTTTATGTCATTATTTTAAATAGAGAATGATATCCACACTGCAATAGGAAATATCTGCCTTCAGAAAAAACATCAGAGTTAAAACTTGCAACACCCAATTCCATGTTCCTTTGATCTTTTTAGGTAGGATAATTGTTAAAGGATACATCAAAATCTGACAACCGCACTCTTCAGAACCCTGTTCAAAACTTTCCTACTAGGGTACTAAAATGTTCATTGCAGCTCTATTTACAATAGCCAGGACATGGAAGCAACCTAAGTGTCCATCAACAGAGGAATGGATAAAGAAGATGTGGCACATATATACAACGGAATATTACTCGGCCATAAAAAGGAACGAAATTGAGTTATTTGTAGTGAGGTGGATGGACTTAGAGTCTGTCATACAGAGTGAAGGAAGTCAGAAAGAGAAAAACAAATACCGTATGCTAACACATATATATGGAATCTAAAAAAAAAAAAAAAAAATATGTTCATGAAGAACCTAGGGGCAAGACGAGAATAAAGATGCAGACCTACTAGAGAATGGACTTGAGGATATGGGGAGGGGGAATGGTAAACTGGGACAAAGTGAGAGAGTTGCATGGACATATATACACTACCAAACATAAAATAGATAGCTAGTGGGAAGCAGCCACATAGCACAGGGAGATCAGCTCGGTGCTTTGTGACCACCTAGAGGGGTGGGATAGGGAGGGTGGGAGGGAGGGAGACGCAAGAGGGAAGAGATATGGGGACATATGTATATGTATAACTGATTCACTTTGTTATAAAGCAGAAACTAACTCACCATTGTAAAGCAATTATACTCCAATAAAGATGATAAAAAAAAAACAAAAAACTTTCCTACTAGGGATTCGGACTAGGGCTGCATGACACCCCAATGCCAATAGTGTAAAACAAACAAATAGCAGCTTCAAACAAAACACCACCCAAAACTACACCCAGCTATAGCCTGAAATTGGTGACCAACCCCAAGTCTGTTGCAACCCCATATTCAAAACAGTTTCTATAATAATACTAGGTTGAGAGCTTTTACTAAATCAATGGTTCTAATAAAACCACAAAATGTAATCTAAGATAAAATACTCATATGGGTGTTGCTTTGCTTTTCAGAATGACTTTGGTTAATCTATTTAACCTATTCTGTCTATATATTAAGGTCTAAAATGTAGTAGTTGTAAAGTTACTATTTTAAAATGTTTTCTAAGCCACTTGGTACACCTTAAGTCCATTACTCTTGTTCTAAAACAGAATTACTACTCACTGAAGGGAACATACTTAGAATTAAACTTTTTAAAATACAGATCACGAATAAGAATATTAGTCAACTTGAATCAGAAGGTTAAACTCTAACAAAATGATTTATTACCATACCTCAAAAATAAAGCTATGTTACTGAACTCATTCTAATTGTAATAAGATGGAATTTCCTTTATTTACTTGAGGGGGATATAGAATGTAGAAAATCAATTAGGTACTCTAAAGATCAGAGTGAAAGAAAATACAACCTAACTAGATTTGAAATTTAGTACCAAACACCCACACACACACACACAAAAAAAACAAGCTCACAAAGTATTATATTTTTGCCCTCTCCTTCACTCTTCCCTGCTGCCAGTTGCCTGTTTCAGATGTTCTCGTGCAGAGGAAATAGCAACAATGCCATTTTCCTTCCAAATGCAATCAGGTTTTGGCAAACTTAAGTCAGTATGTCAGTTAAAAATAGAAACTCAACTCAAAATGTGTTTGGCAAATATCTACTTAAGTATTGAGTAGTTCTCCTCTCTTGAATGGTATTGAATTTTCCATTTATCATTTTTAAATGTACAAATAAAACTAAAAACCTGCACATGTAGCTGAACAAGTAATAGCTTCCAAATTAATAATATATTATGCAAGACTCTTTTATAAGCATTCACTGAGAGCAAAATTATGCCATTTTGGAAAGAGAATTCCTGTGAGATTGGTCCTTAGTAGTCATGATATTTCAAAACACTGCTTTTGTTTTTATATAAACACTATTGTGACTCCTTTATAAGTTGGCAGCCAACTTTGCCAGAAGCTTAAACAACTGTTTTCATCAAATAAGTGTCTTCACTGGACCCTCCACCAGATCCATTCAAGAGTATTAAAATAGGTCCACATAAATAAAGTTTTATTGAAACATAGTCACACCCATATGGTTATGTGTTGCTATGGCTACTTGTGCTCTACAAAGGCAGAGTTGAGTAGAGACAACATGAGTTGTGACAGAGATCATATGGCCCACAAAACCTAAAATATTTACTCTCTAGCCCTTTACAGAAAAAAATTACCTATACCAGAACTTTTTCAAAATAAACTGGATAAAATTATCTCACCATTATCTCCACTGTTCACCTGTCTATGTAATGAAAGTGACAGAGTACTTACAGAACTTCTTAAATGCAATTCACTCTTTAATATTTATACTACTAGGAACCCATGTATAAGATACTGTTCTGAAATACTGAACAAAGCAGAGTTGACTCAGCAACTCAGATGAAGCTAAAATCTTCTCAGACTCAAAATGCAAAACGTCTACACCCAGCACCACCCTAATTACTATTACTCAGCATTAAGTATGGTATTGTCATAGGAGGTTCAGTAATGACAGAAGCCTATTTGTGTGCCATTATTTCTGTTAAAGGATTTTCAAGGGACAAAAAACAAAAATGGCGGGCTTCCCTGGTGGCGCAGTGGTTGAGAATCTGCCTGCCAATGCACGGGACACGGGTTCAAGCCCTGGGCTGGGAAGATCCCGCATGCCGCGGAGCAACTAGGCCCGTGAGCCACAACTACTGAGCCTGCGCGTCTGGAGCCTGTGCTCTGCAACAAGAGAGGCCACAACAGTGAGAGGCCCGTGCACCGCGGTGAAGAGTGGCCCCCGCTCGCCACAACTAGAGAAAGCCCTCGCACAGAAATGAAGACCCAACACAGCCAAAAATTAATTAATTAATTAATTTTTTTTTAATGATTTTTTTTTTAATTTATTTATTTCTATTTATGGCTGTGTTGGGTCTTCGTTTCTCTGTGAGGGCTTTCTCTAGTCGTGGCAATTGGGGGCCACTCTTCATCGCGGTACGCGGGCCTCTCACTATCGCGGCCTCTCCTGTTGTGGAGCACAGGCTCCAGACGCGCAGGCTCAGCAATTGTGGCTCACGGGCCCAGTTGCTCCGCAGCATGCGGGATCCTCCCAGACCAGGGCTCGAACCCGCGTCCCCTGCATTGGCAGGCAGACTCTCAACCACTGCGCCACCAGGGAAGCCCTAATTAATTAATTTTTAAAAAAAGGTCAACCCCAGCGTAGCGTTGCAAATAACTGTTTAGTGTCAGAAAGAAAAAAAAAAAAATCAAAAAAAAAAAAAAAACAACAACAAAAATGGCTATAGGTAGTTAAAACAAATGCAGTTTAAAGTTTTGGAAATACAGAATAATCGGTGTTAAATTTTCAATGATGCTGTTTCACTGTAAAGCCGTTTTTAAGTTTTCAAATGAAAAATACAAGATCTAAACCCCAGATTAAAATGTCAGATACCTAGATATTCAAAAAATATCTGGTGAATAAAGGGAGAGTTATATGGATGCTCAGGTTATTACCTTCACTGCAATTATTTTTGTATGTTACAATTTTCACTCTCCTCAGTTAAGGATAGACCTAGCAAAGGAGTCTTTTCTAACCCAGCCCAGATATTCCCCAAGACCATTGTCAAACAAAGCCTATATGGGCCTGGGTGCTGATACTGCCTCAGTCTGCAGAGGAGATGGACAAAAAAAAAACACAACACATTGTACAAAAACAATTCACAGAAAACCCTGAGGCCTGAAAGACACATCATTTTTTCCTGGTGATAGAAGAGGCATTCAGACGCTATCTGGGCCTTTGGTCTCACCAACTGCCACCTTAAGTCAAAGCCCAGAGAGTAATTAACAGCATTTAGAATTTCCAAAAGACTGGGCTTAGAGAACTATATATAAATAAGGAAGGAGCCTGGGTTTTGGAATGAGTCAGAAAGACCTACTAGTTTCATGACTCTAGCACCTATTTCCTATGTGATGCAAGTTATTTAAACTCTCTGAGCCTCCATCTCTTCATGAGGATAATGATGGTACTACTTTCATAGGATTATTATGATGATTAAAGGAGATATTGTAGGAGCGCCTGAACCCTGGAATGTAAAAATAATTAATACACAGTAGCACCTAAGTATATATAGAACCATAGGCCAGGCATATATTCATTCCTCAGCAAACCTATTAGGTAGGTACTGTCATTAAAACTTGCTCAAAGTCACAAAATGAGCAAGGGGCAGAGCCAGATGTGGGGCAGAGCCAGATGTGGGCCAGGAACTACAGCTCCAGTGTCCATGCTCTTAACTATATGTCATTATACTACAGTTATTATTAGAATGAGCATCCCAGATATTCATAAGCATGGCTCTATGTAAAACAAAGTGTTTGAAGCCCTTCTACGTCAACATTTGAATTACAATAGATTTCTAGTTTGGGAACAATCCTGCTCTGTTGCTAAAATGCTGTTGGTAGCACAAAGCTAATACTATGGTCAAAGTTCAGTATCTGTTTAGGTCATGTAACTTCAGACAGAGAAAAAAAATTTCCAAAACTCCAGAACATTTAGGCTGGCTTTTTTTTTTTTTTTTTTTTGCCGGCGTGGAAAGGTGGGCAAGGCACCAAGCCCCCCCACCTGCCTCTTTTTTTTTTTAATTAATTAATTAATTTATTTATTTATTTATTTATTTTGGCCTCTCACTGTTGTGGCCTCTCTTGTTGCGGAGCACAGGCTCCAGACGCGCAGGCTCAGTAGTTGTGGCTCACGGGCCCAGTTGCTCCGCGGCATGTGGGATCTTCCCAGACCAGGCCTCGAACCCGTGTCCCGTGCATTGGCAGGCAGATTCTCAACCACTGCGCCACCAGGGAAGCCCCCTAGGCTGGCTTTGAGAGACCAGAAAAGGCTATGGAACAAACACCTCCTCTCCAAGAAAACACCTCAAAAGTGACTTGAGTGGCACCACAAAAATCAGAGACTCAGAGCTGGAAGGGTCCTCAGTTTAATTCTTATACTACAGAGTGGAAATCGAAGCCAAGAGAGAAGTGTGGCTTCCCTCATGTCCTACAGCTAGTCATCCATCATGTCAGACAACTTTTCCACTACACCACTCTGTCTACATTCCTACTGAACTGCAAACTCAGTGCCTCATTAATGTAATACCTCAACTGAAAAGTCATGTATAGTTTGTTGCACAACATAAATACACTGGAAATCAGTGATGGGGAAGGAGTCTTTTACCAACAATCTTTAAAGAATCTATCTGAACGAGACATAGTCAACTTGTTGACTCTGAATAAACTGCAGACATATAAATTAGTAAACATTCCTAATGCCCTTCTGACTGTTGCTGTGTTCTCAACATAGACCAAGCCTCCAACAAAAATTATCTCCTCCTTTTTAGTATTCCCAACAAGAAAATTGCCATTAAGGCCCAATTATATTCCTGGTAATCTTTTCTACAAAAACACTGCCCCCTTAAATTAATAAATTATAAAACTCATTCTTCTTGAAAACAAAAATACATCAACACTTTTAAAATAAAATGATCATATACTTTACCATCCTCTCAGATTAACCCAGGTGTAAACATAATTAGCTTGCTCCAAAAATAATTCTGTAAGGTAGAAATTCCCTCATAGTAAGCTGCACATATTTGTCTTCAAACATATCTTACCTTTGGTTTAAGGCAAAACAGATGAATTTGTTGTTCAAATTCAAAACAATCACATAAGGAAAGTGATTTTATTACTGTTAACAGCTGATGTTTTCAACTCCTCTTATGCCACCCCTGACTAACGCCAATGCCTATGGTCTCCTCCTTCAGCAGAACTGAAACTTACAGTTCCGATAGGGAGCTAACTCTCCAGGGACATACTCTAGCCGCAGAACTAAGGTGAAATAACTAAGGCAAAAAAAGAAAGGCACTATCCAGAAAGATTTCTTTCAAAAATTACTTGGAGAGCCTTATGGGAATTCTTGAAAAACAAGAAACAACTATCTTTTCCTCTATAGAGAAAAAAGGAAAAAATTCAACTAGTAGTGATGAACAGAAAGGGACAAACAATACATTCCAAAGGAAGAACTACGAGACTTGGCAAGATACCAAGATGAGGAGCTGATGAATCAAAAGTGACCTCAGTATTTTGGTGCCTGGGCAGCCATATAGATGAGAACCTCCCTGACAAACTCAGAAGCCAGAAAAGAGCTTGTTGATGGGGAAGGGAGGTCAGGCCAGTTTATCCCCTGTAAATGAATGTTAGCAAGTGGGTTATATTTAGTACATCTTTAGTATATGCAGCTGGATATAGGTAAGTTGAAGATGCATAATTTGAACGTCTTGCTGGGGTTTAAACACATGAAAATGTTAAATAAGGAAGGTGGGCCTCTTAGGTAAAAGCTAAAGCCTCAGAGTGACAGATATGATGTGCTTAATATACAGGTAATGAAATTCACTTCTGAACCCTTAGGGTATTACAAATACCTCCTCAGAGTTGAAGTAGTTATTCAGCGTTTACCTCCTTGCCCCCTGCTTAAAACAAATTCCAAATAAAAAACAGAAGGCCTCACAATGGAATCTCATTTCTAGAAAGATATAATTTGACACTATGGCAACAAACTCCAGAATGCTTATCTGAATCTTCTCTCCCTGAATCAAAGAATGTTTGCAATTAGCCTTCTCTGAACCATATCTACATTAAACCCCCACTTAGCCCATATATCTTTATCTCGATACACCTTATCTAGATCACTTTTCTATTAAATATACATAACATTTCTATTTCTATATTTTCCTTTCCACTGATAATATTATTTTCACCCTCTGCTCTAGATATATATTTAACTTTTAATTCTGAATCTCCAAGTTAAAATGCGACACTATCAAAAAAAAAAAATCCTCTATCATACAGGACAACTGCCTTCTAAGAATTGTTTCAATTCCAGAAGTGCTTCAATGATATTTTCAGCTTCCTATCTTTTATAGTTGATCCACAATATCAACTTAACCTTCTTCACACTTCCTTTCCACCTATTTTCTTTCTTTTACCTATTCTCTTTATTTAGCCATACCATTTATAAGTTTCTCTAGGAAAAATTTTGACCCTAATTTTTGGGATTCAACTTTCTAATTTTGGAGGAAAAAAAAAAATCTGTGGAGTGAATCAACTCTGTCTCGCTAAACAGCTGTGCAATCTTAGACAAATTGTTTAACCTTTCTCCATTTTCTCATTTGTAAATGGGAGATGATACCACGCATCATGCAGGGATGTTTTTCAAATTAAAGGAAAAGAAATGTAACAAATCTAGGATGATAAGTGGTAAACAGTATTTAATAAACTGGTGGTTGTACATAAAAAATTTGTGTGTTATAATCAAAGTAATTATCTCATAGGCCATTACAGAACTTTGCTACTAAAAGCACTGCATGTACTTCCTAATTCTGGCCTCACTTCAAGGACAAAATACAAATAACATTACTGCAATTTTAATGGAGAAGCCATCAAAGGGAGTGTGTAATGGAAATCTGGGCTACAACATTTGGGTAGAAAGAAGCTGGAATACAGGACCAGGAAAGCCAACTCTCAGGGTTTACTGTGTTCCACAATTCCTATATGTACACCCTTGAAGGCAGTAAAATCTTGACTGCAAAAGAAAGGTTACAGTACATGTCAAGCAGAGAGCAGCTACATTTCATTTAGTTTCCCAATTCCAAGCAGAAATGAGGATTAGTGCGAGTTTGCCTTTCACTGCTGATTTGAAACATGGAAAAACAATGACCACAGTGATGATGTTGACAGATATATTAACTCTGCAACTAATATTTGAGACTTACTACATGCCAGTATGCACACTATGCTAAGTGTTTTGTATTCATCATTAACTCTCACAACAATCCTATGAGGTGGATACTTTTATCCTGTTTAACAAACAAAAGAAACAAAAAGACCCTGAAGCTTAGCAGAGCTGGGATTCAAACCCAGGTAACAGTGAAAACTTAATAACACAAGTTATGTGCTGACAGTAAGATACCTAATATTTCAGCAGTCAGAGCTATTTGGGTATCTGTGTGGGAAGTAGAGCATCATATTCACTCAACTGTATAAGCAAAAGCAGGAGAGAGGTAGAAAAAGAAAGGGCTACATCCCATAGTAGCAATTCTGGAACTTTCAAATATTAAAAATCATGACACTGTCAAATTGAGCATGGCCTGCTATGGGGATAATTAAAGCCTCCCAGATCAAAGGTTCTCTACTGTTTTCCACCTTACACATGCTGATGGATGAGGGCATTAGAAGCTGATGCTATGTGCCATCATATGCTCAAAACACCTCCATGGGCCTCCACACACCTCCACACACCTCCACACACCTCCTGTGTGAGATTCTCAGAACATCAGCTGCACCTCTTTGCCTTCTCACCCTTTTCAGGAAAGCACATTAGAGTGAAAATGAGTTAAAATAGGTATGAATTTTCTCTGCATCAAATAAGTAAATATTAATGTTTATTGAAAAGTGGTACTATATACCAGGCATGTTCTAAGCCCTTTGCCTCTATTAATCCTCAAATGACATTATATATTAGGTACTACTTTATTCCCATTTTACAGATGAGGTAACTGAGATGCAAAATAAGTAACTTGCTAAAGATCACACATAAGAGAAATGACAGTGCCAAGATTCCAAAAATACACCCAAAAGGCTGGTCTCTAAAATCTTGCACAAGGATTTTAGTTTAATGTCACAATGACCTCAGATCCCAAACCCAAGGGCCAGAAAAAGACTTCATTTAGAACCTCTCCTCTTAACCCTGGGTAAGCTGAGCAACAGGAATTTTCTTAGTAGCCCAGCAAATGATACTGGTTATGAGACAGTCCAGCCCCATCACGCTATTGCTGGAGTATAAGGAATCAACAAAGCTTCACACAAATAGGAACACAACCCCTTGCTCTGAAAAGATCTATGCATTAAAGATTCACTCAGTCTTCTGGGTAGGGTTGTTCACATATTGTCCAGGCACTATGTTAAGTGCTGGAATATAGAGGTCCTACACTCATGGAGCTTCCATTCTAGTGTCACAGAAATGTGGGTCTACATGGACCCTATATTTGAAGTCCCTATAAAGGTCGACTCCAAATACAAGAGGAAAGGGTGCTGGCACCATCCTAAATTCAGGGTGGAAAAAAGATGTGAGGAAAGGGGGCTCTATTACTCTGAATGGCATGAATGCTGGAATCTTTTCAACTACAACTTGGAACACCAGGCCAAACTACTGCACTGCTGCCAAAGCTGCTGCCAACTTGAAATGAAAAGCAATATAGTTGGATGGCACTGTTTCTACCTCAGGCTGAGATAACAGTGCCCACCTGCAAGTACCTGAAGGGAGAAAGGGAAAGGACAAAGACATAGGAGCTTGGATTGTTTTTCTCTTTTTAGAACCTCCTCCCAAAATAGGGAAAAGAAATCACTAGCAGAGGATCCTAAATTCTGCCATATCTTGACAATGTTAATATCAGTGTTCAAACTAATACAAGGAAAAAGGGTAACAAACAACATCAAAGAAATGATAATGGGAGACAAGTTCTTTTTCCAATAGCAGGTGGAAGCTGAGGCCAGACATGGCTTATAGTCTTTGCTCTGACAGAGCAGTTCATACACAAGAAATTGAAAGAGGGAGGAGAGAACACCACACACATACTAAAAACTGGTTATTCACCTGTAGGTTCTCCTTAAGTAATAATGCCGGAATGTAAAACATGATGAAGTGTTAAAGATACTTTAAACTCCAGGCCTACAGACTGTCTCAATCTCAGAATGGCCAAACTGACAACAAATCACAAAATTCTGGTTCGGCATATATCCCTACACTTGCACTTTGTATTCCCCTCTGGGCACCGAGATGCAGGAAGGCCAAGAAGGCACTTCATTCATTTTCTTGAACCCCAGCATCTACCACCAGCCCTGTTACAAGGCAGGCACTCAAAAAGTGCTTTTTTCTAAGCTGAACTAAAAACAGCAATCGTCCTCAATAGGGAAATAATTAAAATAGGAACCACTGGTGGGAGACACACCAAAAACTACTCATCATGATTGTTCATTTTGAATGGTTTGGCCAAAGTTTACCTAAGTAAATGTAAGTTAGGTAATAACTTAGATATGCTAATCCACCTGAAAAAAAGAGAAACAGTACTTATAAAAGAAAGTAAAGCATAGCAGGAGAGCAAAATAACTCAAATTTCTGATAATTTATCAAACAGCTTAGGTGCTCAGCATGATAGCTATGTTAATACCAATGCAATTCAAGGCCAATCTCTGCAGCCTTAACTGCTGGGTTATTTTCAACTCATGGCTCAAAGACTGACATGCTTCATATATATGGCATTTATGCACTCATTCACTCATTCATACATCTTCATGTCTTTGTCACACTAGGCACAATGGGAGGTGCAGGGGATCTAACATTGAACAGGAAAATACAGGGCTCCTACCTTCATGGATGGGCTTTCTTTCTGGTCACATTCATCAAAGAAGATCTATATAGCTTAAATATAAGCTGCTTTTATCCATTCTGCCTCACTGCAGAAAAACCGTAATCATTTTTGTTCTCCCCAACTCCAAGTGGAAACTCAGTGATACAAGTGTAACTCAGTTTCAACTGCATTAAATCATATACCTAGATACCTAGGACAGTATGACAATCCAGGCATTTTAAAAAGAAGTTGAAGTAATCCAACTATGGATTAACCAATTTTTGCTTCCTCCCACAGTCCTGATAAAAAATTTAATGTGTTCTGCCTACTTAGAGAACAAAATTAAAGAAACCAAATGGTTTTCACCATTTGCAGATTAAAAGCTCTAAGCCTGCGCACAATGGGTCTATTTCAAGAGCATCGTTTTTAATTTTTCAAAAGATGTAATAAACTTAAACTATAATAACTATGCTAAGGAATACTATGTAGCAGTTAAAGAATGACTCAGAACTATATGTAGTGACATGAAAAGATATTCTATATTGGCATAGAGGATAAAATGCAGAACAATGTATGCAACATGTTAAAAATATAGAGACAAAATAAAACTGCACACACACCTACACACGCATACAGAATAAAAGATCTGGGAAGGTATCAAGCTGACTGCAGTGATTACCCCTGGGAGGCAAATAAAGAAAGAGAGAGATATGCAGGAGGAATTTGGCTCCTTTTTCTATATATTGCAGTATCATTTGATTTCTTCTGAGATATTATTCACCTATTACTTGTTTAATTAAAAAAAATTTTTTAACTGTCTCTAAAACCAGATAAACATCCAAAATTAGGTATTTGGTCCTTAACGTTCCTACAGAAAGGAACAATCTTGTTTGAATAGTCAGAATAAATGACATAGCATTTTTTTAATATAATTTTTATTTTCTGTTGGAATATAGTTGATTTACAATGTTGTATTAGTTTCAGGTGTACAGCAAAGTGATTTAGTTATACATATACATATATCTATTCTTTTCCCATATAGGTTATTACAGCATATTGAGTAGAGTTTACTGTGCTATACACTAGGTCCTTGTTGATTAGGACTAGGTCCTTGACCTCCTAATTTATCCCTCCCCCCCCCTTTCCTCTTTGGTAACCATAAGTTTGTTTTCTAAGTCTGTGAGTCTGTTTCTGTTTTGTAAATAAGTTCATTTGTATCACTTTTTAGATTTCACATGTAAGTGATATCATATGATATTTGTCTTTCTCTGCCTGACATACTTCACTTAGTATAATAATCTCTAGGTCCACCCATGTTGCTGCAAATGGCATTATTTCATTCTTTTTTTACGGCTGAGTAATATTCCATTACATCTTCTTTATCCATTCATCTGTCGATGGACATTTAGGTTGCTTCCATGTCTTGGCTATTGTAAATAGTGCTGCAATGAACATTGGGGTGCATGTATCTTTTCGAAGTATGGTTTTCTACGGATATATGCCCAGGAGTGGGATTGCTGGATCATATGGTAGCTCTATTTTCAGTTTTTTAAGGAACAACTATACTGTTCTCCATAGTGGCTGTACCAATTTACATTCCCACCAACAGCATAGGAGGGCTCCCTTTTCTCCACACCTTCTCTAGCATTTGTTGTTTATAGACTTTTTTTTTTTTTTGGCCACACTGTGCGGCATGCAGGATCTTAGTTCCCCAACCAGGGATCGAACCCACACCCCCTGCAGTGGAAGCGCAGAAACTTAACCACTGGACTGCCAGGGAAGTCCCTGTAGACACTTTTTAATCATGGCCATTCTGACTGGTGTGAGGTGATGTCTCATTGTAGTTTTGATTTGCATTTCTCTAGTAATCGGCGATGCTGAGCATCTTTTCATTTGCTTCTTGGTCAACTGTATGTCTTCTTTGGAGAAATGTGACATAGCATTTAGACCCAACAAAACACATTATACAATAAATGGCAGGAACTTGGAAAAATTAAACTCTAAAAGGAGTAGGACAGAGAAAGAAATCCTATACTACTTTCAAAATACATACTCTAAGCTACTGGAACTAGGTTAGATACTATAAAAACTGCTTTCAGATATACCCTGTAACTCATTTATTATAAATGTGCTTTACAGATTAACAGTTCACAATATCCTAAACTGCAAACTACTATCTCCAAAATAATCATCTTATAAAAATGAGCACCTCTTTTTTCTTCCCTAGAGAAAAGTTTTGCTATATATACATGCCATTTCTTTTCCTCTGAACAGTTCAATTTGCTGGCAATTCAAGCAGTGGTTCAACTATAGCACTCAACCTTAAGAATATATTGTCTTCTTATTCTCTCAATATCTTCCCAGAAATGATATCTAAGGACCAGCAATTGAAATATCAATCAGCAATTGACAGTCAATCTGCTCTAGTCATAATATAACTGTTAAGGGTATGAAAAGTACTCATGTGACTAAAATCATGTTCCTTTTCTTCTGCTTCTTTAAAAACTCAACACAAAAGTTGTAGCTCATGGCTCAACTACATTCCCAAGTCAGCTAGGAATATATTTTTTATTTTTCACAGATTATTATTCATTTGAACTCATCAGTCAGACACTAACATCAAAGAACCAAAACTTAATGCAGAGCATATTGTCAAATGCATGAGCTACAATTTGGTATACATTAAATGTGCCAGTTTACTGTTCTTGGGAGCTTTTGCTGATTTGGATTCAAATTTTTAAGGGCCTAATAAAAAAATTATTCAGAACTAGATTAGAATCAGCAGTTATGAAGTTAACTTCTTGTTTTAACCAATTATTATTAGTATTTTCTAAGAAGAATGAGCAGATGCAAGATACATAAGAAATGAAATTAGAGAAAAAGGACAAGATTTCAATCCTCTTTCCCTTATGCCTGAGCACAGTAGCAAACAGTAAAATTCAGAATGGAATAGAAATAAGCAGAGAATTTTTCAAAACAGAATTGCCTAAAAAATGCATATCTAGCCATCAGGGGGAAAGATCAACAAGGGAAGAGAAGGAGCTAGTTCCCTATTCCCTGCCTTAAACTAAGGTAAATCATTTCATTTCATCAATAGATCACTCATTTTTCATTTGGCCAACTGGTCTACACTGTCACTGCATATACATTTTAGTAATATGCACTGTATTTCTTCTCATCAAAAATTTTAATATTTACTGTCATATGGAGAAAAAGAAAAAAAAATCAAGCGTGATTTGTTGTCTTTCTGTTGCCAAATACCCAAAGATACTCAAAGTTTTGGGGTGAAGGTGGAAGTGGGGGAATATAATGAAAACAGAAAACTATTCCAACTACTCCCAGAGAGTATCATTTAGTTAATGGTGCCCTAGTACACTGCCAACATTCAGCTGCTCCCTAAAGTTCCTCACTTACTCCCAGGAAACAACAAGGCATATGTCACACTGCACATGCTATCTCACATGGAGGTTGCTTCCTTCATTCATAATAGATAAAAGAAATATACCCTGAAAATGAAAAATATCCCTAAAAATGGGAAATATCCCTAAAAATAGGGAAATGTACCCTAAAAATGGAAAATATCCAAATTTTCAATTGCTACAGATGGCTCAGTAAGCGTGCAGTTACAGAAACTCATAACTGATGCTAGAAAAAGCTAATGTTTTCCTGAAGATCACTTTGAAATGCTGTTCTGGGTGAACATTACTTGCTCTTTCATTATGATTTTGTTTTAGTTCCACACTAAGCATTTATGAAGTGCTGCATCCCTTGTAGAAGAAAAAGATGGAGTTTCTCCCATCATTATAGAAATAAGAAAGCCATTTTTTAAAAATTATCTTTTTATTTTGTTGGCTGCATTGGGTCTTCATTGCTGCGCACGGGCTTTCTCTAGTTGCGGCGAGCAGGGGCTACTCTTCATTGCAATGCATGGGCTTCTCATTGCAGTGGCTTCTCTTGTTGCAGAGCACGGGCTCTAGGTGCGTGGGCTTCAGTAGTTGCAGCATGCAGGCTCAGTAGTTGCGGCACGCAGGCCCTAGAGCACACGGGCTTCAGTAGTTGCCATGCGTGGGCTCAGTAGTTGTGGCTCATGAGCTCTAGAGCGCAGGCTCAGTAGTTGTGGCCCACAGGCTTAGTTGCTCCACGGCATGTGGGATCTTCCCAGACCAGGGCTCAAACCTGTGTCTCCTGCGCTGGAAGGTGGATTCTTAACCACTGTGCCACCAGGGAAGTCCCAAGAAAGCCATTCTTACTGGAGGCATTTTCTAGTTACTAGACCATAGTCGAGTAATTTAAATATTGTTCCTTTGCCTCCACAATTTTGGCATTCAATGAGCTTGCATTTGTGTCTCAATTAGTCTTATTTTTAAGCTGATAAAGATTGGGCACAGTAAAAACAGTCATGTCTATCTCACGATAACAACAAAATTTCTAACTGTATACTCTTAACAGATGTAAAGATATTTAAGTGCTAAACATCTTTTAAAATAAAATAACTATAACATATTTTAGAAATATATGTAACATTTAAAACAAAATTTGATAAATAAAATATTAATAGTATGCAAAAATACAACCACAATGGGCAATCCTATTCATTGATTGTATAGGCAAATATTAATTATTACACTTCTCATATTCCAGTAAATAACTTAAATAAGAAGAAATAGTACAAATGAAGTACAGTAAAAATAATAGCTTCCACTTGTAGGACTCTCAGTTCAGAAAGTTCTTTTATATATATCCAGCCTTTGAATTCAATATTTATAGGGTATCAGCATGTCAGACCCTATACTAAATCCTGGTGACAAAAAGATGAATAAGGTACGTCCCTTTAGCCTTTATTCATCCAATTTGGTAATCAAGATCATATTAAGAAAAAAGGGCATGATTGGGGTACTTCCCTGGTGGCTCAGTGGTTAAGAATCCGCCTGCCATGCAGGGGACACGGGTTCAAGCCCTGGTCCGGGAAGATCCCATGCCACAGAGCAACTAAGCCCGTGCGCCACAACTACTGAGCCTGCGCTCTAGAGCCCATGAGCCACAACTACTGAAGCCCGTGAGCCACAACTACTGAAGCCCGCGTGCCACAATTACTGAAGCTCACACGCCTAGAGCCCATGCACCACAACAAGAGAAGCCACCGCAATGAGAAGCCGGCACACCGCAATGAAGAGTAGCCCCTGCTCACACCACAACTAGAGAAAGCCCGCACATGGCAATGAAGACCCAACGCAGCCATAAATAAATAAATAGAATAGAATAGAATAGAATAGAATAGAATAGAATAGAATAGAATAGAATAGAATAGAATAGAATAGAATAGAAGAAAAAAGGGCAGGATTATCTCCATCTTACAGAACAAAATAAAGCTTAGAGATGTTAAGGAATTTTTTTTGTCACATGATCACAAACTAAATTAAAGCAAAGCTTTTTCAATATTCTTCTACTTTATATTATACATTCAGTTTATATCACTAACCTTAGGAATGTTCCTGATCATGCTACATCTTTCTTATCATGTCACAAATTCATTTTAAAAAGAAGAGCACGATTTTAATTGCTACTGTTTCTTGACAGTAATGATAAGGATTATGATAAATGGGTGCATGTGTGTATATATATAGATATATAATTTATATATGCATATGTAACACGTACATGTGTATATGTCTTTGTTACTCACTTCATAAAGGTTTTCTGTACAGGATTAATAAAATTTATTTCTCCTCAGGTCTTAAACTCTTGCAAACTCTTCGTTATCCAAAATGCTTAGTATATGGATTTGATCTTACTGACTATCTGAGAATTACTTCAAGTATTAGACCCAGTAAACCTTTGGGCACCTACAAATTTAACATTATTATGTAACATGAAGATCCGTAAGTACAGGAATATGTAATTTTATTGAGGCAACGTTTTAAAATTTCATGAGACACCAAAATGAGTACTCAGCATCCATGGTGCACCCTGGCTTTGCTATTTTCTTCTCTTTACACCCCTCTCTAGAGTACCTGCAAAGTGCTATCTTATCACATCTTATGGGGAAAATAATATACTCCAGGACAGCAGTCCCCAACCTTTTTGGCACCAGGGACAGGTTTCATGGAAGACAATTTTTCCATGGATGGGTGGTGGGGGGAAGAGGGGATGGTTCCGGCGGTAATGAGAGCAATGGGGAGTGGCAGATGAAGCTTCGCTCACTCGCCCACCACTCACCTCCTGCTATGCAGCCTCGCTCCTAACAGGCCACGGACCAGTACTGGTCTGTGGCCTAGGGGTTAGGGACCCCTGCTCTAGGACTGTGCTAATACTAGCCACATGTAACTACGGAGCACTTGAAACGTGGCTAGTCCCAATTGATATGTGCTGTAAGTGGAAAATATAAACTGGAGTTTGAAGGCTTAATAAGAAAAAAAAGACTATAAAACAGCTCAATAATTTTTTATATTGAATATATGTTGCAATGATAATATTTTAGTTATACTGGACTAAATAAAATATATCATTAAAATTAATTTCACCTATTTTCTTTGTACTTTTTAAAATGTGGCTACTATAAAATTTGAAATTACATATGTAGCATACATCATTTCTATTGGACAGCGCAATTTTAAGATATGCCCAAGAGATGTGAGACATATTCTTTTAGACTATCAAGGGTCTATTCAACTAATATATCCTATATCACTGCCAGTTCTCAGTCTATCAGATGGTAAACATGGAGTGGGAAAAAAGTAGGATTTTTTGATATGGGAAAATGTCCATAATATGTTATCAGAAAAAAAGTAGGATAAGAGATTATTAAAAAGCAGAGCTGCTTCATAAGTTATTCAAATTTAGCCATATGAAAAAAAAGAAACATACCAATTCCTCTAAATGAAAAGCACCTCCTGGTGAGCATGAATGTACTGTCTCCTCAGCCAGTCTTAGCCCTGCATCCTCTCACCTGCTTACTGCACTGACTATGCTGATACATTAACCGTATCTCTACAATATACAGTATGATGTCAACTAGGTATTTTGATAAGCAATACATGCTAAAAAAAAGTGGTGGGGGGAGGCAACAAATTATTAGTACCGGTTATCCCTGGATGGTAGAATAACAGATTTCCTCTTATTTACTTATTCTATATTTTTCCAATTTTTTCTACAATAAAAGTTAACTTTGAAAGGGTTGAAGGTGGTGGTGTAGGAAGATCCTAAACTCACCTCCTCTGATGAACACAACAAATCTACAACTACATATGGAATAATTCCCTCAGAAAGGGACCTGAAAACTGGATAAACAGAAACTCCGCAACAAAGGGTAAAAGGACATCACTGAGATGGGGAATAGAGGTAGAGACACAGTCTCACCAAGGAAAAACCCACACCCCAGCCACAGTGATTCACAATTGGGACGGATCACAAAAGAACAAATCTCTTCCCTCAGGGGCAAGGGATTTGAGCTCCACACCAACCCCTAGGCCCTGCACAGGAAATACGAGCCCTCAAAAGCCCTGGCTTTGAAAATCAACAGAGAATATGTCCAGGAAAACTACAGAGCTTCAGGGAACAGAAAACATACTCTTAAAGGGCTCACGCATAAATTCACTGTACCTGAAAACCAGGGCAAAAACAACAGACTGGAAAGCCCATGGACCATAACTGAAAGGGACATACTTATTAATCTTGAAGCAACTGCCGGAGAGGCAGGATCCAGTTAGGATACTTCCCAGGGAATGAGTCACTGGCAGGAGCCATTTATGCGATTTCAGTCTACCTTGCTAGTATCAGCACTGGCAGGCACCATTTTAGAATTCTCCACCTAACCTGAAAGCACCATTGGGCATGCCCCAATGAGAGCCCTACCCACCCCTGTGTCTTGGCCAGACCTCACAGCCAGCCGAGCAATAACCACGCCCACCAGCACCCCACAGCAGCTGCTTCAGGGCCACACAGCAAGTCCAGAAGCCAGGCCTGCCCACCAGCACCCCCTGGCAACAACAGTAGGGTGTACACAGCCCACATATGGGTTGAGCACCTAGCTCTGGTGGCCAGGTGGTACTGCACTTCTGAGCCCCAAAGGACATCTCCTAAATAAGGCCACTCCTTTAAAACTGGGAGAGATAGCTGATATACTCAATACATAGAAATAAACAGAGAATCAGGCAAAATGAGGAGACAAAGGAATATGTTCCAATTGAAAAAACAAGACAAAACCTCAGAAAAAGAACTAAAACAAAACATTGTTAAGCAATCTACCTGAGAAAGAGTTCAAAGTAATAGGCATAAATATACTCACTGAACTGAAGAGAAGAATGAATGAACACAGTGAGAACTTAACAAAAAAATTAAAAATATAAGCAAGTATCAAACAGACATTATACCTGAACTGAAAAATACACCAGAGGGATTCAACAACTGACTGGATGAATTACAGTGAAGAAGTGAGCTGGAAGACAAAACAATGGAACTCACCAGACAGAGAAGCAAAATGAAAAAAGAAAGAAAAAAAGCAAAGATACCTTAAGGGACCTTTGGGACAATACCAAGCAGAATAACATTCATATTATAGGGGTCCTAGAAGGAGAAGACAAAAAGAAAGGGCCAAAAAAATTATCTGAAGAAAGAGTCACTGAAAACTTCCCTAATCTAAGGAAAGAAACAGATATTCAGGTCCGGCAAGCCCAGAGAATTCCAAATAAGATGAAGACAAAGAGACAGACACGAAGACACATTATAATTGAAATGGTAAAAGTTAAGGATAAAGAGAAAATCCTAAAAGCAGCAAGAAAAAAACGTGTTATATACAAGGGAAATGAAATAAGGCTTTCAGCAGATTTTTCAGCAGAAACTTTACAGGCCAGAGGAAGTAGCATGACATATTCAAAGTGCTGAAAAGGAAAGAATTCCAACCAAAATTCTCTACCCAGTAAGGTTATCATTCAGAATTGAAGGACAAATCAAGATAAGTAAAAGCTAACGGAATTATCACCACTAAACCAGCCCTAGAAGAAATATTGAAGGGACTTCTCTAAGCTGAAATGAAATGACACTAATCAATAATAAAAAAAATATGAAAGTAAAAATCTCACTGGAAAAGGCAAATATATAATAAAGGTCGTAGATCAATCACTTATTAAGCAAGCATGAAAGTTAAAAGACTAGTAAAAGTAACTAAAATTACAATATTAATTAAGGGATGTATAAAATAAAAAGATATAAAATGTGTCATCAAAAGTATAAAACGTTGAAGGGAGGGAGTAAAAAGATAAATTTGAACCCATTCCAAAGCCTTAAGTTGCTACCAACTTAAAACAGGCTACTATATTTACATAGGATGTCATATGTGAACCTCACAGCAACCACAAGGAAAAAACTTACAGTACGTACACAAAAGAATATGAGAAAGGAATAACATAACACTAAAGAAAACCACCAAAACCCAAAGGAAGAGAAAAAGAAAAAAAGGAACAGAGAAGAACTACAAAAACAATCAGAAAACATTTAACAAAATGGCAGTAAGTACATACCTATCAATAATTACTTTAAATGTAAATAGACTAAATTTGCCAATCAAAAGAGAGTGGCTGAAGGGATGAAAAAACAAGGCCCATCAATATGCTGCCTACAAGAGACTCACTTCAGAAGAAAGGACATACATAGACTGAAAGTGAAGAGTTGGAAAAAGATATTCCTTGGCTAACAGGAATGAAAAGAAAGCTGGAGTAGCTATACTTTCAGACAAAATACACTTTAAAACAAAGATTTTAATAAAAGACAAAGAAAGGTATTACATAATGATGATGGGGTCAATTCAGCAAGAAGATACAACATTTATAAATATATATGCACCCAACATAGAAGCACCAGGATACATATAAAGCAAATATTAACAAACTTAGAGAAAAACTGAAGGCAATACAATGATAGTAGGGAATTTAACACCCCCCTTACATCAATGTAGAGATCATCCAGATAGAAAATCAATAAGAAAACACTGAACTTAAATGATACATTAAAACAGAGGTACTTAATGGAAATATACAGAACATTGCATCCAAAAGCAGAATACACATTCTCAAATGCACATGGAACACTCTCCAGGATAAGTCACATGTCAGGTCATAAAGCAAGTCTCAATAAATTCAAGAAGACTGAAATCATGTCAAGCATATTCTCTGACCACAGTGCTATGAAACTAGAAATCAATCACAAGAAAAAGAAAATGGGAAGAAACACAAAAACATGGAGATTAGACAACTCACTACTGAACAACCAATGGGTCATCAAAGGAATCAAAGAAGAAATCAAAAAATACCTAGAGACAAATGAAAACAAATTTGACATACCAAAATCTATGGGATGCAGCAAAAGCAGTTCTAAGAGAAAAGTTCATAGCAACACAGACCTAACTCAAGAAACAAATGCACAACAACAAAATAAATAAACAATCTAACTTTACACCAAAAGGAACTAGAAAAAGAACAAATGAAGCTCAAAATCAGTAGAAGGAAGGAAATAATAAAGATCAGATTGGAAATAAATGAAATAGAGACTAAAAAACAATTTTAAAATATTAGTGAAACTAAGAACTGGTTCTTTGAAAAGATAAACAAAAATCAAAAAACCTTTAGCTAGATTAACCAAGAAAAAGAGAGAACTCAAATTAAATCAGAGATAAAAGAGAAGTTACAACTGATACCACAGAACTACAAAGGATCATAAGAGACTACTATGAACAATTATATGCCCACAAATTGGACAGCTAGAAGAAATGGATAAATTCCTAGAAACATATAATCTTGCAAGACTGAAGCATAAAGAACTATAAAATCTTAATAGATCAATTACTAGTAGGAAGATTGAAACAGTAATCAAAAATCTCCCAACAAACAAAAGCCCAGGACCAGGCAGCTTCACTGGTGAATTCTACAAAACATTCAAAGACTTATCCTTCTCAAACTCTACCCAAAAAAACTGAATGGGAGGAAAACCTTCCAAACATATTTTACGAAGCCAGCATTACCCTGATACCAAAAAGAAAGAAAAGAAAAGAAAAGAAAAGAAAAGAAAAGAAAGAAAGAAAGAAAGAAAGAAAGAAAGAAAGGAAGGAAGAAAGAAAAGAAAGAAAGAAAGAAAGAAAAGAAAGGAAGAAAGAAAGAAAGGAAGGAAGGAAGGAAAGAAATGAAGGAAGAAAGGAAGAAAGAAAGGAAGAAAAGAAAAGGAAATTGAAGGCCAATACCCTTGATGAACATAGATGCAAAAATACTCAACAAAATACTAGCAAACCAAATCCAACAATATATTAAAAGGATCATACACCATGATCAAGTAGGATTTATGCCAGGGATGCAGGGATGGTTGGATATCCACAAAAATCAATCAAAGTGATACATCATATTAACAAAATGAAGGATAAAGATCATATGATCATCTCAATAGATCTATTCATGATTAAAAACTCTCAACAAAGTGGATATAGAAAATGTACTTCCACATAGCAAAAGCCATATATGACAAACCCACAGCTAACATCCTACTCAATGGTGAAAAGCTGAAAGCTTTCCTCTAAGATCAAGAACAAGACAAGGATGCCTACTCTTACAATTTTTATTCAACACAGTATTGGAAGTCCTAGCCACAGCAATTAGGAAAGAAAATGAAGTAAAAGTCATCCAGAGTGGAAAAAAAGGAGTAAAACTTACTATTTGCAGATGACATGATACTATATACAAAAAGCCCTAAAGAGAGAGATGCGAGTCTGACAAAGGTGTGATGAGCTGTTGGTGGCTGTGAGACTGGGGACACTGAGTGGGGTCTCTAGGAGCTAAGGATGCTATGCAGTTGACAGCCAGCCAGGAAACCTGACCTCAGCCCTTCCACTCCAAGGAACTTTATTCCACCAACAACGTGAGTGAACTTGGAAGCAGATTCTTTCCAGAGCCTCCCAACGACAACCCAGGATGGCTGAAGCCCTGGTTCTGTCCTACAACTTGCAGCAGAGACTAGTCAAGATGACCCGCATTCTTCACCAACAGAACATCTAAAACTGATACGAGAGGAGGAGCTTCAAGATGGCAGAAGAGTAAGACATGGAGATCACCTACCTCCCCACAAATACATCAGAAATACATCTACATGTGGAACAACTCCTACAGAACACCTACTGAACGCTGGCAGAAGACCTCACACCTCCCAAAAGGCAAGAAACTCCCCACGTACCTGGGTAGGGCAAAAGAAAAAAGAAAAAACAGAGACAAAAGAATAGGGATGGGACCTGCACCAGTGGGAGGGAGCTGTGAAGGAGGAAAGGTTTCCACACACTAGGAAGTCCCTTTGCGGGTGGAGACTGCGGGTGGCAGAAGGGGGAAGCTTAGGAGCCACGGAGGACAGCGCAGCAACAGGGGTGTGGAGGGCAAAGCGGAGATATTCCCGCACAGAGGATCAGTGCCGACCAGCACTCACCAGCATGAGAGGCTTGTCTGCTCATCCACTGGGGCGGGCAGGGGCTGGGAGCTGAGGCTCGGGCTTCGAAGGTCAGACCACAGGGAGAGGACCGGGGTTGGCTGCGTGAACACAGCCTGAAGGGGGCTAGTGCGCCACAGCTAGCCGGGAGGGAGTCCGGGAAAAAGTCTGGAGCTGCCAAAGAGGCAAGAGACTTCTTCTTCCCTCTTTGTTTCCTGGAGTGCGAGGAGAGGGCATTCAGAGCACTGCCTAAACGAGCTCCAGAGACGGGCGCGAGCCGCAGCTACAAGCACAGACTCCAGAGACGGGCATGGGATGCTAAGACTGCTGCTGCAGCCACCAAGAAGCCTGTGAGCAAGCACAGGTCACTATCCACACCGCCCCTCCTGGGAGCCTGTGCAGCCCGCCACTGCCAGGGTCCCGTGATCCAGGGACAACTTCCCCGGGAGAACGCACAGCATGCCTCAGGCTGTTGCAACGTCACGCCGGCCTCTGCCGCCGCCTCTGCCGCCACAGGCTCGCCCCACACTCAGTACCCCTCTCTCTCCAGGCCTGAGTGAGCCAGAGCCCCCGAATCAGCTGCTACTTTAACCCTGTCCTGTCTGAGAAAAGAACAGATGCCCTCAGGCGACCTACATGCAGAGGCAGGGCCAGATCCAAAGCTGAACCCCAGGAGCTGTGCGAACAAAGAAGAGAAAGGGAAATTTCTCCCAGCAGCCTCCGGAGCAGCAGATTAAATCTCCACAATCAACTTGATGTACCTTGCATCTGTGGAATACCTGAACAGACAACAAATCATCCCAAATTGAGGAGGTGGAGTTTGGAAGCAACGATATATATACTTTTTTACCTTTTTCTCTTTTTCTGAGTGTGTATGTGCATGCTTCTGTGTGTGATTTTGTCTGTATAGCTTTGCTTTTACCATTTGTCCTAGGATTCTGTCTGTCCGATTTTTTGTTTTGTTTTGTTTTTTAGTATAGCTTTTAGCTCTTGTTATCATTGGTGGATTTGTTTTTTGGTTTGGTTGCTGTCTTCTTTCGTTCATTTTTTTTATTACTTTAAAAAAATTTTTTTAATACTTTTCATTTTTTATTTTAATAACTTTATTTTACCTTTTTCTTTCTTTGTTTCTTTCTTTTCTCCCTTTTATTCTGAGCTGTGTGGATGACAGGCTCTTGGTGCTCCAGCCAGGCATCAGGGCTGTGCCTCAGAGGTGGGAGAACCAAGTTCAGGACATTGGTCCACAAGAGACCTCCTAGCTCCACATGATATCAAATGGCAAGAATCTCCCACAGATCTCCATCTCAACGCCAAGACCAAGCTCCACTCAACAACCAGCAAGCTACAGTGCTGGACACCCTATGCCAAACAACTAGCAAGACAGGAACACAACCCTACCCATTAGCAGAGAGGCTGCCTAAAATCATGATAAGGCTACAGACTCCCCAAAACACACCACCAGACGTGGACCTCCCCAACAGAAAGACAAGATCCAGCCTCATCCACCAGAACACAGGCACTAGTCCCCGCCACCAGGAAGCCTACACAACCCACTGAACCAACCTTAGGCACTGGGGGCAGACACCAAAAACAACGGGAACTACAAACCTGCAGCCTGCGAAAAGGAGACCCCAAACACAGTAAGTTAAGCAAAAAGATAAGACAGAGAAACACACAGCAGATGAAGGAGCAAGGTAAAAACACACCAGACCTAACAAATGAAGAGGAAATAGGCAGTCTACCGGAAAAAGAATTCAAAATATTGATAGTAAAGATGATCCAAGATCTTGGAAAAAGAATGGAGAAAATACAAGAAACGTTTAACAAAGACCTAGAAAAACTAAAGAGCAAACAAACAGTCATGAAGAACACAATAAGTGAAACTAAAAATTCTCTAGAAGGGGGCTTCCCTGGTGGCGCAGTGGTTGAGAATCTGCCTGCTAAGGCAGGGGACACGGGTTCGAGCCCTGGGCTGGGAAGATCCCACATGCCGCGGAGCAACTAGGCCCATGAGCCACAACTACTGAGCCTGCGCGTCTGGAGCCTGTGCTCTGCAACAAGAGAGGCCGCAACAGTGAGAGGCCCGTGCACCGCGATGAAGAGTGGCCCCCACTGGTTGCAACTAGAGAAAGCCCTAGCACAGAAACGAAGACCCAACATAGCAATCAATCAATCAATCAATCTATAAATCTTTAAAAAAAAAAATTCTCTAGAAGGAACCAATAGCAGAATAACTGAGGCAGAAGAACGGATAAGTGACCTGGAAAATAAAATAGTGGAAATAACTACTGCAGAGCAGAATAAAGAAAAAAGAATGTAAAGAACTGAGGACAGTCTCGGAGACCTCTGGGACAACATTAAATGCACCAACATTCGAATTATAGGGGTCCCAGAAGAAGAAGAGAAAAAGAAAGGGACCGAGAAAATATGTGAAGAGATTATAGTTGAAAACTTCCCTAATATGGGAAAGGAAATAGTTAATCAAGTCCAAGAAGCACAGAGAGTCCCATACAGGATAAATCCAAGGACAAACATGCCAAGACACATATTAATCAAACTATCAAAAATTAAATACAAAGAACAAATATTAAAAGCAGCAAGGGAAAAACAACAAATAACACACAAGGGAATCCCCATAAGGTAAACAGCTGATCTTTCAGCAGAAACTCTGCAAGCCAGAAGGGAGTGGCAGGACATATTTAAAGTGATGAAGGGGAAAAACCTACAACCAAGATTACTCTACCCAGCAAGGATCTCATTCAGATTTGACAGAGAAATTAAAACCTTTACAGACAAGCAAAAGCTAAGAGAATTCAGCACCACCAAACCAGCTTTACAACAAACGCTAAAGGAACTTCTCTAGGCAGGAAACACAAGAGAAGGAAAAGAACTACAATAATAAACCCAAAACAATTAAGAAAATGATAATAGGAACATACACATCGATAATTAACTTAAATGCAAATGGATTAAATGCTCCAACCAAAAGACATAGACTGGCTGAATGGATACAAAAACAAGACCCATATATATACTGCCTACAAGAGACCCACTTCAGACCTAGGGACACATACAGACTGAAAGTGAGAGGATGGAAAAAGATATTCCATGCAAACGGAAATCAAAAGAAAGCTGGAGTAGCAATTCTCATATCAGACAAAATAGACTTTAAAACAAAGACTACTACAAGAGACAAAGAAGGACATTACATAATGATCAAGGGATCGATCCAAGAAGAAGATATGACAATTGTAAATATTTATGCACCCAACATAGGAGCACCTCAATACATAAGGCAAATACTAACAGCCATAAAAGGGGAAATCGACATTAACACAATCATAGTAGGGGACTTTAACACCCCACTTTCACCAATGGACAGATCATCCAAAATGAAAATAAATAAGGAAACACAAGCTTAAAATGATACATTAAACAGGATGGACTTAATTGTTATTTATAGGACATTCCACCCAAAAACAACAGAATACACTTTCTTCTCAAGTGCTCATGGAACATTCTCCAGGATAGATCATATCTTGGGTCACAAATCAAGCTTTGGTAAATTTAAGAAAATTGAAATCGTATCAAGTATCTTTTCCGACCACAACGCTATGAGACTAGATATCTATTACAGGAAAAAATCTGTAAAAAATACAAATACATGGAGGCTAAACAATACACTACTTAATAACCAAGAGATCACTGAAGATATCAAAGAGGAAATCAAAAAATACCTAGAAACAAATGACAATGAAAACACAATGACCCAAAACCTATGGGATGCAGCAAAAGCAGTTCTAAGAGGGAAGTTTATAGCAATACAATCCTACCTTAAGAAACAAGAAACATCTCAAATAAACAACCTAACCTTACACCTAAAGCAATTAGAGAAAGAAAAAACAAAAAGAAACCAAAGTTAGCAGAAGGAAAGAAATCATAAAGATCAGATCAGAATAAATGAAAAAGAAATGAAGGAAACGGTAGCAAAGATCAATAAAACTAAAAGCTGGTTCTTTGAGAAGATAAACAAAATTGATAAACCATTAGCCAGACTCATCAAGAAAAAAAGGGAGACGACTCAAATCAATAGAATGAGAAATGAAAAAGGAGAAGTAACAATTGACACTGCAGAAATACAAAGAATCATGAGAGATTACTACAAGCAACTCTATGCCAATAAAATGGAAAACCTGGAAGAAATGGACAAAGTCTCAGAAATGCACAACCTTCCGAGACTGAACCAGGAAGAAATAGAAAATATGAACAGACCAATCACAAGCACTGAAATTGAAACGGAGATTGATTAAAAGTCTTCCAACAAACAAAAGCCCAGGACCAGATGGCTTCACAGGCAAATTCTCTCAAACATTTAGAGAAGAGCTAACACCTATCCTTCTCAAACGCTTCCAAAATATGGTATAGGGAGGAACACTCCCAAACTCATTCTACGAGGCCACCATCACCCTGATACCAAAACCAGACAAAGATGTCACAAAGAAAGAAAACTACAGGCCAATATCACTGATGAACATAGATGCAAAAATCCTCAACAAAATACTAGCAAACAGAATCCAACAGCACATTAAAAGGATCCTACACCATGATCAAGTGGAGTTTATCCCAGGAATGCAATGATTCTTCAATATATGCAAATCAATCAATGTGATACATCATATTAACAAATTGAAGGAGAAAAACCATATGATCATCTCAATAGATGCAGAGAAAGTTTTCAACAAAATTCAACACCCGTTTATGATAAAAACCCTTCAGAAAGTAGACACAGAGGGAACTTACCTCAACATAATAAAGGCCATATATGACAAACCCTCAGCCAACACTGTTCTCAATGGTGAAAAACTGAAACCATTTCCATTAAGATCAAGAACATGACAAGGTTGCCCACTCTCACCACATTATTCAACATAGTTTTGGAAGTTTTAGCCACAGCAATCAGAGACGAAAAAAGAAGTAAAAGGAATCCAAATTGGAAAAGAAGAAGTAAAACTGTCATTGTTTGCAGATGACATGATACTATACATAGAGAATCCTAAAGATGCTACCAGAAAACTCCTAGAGCTAATCAATGAATTTGGTAAAGTAGCAGGATACAAAATTAATGCACAGAAATCTCTTGCATTCCTATACACTAATGATGAAAAATCTGAAAGTGAAATTAAGAAAACACTCCCATTTACCATTGCAACAAAAAGAATAAAATATCTAGGAATAAACCTACCTAAGGAGACAAGAGACCTGTATGCAGAAAATTATAAGACACTGATGAAAAAAACTAAAGATGATACAAACAGATGGAGAGATATACCATGTTCTTGGACTGGAAGAATCAACATTGTGAAAATGACTTTACTATCCAAAGCAATCTACAGATTCAATGCAATCCCTATCAAACTACCACTGGCATTTTTCACGGAACTAGAACAAAAAATTTCACAATTTGTATGGAAACACAAAAGACCCCGAATAGCTAAACCAATCTTGAGAAAGAAAAACGGAGTTGGAGGAATCAGGCTCCCTGACTTCAGACTATACTACAAAGCTACAGTAATCAAGATAGTATGGTACTGGCACAAAAACAGAAATATAGATCAATGGAACAGGATAGAAAGCCCAGAGATAAACCCACGCACATATGGTCACCTTATCTTTGATAAAGGAGGCAAGAATATACAATGGAGAAAAGACAGCCTCTTCCATAAGTGGTGCTGGGAAAACTGGACAGCTACATGTAAAAGAATGAAAATAGAACACTCCCTATCACCATACACAAAAATAAACTCCCAATGGATTAAAGACCTAAATGTAAGGCCAGACACAGCAAGATCCTTTTTGACCCACCTCCTAGAGAAATGGAAACAAAAACAAAAATAAACAAATGGGACCTAGTGAAACTTAAAAGCTTTTACACAGCAAAGGAAACCATAAACAAGAACAAAAGACAACCCTCAGAATGGGAGAAAATATTTGCAAATGAAGCAACTGACAAAGGATTAATCTCCAAATTTTACAAGCAGCTCATGCAGCTCAATATCAAAAAAATAAACAACCCAATCCAAAAATGGGCAGAAGACCTAAATAGACATTTCTCCAAAGAAGGTATACAGATTGCCAACAAACACATGAAAGAATGCTCAACATCATTAATCATTAGAGAAATGCAAATCAAAACTACAATGAGATATCATCTCACACCAGTCAGAATGGCCATCATCAAAAAGTCTACAAACAATAAATGCTGGAGAGAGTGTGGAGAAAAGGGAACCCTCTTGCACTGTTGGTGGGAATGTAAATTGATACAGCCACTATGGAGAACAGTATGGAGGTCCCTTAAAAAACGAAAAATAGAACTACCATACAACCCAGCAATCCCACTACTGGGCATATACCCTGAGAAAACCATAATTCAAAAAGAGTCATGTACCAAAATGTTCATTGCAGCTCTATTTACAATAGCCAGGACATGGAAGCAACCTAAGTGTCCAGCAACAGATGAATGGATAAAGAAGATGTGGCACATACATACAATGAAGTATTACTCAGCCATAAAAAGAAATGAAATTGAGTTATTTGTAGTGAGGTGGATGGACCTAGAGTCTGTCATACAGAGTGAAGGAAGTCAGAAAGAGAAAAACAAATACCGTATGCTAACACATATATATATGGAATCTAAGGGAAAAAAAAAAAAAGGTCATGAAGAACCCAGGGGCAGGATGGGAATAGAGACGCAGACCTACTAGAGAATGGACTTGAGGACATGGGGAGGGGGAAGGGTAAGCTGGGACAAAGTGAGAGAGTGGCATGGACATATATACACTACCAAATGTAAAATAGCTAGCTGGTGGGAGGCAGCCGCATAGCACAGGGAGATAAACTCGGTGCTTTGTGGCTACCTAGAGGGGTGGGATAGGGAGGGTGGGAGGGAGGGAGACTCAAGAGGGAGGAGATATGGGGATATATGTCTATGTATAACTGATTCACTTTGTTATAAAGCAGAAACTAACACACCATTGTAAAGCAATTATACTCCAATAAAGATGTTAAAAAAAAAAAAACCTAAAGACTCCACTAAAAAACTGTTAGAACTAATAAATGAATTCAGTAAAGTCACAGGATACAAGATCAACATACAGAAATCTGTGATATTTCTATACACTAATAATGAACTATCAGAAAGAGAAATTAAGGAAACAATCCCATTTATAAGTGCATCAAAAAGAATAAAATACCTAGAATTAACTTTAACCAAGGTGATGAAAGACCTGTACAATGAAAACTGTAAGACACAGCAAAAAAAACTGAAGAAGACACAAATAAAATGGAAAGATATTCTGTGTTCATGGATAGAAAGAACTGATATTGTTACAATGTCCACATTACCCAAAGCAATCTACAGATTCAATACAATCCTTATCAAAATTCCAACGGCACATTTCAGTGAACTAAAAGAAACAAATCTAAAATTTGTATGGAACCACAAAAGATCCCAAATAACCAAAACAACACTGAGAAAGAACAAAGCTGGAAACATCATGCGCCTTGATTTCAAACTATACTACAAACCTTTAGTAATCAAAATGGTATGGTACTAGCACAAAAACAGACACACAGATCAACAGAACAGAATTGAGAGCCCAGAAATAAACCCACACATATATGGAAATTAATTTATGACAAGGGAGCAAAGAACATACAATGGAGGAAGGATAGTCTCTTCAGTAAATAGTATTGGGAAAACTGAACAGCCACATGCAAGAGAATGAAACTAGACCACTGTCTTACACTAGACACAAAAATTAACTCAAAATGGATTAAAGACTTGAATGTAAGACCTGAAACCATAAAATTCCTAGAAGAAAACAAAAGCAGTAATTTCACTGATATCAGTTTTAGCAATGTTTTGTGTGTTCTGACTCCAAAGGCAAGGGAAACAAAAGCAAAAATAAACAAATGGGACATCAAACTAAAAAAGCTTCTGCTTTTAGGAAACCATCAACAAAACAAAAAGGCAACTTACTGAATGGGAAAAGATATTTGCAAATCACATATCCGAAAAGGGATTAATATCCAAAATATATAAAGAACTCACACAACTCAAGAACAAAAAAACAAAACAAAACAAAAAAAGCCTGATTAAAAAATGGGCAGAAGATCTGAGTACACTTTTCCAAAGAAGACATACAGATGGCCAACAGGCACATGAAAAGATGTTCAACATCACTAATTATGAGGAAAATGCAAATCAAGCCCACAATGAGATATTATTTCACACTTGTTAGAATGGCTATCATTGAAAAGACAAGAAATAACAAATGTTGGACAGGATGTGGAGAAAAGGGAACCCTTGTATAATGTTGCTGGGACTGTAAATTGGTGCAGCCACTATGGAAAACATTATGGAGATGTCTCAAAAAAAAAAATAATAATAATAGAACTACCATATGACCCAGCTATTCCACTTCTGGGTATTTATCTGATGAACACAAAAACATTAATTGAAAAGATATATATACACAGCTATGTTTACTGCAGTACTATTTACAATAGCCAACATAGGGAAACAACTTTCCACTGATGAATGTATATGTGTGTATACACACACACACACACACACACACACAATGGACTATTAACTCACCATAAAAAAGAATAGAATCCTGCCATTTTGACAACATGGATAGACCATGAAGGTATTATACCAAGTGAAATAAGTCAGATGGAAAAATAAAAAGACTATATGATTTCACTCATATGTGGAATCTAAAAAAAACAAAACGAACAAACAAAATAAAACAAAAACAAACTCGAAAATACAGAGAACAGATTAGTGGTTACCAGAGGGGAAGAGGATTAAGGGGTGGGCAAAGTGGGTGAAGGAAGTCAACAGTATTGTAACGGATGGGAACTAGACTTGTGGTGATGACCACTTTGTAGTATATACAGATGTCAAATTATAATGCTGTACACCTGAAACTTACATAATTTTTAAAAAGCTAACTTTTTTCTATCATAAAATTTAAAGATGTATAATATAATAGGCAATATCAAACTCTACTTCAGATCTGAAGCCAAAAAAGACAGAGAGAATTAGGAGGAAATCTGTACAGTAGGATTCGGTTTCCTAGTCAGACAGCTAGTCCATGAAAACCCAGACCATGCAGTCCCATAGGAGATAAAAGAAGAGAGGGTCAACACTCATGCAACATAAAACCCTGTAGTTGCCTTTTACAAAAGAATACAAAACATCCTTTTCTAGACGACAAGATCTTTTAACAGACTTCTGGAATGCAAAACTGACAACAGAACTACAAGTTGCATTTATAATAGGATTCAAATTTTATTTGCACATGTTTAATAAACATATATATGTGAAATAAAATCTAAGTCAATAATTAAAGTTCAACTCTCTAAATTAGGAACTACTATATTTATAAATTATTTCTATGCTGCTGATAGTACAACTTACATTTTCACTGATGCTATCATTCCACAACCTGCATTTGTAAGGAAAGGAGTATATAAGAAACAATGTAAACTTTGTCTTATTCTATATAGAAGAATAAGATTATCAAACTACAGGATTCTCTTCTCTCCTTATATTAACTTCTTCATTGAATCTGGAAACTAACAACCTCTTTTAACTTCAGGACCATAGTTGAATTAAGAACTGGCAATCTACCTGAAATATTTAGTTGTGAGGTTTAACATTGTGAATGCAGCCAGTCCCCAAAGGCAAATGCTGAAAAACAGTCTAAGGATATTGTTGCAAAAACAATTTTTCAAGTCAAGGAGAGAACCGACATTAGGAAAATACTTTTTATTGCTTCTCCAATGCCTTAAATCTTCTTTCACACAAACTCCCACAATTACTCCTACTTCATACCCAAATAAAATCTATAAAAACTGTTTCACACCTGGGAAGAAGACAGTTTCTCAGCATTTGAAATATTCAACTCATTATTTCAAAATATTTAAGAGGTATACCATGGCATCGTCCCTTGTAATAACAAAAGTAAATCAAACTCTTATGAAAATTATGGGTGGGGGAGAATCCTAACTTTAAATAATGCAAAGTGCTCCTGTCATATAAAGGATTTAGGAGGAAAGAGTTTTCCTGCTCCTCCATCATCAAGGGAACCAAAGAAGCTTAGGGAGGGAGAGATAGGGGATTAAGAGGAAAACTTTTCTCTAAAAGATAAGAAACGAAATAGTCTACGTAATGTGGATGAACCTATAAATATACTGGAAAGCTAAAATCTTTCATTAATTTTTAAATGTAATATTTCTACCATTATTTTATTCAACAGCACATGATACTTACTATGCCCCAGGCATTATTGTAAACACTTTTCAATTATTAGTTCATTAACCCTCCGAGGTAGGTACTATCAATATCCCAATTTTACAGATGAGAACACTAAGGATAGAGAAATAAAGTAATTTTCCCAAGACCACACCGCTATTAAGCAGCAGAGATGAGATTCAATCCCAGGCCGTCTGGGTTCACAATCCACGCTCTTAACCACAATGCAATGCTGACTCTCTAAAAAGCAATATGCTCATGACAGCCCAGTGTCTTATAGTTAAATAGTTAATAAAATCTGCTAAACAAATTAAGAGTGAAAAAAATGGAGAGAGCAAAAAGTAGAAAACCTATTATTCATAGTTCCAACACATTACTATGAGTATAGTTTCCCATCAGTCTTCTTTCCTTGTTCACATAGAGTTTTTGTTTTCCCGTTAGTTATCATTCAGCAGACATAATTTTCTAGAAAATGAAAAACTAAAATATTACTCTCAACATTTTTAAAATAACAGTTAAAATTAATTAAACACATTGTATATCAAACACTTACATGCTTGCTATTATTCTTCTTTCACCTCACAACCCCATAAAGTAGGTGTAAGTATTATCCCCATTTTACAAATGAGGAAACTGAAGCACAGTTAAGAAACTAACTTAAGGTCCCATGGCTAGTAAGCAGTTGAGCCAGGATTCAAATTCAGGCTGCTTGACTCCTGAACTAGAATTCTTTTCTACTCATGGAGGATAGGATTATGAGCTACTTGATACATAAGGATCATGTTTTTAAAGAGTAGTATTGTTTGTTTGGCTTAGCCTAAAATGAGTATGTTAGCATACAGATTTATTTTATTTTGCCCTAATTCTTACTTACACAACTGAAGTTTTCAGTATCTTAAGGTTTCTTGAGCAAGCTAAATAACTCTTCAGGTCTTACTTTACAAGGGTCAAGTATTTTATGTAATTCCTTCATTCAACAACCGTTTGAGTATCCATTACATGCTAGAAACTGCGCTAATAAGACAGTCTTTGCACTCAAGGCAGAGTCTCTTTTCACTCAGCATATAAATATGCTAAAGTTTCTCACAATTAATAAATACAACACACTGTACATACAAATGGTTAATAGCTTTGCCAACCATTCAGTGGCAGAATTGAGAATGGAATCCCATGATTTTTTGCCCCCTATGCTATAAAGTAGATAAATCCCTCATTTTTCTTACAGTTCCTAGAGAGTGACTGATAAATAATTACTCAATAGGTACAATCTGCCTTTCTCATGCTATACCACCTTTTATCAGCTGGCAATGAAAGCCTACCCATTTTTAGTGCAAAGGAGTTGAAATTAAAATATTTTACTAAAACCTTGGTTTACTAGGTTACACACTTAAATTACTTGTAAAGTTCCATAATCGCATCGGGGTGTGACTTTAGTAACCAAATGACAAATGTGAATGTCTAAGACTATCCATGAAAGAAGCAGTCAAAAATGTTGCATGTTCTCAGAAGATGAAGGCCAATTCTGCTTGATTTTACACTGAAACATTTTATTTTACGCAGTCTTAAGATGAATCCCACTGATTGTGAAAAGGTGGCAGAGAGATAAAAGTTAAAAAGTCAGGTGTAGCAGAAACCCTCCTAACCAGTTCACTGAGTGGTTTAATTGATAGCAATGACTAAAGGCACAATTACCCACCTAAGAGCTTAATGAAACCTTGACAAGTTCTTTGACTGATACATATTTACATTCGTGTTTATATGTAGCTGGCATAGGCTTGAGTTCATTATTTCTTATGCCTATGTCCTCTAAGAAGCTTCTCTAGTATGTTATTTGAACCATTATCTGGTATTTGCCTTTCACTGCTACTTTCTTTTTCAGTCTGTAATTTGTCTCATCCTAGATTGTAAATTTACGGCACAGTGTTAACTCCCAAAATGGCTCAGTGCCTTGCCAATAACAGGTATTGAAAAAGTGTTTATTAATAATAGATATGAAATCCACCCTACAGCCACACCCCAATTCTTATCATTTTGCAGAACTGCTTCTCCTCATCTCTCTGACTAGGATGCCCTGCGGTCAGTCCTTGAACCTCTTTTCTAGCTATGTTCACTCCTCAGGTGATCTTATCTATACTGACAACTTCTAAATGTATTCAACCTGGACCATTCTCCTCTGAACTAGATTCATTTGTTCGATTGCTGACTTGACATCTCGATTACATGTCTCTTAGACATCTCAAAAACGTAGCCAGTCTGGAACAGAACTCTTGAACTCTACCCAGAAACCTGTTCTGCTCACAGTCTTCCCATCTCTGAAAATGGCAACTCCATCCTTCCAATTGCTTAAGCCAAAAACCTTGGAGTCATCCTTCACTCTTCTCTTTTCACATTCCACATCCAATCCATCAGTAAACCTTGTTGGATCAAAACATACCCAGTTAGAGTCAGAGATATATTTTACACACAGAAAAAAATATAGATACGTGTGGATACATAGATTAGTATGCATACATATATCTCCTAGCTCTGTCCACTGACAGCATCTAGCAGCAGTAGCAACAAGCACACCTAACATCCAGATCTTGACCTCAAAATACCATTCTCCAATAAAAGGAATCAGAGTTTCTTGAAGAAATGAGTCTAGGGCAGAGGCAGGAAAAATACAAGATGAGCCTGAAACATCTAGTAGTGTCAGAAAATAAAGTGTAACATGTACACATACAAAGGATAGGCGCACATCAAAAAGACACAGAAGTCAACCTAAAAGAGCTCCCAATGGGCAAAGCTGGAATAATTCAGGCAACAAAATAAATAATGATACCAAGTGAATTATAACCCTAAGAATAAAGTAAGTGTCTATAAATTAGAACTGATATAAATGATTAGATAGATAGATAAGGAACAAACTTTCCTTACAGAAGAATTCCAATTAATAAATGTAGTAAGAATGAGGGAAAATAAACAGTACATGCAGGCAAGATGACTGATGAATGCTAAAATTAGTCAGCAGAGGGGCTTCCCTGGTGGCGCAGTGGTTAAAAATCCGCCTGCCAATGCAGGGGACACGGGTTCGAGCCCTGGTCCGGGAAGATCCCACATGCCACAGAGCAACTAAGCCTGTGCACCACAACTACTTGGTCTGTGCTATAGAGCCTGCGAGCCACAACTACTGAAGCCTGCATGCCTAGAGCCCGTGCTCTGCAACAAAAGAAGCCACAGCAATGAGAAGCCCACGTGCCGCAATGAAGAGCACCCCCCGCTCACCACAACTAGAGAAAGCCTGCGTGCAGCAATGAAGACGCAATGCAGCCAAAAATAAATAAATACATAAATAAATTTTTTAGAATAAATAAAATCAGTGAGCAGAGAAACAGGATACTGGCAAAGGCTCAAAGTATCTCTCCCAAAATATTTACCAATTACTGTGGTGGTTGTAATATATGTCCAGAAATTCTTTGATACAACTGCCTCCAGGAAGTGGAGTTTAATTCCCCTCCCCTTGAGTGTGGGCTGAATTTAATGACTTGCTTCTAATGATCAGAGTATGGAAGGTGAAAAATAATGGAGAAATCTGGCAGAAACCACCTTAACAAAGTGATCACCCGGTGACATCATGTTGATAACATGGATCTCCTCTATGGCATGATAAGAAGGGCACTTCACTCTGTGATACTCTTCCTCAAACCTCAATAACTAATCATGAGAAGATCTCAGAAAACCCAAATTGAGGAACATCCTACAAGATACTTGACCAGTACTCTTTAAAAACAAAGTATCAGGTCATAAAAGGTAAGGAAAGACCAAGAAACTGTCATGCATTAGAAGAGATAAGGGAGACTTGACAACTAAAAGCAATGTAGTATCCTGGTTTGGATAATGGAATGGAAAAGGAATATTAGTGGGAAAACTGGTGAAATACAAATAAAGTCTGCAGTTTGTCTGAAGCATTGTACCAATGTTAATTTCTTAGGTTGACAAATGTACCGTGGTTATGTAAGATGTTAACATTAGGGGGAAAAGGATGAAGGGTATATGGCAGTGATTCTTAATAGGAGCAATTTTGCCCCACGGGGGCATTTGGCAATGTCTAAAGACATTTTTGGTTGTTACAACAGGGGTATGGTACTGGCATCTGTAGACAGAGACCAGGGATGCTGCTTAACATCCTATATAGCACTGGGCAATCCCCACAACAAAGGTTTAGCCAGTCCAAAATGTCAGTAAGGCTGAGGCAGAGAAACACTGGCATAAAGGAACTCTATGCATTATCTGTGCAACTCCTCCGTAAATCTAAAATTATTTCAAAATAAAAAGTTAAAAATATATCCAAATCCAATCATTTCTCATCAATTTCCTAGTCTAAGACACCACTAACCCTCAACTAGATTTTTAAAGAGAGCCTCCTAACTGATCTTCTAGTTTTTACTCTTCACCTCTTTAGACTACTTTCAACACAGTAGCCAGAGTGAAGTTTTTAAAGCATAAATCTGATCATGTCACTTTGCTCAAAAACCTGTAATGGTTTCCATCTCAAAAAATAAACACCCAAGTCCTTCCAATGTTCTACAGGCTCTATGTAATCTGGACCCAGTTATCTCTCCACTTTGTTTCTCCACAAAGTAGAAACCACTTTCTACTCTTCTATTCACTCCAGTCCAGGCACACTGACCTCCTAGTGTTCTGGGAATACACCAAGCACACCTCTGCTTCAGGGCCAATGCAAACTGTTTCTTAGACCTAGTGTGCTCCTTTACCTCCATCCTTCAAGCCTTTGCTCACTCCTCACCAAGTCCTTCCCAGACATCCTTTTTAAAAGTGCACACACCCCTTGGCATACCTATCCCTCCTGCCTGCTTTATTTTTCTCCACAGCACCTATCTATCACCTTCTAATACTGTATAACAACAAGTTACTTACTTTGTTTAATGTCTGTCTCACCCTCTCTAGAATGTAAGATCCACGAGGGCAGGGATTTTTGTCTGTTTGGTTCACTACTATAACCTCTGCACCTAGAACAATGCCTAGCATGCACTTAATGCTCAACAAACATTTGTTAAATGAATGATACACCTTTGAAGTCCTAAATTTAATATCCCAGTGCCGTTCTACCACTTTTCATCATTACTGCATTTTCTTTCTTATCTCCTTACTTGAGAACACTATGGTTTGGAGAAGAAAGAATGGGTATTGGATCCTAGTTCTATCACTTGATAGTGTGTGTCTCTCTGGATATGTAACTTAACCTTTCTAATCCTCAGTTTCTTCATCTGAAGGAGAATGACAAAGGGATGGATGTAAGATTAATAACACTTATGTTAGGATTAGAAATAAGGTATTAAAGTGTCTAGCACATAGTAGGTAATCCATAAGTAAAAGCTAATATTTTTGCTCCCTCTTCACTAGTTCTTCGGCTTCACACTGACCTCTAACTTTCACGCCCTTCATTTTCTCCCAGTTGAATCACCCCTTCTATGATTCCTGCTCATGAACCAACCTGGACTCCACAGTTCATTTCAGTCACAGTCCTTAACATCATTAATTCCCTCAACCAACTGCCCTTTAGGTATCTCTACCAAGCAGGCATCTGCAAAGCAGTGGGTAACAGCCTGGGCTCTGGAACTGAACCACCAGGGTTTGAACGCCAGCTGTTCATCTTACAATCAGGGAGAATAACAACAGTACCTACCTTATGAGCTCTTGTGAGTATTAAATGGTTTCTTCAGCTATACATACCCAGAGTGATCAGTGCTGGAGAAAAATCAAACCATGCAAATTGGTATCCCTACAAATCCAAGGTCTACAACCTCAAATGGGTCCTCAATGCTACCTAACAATCCCTTTTCATTATCCTAGTCATGGGTCTGTCTGTCTGACTCTCTCCCCCCACCATTCCCTTGGAAGCTGTTATACACTTACACTCTCTTTTTAAAGAACCCCTATTCTACCACGTTCCCCATCATTCTAAGCAGGTACTCAAAAATGATATGAGACACATCAACTCGTTCTCCTTCCTGCCCCTATCATTTAGAAACTTATTTACAGTGCCCCCAACTTCACCTCCTTCCTTTCTACTCAATGAAAAAGGAGAATCATCTCCTACCCAAGGCCAACTTCTCTACCTATGCCTTGGATCCCATCCCCTCCTACTGTCTCCAAATCCTTGGCTCCATCAATCACCGCTGTCCCCCATCTCTCTGCCTCCCCCACACTGCTTCAATTTCTCCCCTCCACTGGTGCTTTCCAATCCCACATAAACATGCCCAAGAACCTCTTAATTTAAAAAAGGGGGAGAAGGAGTAAACTTCTCTAAATCCCCTGCATCTCCCTTCACCTATACTATTTGTTCAGTCCTTTGTTGAAAACACTGTATCCCTCTCAATTAGCTACCCTTCCTAGCTGTCATTGACTCTTCAACCCCCTTACCCCCAAAGCACTACAATGTAGCTACCTGCTCTAGCTGAAGTTACAAATGACTTAATCACCAAGTTTCAGGGACTTTTTTCAGTTATCTTACTTGGCCTTTTCATGGCAGGATACAGTATTGTCCACTCCTAGTCCTTGAAATATTCTTCTCCCTCAGCTTCTGTGACAATTCTCGCATAGTTCTTTTTTTTCAGCTTTGGTCTGTCTGGCACAGACGTTTGGCTTCTCTTAGTTGTCTGCCCCATTCAGTAGCTCACAACAGAAATATGGGAATCATGCTAAATCTTCAATCTTGCTCAACTCTGTAATCTGATTATTTACCCTGTCCTGTTGATAATACTTCCTAAACCTCTTATACATCCACTCCTCTTTTACATCTCTCAACATTTCTCACCAGGAATGGCTTCCTAACTGGTCTTGCTTCCAGTTTTGCCCTTCTCTAATCCAGCATTCACCTCACTGCCTAGAACACAAATATGATTCTATCACAGCATAATTTTTCCCCCCACTAAATTCTCACAGCCTTCAGGACAAAGTTAAAGCTCCTTAGTTTGGGTCATAAGGCATTCAGTGATTTGGCTTCTTATCACTTCATCAGCCCGTTTTAAAACTCTGCTGTCCACTTGTGCCTACTGAGTACTTGAACGTGGCTAGACTCAACTGAGATGTGGTATAAGTATAAAATACATATCAGATTCTGAAGACTTAGTATGAAAAAGAGAATGTCAAATACCTCAATAATGCTTTTTTATAGTGATTACAGATTGAAATAAAATTTTAGATATATCAGCTTAAATAAAATATATTACTAAAACTGATTTCACCTTTTCCTTTTTTAACGTGGTTAACAGAAAATTTTAAAATACATACATGAATTACATTTGTGACTTGCATTATTATATTTTTACAGAAAAGCACTGGTCTAGAATGTCCTTTCCCTTTTTCTGAACCTAGTTAACTGCTATCTATTTTTGAAGATTAGCTCAGGTAACCCACTAAGATGCATTTCGGGACACACCCCTCCCAAGACCCCAAGTCTTAGCCAACTACCCCTCCTGCTCTGTGCTTCCATCCATAGGAATCTGCTTACACCTGTTATATATCACTCCACATTACAATTATTGGTTATCAGTTATCTTCTCCTCCTAAACTATATGCTCCTTGCAAAAAGGCATATCATTCTACATATACTCAGGGCTTACCACCATGTTTACCACTTAAAAGGCACTCAAAATATTTGCTGAACAAATGTGAACTATCTATTCCTGGCCTGAAAGTTACTAGAATTTCTCCAAGGAAAACAAACCAGCAAAGAAGGAGTCTAGACTTTCCCAAGAGCTCCAGTAATGAAAGGATCAGAACGATGGTAGGAAGTAGGAATTAAAGTAAAGAGAAGAGCAATAAGAAAATAAAGCTCATCACACACAACTACTTCTTAACAGTGAAAACAGGAATTTGCAGCAGTGAAATGGAGCCTTGAACTCAACGTGGCATGCCAGGGGCCACAGTTTGGTTCCTAAATTACTCAAATAACCCATCCAACAAAAGAGTATGATTTGGCAGGTTTCAACACAAACAGCTAGAGCCCAGCACCTGTTCCACTTAAACAGAGCATCATTACAGTTAAAAACAACAACAAATCTCTCTTATGAAGCAAACGCTAATCTCATGGTGCTTCACCACGGAACAAGTTAGAAGAGTTATTATATGAAATGCGCCAAAGCATGAATTTATGGATGATGCTTATTTGGCAAATATGGTTGTCACTGCTAGATGTTGAAAAACACGTATGCAAATAAGCAAATAAAATTTTTAAGCTCTCAGACTTAAATATTTACATTATCATAAATGTACAAAGATAAATGTTTATATGAGAACATACACAACACATTCCAGGAACACATTTTTTAATGTGATTGTCAGGAACAGTTATGAAGTGGCATTATTTCTTTATGGGCCTCAGGGTAGACTCTTAAAAATGACTTCTGACAGAATGTTAATGGGGTACAAAAATTATGGAGGAAGTTTTTCTGTACTATCTCTGGGTAAAATGAATAGTCACAGTATCATAATAGTTCAAAGCAATCTTATCTTTTCCTTTCACCAAAATACTTTTCTTCCCATCCTGGAACCCAGCCAAACATAAATGTCAAACCATAAATGCACGGGGCGGGGAAGGGATGAAGAAGAGGACCACACATCAAAAAGGCCTAAAGAAAATAATTTTACATTTTTTTCCCCACATAATATGGTCATGTTAGAGTCTCCAAAAATAAAGACATGATAAAATATTTCCCCTCTTCCCCTCTGACAGTTATGGAAAGATGTTTGTTTTTTTCACATAGTTTGTGAGTTGGTCATAGCCAAAACTCACTAGCAATGGTATGAATTCTGCTTCCATTGTTAACTGTTAATCTCTGGGTCGAGGCTACAACTCCCATCTCTGAAGTCAAGAAAATGTACCATACTTGCCATTACAGTTTACTAAACGAGTCACCGAAGAGAAGTGCCAGGCACTTCAGAAAGTAATTAGGGTAGTCAGTGGACTGAGCTATCTAGAAATGTTCTGAGATTACAGAGAAGCCATCATGAAGCAAGTATTCAAGATTGCTCATGGAAAGTTTTACCCCTGTGGATAATTCACGGTTTTCACTTCTACACTGCAGAGAGCAATATGAGTTCTCCGACTATACACATTACCACATCATTTCATTTATCAGGGGAAAAAAAAAGAAGAAAAAAAGGCGTTGTGGCTAAACAAAAATCAAGAGGTAGGCCCCAAAACAGAATCCTCAAGGCAATCCCAAGTCAGGTGAAAAGCTGTGGACATACATCATACAATGACCTAAAAATAGCCTTTCATGTAAATCTCCAAGTATTTAATTCAACGTATAATCTTACCACATTTAACAGAGGCAGAAGAAAAATGTATTAGGTTTTCTATAACAAGGCCAATAAAGATGAAATCATAGTTTTCCTTTAACTCGTCACTATCCCCTCAACCCCAACCTGGCAATAACTCCATTCCACAGCTCTCAAATTCCTAAACGGGGATCCTAAAAAACACAACGTATTGCAAAAAAGTTAACATTTAAAGGTGGGAGGGGTCCTCTTTCCTGTTGCTCTCAGCAGTCTTTAATGCAGTCAACGGACGAAAAAACGAAATCAAGCTCTCAGACGGATGGTGCAGGCAACAGGGAGGGGGTAGAGAAGGGGCTCAGACGGCAAGTCCTCATCGCGGGAGGTGAGAAAAGTTGCAAGAACGGACGAGTCAAAGGGCGAAGGAGAAACAAAACTTACCCAACGAACCACTCAAAATCCCCCCAAAACCGAGGAAACCCGCACGTTAGGGGGCTCACAAACCGTAGAGCGAAGTGAGCAGGCAAAGAGCCACCGGGTTTCACCCTGGCGCTGCTGGCCAGGCTGCGCCGGATCCTCCCGGGTTTGGAGGTGGATGTCCGTGCAGACTTAGCAGAAGCGAAAGGAGTCCTTCCTGCCCCAGCCTCACTGCGTCCGGCTCCTCCAGGATTCACTTTCCCCAGCAGCCTTCCAGCCGCGCCCCGGGGCGTCCCTCGCCGCCAGGTCCCAACTTTCCCTCCTCTGGGGGGCGCCGAGCTGCCGGGGCCGCCGCCGCCACAGCCACCGAGAGAGGGGGCGGGAGCGGGGGCGCGAGGGGGCGCGCGGCGCCAGCGGGCTCCGGGGGCCGCAGGGCGCGGGGGTGGCCGTGGCCAGAGAGCCCGCGCCGGGCCGGACGCACCGGCCGCCAAAGCCCTCGCGGCAGCGCCACCCAGACCCCACGCCGCCCCGCCCGGATTCCCCCAGGTCAGCCCCCTCACCCCTCGGCGACCCAGGTCCCACAAGCCGGCGCGAGAGGAGAAGGGAAAGGAGGCGACGCGGGCAACCTTGCCCCAGTTACCTGAGGGGCTCACACGCCGCCGCGGTGACTACCTTCGCCGGCCGTCCAGTACCCTTCCTGGTGACCGCGGCCACCGCCGCCGAGCAACTGACACTGACTAACAACAACTAACTACTAGCCGCCGCCGAGTCCACCGCGCGCTCCCGGCCGCCCGTAGACCGCCCGGCCCACCAGCCCGCCCGCCTCCTCCCAGCCCGGCGCGCCGCCCCTCCGCGCGCGCACTCGCTACCGCGCTCCTTAAGCGAACACGCGCGCGCGCACACGAGGCCACGGCCCTCTCCCAGTCTCGCCTCAGCCCCGGGGGAGGAGTCACCATGAGGCCCCTCCTCTCGCGTTCCTACCTCCCGAGGAAGAGACTTAGAGAGCTTCTGATTGGCTGAGGGAGGCGTGGCCAAAGGAAGAGGGCGGGACGACCAGGATCTTGGGCCGGCGTGAAGGGAAATTTCAGTTCAATTACGTACCAGGGGAAAAAAGGGAACGAAGTATTGGTCCATTTGGTGCCTAAACCCCTTAGGTCTGCCTACCGTCGAATACAGGATATGTGTCTTCAAGGATTCCAGCACATAGTAATAACCAATTTAAGTCCCAATACTTTCTGCAGGCCTTAGCAATTTAAAAAACTACATCTCCCAGAAACCTCCGCGAAAATAAGTCTCACCTTGCGTAATCACGTAGTCCTTCGCCTCCTTTGAACAAAATAATCCCTCCATTTTTCTGAAGGTATGGAGAATAATATTTCATTTTTCTCCTCACCAGAACAGCCTTAAGTGCTGCGATTAGAGAAGTTACCTATGTGAAGGTGGTTAAGCGATTAGGTAAAGGGAAAGAAAAGACATCAAAATAAAGTACTGCGGAGGAATTTTTGTCAAGCTGTGAGGCGACGCAGTGAGAAGAGTGAAGGCGATTGAGAGGGGCTCAGGGAATTGTCCCCTGTGCCAGGGACTTTCTTTAGGCCCCAGGCCCCTTCCTACCCCTGTCGTCAGCAGGTCAGTAAGCAAGGCGAGCTTGGGGGTGGCCACAGTGGCGGTGCCCTTCACCCCTTGAAGATCATCCCTCTTTTACTGTTATTGGTTTGTCTCGGTTTGAGGCCGACTGAATGGGGGCGCCTCACTTCCGGTTGGGGGAGGGGAGGAAGGCCATTCTGGGGGAGGGGGGAACATAACTCACTTCCTGTGGGGGTAGGGTGATGGGTTGGGGTGTCCAACCCACTTCCTGTGCCGGCGAGGGCTTGAAAAGGTGATGCTTGGTGCCATATGCATAGACGGTATCTTAAAGCTTTGGGATTGTGTCTTAACGTGAAAAGTTAGGTTATTCCACGAAGTTGTGCTAATCACCAGCCTCCAGTCAGAATTTATGTGACTTTTGGTTCCATGTGTAAGAGGAAAATTTTCTCCCCAACAGAATTTTCTTAATGCGTTATTCAAAGAATTCGAAACCCCTTGTTAAAACTCTTTACTCTTCTCTACAATACGACATGCTTTCTTGTGTGACTCATGAATTGCCCACCCCTTCTCCCTTACTCAAGTCCAACCTTGACTTAGTGAGGTTTAGGGGTGTTCTCCGCCTTGACATGCCACAGGAACCCTGTAGCTACTCTTGAGGTCGTTTATTACAGGACTCAATATTTTACATAAATTATGAAGCATTTTCACCTTATCAGAGTGAAAATATCATACTGAAGTACTCAATTACTTGGTGTTACCTTAACTGATGTGATTGGGATCTTAAATCCTTAGACCTGTTGATTTTAGGCCAAAGGTTTTGCCCTGGGCCTGAAAACAACTTCCTCAGCTTTAAAAATTCTTATAGGTATCTTACATGTAACAATTGTGAAAGTTGCACTGTAGTACATTTTCCCCCTTTGTGATTTAATTAAATTCAGCACCGATTTAAAAATGGTGTCTGCACTTTGTAGTTTTAAGGCATGGTGCAGGGATCATGAGATACAGCTCAGATTTTAAGGAGGGGGAAAATTTGGCTCACAAAGGACAAAAGATGAATACCAGAATTTTCTGTTTTTCCTATATTCTCAATGTTTTATAAGAAACTATACGTAAAGTGGTAATGAACAGTCAACCGTTTGATTTCTTGGCTTCTGTTTTCAAGTACCACAGTACTTGGTAGGTTGGGGTGGGGAGGGTACTGAAGGAATCAATCTATTTGGAGTTTATGAAATCTCAACAACTTCAATAATTTTAGAATATCAAGTGAACTGTAATGTCTTTCAAGAATTTTTAAAAGAATAAGGCCTGTGTATTTTTTCCTTTGGGGTTGTCACCTAATCTACCCTCAGAATTTGCAGTTGTTTTAATTCTGGTTCTTTTCGAAAGCTAGTTTGTTTAGAGTTTATTAGAAAATGTGATTTAAACTAAAATGTTTGAACAACTGTAACTTAAATGTTACAGTAAGGAAAAAGTATATGTTTTAACTTTCTATAGACATTTAAAAAAAAAAAACTAAGACCCTAAAATCAGTGAGTTATCTTTTGAAGGACTATAGAATTTCTGCAGAAGTTGAAAAGGCAAGACACAATTATGTCTGTGTTGTTATTAATAGAAGGTTAGGGACATGTAGACTGCCTCAAGCAACTATTAATTGATTAGAAAGTAGGTATTCATTATCTTCTATATTAGAGTAATATAGAAGAATATATGATATGATCACCCTGACAAATTAAACTATTAAACTACAGTATTAAGAATTACTGAAGTGAGTAAAGATTGTGGAACTAAATGAAATAGATAGAGAAAAGATAGTTAAAATATTGATTGAGATACAGCAGTATTGCCTTTAGGAAATTATCTTTGGAAAGCAAAGGAGTTTTTAAAATTGGTCTTTATACTGTTCCAGGGAAGAAATGCAGTATAATAGAAATAAGAAAACTTGTTGCAGCTGAGAGACTTGAGCAGCTTGAAGAACTGTCTGTTCAGAAGAAAGCAATTTTTAAAGCACATATTTGAAAAAAGATGTTTTGTGATAACAGGCAGTTATTCATTGGTTCCGTCAAAGAAGAAATATTAGAAAAGCTTGTGAAAAATAGAGGGAAGTTCATGGAACCTGCTTTTATTCTCTTTAAAAGTGTTTCTGTAGAGAGGCTTGCTGTCTTCCAAAGGCTTTTTTTTTCCCCTTAATGTTCTTTGTTGCAGTTTTCTTTGCATGTTCTAATAGAAACGTACTATCAAAATTAGAAAAGTAAAGACTTTTGTAAGTGTACTCTGTTACTTCTTTAAGTAAATGAATTTGAGGTTTTCATTTCATTCCTTGTCATCAATAATAAAGAGATTGTCCATTTTTTTTTCAGAATATTTAGATTAGATAACCATTTTCATTTCCAAAAAGCAGTCATTGGATATACCGCTCACAGCTCACAGCAGTTTGAAATATTAAAACAGTAGGTCAAAATTCTGGATTCCATCTCACTGAAATTTGATTATCCACGAAATACTAGATGCTATCTATAATGCAAAAGGGTATTTTCATTCTTTTGTCTACCTACCTTTTAAAAATCATGCTCTTGTTTTACAACTATTGCTTTTTTGTATGTTTCTTGTTTTGGTAGTTGCTTGTTTTTGCCATGGGGTTGAGTGTTAAGAGAATATGCTAACAACATGAATGGTTTTTAAACCTGCTGTTCTGCTGTCTTTATTTCAGGGCCTTCAAGAGTATTCAAACGAGAATACCCCTTACGTGACTTTTCATTATTTCAAGAAAAGTTTATTGAGTGCTTACTGTATACTAGTCTCTGTTTTAGGGACTTGGAATACATCAGTGAATACAGACAAATATCCGTATTCTCTTGGAGTGTACTCTCTAGTTTCCAAATCAAAACTGGAATTTTGCTCCCTTGATATTCCTAAATAAGCTCTATAGTGTGATCATTGTACAAACTGATCAAGAAACAGCCCTAAGCTTGATCTCTCTTGGTCTGATCTCTAAGCCATTCTAAACCCAGTTTTGAATATTTCAGTCTAATTTTTCTTCAGACCATTAAAGCCCCTGTGTTAAATATTCAACCCTTTTCTTTGATGCATGCATCATGACCCTACCATTATAGCCTCCTTTGTTCACAAATTAAAGTGAACAATGGGGAAAATATGGGATCAGACAGGCTTGGGTTCAAAAGTGATGTCTACATTTTACTAGCTGAGCTTCTTACTAGCTTGGTAACCTCTAATAATTTACTTGACCTCTCTGAGCCTCACTTGCCATAAACCTAAATGAGGTTATTTGGTGGATCAAGTATATTATATGTAAATCACCTGGCACAATGCCTGGTGTTAGCAGCTTAATGAATGCTATTATTTTTCCCCCAGTTTGCTTCTGTTATTCTAGCTATTGGGATTTGCCTACATGTCTGTTTTAAGCCTTACATATTCCCCGAAGTATGGGGATGCAGTGCTAGAATTATTCAGATTCATCCTTCCCCAGTCTCAGTGAGCTAAGCATGCTCACTTAGCTGTCAAGAGTTTGTTTTTTGTTCCTTGTGGAAGGAGAAATCACTAATTTCCGTGATTACTTTAGATAATAAGCATAATCGAAAAGTTTCAAGAAAAGGTTAAGGAATCACTAAAATAATTTGAATTGTTAAAGGAAGACTTTTTGAATCATTCTTCTAAACCTATTTAAATACTAAGCCTAATATTCAAGACCCTTCTGTCATTACCCATCTACACATTCCTAACTAGATTGGTCTCTGAAAAAAAAATTCTATACAGTATCCAGCCTTTTCTCTCTTTGTTCATGCTATTCTCTGTGTGGAACACTTTCTCTTTTCCTGGGCATCCTTATCTATCAGAATGCCACCTTCTTTGTGGCCCTTTCTCAAGTACCACCTTCAGCTTCAAGAAGTATTGTCTGATGTCTGCCCTCTTCTCTGTCCGTTCTCCCAACCATATGTGTGTCTGTTGACCCTCCAGAGCATTTTGTACTTTTCTTATGGCATTTAATATACAGTGCTACTGCTGTTGTATGTTTCTGTTGTTACTGTACTGTCATATGTAGAGTTTATGAACTGTCATAAAAGTCTGCAGACTATAACATATTCCTATCTGTGTCTGCTGTCAAACCTAGCACAATGCCATTCACATCATAAGTATTCAGTAAATATTAGTGGAGTTGAATTGGCAATTGGGGTAGATGAAACTGATCAATAACGTTTGTCCACTATTTATAGCCAGTATTAAACACAGTGACCCATGTACAGTAGACACTCAAAGATCTGTTGAATGAAAGGGTAAGTAGTTCTCCCATTTGTGAGCATAGGGTATCAATATATTGAGCATATATTAAACACCTACTATATGATGAGACCCCTATGAGAACTGATCCCTGCCCTCAATTTAATTGGAAAGAACTAAGTGGTAATTAATACGTACAGATTCTGAAGACCGAAGGTGTTTGAGTGAAGGTGGGGTAGGGAGTCAGTGTATAGCTGTTTGCATTTTGAGAGATATCCCAGGCTGTCTGAACTCAGAAACAGAATAGATTTAGGTATCAAGAGATACTTAACTTGCAGTTCCACTCCTGGTTACATACCCAGGAGAATTAGAAATGTGTTCACACAAAAACTTTTCCCCACATGTTCCTAGCAGCGTTATCCATAAGAGCCAAAAAATAGGAACAAACCAAATGTGCATCAATTGATGAATGAATAAAGAAAATGTAGTATAGTCGTATGGTGGGAAATTATTCATCAATAAAAAGGAATAGAGTATTGATACATGCTATAAAATGGATGAATCTTGAAAATATTACACTAAAGTGAAAGAAGCCAGACACAAAAGGCCACATACTGTATGATTCCATCTATATGCAATGTCTAGAATAGGCAAATCCATAGAGACAGAAAGTATATTAGTGTGCCAGGGAGTGGAGGGCAGGGATGGGGAGTGACTGCTAATGTGTATGGGATTTCTTTGAGGGGATGATGAAAATGTCCTGGAATTAGATAGTGATGATGATTGCACAACCTTGATACTAAAATACCTTGTATACCAATATACTAAAAACCACTGAATTGTACACTGAAGGGGTGAATTTTATGGTATGTGAATTATACCGTTAAAAAGGAGAGGGGGAGATACATAAACCTGAAGAATTTGGATTTTGGATGGGGCTAGAAGAAGGAAAGCAGGAGGTGATAATTCTTTCTCAGATCCTAGAGGGAAATGTAAGTGTCTAGGTACAGGACTAAAGTTATGCTGAGGATCAGGTGAGGATGGATGTGAAGGTTTCTGGCTATTTGTGTCTTATGAAGCAGGCAGTGAGGTGAATGATTAGACTAGAAGGGTGTTGACAAAGAAGAATGACATTTTAGGAACTTGAAGGAAGCTTCACATTTCTTTTTGATTGGGTCAAGGATGTGGTATGTGGTCAACTTGGTTTCAGTGTGAAGGTCAACTAAGTTCAGATGGTGAAAGTATCATAAGGGAGTCTGATAGCAATCACCAGTGAAGTTAATGGAGAAGATGGGAGAACAGAGACTAGACAAAAATATTATAGTTTGATTCTAAAACTATCCCCATATAATGAAAATAGTAGATCATAATGGGAAGGAACCAAGAGCAGTGATTTGGAGAAGTCGGTACACATGAAGGTATTCATTTGAAGAAGTACTTGAGTACCTTTTATGTGCCAGGCACTATTAAATAAAATCATAGTTACTTTCCTTATTGAATTATTTTCTTAGAATAAAGTCTTATGAGTGGGATTATTTGTTCTAAGAGTATGGGTATTTTATAGTTCTTGATACAATAGCTATATTATTTCTCTAAAAGGTTATGCTAATTTCTGATGCCACCAGCAACATACAGCTGTGTTGTTTTAACCACCATTTCACCAGCAAAAATTTTTGGCTAATTGGATAGACATAAAATTATTCTTCTCTTTGGTATTGCTTCTAATATGGTTAAGTGTTTCTGTACCATGGAATTGGCATCTGTTGGAGCATGAAGGAATTCAAAGCCTTTATATTTGCTCCCTCATCTGGAATAGCTTCCTTAAAGGGTATGGATTTTTAAGGACCCTAGGAATCAAACCAGCCTCTAATTTGAATCAGCTCAAAAACTACTTTTATTCAGTGGTGTTCTCCTTATTTTCTAAATGATATTCACATTTAAACTACATTTAGCCATAATTCCAATTCGCATTCAACTAACTTAATTCTCATAATTTGGTGGGGTAGGTATTAACTAACTTCACTTTGCATATGAGAAGATAGAGGCTTAGAGAGGTTAGGTCACTTGCCCAAAGTCACTTAACCAGTAAGTGATAGAGAGGGGATTTGAATATGGCCGATTATCAGTCGCAAACTCCATGATCTCTCAGTATCACTACTAAAATTTAATGTAGGCTAATGGAAACTGGAAGAGAAATCTGAAATGGAACTTGGACAATCAGGCGCTTACTTACATATGAACATAGTGAAGCAGTTAGCAAAGAAAGTTTTTTTATTTTTTTATTGGGGAGGCTATAGCACATAGACAAAGAGAGGAAGGACTCTCTTTAAGCCCAAATTTTCAAGGCCCTTTCTGTTTCTCCCTGATGAACAGGTACGTACTACTCCAAAATCTATGATAGGAGCAAAGTGGGAGGAAGGTAGTAGTAGGAAAGCAACTGCCTTTAAGTATACACATTGAGAGTCATCTGATGGTAGAAGGAACAGACGAAATGGCCCTCAGAGAGGCCCACAAAATATTCAGTAACTTTTTTTTTTTCAGTAACTTTTAAAATAACAAGTCTAACAAGTTAACAAGATTAATGAGATATTCAAAGCACAGTACATATTAGCGAAGGAAGAGAGATTCTTTCATTTTTATTCAATATAGTATGCTCACTAGACAAATTTTAGATCAGGAATATAAAACAAGAGATGCCATGTTCTAATGCTGGCTTTTAGTCAGATAAAATACCCCAATACATAGATAAGACAATTAAGGCCCAAAATTACACACCAAATAAAGTTACACAATGGGCCGTAGAACATAGGCCTCCTGCTTCCGAGTACATTTTGCTAAATTGAGCTAAGTGAAAACAACAATCTATGTGGTTGTTTTGTAATTTATATTATAATTTTTTATAATTTAATATGTTATTCTTAAAAGAAATCATTTCTCTGTGTGTTTTAAAACAACAATAATAAAGATCCACACACCAAAATTACTAAATGTTTGGTGATAGGTTAGAATAAGAAGTGATACAGAAGATCAGGTTGAACCCTAATGTATCAGATAGTCCATCTGTAAATTACACCTAAATAGTGTTTATCTGTATCCCAGATTGCATTGAGGCGGAGTGGAAGACACAGATCTTTTGAAAACTATCATAGAAACATTACTCTTGAAAGATTATGATGTGTACATATGTGTATTTGTATTTAAGCATTTGGAATTTTCAACAAAGCCCAGCCCTTTTCTTCCATCCCTACTCCTTTAAGTGAAACTAATACCCCTTGCTTCACAAGAAATATCAATAGTATCCAGATACTCCACTTTTTTCTTTCATAGCCTCAAAATTTATATCTCCCTTCTCTTTCTATCTCCACACTTCATTCATTCCTATACTTCATAGCTTTAATTAATGTTCTCTTGACACAAACCTTTCATTTTTATTGCCAGTGATAACCACAATTACTACAACTCTTTGAGAAAACAATATAGCTGTTGTGTCAGCAATAATAAAATGCTCATATCTTGAGCCAGTATTCCACTGATAGGATTTTATTCTGAGAAAATACTTCAAGTAAGGAAAATAGTGAAAGGGACAAAATGTTAATGGCACTGATATCTATTCTGTTTTAAAAAATGGAAACCTTCTAGATATCCAACAATAGAATAATGGTTAAGCAAATTATTACTTATTCATTCAGTAGGCTAGTAGACATTCATTTATCACAATAGCTTCTTTTAAAATATATTGAAAGATGTTGTAAGTATCTTTATGCCAAAATGAAAAAGGAGAAAAATAAATCCAGGAAAGAAATAGAAAAACTGATCTGATTAGTATATTAGTATATTTCTGAAGCATTTGTATTTTCTGTATCATAATAATTGACATTCATTGAGCACACACCAGTGTCAGGCACATTACTAAAGCAATATTATAGAAGCAGTATTGAGTAGTTAGTAAGAAAAGTGCTCTAAAGTCAAGTCCTAGCTCCATCACTTACTAGTATGTGATCTTGAAAAGGAAATGGGAGATAGTAACTATATCTACATTAAGTTATTAAATCCATATAAAGTGTCTGGTACATAGTAAGCCCTCATTAAAATGTTTTTGTTACTAGACATTTTACAGACATCTCATTTAATCTTCACATCCTCACAACATTTATGAGATGGTGTTATTTTCATTTACATAAGAGAAAATTGAAACTCAGAATGTTTAAGTAGTTTGGTCAAATAACTTGCCCAAGTCACACAGCTAATAAGCAGTAGAGTTTTGATTGAGAACCCAAGCTATGACTTCCATTCCTGGCTCTGAGGGACTAGGTTGTTGCAGGCTAATCCTTTTGCTGAGAACAACATGAAAGGGTGGATTTAAAAAAAGAAAAGAACAGGGGGCTTCCCTGGTGGCGCAGTGGTTGAGAATCTGCCTGCTAATGCAGGGGACACGGGTTCGAGCCCTGGTCTGGGAAGATCCCACATGCCGCAGAGCAACTGGGCCCGTGAGCCACAATTACTGAACCTGCGCATCTGGAGCCTGTGCTCCGCAACAAGAGAGGCTGCGATAGTGAGAGGCCCGCGCACCGCGGTGAAGAGTGGCCCCCGCTTGCCACAACTAGAGAAAGCCCTTGCACAGAAACGAAGACCCAACAGAGCCATAAATAAATAAATAAATAAATAAATTTTTTTTTAATTTAGAAAACGATAGGGAAAGCATCAGAGACCTACTGAGGCAGCCAGGACTTAAACCAAAATCGTGGAGCCAAGGGAACTTCAAAAAAGCATGCTGTTGTTCTAACCTTCTCTTCTCCCCTTGACGAATTTGCTGAATACATGGTGCAGAACAAGAATCTATGAAATTTAGCAGAGGATTTCTGCTAGAAGTAGAGAGCCAGTAGTCTCATGGGGCTGCGTACATAAAAATTGGAGTTTAGGTGTCCCCAGGTGGCCTGGACTGAGGAGCCAAGATCGTAGTAGGGAAGGGAAGCACCAAGAAATGATTTTGCTGCAGAGTCAGAGGCTAAGCAGAGCAGAAGCTAAGCAAGCTAAGCAGAAAATCCCTATAAAGCAGAGTGAATTTCTGTCCATCTCATGATGTTGACAAGCAAACATTAAAATTCAGGTCCCTCCAAGGAAGAAAGGACCTATAAACACCCCACACTCTCAATTAGCATTCCCTAGAGGACTATACCCTCTATGCACAATAGACTTGAATATAAGAATAACTAGAAATAAGGAAGAATATTTCATAATTATAAAAGGGTCATTCTACCAGGGAAAATGTGAGAACTATAAATTTGTATATATCTAATTCCAGTAATATGGCTTCAAAAAAATATTTTTTCAAGTTCACATGGGACATTTAACAAAGTAGATCTTATGATAGACCATAAAGCAAGTCTCAACAAATTTCATCCAGCATATGTTATCTGACTACAGTTCAATTAAGTAAGAAATGGATTATAAATAGTAGCTAGCAAACTCCCCCCAAAATATGTTTTGAATGACCCATTTGGCCAAAAAAGAAATCACAATTAAAACACATTTGCAACAGAATAGTAATGAAAATACAGTATATCAAGATATATGTGAATCAGCTAAAGCTATACTTGATGGGAAATGTATAGCCTTAAATGCCTACACTGGAAGAGAAACAGTCCAAAACTAGTGATTTAAATATCATTCTGAAGAAATTAGGAAAAGAACTGCAAATTAAACCCAAAGTAAGTAGAAGAAAGGGAATTATAAAAAGTAGAAATTAATTAATTAAATAGAAAACAAGTGCACAATAGGAAATATCTACAGAGCCAAGAGTTCACTCTTTGAAAAGATCAGTAAAATGTGTAGACCTCTAGCAATACTAATCAAGAAAAGAATATATTCAATATTAAACTCTTGATCTTTTCCCTAATTCTACATCTCCAGTCTTCCTTATTTCTATAAATCTTATCTTCATAAATATCTACTAATATCTCAATTAGAAGTCTTGGGGTTGAGACACGGAGCTGGGAAAAGGGAGGCAGAGGAGGCGGAGGCAGACCCAGGCGCCGAGACCGACCAACAGACCGGCAGGGCTGGGCCACGCAGACCCGGCCCAGCGAGTCCCCCCCTGCACCACAACCTGACCAAGGTCCCCAGGAGCCTGCCTCGGACTGGCCTGGGAGCCAGAAGCACCAGAGCAGATCCCAAATCAGGCTTTCCTTGGCCTCCTATGAGGGCTGGCCCTTTGGAAGGTGCCTTCAGCAGCAGGACCAGGCAGGCCACCATGACCGAGAACTCCACATCCACCCCTGCAGCCAAGCCCAAGTGGGCCAAGGCCTCCAAGAAGTCCACAGACCACCCCAAGTATTCAGACATGACCGTGGCTGCCATCCAGGCGGAGAACTGTGCTGGCTCTTCATGCCAGTCCATCCAGAAGTACATCAAGAGCCACTACAAGGTGGGTGAGAACGCCGACTCCCAGATCAAATTGTCCATCAAGCAATTGGTCACCACTGGGGTCCTCAAGCAGACCAAAAGGTGGGTGCCTCAGGGTCTTTCCGGCTGCCCAAGAGCAACGAGCCCAAGAGGTCAGTGGCCTTCAAGAAGACGAAGGAAGTCAAGAAGGTGGCCATGCCAAAGAAGGCCACCAAGCCCAAGAAGGCTGCCTCCAAAGCCCCAAGCAAGAAGCCCGAAGCCACCCCAGTCAAGAAGGCCAGGGGGCTTCCCTGGTGGCACAGTGGTTGAGAATCTGCCTGCCAGTGCAGGAGACACAGGTTCGCGCCCTGGTCTGGGAAGATCCCACATGCCGCGGAGCAATTAGGCCCGTGAGCCACAACTACTGAGCCTGCACGTCTGGAACCTGTGCCCCGCAACAAGAGAGGCCGCGACAGTGAGAGGCCCGTGCACTGCGATAAAGAGTGGCCCCCGCTCGCCGCAACTAGAGAAAGCCCTTGCACAGAAACGAAGACCCAACACAGCCAAAAATAAATAAATAAATAAATAATTTAAAAAAAAAAAAAAAGGCCAAAAAGAAGCCGGCTGCCACGCCCAAGAAAACCAAAAAACCCAAGACTGTCAAAGCCAAGCCAGTCAAGGCATCCAAGCCTAAGAAGGCCAAACCAGTGAAGCCCAAAGCCAAGTCCAGTGCCAAGAAGGCCGGTAAGAAGAAGTGACAATGAGGCTTTCCTTGTGGACACTCCTGCCTGTCTCCTATTTTCTGTAAATACTATTCTCCTTTCTTCTCTCTTGATCCTCATCTGCAACCCTTTGCCCCTTTCCCTTCTGACTTTATAAAGAGACAGAATTTGTGTTCCTCAGAAATTAGGGAATAATTCATTTTTCCTTAACCAATTATGCAAGGACAGCAACAACAAATCTCATCTCTGTAGTGATGAGAATGTACTTATATTTTGTTTTGTTAATTTGTTACTAATCTGCTTATGGGTTTGGGGATTTGTGTGGGTTTGTGTGTTTTGTTTAGTTACATGGTTGGTTCACTCTGAAGGTAAAAGTTGGGGTCAGGGGGAGGGGGAGAATGGGCAAGGCAGCTTCTTGTGGCTAGATGACAGGGAGCCCAGGAATTGTACGGTTTGTAGGAGTACCTATGAGGCCATCGAGTTTTCTTTAAGTTGAGCACTGCTTGTGAGAGTTTCAGAACCTTGGCCCTGAGGAGAGGGGTGGCAGCAGCTGGACGGCAAAGGAGGGAGGTGGAACAAAACCCTCTCTAGGCTGACTTCCACCTCCCAATGGTGAGCAGTGGGGCGTCCAAATCTAGTTTCCTTCTCACTTCTGTTAGTCTGTCCCAGTGGCCTCCCTGTTGTCCTAGGGACGTGGAGGAGGTTGAAGTGACAGCTTGTCCAAGAAACTGTGGCTTCTCTCAGTCAGCTGGAAACTAGCCACTGGGGGCGTGGGGGGGGAGTCTCTGGCTTCCAAAAGTCTCCTGTTAAACAGGAGTAGAAACTTTGGGGGAAGGGTGGAGAGTCAGTCAGCCAAGTGCCTCAGTGTGCCCTGTTGAAACTTGGGTTTTTCCACACAATTGGATTGTATCCTAGGAGGACCTTTTTCCTTTTCCCCTGATTTTTGGTTTCTCCTGTACAAGAGATGGCTTTGCTTAGCAGTCTGGTGGTGCTCCAGCCCTGCCACCCACCACTTAAAAACCTCCCGACCTCTTTACTTCTGAGTCTTTTATAAGTAGTTGTAGATGGGGGAGGAGGGGAGGGCGGGGAGTTGACAGTAAGACATACTGCAGTCGACTTTGAATTGCTAAGTAGTTTTACAGAGCTAGGTCTGTGTGTATGTGTGTGTATATGTATATATACATATCTAAGGCTAGTACTTATGTTTCACACCCGGGAGCTGGGAGAAAAAACCTGTACAGTCCTCTCTCCCTTTTTTTTAATAAAATAGAAAAACGCGCAATTGTGCGTCTCCCTCCCCCCCCCCCCGCCTTTTTATTTGTAAACAAGTGTTATTTGTGCCTGGAAGAATTTGCTGTGTTTGTAATTTTCAAACTTTAAAATAAAATTGAAAAAACAAGGGAAAAAAAAAGTCTTGGGAGTATTCTTGAGACCTCTCACTACCACACACACACACACCCCCACACACCATTCAGACCACTACAAAATTTTCTTGATTCTACCTCTTAAATATATTGAATCCACCCTATATACTACATCTTCACTGCTATACCCTGTTCTAAGCCACCATTACGCTGTGGTGGACTGTTGCAGTAGCTTCCCAACGGTAGCTTCCTTGATTCATTCTTACTACCCATCAATCCATTCTTTACATAGAAGTTAGAATGATCCTTTAAAAAGCATAAATATCATATCATGCCGTTCTTAAGAATTCTTAAAAGGTTTGCTCTTACGCTTTGGTGAAAACTCAAATGTTTAAGATAACCCCACGTCTCCGCAGGATATAGCCCCTGCTGCTCTCTCCTGACCACTTTACTCCAGCCCACTCTAGCCTTCTTTTACTTCTTCCAAAGCGCCAAGTTCTCACTCAAGTCCTAGTTCTTCAGCATGGAATGTACTTAACATTCAGCTCTCACTTTACTTCTTCAGAGAGGTCCCCTGTTTATGTGACATCTCCTACTGTTTTTCTGTAGTGTTCTGTTCTTTTCCTTCATGGCAGTTTTCACAATTTAAAATTGTATTTTTTGGTATGTTTGCTTAATCTTTCACCTCAAACCATAATTTTCATGAAAGCAGAGACTGTTCACTGTTGTAGTCCTGGTGTCTTAACTAAGTGCCTGGTACATATTATGTGTTTGGTAAATATATGATGAATGAAAAAAGATAGCATGCCACCTTAGGTAAACTATATAGGTCAGGAACCGTTTCATAGGTGTGCCCTGTACCCTGGGAGCGTGGAGGGATCGTTTCCTCTGGTTTAATCCTTTATTTCTTCAAAATAACTCTCTGAGAAAGGCACCGTGTAATCATTGTAATGCCTGGAGACAGCTTCTGATGATTAGCCTGTCTTCTCAGTGATGTATATTTTATGTGCTAAGCTAAACTGGCAGTTGTGGGCAGATTTTATTTAAGCCCCCGCAAAGGAATACACCTGCCCGCATTTCTTAGATTGGAGCCTTGGAAACTAGAGGCAGAGTGTTCTCAGTGGCAGTCCTGGCTAAACAACTTATCTTCTTTCTAGAACTACTTTTTTTTTTTTTTAAACATTAGAGCCCTACGAAGGAAATGTGGTCTAATTACATTTGCTTACTACTGAGATTGACAGTATTGTTTGTGTAAAGGTTGTTAGCTATTTTAGTCATATAAATGTGCCATAATGTTACCAAAGTACATGACTTGCCTTTTAATCACAAGGCAAAAATGACCACATTTCACAATACTAATGTCTTCATATGTTTTATAAGATATACAGAGCTATTATGACTTGATATTACAAAGTATTCTACATTTTCTTAGAGAGCTTATGTTTTCTTTCTTCATCTTAGAACTAATTTTTAATTAAATTTTTAATTGTTTTTAAGCTAATTTCAGTAAAATGAGATGCTTAATTGTATGTTTGGTATAAAATTATAAGTTCAACAATTTGAGACAGCTTTCAGGCCACTAGGATTTCTTGAAACTCATGAAAAAAATGTTTACTACCAATTTTAGACATTTTCATTTCAAAAGATAATGTTTTATATACCCGAAACTAACTCAATACTAAATCAACTATACTTCAATTTTTTAGAAAAGAAAATGTTTTAGGGACTTATATTTCTTAATGTATAGTAAATGAGGTATTCTTATTTATTTCTAAAGTCTAGGTACCATACTTAGAATTCTCCCATAAACTGAAAAAAGCATGCTGAATGTTTCTTATGCATATTATCAGGTTCAGGGCCATGATGGGAAAGGGAAATGAAACAAAAAGAGTGAGAATTCTCAATGACTGGTTTCTCACATCATCATATCATTATTACTGCTATTTTTAATTGTGCCTTTAACAAAATTGTTAATTCTTAGTGAAATAATTTTTAAAGCTTCATCTACTTATTGATATCTGTGGATTTACCAGACATTCATAGCTATTCTCAGGTCAATGAAATTGGGAGTTTATAAATCATAAGAATTTGTAAATGTCTGCTGTCAGGTGTGACTAAGTTTCTGAATTTCATAATTCTGTGGTTGCTGCTGCGGGTTCTTTCTTGGGTTTTTGAAATGTAAATCACTGACTCTAGAGCTAGTGAAAGAATATGAGGAATATTGAAATTCTTCCTATAGTACTATAGCAGTGTACAAATATGGTACATTATGGTTATAGAAGGGGTGAGGAGACTTAAGTACTGGGAACTCTGCCGTTATGTGAAAACAGTCTTCTCAAGTGAATTGCCCATTTAGAGACTATATTAAATAAATGTAATGGAGTGGTTTTTATGTTTATTTCTAGAAAGGGGAAAGAGCAGCTTTATTTTGCCAGAAAGACAGTGTCAGCTCTAGCCATTTATTTCCTAGCAAAACAAACTACCTGCAGAATTCTAATTGGCCTATTTCTTCTCCCTCACGTTTAATTAAAATCTTTCTCTAGCAATACGTGATACTGAGGATAGTGTATGGATTCATTTATTGTACCAAGAAAGACTTGGGTTAACTATATATTTCTAGCTGCCAGCCTTTACTAGTTATTTATCTTCTACTTGTTTACCAGTCTTGTCTAACAGCACTAACACTGGTAAAGAGGAGGGTAGTTAAACTGTTTACAGTCTTCACCTTCTATGCCTATGTCACCATCCGTAGAGTTGTATTCCATTCTGCAAAGTGTTTAATGTTTACTTAGATAAGTAAAACCTTATCACACTAGAAATTACAGCTCAATTTTACTTTGTAGCTTAATTCCATCATGTAATAAAATAATCCTGGTGCATAGGATTGGAATTGATCTCTATTTGCATCCTACCTTAGAGTGCTGCCCTGTAGATAAATATTGATGCTCCAAGGGGGCTAGGTAGAAGACTAAGGATGAGCTGATATAATTGCATCCTTGTTATTAAAAAATAGAAAATGCCTCACCAATGGTGAAACAGCAATCATTTTTATATATCAAGGACACTATCCTGTTAGCTAAAAATTGATCATCATCCAATAGGAAGCTTGAGTTCAAAGATTTTAAATTCAGAACACTGTTTTTCAAATAGAATAAGTGGATTTAAGTTCAGTAGTGTATCATTTTATGAACTGTTTTAGAAAGCAGTTAATACAGTATAATGATTCAGAGCTTTTTTCCTCCTGGGTATTAAATTGATAATTAAAGTATTCTTTTTTTCAAACTATGCCCTCTTAGAGGGTAGGGAAGGCATGTTTAACCTGGTGTATTCAACTCTTTGCTGGGCTACATGTTTGTTGTTTCAGTACTTAATAAATATGCATAATAAATAAATTGTAGCTGCAGTTCTGAACCTACTTTGCTGTGACCTGTAATAGTCTGTCCTACACTCTGCTCTCTTTGTCTTTCAAGCAAATCACATCACCCGAAACTTATGACCCACTTCACTACAATAGTGCTGACATGTTTGGAGAGCCTAGAAAGAAGAATTGAAATTTAACTGGCATCATGGGATCTCAGTTGGTTTAACAGTTTCTCTTACCTTACTTGGTAATGCATGTATAATAATACTGAATGGCATTTGCTCTCAAGGGATTTTAGAGTTGATTACACAGAAATATATTGCAGGAAAGAACATAGATACTGTAATTAAAAGGGTTATGGGAGAGACTAGAAATTACTCTATCTGATAACCTGTTAATTTCAAGACCTAAAGCATGTATTTAAATATGATACTGTGGAAAATAATCTTCCTAGTTCAAAAATTAATAGTAAGCTCCATCATAAGTAGTTATGTATATTGAGCATTAAATCTTATGATACTCATTTATTTCATCTCTTAAAAACTGTTTATTTCCTGGACATAAGCTATTTGATACACAGGCATACCTCAGAGATATTGCAGGTTCGGTTCCAGACCACCGCAATAATGTGATAACTGCAACAAAGCAAGGCATACGAATTTTTTGGTTTCCCAGTGCATATAAAAGTTAATGTTTATTCTATACTGTAGTCTATTAAGTCTGCAATAGCATTATGTCTAAAAAATAATACAATACTTAATTTAAAAATATTGCTGAAAAATGCCAACCATCATCTGAGCCTTCAGCAAGTTATAATCTTTTTGCAACATCAAAGATCATAGATCGCCATAACAAATATAATAATAATGAAAAAGCTTGAAATATTGCAAGAATTACCAAAATGTCACACAGAGACACGAAGTGAGCAAATGCTTTTGGAAAAATGGCACTGATAGACTTGCTTGACACAAGGTTGCTGCAATGCACCAATTTGTAAAAAAAAAAAAACAAAAAAAAACACACAGTATCCACAAATCACAATAAAACAGGTGTGCCTGGAGTTTACTGTTCTTTTATTTACTTAAAGAAAAGAGAAGGTCAGGACTGCATTTTTTTACTGAGTATTTGTCATCTATATATAATAGTCTTATTGGCAAGTCAGCTGAATCTTATTCCCTAAGGGATAAATTTGTAAGATGTTTCATGTGAACAAATAGAGGGTATCAAAGATGTGAATTCAACGTAGAGAAGACTTAGTTTTTTTAATATATTGTTTTCAATAACTATACTTTTTGTGTTCTAGTTCATTTAAACATATCAAAATTCCTTTTTCTGATCCCAAAACTGGTTTAAAGGTTGTCATTCACTATTATGGGGCCAAGTTTTATTGTTTATTCTAATGATAAAATTATGTATCCTTACTGTAAGACATTCAAACTTTAAGCATTCAAAACAAGCATAACTTCTTTTGCTTTCAAACAGAATTTTAAAAAGAAAAAAGTGAAAATCACCAGAAGACAGTGGGTAGCCTCTTGAATGATTTTAAACAAGGAATGATATGCATAAGTAGATTTGTATTTTAGAAAGATCACTGGCAGCTGTATGGAAACAGATTGGAAGCAGGAAGGACAGGCAGGATGGACGCTGTTAGAGTACCCAGGCCAAGAAAAATAAAGGCTTTAACTGAGACAGTAATCACGGGAACATGGAAGAGGAGACAGGATCAACTGGGTTTTGGTAAGGGATTGCACGTGGTGAGAAGGGCAGGGGAAATGCTGAAAAGGACGCCCAGGTTTTTAGACTGAGTGACGAGTAGCGTACCCCCAACTGACATAGAGAACATGGGAGATGGAACAGGTTTCGAGGAAAAGATTATGGATTCAGTTTTATACGTGTAAAGTGTGAGTTGCCAATGGCACACCAAAGTAGGATAATCTTTGCCATTTGAGATACAGGCCTGGAATTTGAGAGTTGGTTTTAGATGTCATCAGTATAAGTGGTTGTTGAAACATTGGGACTGAGAGAGATCACTAGGAAAACATGTAGAGAGAAAAGGGCCAAAGTCTGAAGAAATGGCTAAAGAGATGGGGGAAAAAACAAGAGGGTAGTAAATAGGAAACAATGGAAGAAGAGTTCGAAGAGGAAAAGTCATTTAGAGCATCAAATGCCAGTTAGCAACCAAAGAGGTTGAAGATTGAGAAGTGTTCATTGAAATTAGCAACTTAGAGATGACTGGTATCTGAGAATAGTCGGCAGAGTGAGTTAGGGAAAGAAACCAGATAACCGTGTGTTTCAGATTGGGTAGCAGCAGTGACTAGAATAATCTTTCAGGTAGTTTGGTTATAAAGAAAAGGTAAATGTATGGGCAGTTGCTTAGAACGGAGGATAGGAATTAATGGAGGGTTTTATTATAAATTTTGATTTCTTTCTTTCTTAGGAACAGAGTATATTTATATCTGAAGGAAAAAAGAATAGTCATTATTGCCAAAGAGGTTAAAATAATGGTAAGAGAACCAAAATACTTGAAGAAGCTAGAAGGATATCCAGAGCATGGTGTCTTCCATGGAGAAGACAGATACTTACATAAAAAATTCATAGCACAAACTGATATAATTCCTGATGATAGAATTTAAGTGTCACGTGTTAGATGAATAAAAAGAGAAGGCTGGTAGCTCCAGAGGAGCTGAGAAAATTTTGATTCTGATGTCAAATGCTAAACTCAGTTGGGTATCCTCCATTTAGTTTTCTACTTTGAAAATCAGTGCATCATTTAGAAGTGTGTAACATAAGCCTTCAGTTCATTATTGCTGATGAGAATCTTTAGTTGTGTATAAGATTTCCCTGGCTCAGTCTGATAGATGACCTTCACTGTCTTCAGGCATTTAATCCATCTATGTTTCTATGCCAGCTCCATAAAACCATCAGTGGTACCTTTTCTCTTGGAAAGCACAGCCATGCAAGAATTTCTCTTGCAGATTACAATAAAGCTTTACTATTAATAAGTTGTCCTTCTCATTATTACTTTTTTTTTAATATAACTTTATTTATTTATTTACTTTTGGCTGCGTTGGGTCTTTGTTGCTGCACATAGGCTTTCTCTAGTTGCGGCGAGTGGGGGCTACTCTCTGTTGCGGTGCGCGGGCTTCTCATTGTGGTGGCTTCTCTAGTTGCAGAGCTCCAGCTCTAGGCACGCAGGCTTAAGTAGTTGTGGCACACAGGCTCAGTCGTTGTGGCTCGTGGGCTTAGTTGCTCCGCTGCATGTGGGATCTTCCCAGACCAGGGCTCGAACCCATGTCCCCTGCATTGGCAGGAGGATTCTTAACCACTGCGCCACCAGGGAAGTCCCTCATTATTACTTCATATTCTTCCTCAAAAATTCCCCAGAATCATGAAATAATTACATTTTGTTTTTATAAAGTTCATGCTGCAGATAATCTATCTGTAGATAATCTTGTGTCTGTCTTGATTATTGTTCTCTTCTGTGCAATAAAGGACAACACAGTAAGAATATGAGGTTGTAATAGTAAATAGGCAACCATAGATGTGAAGTGATCGTATAGGCAAAGTGTTAGTGTTTGACTTTTTAAACAGAAGGCCTGAATTCTATGAATATTACTAGAACATATATTATCTTGAGTGTGAGAAAAGTCTCATTCTGGTTTTCCATTCATCTCCTAAACTTTTACTCTATAGAGGCTTTTTAATGCCTTAACATACACAATTCTATGAATTAATTGTCCAGTTGGCTCTTTGAGGTTAGGGAAGTGCTTTTATGTTTGTTAATGAAGTCCAATGTGATTCATTGCTTTAGGCATAACAGTGTTTTCCATATATTTATCTTTATTCCCAGTGTACAGGTCAAAATAATCACCATTGACTTGACTTATTTTTTTGTCTAAGAAATACACTTCTCATCTTCCCAATCTAAACATTTGATGGTAAACACTCTCCAAATCCAAGTGAGTTAGTATGTTTCATGAGGAACTCTGATATTCTAATGTGTTAAGCATTGAGATATACCCCTTTCTGCTCTCATGAGCACACAGATATGGCCAGCTATTGATATATACTGTAAATATTGACATACATTTAAAATTCATATTTTGAGTAAAAATCTACAAGCTGGTTATCTACTCAGGTTGATGCATAGCATTAGAATACTTTGGTTGAAAGAGTAAAGTTCAACAGAGGTGTAGGGAAAGAGTAAATGAAAGAAATATCGACTAATAAAAATATAGAATTCTAGAATTTTTAGAGTGGAAAGAGATCTCAGCAGTTATCAGATAAGCCTTGGGATAACTGAGTGTGTATGACTTAGAAAAGGGAGCACACTTATTCTCTATAATCCTGAAAGAGTAGAATGAACATCTCATATAGAAGCTCCTTGGGGATAAGTTTGGAGTTCATTATAAAGAAGAACCTTCTAGGGACTTCCCTGGCAGTCCAGTGGTTAAGACTCCGTGCTTCCACTGCAGGGGGCACGGGTTTGATCCCTGGTCAGGGAATGAAGATCCCGCATGCCGCAGGGCTCGGCCAAAAAAAGGAAAAAAGAAAAACCTTCTAGTGGTCAGAGCTATTTGGAAGTGGGAGTAGACGTACACTGATGTGTAGTTGGACCCAGTGACATTTGTGAGATCTTCCAATCCTTGAATTCTTACCTAAACCAATGACCAACGTTTCTCTGTTTTCTTTTAACTTTTTAAACTGCGGTATGTACAGTAAAGTGCACAAATCTTAAATGTACAAGTCAATGAATGTTTATGTATATATGCACCTGAGAATATTTCCAGCTCTTCAGGAGGCTCTAGTCAGTACCCTCTCTCCCTCTATTATAGATAATCACTATTCTGATTTCTGCCACCAAAAAATAGTTTTACCTATACTTAAACATCACATAAGTAGATTCACAGAATATTTATTGTTGTGGGTCTGGCTTCTTTTGCTCATCGTTATGTCTATGGGGTTCATCCATGCTACATGTAGCAGTAGTTCAATCTCTGTAATATTGCACTAATGTCATTGTAGGAATGTCTCGAAATGTAGCCATGCCACTGTTGATTGACATGTGGATTGGTTCCACTTTGAGACTGTAAATAACAGTGCTATGAACAATCTTTACATGTCTTTTGGTAGACACCTGCACTCGTATCTCTAGGATATGTTACTAGGAATGGATTGCTGTTTCGTGGGATAGGTTTAGGTTTATTTTAGCAGTTACTGCCAAGCAATTTTCCAAAGTGACTGTGCACATTAGATTCCCACTAGCAACATAATGAGAATGTCAGTTCCTGCTCATCCCTGCCAGCACTGTGTATTGTCAGTCTTTTTTATTTTAGCCATTGAATATGTTGTAGTATTTCTTTTTCTATGGTTATTGATCATTTGGATAGTCTCTCTTAGGAAGTGCTTATTTTATTTTTAGCCTTTTTTAAAATTGGGTCATTTATCTTTATCTTGCTGGTTTGTAGGAATTCTTTACATATTCTGAATATGGGTCTTTAGGGAATTATATGTATTACAAATATAATTTCCTGGTCTATGCCTTACTCTTTCACTCTTTTAACATGGTCTTTGATGAACAGACATTCTTAATTTTAGTTAAGTGCAATTTATCATTTTTCTCTTTTGTGGTTAGTGCTTTTTGTTTCCTCTTCACGAAGTCTTTGTCTAGCCCAAGGTCATGAAGACATTTAGACCAATGATTCTTTTTTTTTTTTTTTTTTAATTTTTTGGCCGCACCATGCAGCACGCGGGGATCTTAGTTCCCTGACCAGGGATCAAACCCGCGCCCCCTGCAGCGGAAACATGGAGTCTTAACCACTGGACGGCCAGAGAAGTCCCCCAGACCAATAATTCTTAAATTCTAACACTAAATTAGATAATGGTAAACTTTCATTTGTTCATACACCAAAAAAAGAAATAAATGTATACAACTGTACTATTTTCTCCCATATTTTAATTCTTAAGCTTTCGGCATTAGCTGTGAATAAGTAGATAATTATGATGATACTAAATCTGAAATTTACTGTCAGGATACTTGGTTATTGCTATGGTAACAAAACCACTACAAAATCTCAGTGGCTTTTTTTCACTTATGCTACTTGTACAAAGTGGGTTAACGGGGGCTATGCTGTTTTTGTTCACTTAGGCAACCATGTTGATGTAAACTCCATTATAATATATACTTTCATGATCACTGTAATAGGGGAAGGGAAATATGGAAAATTGCTTTTGGACTCTTAAACTTTCTGCCTAGAAGTATCATGTGCCACTATGAGTTGACCCTATGAGTTCCATCAACCTTGCCTAATTTCAGAGGTCGTGAGGAAGTGTAATCTTACACTTCCTGAAAGGAGAGCTAAAATATTTGTGAATAACCATAATAATGACAGTCACAGTTAACTTGGGCAAGTTACTTAACGTCTCTCAATGGATCAGTTTGTTCACTGTAAAATAGAGGCTAATGATAGTATCTATCTCATGTGGTAGTTGTGAGGATTAAATGGGGTAATACATGTAAACCCTTAGAATACTGCCTGATACTTAGTAAACACTCAGTATATGTGTGATAATATTACTGCTATCATTGTTATTAGGCTCTTACTATGTGATGGACACCATACTACCTGCTTTACATGGATTGATTATTCAAATAACTCCCATAGTATCTACTGTAACTATCCTCATTTACAGATGAGAAAACTTAGGTTCAGAGATATTAACTAACTTGCTCACGTTCCACAACTAAAACATAAAAGGTGGGATTTGAATTCAGGCAGTCTGATTTCAGAGCCTGCAATATTAACCATGACTCCCTCCCAGATAGCAAATAAATATTAACAGAAGAATTCAGAAATGCATCCTGTGCTTAGAGAACTCTGTGTTTGTATATGTACAGTTCATGGTTATGAGTTTATAGTGAACTTTTAATATATTTCTATTTTCTGCTAGTTTGTAAAGTTGTTTCTAGTTCATATCATTTAATTAACAGTACTGTTTCATGGTGTTCTGTCGTGGTCTTACATCTAAACAAATTTAGAACTGATATTGTCCTTCATTAACAGATGAAGAAACTTAGGCCAGAATGTTTTAGTGATCCCAGAAGACATAGCTAGTTGGTGTCATGCCTGAACTCAGACTCAGACTTCCTGACTTCTGTTCAGAGCTCTTCCTACTGCCTCGGGTTACCTCCCTGTAGTTTACATGGCACACAATCCTTTATCAAAAATTTGAGATGCTTTGGTTCTTCCTCCCCCCAAATTTGAGTGAGTTTGTTGTAGAAAACTGCAATTGTGCTTCTTCCTCATAGCTCACATTGGTACGTCTTGATTTTAAGTTACTAACTTTGTCTTTTAAATATTCTAATGTTACTAAACACCAAGAATCAAATTAGATATTTGGAGAGACTTTGTAATAAGAATAAATACCTCCAGAGAAAATGTTTCCGTGGCAAAACATTGTAATGATGAGCTTTTTCATGTAAGCCAGATTTGGAATCAAATTTCTGAAGGAAAAGGGATGACAGTGGAATTAGAAATGGATCAAGTATACTATATTTGAGGTATATCTCAAGATACATTAGCAAGAAGTAAAATGACTATTTACTCATAAACAGCTTGTTACTTTTCCTACCAGTGACATGAGAATGTACATTTATCAACCTCAGATATATTGTCGTTTTCAGAATTAAACCTTTTAAGGAAATGCCAAAGCATATTAATTTCATGGTCATGGTCTGTTTTCTCATAATTAAATGGGATTTTTGTATGATACTTGCAGTGTATTGTCATGTAATTTTATCTGGAAGGTTAACAGGATATAAATTGAGTTAACCTATAGTTCTAGCCAATAATAGGAATTACTCATTCTATTGCTGTGTGGTAGCGAACGAGTAGGAAGGAAGTCACAGCACTTCTTTTTCTCTCAGTATCGAAAGTTCTCAGGTATCTGTCAGGAAGATGAACCTAACCTGTGCCACATGGTAATGCATTCATAGGGAAATATATTGTTGTCTTGAGAGTACATGATACTTTCTCCTGGTCTCCTATAGTTTCAAACATTTCTTTTTGCATTAGAATAAACACTGTTTTATAAAATTGAATGCAGAATTTAAATGAATTTTTTAATATAAAACAGACAGTTTATAAACTGTGCTCTCATACTTTTCCTGCTAGACATGTTTACTCTTCTCTGTCCTGAAGGGCTCATTCTGATTTGAGAGAGCGAGACAATGAATTTATCACTAGAAATTATCTCTAAGGCTCCTTTCAGCAATAAGGTAGTATATTTTCTGGAGAGGAAAACGGGAAGAGTCTGGTCAAAGGGAATTTTAGTTCTATGTGCAGTAAAAAGTTTTAAAAAGGAAGTGTATTCATAAAAAGAAAGTGTATTGCATGTGAAATTAAAATTGAAGTTTAAAAGGTCTGTGATTTTTTATGATACTTTCCTCTTTCTTTAAAGTAACACAACCATATTACTGAATGTTGGGGAGTAAAAACAAAGACTGGAAAGTAATTACTCATAATTTCATCATCCTAAAACATATTACTTTGAGCATTTGGGTGTGTTTCCTTCCAATCTTACGTATCTTTTCTTTTGATATAACTATAATATGTGTAATATACTTTTTTTAATTTAATTTTATTTTTTTATACAGCAGGTTCATATTAATTATTCATTTTATACATATTACTGTATATATGTCAATCCCAATTCATCACACCACCACCCCCCCACCACTTTCCCCCCTTGGTGTCCATACGTATGTTCTCTGCATCTGTGTCTCAATTTCTGCCCTGCAAACCGGTTCATCTGTACCATCTTCCTAGGTTCCACATATATGCGTGAATATATGATATTTGTTTTTCTCTTTCTGACTTACTTCACTCTGTATGACAGTCTCTAGATCCATCCACGTCTCTACAGATGACCCGATTTCGTTCCTTTTTATGGCTGAGTCATATTCCATTGTATATATGTACCACATCTTCTTTATCCATTCATCTGTTGATGGGCATTTAGGTTGCTTCCATGTCCTGGCTGTTGTAAATAGTGCTGCAATAAACATTGGGGTGCATGTGTCTTTTTGAATTATGGTTCTCTCAGAGTATATGCCCAGTAGTGGGATTGCTGGGTCATATGGTAATTCTAGTTTTAGTTTTTTAAGGAACCTCCATACTGTTCTCCATAGTGGCTGTATGAATTTACATTCCCACCAACAGTGCAAGAGGGTTCCCTTTTCTCCATACCTCTCCAGCATTTGTTGTTTGTAGATTTTCTGATGATGCCCATTCTAACTGGTGTGAGGTGATACCTCGTTGTAGTTTTGATTTGCATTTCTCTAATAATTAGTGATGTAGAGCAGTTTTTCATGTGCTTCTTGGCCATCCGTATGTCTTCTTTGGAGAAATGTCTATTTAGGTCTTCTGCCCATTTTTTGATTGGGTTGTTTGTTTTTTTAATATTGAGCTGCATGAGCTGTTTATATATTTTGGAGATTAATCCTTTGTTGATTCGTTTGCAAATATTTTCTCCCATTCTGAGGGTTGTCTTTTCGTCTTGTTTGTAGTTTGCTTTGCAAAGGCTTTAAAGTTTCATTAGGTCCCATTTGTTTATTTTTGTTTTTATTTCCATTGCTCTAGGAGGTGGATCAAAAAAGATCTTGCTGTGATTTATGTCAAAGAGTGTTCTTCCTATGTTTTCCTCTCAGAGTTTTATAGTGTCCGGTCTTATATTTAGGTCTTTCATCCATTTTGAGTTTATTTTTGTGTATGGTGTTAGGGAGTGTTCTAATTTCATTCTTTTACATGTAGCTGTCCAGTTTTCCCAGCACCACTTATTGAAGAGACTGTCTTTTCTCCATTGTATATCCTTGCCTCCTTTGTCATAGATTAGTTGACTATATGTGTGTGGGTTTATCTCTGGGCTTTCTATCCTGTTCCATTGATCTATATTTCTGTTTTTGTGCCAGTACCATACTGTCTTGATTACTGTAGCTTTGTAGTATAGTGTGAAGTCAGGGAGTCTGATTCCTCCAGCTCTGTTTTTTTCCCTCAAGACTGCTTTGACTATTCGGGGTCTTTTGTGTCTCCATACAAATTTTAAGATTTTTTTGTTCTAGTTCTGTAAAAAATGCCATTGGTAATTTGATAGGGATTGCATTAAATCTGTAGATTGCTTTGGGTAGTAGAGTCATTTTCACAATGTTGATTCTTCCAATCCAAGAACATGGTATATCTCTCCATCTGTTTGTATCATCTTTAATTTCTTTCATCAGTGTCTTACAGTTTTCTGCATACAGGTCTTTTGTCTCCCTAGGTAGGTTTACTCCTAGGTATTTTATTCTTTTTGTTACAGTGGTAAATGGCAGTGTTTCCTTTATTTCTCTTTCCGATTTTTCATCATTAGTGTATAGGAATGCAAGAGATTTCTGTACATTGATTTTGTATCCTGCAACTTTACCAAATTCATTGATTAGCTCTAGTAGTTTTCTGGTGGCATCTTTAGGATTCTCTATGTACAGTATCATGTCATCTGCAAAGTGACAGTTTTACTTCTTCTTTTCCAATTTATAGTCCTTTTATTTCTTTTTCTTCTCTGATTGCTGTGGCTAGGACTTCCAAAACTATGTTGAATAATAGTGGCAAGAGTGGACATCCTTGTTTTCCTCCTGATCTTAGAAGAAATGCTTTCAGTTTTTCACCATTGAGAATGATGTTTGCTGTGGGTTTGTCATATATGGCCTTTATTATGTTGAGGTAGGTTCCCTCTATGCCCACTTTCTGGAGAGTTTTTATCATAAATCGGTGTTGAATTTTGTCAAAAGCTTTTTCTGCATCTATTGAGATGATCATATGGTTTTTATTCTTCAATTTGTTAATATGGTGTATCACGATGTGTGTAATATACTTTCTCATAAATATTTCATTGAAAACCTTGTATCATAATTAGCAAAAATAGCTTTTACATTATTTTATTGTTTGCAGATAACATAAAGAAATATTTATTTGCTCCGCACAATACCTTTTTGAGTTAAATAGAGAAGGTATTATTAGCACCATTTTACATATCAAGGTATTGAAAGCAGAAATCACATAATGCCTCTACTTGGTCCTATAGTGAATTTCTGTTCTCCGCAGAAGTACTTGCTACCACAGGCGAGTGAATGCATTTAATGTAGAAGGAAGAGCAAAACAAATCATTCTGCAAATTCTTATTCTGTGGGACATAGTCCTGCCTTACTGGACTAGGTGAGCCTTTCAACAGCAATAGGCAACTCTGGAAATACAAATTTTGTCAGATTTTAGTAAATACACTCAAACACCAAGAATCTCGAGGTGATTTAGTCTGGTTACTCCTCAGTTAGTTACTGCTAATATGTGGTTGTTTTTTTACTATTGCTCTTTTTTTTTTTTTGAATTTTATTTTATTTATTTTTTTATACAGCAGGTTCTTATTCGTTATCCATTTTATACATATTAGTGTATACATGTCAATCCCAATCTCCCAATTCATCCCACCACCACCATCACCCCCCCACCACTTTTCCCCCTTGGTGTCCATACATTTGTTCTCTATCTGTGTCTCTATTTCTGCCCTGCAAACCAGTTCATCTGTACCATTTTCCTAGGTTCCACATATATGCATTAATAAACGATATTTGTTTTTCTCTTTGACTTACTTCACTCTGTATGACAGTCTCTAGATCCATCCACGTCTCTACAAATGACCCAATTTCATTCCTTTTTATGGCTGAGTCATATTCCATTGTATATATGTACCACATCTTCTTTATCCATTCGTCTGTTTTTAAACTTGGTTTTAAACTTGTTTTTGTTTCACCTAGAAACAACGGAAACAAAATCAGTAGCTTGTAAACCAGGAAGATAACATCTAAGCGCTTGATTGGAATTGCCATCTGTGTATGAAGGGCGAAGCCTTTTCATACTGGGAAGGGTATTTAAAGGAAAAATGTTCCTGGGAAACTGCTCTTCTAGAGCTTTAAATGTGTCACGTTCGAATTCTATGGCTATTTGATTTACTTTCTGAAGTCCTGAGCATTATCAGCTTTAGGATTCAAAAGCAAAATATAGAAAAATAGTTCTGAGTTTTAAGTTTTGTCTCTTTCATTAAACTGCTCTATTAAACTGCAACTGTGCCTATTTGTTTTGTAGGGAAAAGCGTGAATTTCAAAAGCAAAATATAGCAAAATCTGAGTTTTAAATATTCTCTCTTTCAGTTTAAACTGTTCTGTTAAACTGCAATTGTGCCTATTTGTTTTGTGAGGAAAACTGTGAATTTCACTTTATTAGTCCATTAACTGCCTTTGACTCACTGCAGCTAATGTTTTTTTGTTGTTTTTGTCTTCAACTTTTGACTAACGAAAAACTTCCTTACTACCCAAAGCTCTCTGTTTTTTCTTTTAGGAATTCTCCCTAGGAAGAGAATTTACTTTGTATTAAATTAAATTGATTGATTTAAATAAAGTTGATTAAAATGAAGAACCTTTGATGGGATCTATTTCCTTTTATTACACTATAGTTTTTATAAGTGATCTCTGACTTTCCTTAAACATCATCTTTTACTTTTAGTATTCATCAGATTTGGAAGAGTAAAAGGTTTGGGAATTATTGACTGTAGCAGAAAAGAATATTCTTTCCATCTCTTCTTTGCAGTGTTGTTTCACAGCTGTAAGCTTGAGCTGAAGAAAGCAGTGTAAAACATAAGAAAATAGAGGAGCAGTGTTCCTTGAACCAGTAAAGACCCTTGCCCTAGAACTGTAAACTATTAAGTTTTTGTTTGGGTCAAGATACTAGAGACCTTTGTTGCTTCTGCTTTCTCATATATAGCTTTCTCAGACTCCAGGCTTGAATAATTTTGTTTAAGAACTAGAAATGAATACTATCTGCCTCCTTAATATGAGTCTGGATTCTAAACATGTAAGTACCCTGAACTAAGTGTTTCTTCTCAGGTTTTACTCACTTAGTAGTTTCTGTTTCCTTCAGATCTCTAATGCTCTGTGAATTCACTATGATCATTAGCAGTTATCTTAGCTGGTCACCCCATCTATTTAATTCATCTGTATTTCTTCCCTGTTTTCTCATATATTTAAATAGATAAATAAGTAAATAAGTAACTTTACACACATTAGCTACTACAGCCTTTGCAATTTTTTTTTACTGTTTGCCCTTCTGTGCCCCAATAGATTACGAACTCTAAAGGACAAGAATTTCTTCTTAATCTTAATTACCTCTGTGTCTTTGATACCTTACACAGTGACATGTAGTAAACTGTGAAAAGCATTGCTTTTTCAAAATTCATTTCCCTCTTGGTAAACATAAAATTCCTCTTTTCTGATATAACCTCCATGAGAATCACTAAGAAGTGAGTGAAAAAATATATATCATGTGGCTTCCTAGATGGAGTAGGAAGTTCCCCCCTCTCACGTCTCCTCCCCTGCCTCATACACGCCTACCTTTTACTGTTTCATAGTACCCCAGTGTCCCAGGAAATTGTTTGGGAAAGTACTTTACACTAAGGAAGTACTCCCAAATTTTATTGGATTATTTTAACTCTTATTTCTGGCACTGGTCCAGAAGTTTCTTACTTGGGCAGTTATCTGTTTACTAATAATAAAAGCAGTGCTTGAATAGGCTGTGTAAGAAGGGCAATTTGGGACCAACAGTCACCATGAAAAAGCCAGATATGTGGACTGTGACCTCAAAAGGCAACACCCTGCTTGTAAAGTGACAAATTTGCTTTGGCAGAGGAAAATGTTTCTTATTTTCTCTGTGTTATCACAGTGCTTTATTTAACCTGATACAAAACACTATGTCTAGATGTTCAGGGTTGGTTTTTTTTTTTTCACAACATATTTTGTGTCCTGATGGTAACAATTCTCCATCAAGATTCCACTGAGAAGAAAAAAATGCATGTACAGGGATCAAACTATCTCAAAAGAAATCTAAACTGTGCCCAGTTTCTTTTGATGATCTAGTACTTCTGTATTTTGTAGAAAATACCTAACTCAAAAGTTTGCAAAACTCTCACTTCAAAAAATCATAAACAACGATAGAAGATTTATGTTTGTTTCTAACCCTGGCCTCTTCTTCCCACTTATCATTGTTGTCTGAGAACGGTGTCTCTAGACCAAGGAGAATAACAGCACACACCACTTGACACCAGGCATAATCTTAGTCACACGTAAAGGTACTCAACAAATGTTTGTTGTTCAAATATAAATTCTGCAAGCATTTGCCTTAAAAAGAGCCTGGATTATTTCCTTTATGGCCCAAAAAAACCCACTATATTTAACTACAAAAAATTGGAAGTAATATATTGTCAGTATAGCTTTATCACTAAACAGGTTATAAAACTACAGTTAAAATATATGCAGGCCACAGTTAGATTCTATTCCTAAATTTTTTTCCCAGTTATTTTGAACTGAGAAATTGGCTCTACCTTCAAAATACATCAAGAATCTGACCACTTCTCATCACCTCCACTACTACCACTGTGATCCAATCCACCATCAACTTTCAGATGGATTACTGCAATAGATTCCTAAGTGATCTCCTTACTTCTGCCCTTGACCCTCTTCACCCTTCATTCTATTCTCCAAACTGCAGCCATGGTGATCTTATAAAAATGGCTGATTCCATGCCTTATCTACTCAAAACGTTCTAGTGGCTTTGCAACTCAGAGTAAAGGCCAGTCTTTACTATGATTTACAAAGCTATATATGGTCTGGTCCCCTATAGCAGTCAGCATCATCTACTATTTTTGCCCCTATTTCAATCCAGCCAGATTTGCTGCCTCCTTCAATCATACCAAGTGTACGCCTTGCATGTGTTCCCCCTGCCTGGACCACTCTGTCCTCACACATGTGCACAGCTCTTCATCTCCTTTAGGTCTTTCCCCAAAGGTTACCTCAGTGAAGACTTTCCTGGCCTCTATTTAAAATTCCAGAACCCTCTTCCCTTGAACTCTTCCTGGGCTCTTTCCTTGCTCTCTTTTTTTCTTTGTACTTATCACTATGTAACATTATTCATTTTACTTATTTTATCTTGTTTTTTGTCTGTATCCCATTATACTGAACTCAGTAAGGGTGGGGATTTTTGCCTGTTTTGATTGCTGCTATATCCCCAGTACATATAAAGTGCCTACAGTGTTAGATACCCAATAAATACTTGTTGAATGAATGAATCAGTTTCTCTATTATTTAGTTCTTAGACTAGCCTACTACATTTTTAAAAATTAACAGTAGTCATGGTTACAGGAGCCTGGGCTCTAGAGTCTAGGAATAGAGAGCCACATTTTCTGCTCACTCCAACACCCAGCCAAACGCACACCTCTATGCCCTTCTTAGGTACTGAAACAACCCTAAGCCTTAAACTCTAATTATCTCCCCCATCCTACCCATCCCCCAAAAAGTAAGTACTTAATTACCAGCAAATTACCTACCCTTATCTTTTTCCCCCTCATCTCCCGTATCAAAACCTACAGTTAGAGAGTTCTTGATGAACCCCAGTTAACTGCCTAGTGGGATTAGCCAGTGTTCTTATTCCCTCTGTAAAACATATTGATTAATGCCCACAGCCTGCTTAATGCTCTTAGCTAAATGTTCACAGCTGGTAGATCATTCTGTAGTAAGCTTCTTCTTTCACTTGCTCCTGTTAAATTGTATGCATATAAAAATCAGTTGTATTTATTCCTCAACTTCAGGGCTATCTTACAATAAATTGTATAATTATAATATATGAAATTAATTTTTAAATTAATAAACTTTATATTTTAGAGCAGTTTTAGGTTCACAGAAAAATTAAGCAGAAAGTACAGAGTTCCCATATACTCCATGTCCCCATATGTGTACAACCTCCCCCAGTCTTAACACCCCCTACCAGAGTGGTACATATGTTATAGTTAATGAGCCTACATTGACACATAATCATCACCCAATTCCATAGTTTACATTAGGGTTCACTCTTGGTGTTGTACCTTCTATGGGATTTGACAAATATATGACATATATCTATCATTCTAGTGTCATGCAGAATAATTTCACAGCCCTAAAAATCCTCTGTGTTCTGCCTTTTCACTCCTGCGTCCTCCCTAACCCCTCCCAATCATTCATCTTTTTACTGTCTCCATAGTTTTACCTTATCTGGAATGTAATGATATTGGAATCATACACTATGTAGCCTTTTCAGATTGGCTTTTTTCTCTTTGTATTATGCATTTAAGTTTTCTCCATGTTCTTTCTTGGCTTGATAACTTACTTCTTTTTAGCACTGAATAGTATTCCATTATCTGGGTGTACCACAGTTTGTTTATCCACCCACCTACTGAAAGACGTCTCGGTTGTGTCCAAATTTTGACATTATAAATAAAGCTGCTATAAACATCCATGTGCAGGTTTTTGTATGGACATAACTTTTTAATTCCTTTGGATAAATACCAGAGAACCCAGTTGCTGGTAAGAGTATGAGTAGTTTTGTAAGAAACTACCAAATGGTCTTCTTTAGTGGCTATACCATTTTGCATTCATTTCTACCAGTAATGAATAAGATCTCCTGTTGCTCCATATCCTAGCCAGTATTTGGTGTTGACAGTGTTTTGCATTTTAACTGTTCTAATAGATGTGTAGTGGTATCTCATTGTTTTAATTTTCAATTCCCGACTGACATATGATATTAAACATCTTTTCATATGCTATTTGTCATCTGTACATATGCACTGTTGAGGAGTCTGTTCAGGTCTTTGGCCCATATTTTAATTGGGTCGTTCATTTCCTTATTGATGAGTTTTAAGAGTTCTTTGTATATTTTGGATAAATTTCTTTATCAGATGTACCTTCTGCAAATACTTTTTTCACATCTACAGCTTGTCTTCTCATTCTCTTGACATTGTCTTTCACAGAGCAAAAGTTTTTCATTTTAATGAAATCCAGCTTATCAATTCTTTCACAGATTGTGCCTTTGGTGTTATATTTAAAAAGTCATTATCATACCCAAAGTCATCTAGATTTTTCTCCTGTGCTGTCTTCTAAGAATTTTATAGTTTTAAATTTTAAATTTTAAATTTAGGTTTATGATGCGTTTTGAGTTAATATTTGTGAAGGGTGTAAGGTCTGTTTCAAGTTGTTTTTGTTTGTTTGTTTGTTTGTTTTGCATATGGATGTCCAGTTGTTCCAGCACCATTTCTTGAAAGACTATCTTTATTTCATTGTTTTGCCTTTGCTCCTTTGTCAAAGATCAGTTGACTGTATTTATACAGGTTTATTTCTAGCTAGGATCTCTATTCTGTTTCAGTAATTTGTCTTTTCTTTCCCAAGTACACACTGTCTTGATTATTGTAGCTTAATAGGAAGTCTTGAAGTTGGGTAGTGTCAGTCCTTCAACTTTGTTGTTCTCCTTCAATATTGACTTGGCTATTCTGAGTCTTTTGCCTCTCCATATAAACTTTAGAATCAGTTTATTGATATCCACAAAATTACTTGCTGGGATTTTTATTGGGATTGAGTTGAATGTATAGCTCAAACTGGGAAGAACTGACATCTTGACAATATTGAGTCTTCCTACCCGTTAATGCGGAATATTTTTCCATTTATTTTGTCCTTCTTTGATATCTTTCATCTGAGTTTTGTAGTTTTCCTCATAGAGATCTTGTAAAATATTGTTAGATTTATACCTAAGTATTTCATTTGGGGGGGGTGCTAATATAAATGGTAATGTGTTTTTAATTTCAAATTTCACTTGTTCATTGCTAGTATACAGAAAAGCAATTAAATTTTATATACAGTTGAACAACATGGGTGTTAGTGGTGCTGACCCTCTGCACAGGAGAAGACTAAGCCACATGCTACCAAAAAAACCAATGGGTCAGTGAAGAAATCAAAGAGGAAATTAGAAAATACCTTGAGACAAATGAAAATAGAAATACAACTTTCTAAAATCTATGGGATGCAACAAAAGCATTTCTAAGAGTTAAGTTTATAGCAATTCAAGGCCTACCTCAAGAAATAAGAAAAATCTCAAACAAACAACCTAACTTTCCACCTAAAGGAATTAGAAAAAGAAGAACAAAGCCCAAAGTCAGCAGAAGGAAGGAAACAAAAAAGATCATAGTGAAAATACCAAAAACACAAAACAAAACAAAAAACAATAGAAAAGATCAATGAAACTAAGATCTGGCTTTTTGAAAAGATAGACAAAACTGATAAACCTTTAGCTAGACTCATTAAGGAAAAAAGAAAGTGGGCCCAAATAAACAAAATTAGAAATGAAAGAGGAGAAGTTACAACTGATATTACAGAAATACAAACAACCCTAGGAGAATACTATGAACAGCTATACAGTGACAAATTGGACAACCTTGAAGAAATGGATAAATTCATACAAACATACACTCTTCCAAGACTGAATCAGGAAGTAGAAAATCTGCACAGACCGATCACTAGTATTGAAATTGAATCAGTAATTAAAAACTCCCAACAATTAAAAGTCCAGGACCATATGGCTTAACAGGGGAAGTCTACAAAACATTTAAAGAAGAGTTAATGTCTATCCAAACTATTCCAAAAAATTGAAGGGGAGGGAACACTCCCTAACTCATCCTACAAGGCCAGCATTACCCTGATATCCAAACCAGACAGAGACACTACAAAAAAAGAAAAATACAGGCCAGTATCCCTGATGAACATAGATGGAAAAATCCTCAACAAAATACTAGCAAACTGAATCAACAATATGTAAAAAGGATTATACATCATGATCAAGTGAGATTTATTCCAGGGATGCAGGGATGGTTCACTATTCACAAATCAATCAATATGTTACACCATATTAACAAAATGGAGGATAATCATGATCATCTTAAAGATGCAGTAAAAGCATTTGACAAAATTCATGATTAAAAACTCTCAACAAGTGGGTATAGAGGGAACATACCTCAACATAATAAAGGCCATTTATGACAAACCCACAGCTAGTATCATACTCAGTGTTGAAATGTTGAAAGCTTTTCCTCTAAGATCAGGAACAAGACAAGGATGCCCACTCTTGCCATTTCTATTTAATTTATATTGGAAGTCCTAGCCACAGAAATCAGACAAGAAAAAGAAAAGGCATCCAAATTGGAAAGGAAGAAGTAAAACTGTCACTATTTACAGATGACATGATTCTATATATAGGAAACCCTAACAACCCCACCAAAAAAAATATTAGAATAAATTAATTCAGTCAAGTGCAGGATACGATATTAGTATACAGAAATCTGCTGCATTTCTTTACATTAATAATGAACTTCAGAAAGAGAAATCAAGAAAACAGTACCATTTACAATTGCATCAAAAAGAATAAAATATCTAGGAATAAATTTAACCAAGGAGGTGAAAGACCTGTATTCTGAAAATTGTAAGACATTTATGAAGGAAACTGAAGATGATACAAATAAATGGAAAGATATTCCATGTTCATGGATTGGAAGGATTAATATTATTAAAATGACCATACCGCCCAAAGCAGTCTACAGATTTAATACAATTCCTATCAAAATACCCATGACATTTGTAACAGAACTAGAACAAATAATCCTAAAACTTATATGGAACCACAAAAGACCCTGAACAGCCAAAGCAGTCTTGAGAAAAAAGAACAAAGCTGGAGGTATCATGCTGTCTGACTTCAGACTATACTACAAAGCTACAGTAATCAAAACAATATGGTACTGGTGCAAACACAGACACATAGTCAATGGAACAGAATAGAGAGCCCAGAAATAAACCCACACACATATGGTAAATCAATCTGTGACAAAGGAGGCAAGAGTATACAATGGGGAAAACACAGGCTCTTCAATAAGTGGTTTGGGGAAACTGGACAGCTACATGTAAAAGAATGAAATTAGAACATTTTTTCACACCATATGCAATAATAAACTCAGATGGATTAAAGACCTAAATGTAAGACCTGAAACTATAAAACTCCTAGAAGAAAACGTAGACAGTGGGCTCTTTGACATTGGTCTTAGTGATTTTTTTTTTTTTTTTTGGATCTTTCTCCTCAGGCAAGGGAGACAAAAGCAAAAATAAACAGATGGGACCTAATCAAACTTAAAAGCTTTTGTGTGGGAAAGAAAACCATCAACAAAATGAAAAGGCAGCCTACTGAATGGGAGAAGATATCTGCAAATGATATGTTTGTTAAGGGGTTAATATCCAAAATATATAAAGAACTCATACAACTCAATATCAAAAAAAAAAAGCCCAATTTAAAAATGAGCAGAGAACCTAAATAAGCATTTTTCCAAAGAAGACATACAGATGGCCAACAGACATATGAAAAGATGCTTAATATCACTAATCATCAGGGTAATGCAAATCAAAACCACAGTGAGATATCATCTCACACCTGTCAGAATGGCTATCGTCAAAAAGACAAGAAATAATAAATGTTGACAAGGATGTGGAGAAAAGAGAACCCTAGCACTTTGTTGGTAGGAATGTAAATTGGAATAGTCACTATGGAAAACAGTATGGAGTTTTCTCAAAAATTAAAAGCAGAACTACCATACCATCCAGCAGTTCCACTCCTGGGTATTTATTTGAAGAAAACAAAAGCACTAATTTGAAAAGATATATGCACCCCAACATTCATAGCAGCGTTCTTTATAATAACCAAGCATCCTAAGTGTCCATCAACAAATGAATGGATAAAGAAGATGTGCTATAGATATACAATGCAATATTACTCAGTCTTTTAAAAAAAATGGAATTTTGCCACTTGCAACAACATGGATGGACCTAGAGGGTATTATGCTTAGTGAAATAAGTGAGACAGAGAAAGACAAATACTGTATGTTTTCACTTATATGTAGAATTTTTTAAATAAAACAAACAAAGGAATATAACAAAACAGAAACAGCCTTACAGATACAGGTAACAAACTAGTGGTTACCAGAGGGAAGAATGGGTGGGAAAGACTAAAATAGGTGAAAGGAATTAAGAGGTACAAACTACGAGGTCTAAAATAAATAAGTTACAAGGATGTAATGTATCCCACAGGAAGTATAGCCAATATTTTATAATAACTTTTTATGGAGTATAATCTGTAAAAATATTAATCACTATATTATACACTTGAAACTAATATAATATTGTAAACCAACTGTATTTCAATTTTTTAAAAGTTAAGAGATAAAAACCATGCTGTATCTTACTCTGGTTCTAATCCTTGTTCAGTCTCTTCAAATCGTTTTTTGTCTTTTAGTATGCCTTGTAAATTTTTGTTGAAAGGTAGAAATGATGTCCTGGGTGAAAGGAACTGTGGTATATAGGCCTTTAGTGATGTAGTGGTAAGGTGTGAGGGGAGGAGTAGCATTCTGTAGTACTATGATTAGGTCTCAGTCTTTTGGTGAGCCTGTGCCCCTGGACTATAAACTTCACCAGTGCTTCTTAGTTTTTTCCCCCTTTCAGTGGGACAGGATGGCTGAAGTGGGCTGGAGTTCTGTATTTCCCTTAGCCCATGTGGAAAGCTGGAGGAGGGTAGAATTGATATTTCTTTAGCACTCCTAAAAAGTGTGGTAAGGGTATGGGGAATTTGGAAATCTCAAACATTGCTAGTGGGAATGTAAAATGGTGCAGGTGCTTTGGAAAACAGTTTGGCAGTTCCTTAAAATGTTAGACATGGAGTTATCATATGACCCAGCAATTCCATTTCTAGGTATAGGCCTAAGAAAATTGAAAACGTGTCCACACAAAAACTGTACACAAATGTTCTTAAGCAGCGTTATTCACTATAGACAAAAAATACAAACAACCCTAGTCTTATCAGTCTATCAGTCTTTGAATGGATAAACAAAATGTGGTATTATTCATCCATGAAAAGATATGAAATACTGATACATGCTAAAATGTGATGAACCTTGAAAACTTTATGCTAAGTGAATGAAGCCAGACACAAAAGGTCAGAGAATATTAAATTTATATGAAATGTCAAGAATATGTATATCTATAAAGACAGAAGGCAGATTAGTGGTTACCTGGGCCTAGGGGGAGGGGGGAATGGGCAGTGACTGCTAATGGGTACCGAGTTTCTTTTAGGGATGATGACAATGTTGTAAAACCAATTATGGTGTTGGTAGTAATATGTGAAAGTCACCCTGTAAATATATGAAAGCCACTGAACTGTATAACTTAAATTAGGAATAAATTTTATGGTATATAAATTATATATATATTTAAAATAAAACAATTTAGGATGGTTTTGGTGTGTCAGGGATGAGAAGTTTGAAGAGATGAGCCTGAATAATTAGGAGGGTTTGAGTGAGTTAGGTTTGATTTGATTGGAAAATTTTGCCAGAGCTAATGTAGCAGTTGATAACCTAAGAACATGTAAAATGACTGCTGAGAGCACTGTGGGCCCAGCTGTAGTTGGATACCATAAATTTATAGTAGCACCCTTTATTTTGTGATTTTTCTCCAACACCATGTTGAGCTAAAACTCAGAGTTGATCTACATCTAGGGTATAGAAGAACAACATGGCAAAGGAATTGAGAGTGTTGGCAAAAAAATATTTGAAATGCAGCCACAGAATCTAAGCTAGACAGAGAAGGGAAAATCAAGAGTCGACAAATAGAGGTTTGTGTGGTTAAAGGTCAGTTGTAGTAGAACTGAAATGATAGGAGGTAATGATCAGAGATTGGTATAGCCAATTAACATGACTTTTAAAGGAACTGGAAATTTTGCATAAAGCTTGTAGTACGGAAAAATGAGGGCAGAATCCTACCTCTCAACTCTGAGGTGTACTGTTGGGGATGGTGTGGTAGGGAAGGAATATGGTGCATCTCCATGAGGGCTTAATGAAGTGGGATTAACATACGTAAAGTAGGGAAAGGGTACCTGAAAAGAGCCAACCCCAGAAAACAGAAGAACAAATTATACTTCCAGCACTGTCCAACACATTTGGAATAATATAGTCTCATTGGTGAGATCATCCCTTTTGTTGAGAAAGGTTACTAGAACAATCTTAGTTGAGGAACATTTCTTAAGCAACACCTGAGTGCCTTTATTCTGGCCCTATATTGACCAAAGAAATGTTCTGATTATGATTAGTGGCTTAATATAATTTTTATTACAATTTTTATAATTGTTATTAAAATATCTTAAATTGGCACTCTGTTTTATACACCACTTTTTCTCAGTGAGCGATTAGTGCTAGAGGGGATCTTTGAATTTCCAAAGTTACAGTCCAGACCTTGGCTCAAAGTGTAAGCCCCAAGGTAATACCCCTTACCTCCAGGTGGAAGCCTTCACTGGGTGAATCCCTTCTGCAAGGAAACATCTGCATGATATACCTGTTTCTGTAAACTGCAGTGGAAAACCAAACTTGTATATTGCCTGGCCTTTGTACATATATCTCTTCTTTCCCCTTCCAGAGCAGCATTCATTACATTTCTTAAGTGCTTTGCATAGAATTTCAGAGTTTAGTGTGACCTCTGTACTGGGACATTATCAGGCACAGATGCTACACTGAAGGGCTTTTGGCAATCAGTGGCTTGGTAGCTGTGATTCAGTTTGAATCACCCCCTCATGAACCATATGAAAGCAGATTCTTGCAGGATCCCAGCCAATTCTTGCGAATCATTTTATTTTCCCAACTAGTTTAGAGGCCTTTGAGTTTCACTGGACTTTTTCCTCATTTCCTTCTTTTGTTGATTTTGGCCCCTTAACCTTCCACCCACTTTATTACTCATTTCTTAGGGACCTGACTACTCAGTAACACTAGAGAAAATATATCTGAAGCCATATGGATTGAGTAAAACACACTTAAGAGGAAAAAACAACAACAACAAGAAATGTGTTCTCTGAACTTCCTTTGTTTATATGATCTATTTATATGTTGTTAAGGTTGTGTCGTCCAGCTGCCTCCCCATATTTCAAAAATGACTAAAGATATCTGGGAAACACTCTAAGAGGATCATGTTGGTATAGTGAATGAAAAGACACTTCATTTGTCCCCCACCAGGTAATATATCTTCTTTTGAGGTATAGGTGGGATGCCAAGAGCTTCCAATGCTGAAACTTGAGGCTCTCGAAAAGTGCTTTACTTCTAAGGAGACTTTTAGAAAGAAGCCAATTAAATGAGTCCTTTTAAGGTTTGTGGCTATATACCTGGCTATTTGAATGTTTGCTTGTGGTTTATAATTAGATTATATGGCATCTAATTAATTTTCTTTTGATAAAATGAATATTGGTGTAAGGTGATGTTAGCAGCCCTTAAAGCCTAGGCTCTAATCTGGTCTGTGCATAATGTGAAGTAAAACATAAATGCACTTGTGTCAAGATTATCCTAGAAAACATCTAGAATGGAATTTTGCAGTATTTGTTAGAGCCCCTTGTAAACCCCCCTCTCTTGAAGGAATTGAAAAGTTATCAAGTATCCCTGCATGTGGAATAAACTCCATACTCTGTGGTTGAGTGGGAAGTTCCTCTCTGCCTTCCATGCTCTCCCACTATAATGGGTGGTGAATATACAAAGATGCATTTTTTCACAGTAAGCTATTTATGGAATTTGGTCTGCTAAGTAACAAAGAAGTGAAAACAAGAAAATAAGTAAGAATAAGAAATCATCACTGTTATCATTTTGTAAGTAAATTATTATATTGAACATTTTAGAATATGGCATCAGTGTCATCTGCATTTTCTTCGTATTTCCATCTCAGTGGGATGAATCCTAGCTCTGCTTGGGCTGCTGTGCTTTTCTTTTAATTGCTATTTCACTAGGTCTCCTTAGCAGCAGCACCTGAAATAACTGCTGAGGGAGCTCCTGAGTGAATTCTCATAATCTGTTCCTCAATTCTCCCAGTTGATTGAGGCACTTTTTTTCTTGAGTGGTTTGCAGTTCCGCTTAAGTGGCTGATGTTTAGGGTCACTATTGAATATTTTGTTTGAATATCATTTTCATGGTGAATGGAAGGCTTCTGCTTTTACCTATATGGGATGAAGCCCCTGGTAGTAAGCCTTGAAAGGGAAAAATCTTTCTTTGTAGCGATATGCTAAATGAAATTACTCTCTTTGTCACTTTGTCCTTTTGTCCTTTCATTCTGATAACCTCAGGTTCTTCTGATTTATTTGCTTTCTTCAATTAGGCTTAGCTATTTCCTGTGCCCAGGTGCATGCTGTTTCCACTGTTGGTCATCATGGTGATGTGGAGCATATTTCTGACCTGGAAGTGTGGTTTCTTTCATTTTGAACCACATCAGTATGCCTTCCATCCTCTACTTCCTTTGCATTATTTCCTTTTGGAGGACTCAGATTGTCACCATTTAATCTAAGGATGATTCATCTGGGATTCAGAACTCGTAATGCTGTAATAACAATACCTTTCTTTATATAATAATACTCAAAGCACTTACCATCTTAGCCTTTCTCTGTTTATGAAGGACTTTCAGTTTAATCCTTCACAATAACCCTGTGGGTTAAGTCAGCAATTTTGTCTGTGTCTAAGATGGTGAAATTGTATCTCAAAGAGGCTGAATAACTTGCTCAGGGTTGCAGTGCTTCTGAGTTACTCTGCTTAACAGTTTTTACCGGAAATGAAGAATACTTTTGAAGATATTCTGAATGAACAAAAAGGAATTTTCCAAACTGTGTCCTAGTTGTTAAAATCTGTTTTTAGTCTGGTCAGTTGATAAGACCAGGGTTAAAAGCCCATTAACCATAAAGTTTAAATTGATGTGTCCAAGTCAAGAAAATAAATATTTAGGTCAGTTTCTGTTCTGCTGCTGATGTGATAAAGTTAAGGAAGGCTGGCTCTTAAATTAATGCAACTTGAACTGGAAATAATTAAGCCATTAAATTTTTTTTTTATTCTGTCTTCCTTTTAGAGAGATGGAAACCTTGATGACTGGTTCCACCCTGCCTCCCCTTTTTGCAGATGAAGATGGTTCCAAGGAGAGTAATGATCTGGCTACAACTGGGTAAGCAGCTGCTTTGGGACACTGGGCCTCTGCCTAGGCTTCAGAACTGCTTCTGACAACATATGAGGTGCTAAAGAGGCAGTTTTATATCAAAAATAGAAGGTGCGTTTGTTATGCTTTGCAAAGAGAATGAGAGCCATTGTGAACTGCTTTGATATCTGTATTCAGCTGTCATTTGCAATGCTCTGGTTCCTGTGAACTGGAACAGCAGTACTGTGGGATCTAGGAAACATCAGTGACTCCCAGTTAAGGGAATTACATAGTCACCATTAAGGAAATACTTGCCACAGGGCTAGCTTCGAAAATCAAATTCATTTTCTGTCTGAATTGCCACAGATATTAAAATAATTTTTTCCCCAAACATCAGGTTTTTTTGTTGTTGTTTTAAGATTAGATTTTTAGTTAATGGCTCTTTATTCAAGATGCCTAGGAGCTCTAGCTGACTTCTGTTCCTCCCAACCTACCCCTCCCCACCCAACTCCAACTCCTTTCTTTGGTATTTTTGGACAGATATATAAAGAAATATAGAAAAGGGCTAATAGCAGTAGTCCCTCTCCCACTGAAAATCTCTGTTCCACTTGAATTTTTACCTTTTCTATTAGACATTACTTGCCAAAGAAGAAATGTATTCACTAATAGATTGAAGTGCTAGCTAATCCCTAAGATGAATCATTTTAATATTCCTTAGAGCTCTTTAAAAACAGACTACATTTTAAAATTGTTTCCTTCTCTGACATTCTTTCTTAACTCATTAATATCTGCCTTCTGACTTTATTCAGGTGAAACTGTTCTCTAAAACTTTTCTAAAAGCTGCATACTTGCTGAGTCCAACTTGTACAAGAAAAATGTTCTGAGTGTCTGCTATGTGCCAGGCACCATTCTAGGCACTAGACATTAAGCAATAACCGAGATGGACAAAAATCCCAACTCCTATAGAGCTTAAATTCTACTGGAGAAGTCAGACAATAGGATAAATAAGTAAAATGCATACTACATTGATAAGAACTATGGATTAAAAAAATAAAGTAAGGAAGAGGGACAGGAAGGGCTTGGGGTGCCATCTTAGATAAGATGGCCCAGAAAGGCTTTACAAGTGACTTGAATAAAAACCTGAAGGAAGTAAATTAGCTAGCCTACAGTTAAGGGGGAAGATTATTCTAGGCAGAGGGAGCAGTGAGTGGGAAAGCCTTGAGGTAGGAGTGTTTCTGCCTTTTAGAAATAGCCAGGAGGCCAGTGTGACTGGAGCAGAGTATACCAGGGGGAGGGGTAATAGGCTCCATCAGTGTTTCTCAAACTTTAATGCACTTATGAATTGCCTAGACATCTTATTAAAATGCAAACGCTGAGTCAGAAAGTCTGAGTTAGGGCCAGAGATTCTACATTCTAATAAGTTCCCAAATGATGCCACTGCTGCTGGTGTAAGGCCGGTACTTTGAGTAGCAAGGGACTAGATCGTGTAGGATCTTATGGGTCAGAGTAAGCACTTTAACTGTTACTCTGAGTGAGGTGGGAAAGCATGGGGAGATTTTGAGCGGAATGATATGATCTGACATTTTAAAATAGTATCCCTGTGGCTGTTATATAGAGAATAGAGTGAAGGGAGCAGGGGCTGAAGCAAGGAGACCAGTTACGGTTCTAAAATAATTCAAGTGAGAGATGATGACTCAAAGAACTTCACTAGTGACTTTGACAAGAGTATTTTTGGCAGAGTAGTAGGGACAAAAACCTCACTGGAGTGGGTTTCAAAGATAATAGGAATGGGGGTTGTTGAGAAGTATAGAATTCTAGATATATCTTGAAGGTAAGCCAAACAGGATTTGCCTGAAAGACCAGATGAGATGTGAGAAGGGAGAAAAAAGCAGTTAAAGGCAGCTCCAAATTTTTGGCTTAAGCAACTGAAGGGATGGAATTGCCATTAAATTAGATGGGGAAAACTGAGCAAGTGGAGGAGGGAATTTTAGGAGCTCGGTTTTAGAGAGTTTAAAATAGAGATGCTTATTAGCTATCCAAGCAGAGATGTCAAATAGGCAGCTTGATACAGGGCTCTGAAGTTAGGGGCTGTCTAGACTAAAAAGAGAAACTTGGGAGTCCATCATCATATTAGAGCTGATATTTAAGGCTGTGAGACTGGTTGAAATCATCAAACAAATGAGCACGGTGTAGGTAGAAAAGAGAAGAGACCTGACACTTGAACTCAGGGATACTCCAGCATTTACAGGGAGGAGAGGAAGAGTCAGCAAAGAAGACTCAAGGGGGTACCTGAAAAGGTATCAGAAAAACCAGAGGAGTGCAGGGTCCTGGAAACCAGGTAAAAAATATATTTCAAGGGAGGGGAAGAGATGAACTGTGTCAAATACTTCTGGAAGATCCGGTAAGATGAGGTCTGAGAAATGACATTGGATTTAGCATGGAGGTCATTGGTGACCTTGACAAGAGTTGTGAACACTTATCTCCTTTGGGTTGGGTTTAAGAAAGAATGGAGACCAATTGAAGTCAATAACTATAAACAATTCTTTCCACTATAAACAGTTGAAGTCACTAAGTACCCCCTTATCCATGATTTCACTTTCCGTGGCTTCTGTTACCTGCCACGGTCAGCCACGGTTGGAAAATATTAAATGGAAAATTTCAGAAATAAACAATTTGTAAGTTTTAAAGTGCCCGCCACTCTAAATAGTATGATAAAATCTCGCACCATCCCACCGTGTCCTGCCTGGGACGTGAATCATCGCTCTGTCCAGCATATCCCACCTGTTAGTCACTTGGTAGCTGCCTGTTATCAGATGGACTGTCATAGTATCTTAGTGCTTGTGTTCAGGTAACTCTTATTTTACTTAATAACGGCCCCAAAGCGCAAGAGTAGTGATGCTGGCAATTCAGATACACCAAAGAGAAGCCCTAATGTGCTTCCTTTAAGTGAAAAGGTGAAAGTTCTTGACTTAATAAGGAAAGAAAAAAAAAAATAGTAATATGCTGAGGTTGCTGAGATCTATGGTAAGAATGAATCTTCTATCTGCGAAATCGTGAAGAAGGAAAAAGAAATTCGTGCTAGTTTTGCTATCACAACTCAAACTGCAAGAGTTATGGACACAGTGCATGATAAGTGCTTAGTTAAGATAGAAAAGGCATTAAATTTGTGGGTGGAAGACAGAACAGAAAACAGGGTTCAGTATACTGGGGATCTTGGAACATACCATCCTCAGATCAGGTCCATAAAGGAAAGGAGAAAAGTCAAGTGGAATCAAGAAAGTGTGTTTTTTGTTTTGTTTCCAGATAAGAGTAATAATGCCACATTTGTTTGCTGATTAGGCTAATCTAGTAGAGAGGAAAGAATTGGTGATGCCAGAGAGGGCAGAATTGCTGAAACTTGTTTTTGAGTAGGCTAGAGGGTGTGGGATCCAGGGCACAAATGGAAGGGTTGTTGGCTTTAGCTAAGAGCATGGACAATTCATTCATTGGAACAAAGGAGCCTTTTTTTTTTTTTTTCAGTCTTTATTCAACTTGTCATCTAAGGCATTTGCTGCTTTTGACCACTCCCTCTGATTCCTATCCATTTCAGTCAAGAGATTCACAGGACTGGTACTCTTTCCTAAACCTAGTTTTCATATTTTACTGAAATAAGAATGTGCAAGAGTTAGTAACTTAAAAATTGATGGCACAGTTGAAATGAAGAATGACAGTGAAGGAAAAGATATTGTAAGACATCCAAAATGATTGAAATATTTGAAAAACAAAGCTGCCAAGTTCAAACTGGATCTCTAATGGCAACTCTTCAGAGAAGATAATTAGCATTGAGTTAATAACTTCTCTGATCTACCCTTTTTCACAGGACCTCAAAAATGTAGGAACCTCCTAGTTATAATCCTCTATTTTTTATAGAAGTGTTCAGAAAAATAAAAGTTCTGTCCTTTCAAGGACAGTCTGAATCTGCTTTCATTCTTTTCTCAGTCCACTTCAATCTGGTTTTTATTCCCATAACTCCACTAAAACTGTACTTCCTTGAAGTACAGGGAGTACAGCTGAAGTCCTTCAGATCTTCAGATTTAGCAGGTACTTTTTAGCCTATCTTATGTGACATCTGCAACTTTTTGCTTGTGTAATAACCCCTTCTCAAAAGTCTTCCTGCCTTGGCCTCTGTAACAGTATTCTCTCCTAGATTTCTTAACGCCCTCCTTAGTCTTTCCCAGCTCATCTAACACTTGCTCCTAAAATATTGTTCCAACAGAGTTCTATCCTGACTTTTCTTCTCACTGTCTTTCTGGAGAATATCTAGCACTTCCCATTATTTCCATGAGCTGATGCCTCCCAAAATATCTCCTGCCTTTTCTTCACTTCTGTTCTCTCAGGGCATGTTTCCAGTTGTCGGTGGGACAGCTCCACCTAATTATGCCATGAGTGTTTCAAACTTAGCGTTTTCTCATCTGTCTTTCTTACACACACATACACACACACACACACACACATTCCAGTTGTTATATTGGTTAATAGTACATTATCACCCAATCTAGAAATCTCAGAATTACCTTTGACTCTTCTTTCTCCCTCATTATTTATATTTGATTTGTCATTCTACCTCTTAGTTATCTCTTAGCTTTCTCTCCCCTATTCTCCTGCTTGCCCTTGTCTCTCAATTAGTCTATTGCAGTAGCCTCCTGAAAAGTTTCCCTTTCTTCTATTATACCCTGTTCTTTCTACCTGTAATAATGTTGTTTACCTGATGAATGCCTCTTCATCTTTTAAGACCTCCTCTGTAAAATCTTTCTTAACATTCTCTCCATACATATAAAATTCATCATCCCCTGTACTGTACCTTTATGGCACGTTTTACAGACCTCTGTTTCAGTACTTATATTGCATTGTAAGTATTTTCTGTAACTCTATGGAGTATACATTCTTCCAGAATAATGACTGAACATTACTCTCTTGTACATCTTCCTCCACCTTCCCCACTACCTGCCCCAAACCCCAAACTCTCTAGCACATGGTGTTACCTTTATTTCCATTCCTTTATCTAAATGCGATAGGGTATAACTCAGTCTAAGATCCAACCGTCATCTGTACCTTCTCGTGTCCACTTTTCAGAAGGATGAGATCTGGTTTGCTGACTCATCTGGAACAGAATGATAGGAACAGAAAATGTATATCTCTGATTTATTAACATTTATACCTGAACTTACTGAACTTGATAATATGGTTCTTAGATGATCTCATTGTCAATAAACACTATAATCCAAGAAGGAGTAGCCTGTGGAATGTACCGTAAGAGATATTTCTTATGCCCTTAAAGAACGCTCTCTTTTGTGATAGGGGGGCAAACTGCCTCTTCAACTCCCATTCCTGTTCTTTTCCATTAATAGTATTTTCCTTTTATTACGTGAAAAGGAGATACATGAAACTAGCATATAAAAGTTGCATGCTCAGAACTAAAATGTAAAGTCTACGTTGAGGAGAGAGGTAATTTGTGGGGGAAAGATTATAGTTGTTTTCAGTAGTAGACTTCTTCATGGAACTGACCTGATCCAATCAAGCACTGAAACCTTTTTTAAAATGCTCTATAATTGATGTGGAGACATTGTTTACATTTATACAGAATGAGGTGGGGGAATTAATTCAAGGGCTGGCATGTGATTTTGCTGGCAGTGAAATTTGTCTTGAACCTTGGTAAGTAGGAGTTTTTGATGCTGTGGATACTGAACTTTTCCACTCTGCCTATCATTCTTCAGGATAACCCACCCAGAGGTTCCATACAGTAGTGGAGCCTCATCATCCACAAATAATCCAGAATTTGTTGAGGATCTCTCCCAAGGTCAGTTGCTTCAGAATGAGTCTTCAAATACAGCAGAAGGCAATGAACAGAGGCATGAAGATGAGGTAAGCTGAAGCATCTCCTCCTGTTACTGGTCTCTGAGGCTTCTGAAGAAGCAGTCAGCAAGGGAGTTGATCGAGGTGTTCATCCTCTGGCCTCCTTACATTCTGCAGAATATTCTGTTTTATATTTCTTGTTTCACATAGAACCATAGTAATGGTTTTAATGATACAGAGACAAGTAGACTCTTCTTTTTCCCCTGCCTAGAAAATTTATACCTGCATCAGATTAGATGCTCAACAGATGCTTACTGAATGAGTTGCATGATTTAATTAAATAAGTAATTAGGGCTTCCCTGGTGGTGCAGTGGTTAAGAATCCACCTGCCCATGCAGGGGACATGGGTTCGAGCCCTGCTCTGGGAAGATCCCACATGCTGCAACTAAGCCCGTGAGCCACGGGCTATCTAACTACTGAGTCTGTGCTCTAGAGCCTGCGAGCCACAACTACTGAGCCCGCGCGCCTAGAGCCCGTGCTCCGCAACAAGAGAAGCCACCACAATGAGAAGCCCGTGCACCGCAACAAAGAGTAGCCCCCGCTTGCCGCAACTAGAGAAAGCCCACATGCAGCACAGTGAAGACCCAACACAGCCAAAAATAAATAAATAAAATAAATAAATTTATTTTTTTTAAAAATGTAATTAATGAGGAGTCAGCATGCCCTTACTCAGGACCACACTCTGCTCACCAAACCCTGCAGCATGGAGTCATATGTGCCCAAACGGTTCACACGACTTAGACCAAGTCATTCATTGTCCCATAGGGGGCATCTTTTTCTAATTCACACAGAGGTTCTGTATGGACCTGGGCCATCATTCCCTTGTTGGACTTTCAGGGTTCCTCACAAATGACTGATTACATTGTCTATGTTTTAAGGTACTCTTTTTTTTTTTAGCTATAAAAGAGTACCATCATTGACTTTTGTCTTTGTTCTTATTTTGAAAGAGCTGATTCTTTTTATGTTGGCATTCTTAAAGATTATGAAGAATGCCTAAAGCTTCTTAAACATCTTAAATCCTTAGTAGCTTTAATGTTAAATGTTACTGGGTTTACAAAACAAAAACAAAAAAGAAAAACAAAAAAACTGATACCAAATACACCATTTGCCCAATGCTGAATTACTGTACCATTTTATATATATTTGGAGGAGTGCAGTATGGTAATTAATATTTAGATATTTTTGTCCCATTTGGCTTATCTTTCTTTTCTCTGAAATAGAAATGCTTGTATCCGTAAAACTTTATTAACTGATAGGCTATGTGTATTTGTAAAATTATGAAGCAAAAGTACCTTGCATCCTGTTTAAGAGGACAAAGAAAAAGGCTGTGGTAAAACAATAGTGGTACTTCAGTCCTTTAAACTTTTTGGGGGGCGATTTTGTCTTTTGATTTAACTAATAACATATAAAGACCTCTGCCTTTATAAAATAAACATCTTAAGAAATAAACCAGCAAGCCAAAGAACTAGTATTCATTTTGGATATATTATAGTTGCTGAAATTTTTCTAAGTCTTAGATATTAATTTTAAAATCTATAGTGCTGTCTGCTGTGGGAAATAAACTGGTCTTTGAATGATATCAATGAGAAACACCCTTCATGCATGATTTTAATCCTAGTACTACAACTTGTCTCTTCTTTTGTCCAGTGCATGTGACAGCATCTTGTTCTGATCTACTGTAGCAATGTCTGCTTCCCTGGCACAGTGCTGTGTATGTGCTGCATTTCTCATTTAGAATATTCCCCTGTCAGGAGTCAGGATTTGTTAAGTGCATATGAAGGCCAGAGCTTATGTGATCATGGTACCCCTTAGTCTTATCTGTTGGGATTAGCACTAAAATAGCCCCTTAGTGTAACAGTGTGTAGCATGGTACATAAAAAGGTCTGCAGGTGAACCATCTGGAGTCCCTTCTTGAAAACTGCATTGCAGCCATTTGTACCTATAACAGGTTTGGAGAGCTTTGAATATCCAGGGCCTTAATGGTAGCAAAATGCAATTATTAATCCTGTTTTGTTTGTTGGTGTTGATTATTGTGTTATTTGGGGAAATTTTTGTTGTTGTAATTTGGTTTGGGGTTTTTATTTTTTCTTGTTTTGTAGCAAAGAAGTAAACGAGGAGGTTGGTCCAAAGGAAGAAAGAGGAAGAAACCTCTTCGAGACAGCAATGCACCCAAATCCCCCCTTACAGGATATGTTCGGTTCATGAACGAGCGTCGAGAACAGCTTCGAGCAAAAAGACCAGAAGTCCCATTTCCAGAAATTACAAGGATGTTAGGCAATGAATGGAGTAAACTTCCTCCAGAGGAAAAACAGGTAATTGTTCCTATTCCTGATCCTTTGCTTGGTTTTGATTATATCTCAAAAATAACTTTTGTCAGAAAAGCAAAGAGAATGGACTGTTGATTCTTCAATTTTGTCATGGGCCTAGGAGACCAGAATAGCAGGGTCCTTCATAGCTCTTTTCTCCACAGTGGTTTTTATACTCTTTCAGGGTCTGCTGCAGGGACATGAGCAGGAGGGACTCTAGGATCCCCCCCGAACCAAAGCAGCTCCACTTTTATTTGCTTTATATGCTGAGAGTTCATATAAGATTTTTGTAAAAAGTAGTTCAATATTAAGAAATCTATCAGCATGGTTTATTCTACCGAGTTAACTGAAAAGTCATGAGTTAAATGAGAAAAGGTCTTTTGATAAAATTCTGATGTTCACATAAGAATTTTGTTTAAGAAAAAGATTTTACTGCTTTAATAAACTTTTTAAACTGGAGTTCTGGCAAATTTAACCTACTATGAAAAATAAAGCAAGAACTATTTGAATTCTCTTTCCTCCAAGACAGAAACTAACCCTATTGCCAAACTGAAACAAATCCATTTGTTAGATTTGAGAGGAATTAAGGACAAGTTAGCCACGAACTGGTTGAAATGCCACAAAAGTGGTGTGATGGTAGGGATTGTCGGAGGGGTTAAAAGTTCCCAGCATTTTCAGTATCTGATATATATCTATATTTCTTTTATGTCTTATTACACTCTTTAAAAAGGATTCCAAACAAACTAAAACCAAATTGAAAAATACTCTTGGGAATTAACTGAATTCAAAAAATTTCAAAGAGATCCGATTGAGTTGCAACTTGAAGCTCTGTGTTTGTGGTAGCAAGCTAATAGAAAACAGAGTATATCATCCATTGTTTTAGCTCTAATGTATAAATGGATTATGAGCTTTACATAGTAGTTACTCTTTTCTCTTTAATTTTTTTATTTCAAAATTAATACACGCTCATCGTTTAAAATTTTTTCAGACAATACAGAAGTATATAAGGAAAAAAGCAAAAGTCATCTCCAGGGATAACCAACAGTGATAACTAACTAGTTAGGCAGGGCAAGGGTTTTCGTGTTTGTTTCTGCTCTTAAATTTTTATTTGAAAATAATTTTTCAAATGTACAAAAAGTTACAAACATAGAATAATACAAAGAACACCCAAATACCCTGACCCAGATTGACCTATTACTAACACATTTTCTCTTTTTGCACATGCGCTCATACTCTCCTGGGCAAGATTGGGCATGTGCTGTCTCTTTTCTCTCTCTCTCTCTCTCTCTCTCTCTCTCTCACACACACACACACACACACACACACAATTTTTTTCTGAATTATTTGATATAAGTTGCATACATCATAGCCCTTTACCCTTAAATATTTCAGTGTGAATTTCCTAAGAATAGACACGTTCTCTCACTTAACCACAGTTTAGTTAACAACCTCATAATTTTGTATTAACACAATACTTTTATCTAACTTACCATCTATATTCCAGTTTTGTCAGTTGACCCAACATCATTCCTCTGTAACGTTTTCCCCCTCCAGTTCAGATTCCAGTGCAGGGGTCAGGCTCTGAGTTTAGTAGTCAAATCTCTAGATTCCTTTATTCCGGGATATTTCCACAGCCTTTCTTTGTCTTTTATGACATTGGTATTTTTTAGGAATACCATCTCTCCCTCTTCCTCCCCCTCCTTTTTGTTTACTTTCAACAGAACATTCCTCATTTTATATTTGTCTGATGTTTCCTCATGATTAGATTGAGGTTATGCATTCTTGGTCAGAATACTGCATAGGTGGACGTTGGTCCTTCTCAGGGTATCGCATATGCAGGCACGCAATGTCTTTTATTCCTCATTGGTAATGTTAATTTTGCTCACTCACAGAAGTTTTTTACTCTCCCTTATAATTAATAAGTAGTCTGTGCAGAGACATTTTAAGAACATTCAAATAGTCTGTTCCATATCAAACTTTCCCCCTAGATTTAGCATTCATTAATAACTTTTGCCTGATCTAATATTTACCATGATGGTTGCAAAATGATGATTTTCCAACTCTAGCACTCCCTCCACATTTGCCAGTTGGCCTTCGGCATTCTAATCTAAGCAAGAGCCCTCTTCCTCCCTCCATTTATGTGTCTGTTTGTTATTTATTTACGATTGGCATAGGCATATGAATTTCTTTTTTTCCCAATGGTTTATAAATTATTACTATACTTGAGCATTTTGATACTTAAATTGCCCCAGACTTGGCCATTTGACCCCTACATCTGGCTCTTGTGTAGGGCAAGGCTTTTAACATAATTTCTAACTCTTGTTTGTGTTCATTTAGAAGAGTATTTTTGTACTTTATTTCTTAAACCTAATGATGAGTGAAAAGTACAAGGCATTAAACAAAATTATCCTAGTAGATCAATGAACTTTGTTTAAATAATTAATAGCACAAAGCATGTAGATACGGGCTCTCTCACAGTAGTCCATTTTAGGTCCACAGGATGAGGTCATTCTTTTTTATGTTCCTTGTGTCTCCACTCTTCTGGCTCTTAAAGGCCAATTGATGTATGAGATCATCTCCTCAGAATGGGTTGGGGATAAAGAAACAGAGTAATATTCCATCCTTTCCCCTGGGAAGATTAAGTGTGCCTGTGTGGTGTTCAGTCTTGAGGACTCTAGGGCCATGTGTAGTTCTGTCTATAGGATTAGTAGAAGAACTCTAATCTTGTGAATTTTTTATGAGAATGACCTCAACAGAACTTGTCTTCAATAAGTTAAGAAAGGCAATAGTCTAAGAAGTTAGAATCACCCATTTCTTTTATAACTGAGAGATTATATTTTATTCTATTCACATGACTTTTTTTTATTTTTTTTAATTCTCAAAGCTAATCCCACTTGTACTTTTCTTTCCATGTGCTAATTATCCTTTGCTTTCTTCAGGGAGTTCATTGGTATTTTACCTCAGTAAGGGCTGTTTCTTGAAAGAAACTCCTTATTTCTTTCCCAGCGCTACCTTGATGAAGCAGACAGAGATAAGGAGCGTTACATGAAGGAACTGGAGCAGTATCAGAAGACTGAGGCCTACAAGGTCTTCAGCAGGAAAACCCAGGACCGTCAGAAAGGCAAATCTCATAGGCAAGGTATCAGAACCAGAACCAAACGTATCTGTAGTTTGTTTTGCATGATGGAGTGTCACAAAGCTGACTACTAGAGTGATAATACAAAAGGTATGTTTCTATCATTTCTCTATTGTACTACATTAACTTACAAGCATCATCTTGGACTTTTATTAAAATCACGTTGCTCTCATTTAGAAATTTCAGTTGGGTTTCCATATCCAGTATCAACAACTTGGCTTGTGCTCCAAGACCCCTCTTCGTTGTCTGTGCTTTTTCTTCTTCTGTTTCCAATTTAGTCATTTCTCTACCTCTAAACAAATCTGTCTGCTACACTCCATAACCACCTTGCCGTAACACCTCTAAGCCTTTCATGTGGTCACTTCTCCCAGCTTCCAGTGATCAATCATCCTTTTAATTCACTCATTCATGTATGCGTCTATTCAAAAAATGTATTGAGCACCTCCTGTTACATATCAGGATCTCACCTAGGCGTTAAGGATGCAAAAGTAAACAAGATACAGAAGATCCCGGTCTTCATGGATCTTTTGTTCATCGCACTCTTAAAATATTGCTAAAAGTTCCCCTTCTTCAGGAAACACTGCCAAAGAAAGAAGCCCCACTCATAATAGCCTGTCATTCCTGAGCTATTGCGTCTTCTCCACATTTGGGCATCTTGCCTGCTAAACTGTAATGTTGTGCAAACAGCCTTTGGCATGTATTTCCTGTCCACTCTCCCACCCTGTTCTCCTCAAAGGTAAGAACTGTGTCTGCTGTTTCTCTTGTGTCTAACTGCATAACCTGTAAGATGGGATTCCCTTTAACTTGTGTTGACTGATTAATAAAGCTATCAGAGAAAATATGATATGTTTTGAGAGCCCACATATACCAGCAGGTTTTGTAGCTTAGCACAGTCATTTCTTTAGGTTTTGTTATTTTGTTTTGTTTTTCAGCTTAATGTTCTTATTCTGTCATATTTTTAGATGCAGCCCGACAGGCCACTCATGATCATGAGGTAATTAACTTTCTGTCTACATAGCGTGTGTGTGTGTGTGTGTGTGTGTGTGTGTGTGTGTGTATGATATATGTATATAATAATGATGCTGTCTGAAACGCTATTGGACTGTTTTTTAATGAATGGCAGAGTATTTCCTATCCTGTAATTAGGATTGGGTTAGTTGCCTTTAGCTCAAGGATTCTTAGCATATGGCAGACACTTATGTCATTGAGTGTGTCCTTGAACTAAAGCCCCTAACTCTAGTCCTTTCTTATGGTCCAAGAATTTTATTGGCCTTAAATGCTGAAGATGGCTGGAATTTGGAGTGAGGTATAGAAATGAGGACCAACTAAAAGCTATAACTTGACCATAGTTTATCATCATCAGATACTATATTCTGACTCTCAAAAAGTTGTTATTTAGGGAATCCAGCACTTAGTTAAAATGAACTTGAATATTCAACTTACAGCATCTACAGACCACAAGTGACATTATCTTGATTACTAGGCCTACTTTCCTCACTGGCGCATATTTGTTTACTGGCCTTTTCCTCTCCATTTGGTTCAGTCTCAGCAATAGGATTTAGACCTGTGTTCCTAAATAGGACTGAGGCCTGTGTGTGTTGGCTCTGCTGCATAGAGAGCTTTAAATATATATGTAGCCTATGATTAATATATGGTTCTAAGAAAATAAAATTTGTGGTAATTTCATGCATGAAAATGCTCAATGACTCCTCACTGCTTACCAAATCACATTCAAACTTAGCAATCAGGGTTTTCTGTAATTAAGCCCCAATTTCCCTTTCCAAATACCTTAACTCCCATATTTCCCGTATATATCTTATGTACTTAAAAACCTTTAATACTCACTGTCCTACAAGTGCCCCATCCTTTTCTGCCTCATGCCTGTGCTCATATTCTTCCTTTCACGAGAATACTTTCTTTCCCTCACTCATTTTTTCTATTACCCTCTCCCATCGTCCAGTTTTGCCTCTAAATTCTAGTCATCCATCAAACCCTATTTCAAGTTCCATTTCCTCCTTCAAGCTTTTCCTGTTTCCTCCAACTTCTTTTAAACCTCACAGCTCTCTGTATTTCTCTTACGCATTTAGCTGATCTGGCTAAGGGGCCAAAGTTACTCAAGTGCTTCTGTTATTAACACGCTTGGATTATAATCTCTTTGAAGGCATGCATGGTCTAGTTCCATCTTGTACCCATCCCATCTAGCATGATGCCCTTGCATGGAAGAGTTCTTCCATAAATACTTATTTGTTTCTATACAAAACCCATTTGTTGAAATAACAATGGATATTTACACAAAAAGAATTTTCTGATATACTCTTTTGCATTTATTGGGTTTTTTACTAAATCAAGGAAATCATTTCTTCAAAATAATAATGTATTTATCTTGGAGTTGTAGTTCTCATACCTAATTTGGTATTGGTGACCTTCAAAACATAGAGAAGACTTTTAGATTCACAAGTCAAATAGATTTATTACCATCCATGAATTATAAAGTGAGAAGCATAGTAAATATTAGCATTTTATTCTTCATATAAATCCTATATAAATGTAGTTACATATGACATCTCTGTGTTTCAATTAGGATGAAATCTTATTTTTTTTTTTTTTTTTGCTTGAGAAACTGTACGTACACTATATATTTTAAATCATAATTGAATAGTGTTGCAAGCTTTCCATATTGCCAGATACTTATATAATTACTTATTTCTCCTTCCTTTGTGTGCCCAACCCACCAATATCATGAAATTACCAAACTTCCTTTTTTCCCTATTAAGATAGCTTCTCTATCCTCAATGGTTACAAAAGAGAGTATGGACAGTAATCTAAATTATTAGAGCTCACATTTTCTAGTCAATGACTGACTCTTTTCATCACTATGGATTTTGCTGGCCAAACCATATGTGGCATTTTTGCCTCTCATAAAGTTAATAGTTGCCATCAGAAAAGATTTAGTAGACTTAGTCATAGAAGCTGCTGCTACTGATTTGAGAAATGAAGGGTTTTTAAAATACATTATTAGTATGATATGAATTTCTATGATATATGAAAAGGAATAAGTCTCTGTGTGATTTCCCTGTTTCAGGATTAGACTCACGTGAAACACAGAAAAGGAGGGAGCCAGCAGTAATTTCTCAAATGTGTATACAGTAGGGTCTATAAATCTGTTGTATGCCCACGTCAGGATAAAGCTCTCTTAGTAAGGTTGTTGACCCAATTAATGTCCCCCACTTTATCAGTTTTTATTGAATAATATCTTACTAAACTAGGTAATTTCAAAAGAGTTACAATAAAAACAAAACCTCTTTGACAATTGTTAAACATAGTTACACATAACCTCTTAGAGTATAATAAGAGTTAAGAAAAATAAGAAAGCACTACAAGTGGAAAACAAAAGGAGCCACAGAAGCCCCCATGGAAAGGAGGAACTGAATGAGACCTTAAAGATGACCCAAGTTTTGTGGGGCACTTCAGATATGTTTATATTCATATATATATATGTAAAATGGCTTGAGCAGAGTTATGAGGAAGTTAATAAAAGAGCAAGTACCTTGCAAAGTGCCTAAAACATCAGTTTCTAAAATCATGCTTATTTCCCTTTACTTATCCTATTAGGAATAAAATGGCAAATGCCGTAAAATAGTCTTCGAGCTCACTTCAAAACTACTAAGACCTCAGAAATCCTCTCAACTGACCCCCCTCATTTTGCCGGTGAGGAAAATGACTTGCCTGAGACAGGAAAGAACATCCCAGAATCACTTATTGAATTAGTTAGAGGCAGAATTGTGACTGAAAGCCAGGCCTCTGTAGCCCCCCTCTTATTTAGCACTCCTGGCAGCACCTGCCACGTTATGTGGAATAAACAGTGTTGCAAGTTAAAATGGGCCAGGTTGCCTGTGATGTCAGCAAAATTTGTTGCCACTTGAGACAGAAACGATTTGATTTGTGTGTATGTAGTAAAGAAACCTATTGTATTCCCTAATGGAACTTGGATTCCTAAGACATTGTTGCCAAGGCAGTTACTGGAGAGCATATTAGAGCCAAAGAAATGCTGACCTGAAAGCCATTCAAGCCATTCTGCATAGCAGTGGGGCACTTAAGCCTGGTACACAATATTGAGAGCATTCCCTAAGGTAAAGGGCACTTGAGAGAAGCATATCACTCTCTATGAAATTCTGGCCCTGAGCCTAGATCACAGCAAAATAGTTTCAGTTCAAAAGGCCTCTGTTCTCTTACCCTCCACTCAATATATAGAATGAAAACCAAAGTGAAGAGTATTCTTGCTCCTCTCAAATCAAAAGCCAGCCTGCTAGACCCAGGAGCCAGCTAGTGTTACTCTCAAGAAAGTGTCTAAATCTCATGTGAGGACTAAGATAGAAACAATAATTTTGTTTCTCCTTTAATTTATGGGAAATGACAAAATGACACTCAGCCTGAACAGATTAGACCCTTTCAATGAAGAGGTAATGAAATCCTTATGATTTTAATCCCTTGAGTGACCCTTGGAGCAGCTTAAGTATATCTGAGCCCCCAAGAGGATCCTGTCCAATGCCAAGTAATGTACTCAGTAATGGAAGGGTGCTGATGGTTTTTATGACGACTCTTCAGTTAAGTAGAATTCTCTGTTGCCTTTCAGAGACTGAACAGTTTCATTTAATTGCTTTGGTGTTTCTTTTTTTGCACTCTAAGAATCTGTACCAAAAGGCAGTGTGTTAATAAATGCACCTATGTGGTGCTGTCCCCTGCCCTTATGGTAGTTAGCCTGGTTTGGTTTGGACTGCTCTGGCAAGGAAGAGAGCAGAATTACCCATCTGAGCAGAATCTAGGCCTTGGAGAGGGCTCTTGGTACCATGGTAATGGGAGCCAAGCATCCCCACCTACCCATCTGACTGGCAGATCTTCAGACCTATGGCTAGGTAAACTGATCTCACAGAAGCCTGTGCAGCTAACTCTAAGAGACCGAACAAGATGAGATGATAAAATCATAAGACCTTATCCTAAGTCATGTATGGACTTATGCTTATATCTGTTATGTCTTGTATAGTAACAGAGTTAAAGAATATGGTAAGCCAGCAGAGTCGAGAGAAAGTCACTGAGAAATATGCCTAAGATACCTTCTGGAACCAGCCTTTCTTGTCCATACATTAGTTCTCTTTGAAATCCACCAAGAGCTGGCTAGAGGTAGAGCTTTGCATGTTGAAACTGGGGCTTTCAATGGTAATTTTGTTGTTTGTTTTTAAATTGTTCTGGAAAACTTCACTTTCTTTCTTTAGGAGGTAAAAGATAGGGTAAAAATTAAGTGCTCTGAAAGTGTTTTCAGGTAAATACATTGTTTTTCAGACTTCCATCTTAGAAGTCTCTCTTGATCAGCTGCCATTGGCAGGCAGCTCACACAGCACAGCCCCGACCCCTAAGGAGGCAGACACCAGTATGAAAACAGGATCTTGGCTGTCAGAATTCCCTCATAGGCTGTTAAGTGCTTAACCTTTCTACTGGGCCCCAAATCATATTTGTGTTCAAAGATAAAAGACTAGTGGTGGCAAGAGTAGGAGAGATACATTCTATCTCTGGCATTAAATGTGTTTCTATAGGAATGATTTCTAGATTTTTTAAACTGTTCTTTATGTTATAAAGGTTTTGGAATCTTCAGATTTCACTAGCAATTTCTTCAGTACTCATTTCCCACTGTTCTCTTTACCATCTTATATTATGCAAGATTTTAAATACTGCCAAGACACTTATAATTTACGTTCTTAATGCTTTCAACTTCAAATTCATTGTAGAAACTGCAGCCAAAGCATTTTGAAATATTGACTTTATTCACAAGGATCATTGTGGAATATATTTTGCAGTGGTTTTATGAGACTTTTATTTTTAATGGCTTATTGGTGAATTAATTTTAGGTTTATTATTCTTTTCTATCTAACATAATCCTTGGCATTCTCATACTTAGAGCCCAGTTACTTCTGGATTTTTGGTTTTGTTTGTTTGTTTTTCCTGTGTCCGAAGAAAGTCTAAAAGATCCCCAACTATAGGCTGCCCTTGTAAATAAGTAGAAGTAAAAGTAGAAATCCCAATGGAATACCATTATTATTGCTCATGGCTGGCAGATCTCTGCTTAAAATTCTTATTGTCCACTCTGCAAATTTAGATTGCATAATCCTATCTCAGAGAGCACTTTATGTGCACAACCAACAGAAGCAACAGAAAAAACACCTAGAAATTCTCTTTCTATATTCCTACCTCCACCACTTTCTCCACTGTATACTGTTCCCTATTCAAAGCACAGAGCTAAGAAATGGTTTCCAAAATCTCCATTAGGGAAGTTTATGTAGGTTTGCTTTAAGGTTTCTCATTGCACAGCAGTTGTCACCTGAGAGATCTGAATATTTGACCTGCTTGAGCTTTCTTGGTTCCAAAGAAAAGGTGAATACATTTTCCTCACAGCCTCACCTAGACTGATTCCTGCTCATCCTACTATTTCTTTAAGGAAAACATGACCATTGTGCCTTTAGGCACTACTGTTTAATTTAGCTTCTGTTTAAGAATTAACTATTTTGTTACTCTTGATTCGCAGAAAGAAGCAGAGGTAAAGGAACGGTCTGTTTTTGACATCCCTATATTTACAGAGGAATTTCTGAACCACAGCAAAGGTGATTACCAAAGGATCATTTTGTGTTACTCAGGTCTATGGCAGGGGATTTAGTTGTCGGGAGGAATTCATTGCTGAAAAGCAACGGTAGTGATATTCCAGACCCTGGGACTGGTCTGGAAGAAGAAAACTGCTTCTATTTCACTCTCTATTAAAAGCAGCTACTCAGAGACCCGTGGAGGACAGCTGAGCCAGTGTTGTCAAAGGTGCTTTAGTCTCTGGATCAGAGGAAATAAATATACATCACTAATTCAATTGCTTGCAGGCTCTTAGCCTAGAACCCTTTGTACAAATGAAAGCTTACACGGATGTCCAAAAAATAAAATAAATACGAGCAAAGCTGACCCCACTGCAGTAAAGATGTGGACCCACAGCTGTGCTTGCCCAGTCTCCCAGGATCCCCCTGTGGAACCCCTCAGGCTTCTCATTGAACAGCTTTAAAAAATCAAACAAACAAACAAATACTGGGAATTACAGCTGTTCCTTGCAATCTTAAGTATAGAATATGACCAGCTTTAAGAATTAAAATAACTCTGGGGAGCCAGGCGTTTTATTGCTGAAATTGCTATCTGGAAGGCCATAATGAGAATAGGGACATGAGGAGGGGTAGCTAATTAGAGACAGCTAAGCAGGACTTCCTGTAAGAGTCATCGGGACTCCTCAGAGAGGCTGGTATTACCTGGGTTTTGTGGGGGTTTTGTCCTCAGCTCGGGAGGCAGAGCTCCGTCAGCTTCGAAAATCCAACATGGAGTTCGAGGAGAGGAACGCAGCCCTGCAAAAGCACGTGGAGAGCATGCGCACAGCGGTGGAGAAGCTGGAGGTGGACGTGATCCAGGAGCGGAGCCGCAACACCGTCTTACAGCAGCACCTGGAGACCCTGCGGCAGGTGTTGACAAGCAGCTTCGCCAGCATGCCCTTGCCTGGTAATGTCATCCCTAGCTGAGCCCTGTAAAGTGGCGGGGGCGGGGGGAGGTTCTGTTCATGTTGGTACTGGCGTGGTGAGGCTGAAGTCTCGCCTCCAGAGGAAAATCAGTAAACTCAGGGGTGTTTTCCTCAGAGGTTTTTGTGGGCCATGTAATAGAATCTCAGTATTGGTCAAAATCATCCAGAATTTCAGGCTCTCTGCTCAGTTAAATTTTTCTTCAGTTATATTTTCATGCAGTCTACTTTCTATTAAGCTTAATTTGATATTCTGAACAGTGGAAACTGAGTAATATTAAAGTCCTGAGTGGAGCACTTTTCTTTTTTTTTTTTAAATTATGGTGTAATTGACATATAACATTGTGTTAGTTTCAGGTGTACAACGTAATGATTTGCTATCTGTATACACTGTGAAATGATCACCACAAGTCTAGTACCATGCGTCACCATACAGAGTTACCAAAAAAATTTTTTCTTGTGGTGAGAACTTTTAAGATATACTTTCTTGGCGACTGTCAAACGTGTAGTACAATATTATTGACTACAGTCACCATGCTGTACATTACATCCCCATGACTTATTTTATAACTAGAAGTTTTTATTTCTTGATCCCCTCCCCCAACTCACCCATCCCCCCCAGAGCATTTTTCTGATGTATATTTGCTTGCTTTGTAATATTGTCTTAATGGGAAGGAAAAGGAAAACAAATACTAGTATTTCTTATATACTCTTTCATTTTGAAAATAGTCACAGCAGAGCTGGGAGAGTCTTTAACCTTTTGTTCTGTGCAACTACTCCTATATACTGCACAGCAATTATATAGCCCATCTGTTTATTTAGAGTATGTGGATTAATTTCATTTCTTTGAGGTCTAAAAGTCTCTCCTCTGAAAGTAAAATCTTCTCTATGGAGCAGACCACATTAGAGTCAAGTTTCTTTCGCTGTGGAATCACTGATCTGTGTTATGGTTGAACTGAATGGGAGGATTTTCCTCCTTTCTCTTCTTATCTCACTTCAGGAAGTGGAGAGACACCTACAGTGGACACTATCGACTCCTATATGAACAGACTGCACAGTATTATTTTAGCTAATCCCCAAGACAATGAAAACTTCATAGCTACAGTTCGAGAAGTTGTGAACAGGCTTGATCGTTAGGGAATGGTGAGTGCTCACTGACATGATTCGTACGTGCCAGCGTGTCATCAAAAATAAGACGGCACTAGACTTTATCAATACTACTAAAACCCTGGAAATACATTGAATAAGTGAGTTGGAGACTTGATTAAGATTCCTGTTGCGTGGTTGCTAAATGTAGTAAATAGTGTTGGAAAACTGAATCAAGATAGTTTTTCCTCATGCCTGCCTCCACATGGCTTAATGGAAAGAGCGTGATTTTTGTGGTTGGACCTCAGTTCTAGCTTTGTCACTTATTAGCTGTATTCTCAGGTATTAGTTTCCCAAAGGGCTTTGAAGGGTGAGTGAGAAACTTAGAGAAAATAACCCCCCAAAACAACACATAGAACAAAATAAATATCGCTTAATTGTTAAGCTTCCTTTCCCCTGTAAATTTAATGATAATTTACAATAGTCAGTGAGACATTGTATGTGTACAAGCCTCTATAAGTAAGAAGCTTTTCATTTATCACTCAATATCAGAGTAACTGTAGTATGTTAAATGTTAATGTGGACTAACCTTACAGTGAAACAGTTAATGCCTTGATTAAATATATTAAAAAATAAATAAACTCTCAATAAGTAGAAAGAGAGGAAAGAGAAAATAAGCTTTTTAAAAACATATTCAACAAATGACTAGTAGTATGTGTTGCATCCTTTTAGAAGAGGAAAAACTACATTTCCCAAAGGAATCTGCTTATATAAACTTTTTGGTACTAATGGTCAGTCGTCAGGTATCATTTCTTAAATGGAACTGATATTTGTTCACTCAAATTCCTGTAGAGATAGGGTACCCTTTAGTATGTCATTCCACAAAATTGACAGCCCTTTGGTCTCTCAGTTAAATTGTTCCATACCTGCAGACATATGAACTGTGTGGAAATCTTGGGGTTGGACCATACAATGAGTGGCCATATATGAATACTAAAACAAGAATGGATAGCAGGATATGCTCCTTAGAATGGCTGGTCATGGGCTTGGATCCTTATTTATTTGTCTTGCAGGTACATGAGCACACTCATATACATACTCATATTCTAACATGGTCTGGGCCTTGAGCAACATGTGCAAGAATAAATAAAACCCATGATTCTTTATCTAATGAGGCCACATCTGCCAGCATAGACAGAAGCAGTAGTCTTTATCCTTCTTGTCCAAGCCCTCGAATAGTAACTGTACAAGGCAATTTATTATACTTTAGCCTCAGCCGTGCTCTGATGGGGAAAGGATTACTGTCCTTCTAGTGAGTAGCCAGATGGAAAGGACCATACTTCTAAGAGATGGCTGGACTCCCTGCAGAATAAAGAAATGGCATTACTGCTGCTGTTTGTGAAGGGAACAGCTTGTAAATCTAGGCTTGAGATTTTTAGGAGCTCATCATCCTTCTCATTTTCACACAGTGTTTTCAATTAGCACTCTTGTAGGCTTGAAAAGAGAGAGCTGGGAGAAACAGTGTGGAGGATTGTGAAAGAACACAGTAATTGATAACGTGGTGTCTCCTCACATAGGTATAGGGCAGTTATTGCAAGTTTTGAGCCAAAAATGGTTTTCCGTTTTGAGCATTTGGCCAGTAAGACTCTCCTAAAGCTTTATCTATCTTAAGGATATAAACTGTAGTGTCTGCTTTCCGAGGTGTCTTTGAAAACCTAGAATGTGATGATTATTCTTGATTTTAACCTACAAATATTTTGCCCTTGAAAGAAACAGTACCTGAAAATGTGAACCGTTTTATTACCGCAGATTCTTACAATCTAGCCATGTGAACATAACTAAGAGTGGATAGTTCTCCATACCCTCTGAAACTGTCAAATGAAACAATTATAAAGACTGTGATTAACACTAGCTTGGCCTCATTATACAAATATGTACAGACAGCTAGGCCTGATGTCCCCAGCATTCATGGTGCAGTTAATTACTCTGACATGAGCTTGGCAAAGGTTTCTTCCACTGTCAGGACCCAGTGAGTGAAAGGAAGCTAATGGTCTGCAGCTTTAGAGGAGCATATTAGAGCTGGAAGGGGTGTTTAGAAATCCCATCATTTTACATATGAAGAAACTGAGTCCCAAAGAGGCAGAATCTCTTGCCTGAAAATACCTGAGTAGGTGGGTGCAGAATCCAGAACTAGAACACATGTATCTAAACTCAGTGGGGTTTCTAAAACGTTGATACAAGGAGGTGTAGGGATGGGTGTAAGGGGAAAGCACTAAAAAAAATCTTAGAATGAGAGCATTAAGATAAATGGGAGGTAATTAGGAAAAAATTACAATCCAGCAATTATAATGTTATAAAATTTTGGTCAGCCATTTTATAATTATTTTTATAGTTATATAATGGAAGAATTATCCCAGCTGTCATCTTTCTTTGTGGCTAACTTGTACTTAGAAAAAGTGGAGCTGGGAGGAAGTCATGGGGGTGATTTCATATTGACAGATGACTACTGTATATAAACTATCAAAAGCCATATGTTGCTTGATTTCAGTTGAACCAAGTGATAAATATTTGCCTGTTTGAGGATTGGAAAAAATACATATATGTGATTGCATTTTTATCAATGTAAAAATGTATTCATCTTATGCACACAGTACATCCCTATCCATGCAGAGGGCCTTAGATTTATACTTGAAGAAAATTGGTTTTGAATGACCAGGACTAAAGTAAAGTACGAATTTTTCATCATCAGATTTGTCCCTGATACTTGCTTTTCTGTGTTCGGCTGGCAATTTTCCAACCTCCCCATTGTGGCTGAGCTGGAGCAGGGCCACATTTTTCATTGAAATGTTGTCTAAAATGCCTCAGTGAGGTTGGTTGCTTGCAGCTTTATGAGCTCTTTAGTTTACATACACCCTGCTACTCACCGTAACCCTTTTTTTTTTTTTTTTTGGCCACGTAGCACTGGGTGTTTATTCTGCATAATAATAATAATAAACGACACTGTGAGCATTTACACATGCCGGCACATCCTAAGTACTTTACGTGTGCTGGCTCATTGACTCCTTGCCACAACTCCATGAAGTTTTTCTTTTTTCCATTTAATTTAATTTAATTTTTTTATTAATTTTTACTGGAGTACAGTTGCTTTACAATGTTGTGTTAGTCTCTGCTGCACGGCAAAGTGAATCAGCCATAGTATACACATATCCCCTCTTTTTTGGATTTCCTTCCCATTTAGGTCACCACAGAGCACTGAGTAGAGCTCCCTGTGCTCTACAGTCGTTCTCATTAGTCATCTATTTTATACATAGTATCAAGAGTGTATATACGTCAATCCCAATCTCCCAGTTCCTCCCACCCCCCCTCCCCCTTGGTATCCATATGTTTGTTCTCTACGTCTGTGTCTCTATTTCTGCTTTGTAAATAAGAACATCTATACCATTTTTCTAGGTTCCACGTACCTTAACCCTTTCGAAAATAGAGCAAAGCATTATTTTAACCCATAGCCCTAACCCTTTCTGATCTGTGCTTACGTTTTGGTATCCTTTTTTTTTTTTTCCCTCCCAATTCGACAGGTCTTAAAGCTCCAAGATGTTCTGTAAGTGGTTTTACTTGTTTGGAATGAGAAGCCATCCATGGAAATTTGAATTGAGTGGAGGCAGAGAGGGAGTACAGATTACTCTGCTTGTGAAGGAACTGTCAGTTGAGTTAAATGCCTTCACCCCAGGAAGCCATATGAGGGAGCAACAAAAGGAGCATGTATGTGAACTTCCTATGGAATCGTCCTCATGAAGCTTTGACCGTGTACAGCCACTCTCCCAAGTCTTCAGTTTCCTATCATTTCTATTTCTGTTAAAGTGGGTCTGCATATATGCTGCTGACCAGGCGCCCCTGAGACTGGCATCTTCTGCAGCAGAGTGGAAGCCTTCTTATTGTTCTGCTTCATTCAGATTGGACTCTTTTATCAGTGGCTCTGTGGTTTTATCAGTGGTTTTCCTACCTAGCTGTCACTTTTTTTTAATGCTTTTGGGGGTTATTTTTTTATTTCCTTCACCCCCACCAAGCTAGACATCTCCATTCTCTGACCTCTTGGCTTTGTTGCTCAGCAGGGTTCTGAAGGAGAGTTTCTCTCATTGGACAGGCCCAGTCTTCTCCCATCATTGTCCTGCTGTGACTCCAAAGAAAGGAGCTTCTTGTTGACAGTGTCCTGTGGAGTGAGGCTGTGTTTCGTACCCCACACAGCACTCAGTGGGTGCCAGCCCTCGTGGAGGCTTTGTGGTTGCTGCCCTGAAGGAGAATGCTCTTTCCTTCCTCCTTGGTACTGCCTGCTGTTTTCTGAGCATTGCCTGCACATACCCTGCGTCCCAGCCCCAGCAAGGCTCTTCTGTTCCCATCTGTTGGCAGTGACTTGTGAAATATTTTTGCTGAGGAAAAGGTCATTGGTAAACAGGACAGAACGAGAAAAGTAGTTTCTCATTTGGTATTGAAAAAAATCCTAAAGTTTATCATAAGTGAAAACAGAGGGAATCCCTGTCTGCTTGAGGTGTACCGATTCATGGATATGGATGGGTGGAAATGCCATTCAGAATAGCCTCCAGCTGATGGAGAAGGACATGGGGGAATTCTCATGTCCTTTGTCTTCCTTCTCTAATCATAACTGCAGAGTCCCTGTCAAAAGGACAGGCTTCCCTTCCTTCTCCCTGCTTAATTAGTAAGTGATTTTTTTTTTTTTTTTTTTTTTTAAACACCAAAAGGGAAGAAGGGTTTCTGTTTCTCACCTCAGGGTTTGGTTTTGTTGTGTTGTGTTTGGATGCTCTGGAGCACAAGGCTGGTGGTTGCAGCTGAGATCTTTGGAGCCAAAGCAGGGCACGCTGAGCCCATTGTCTAGGCACCACCGCCACCGAAGGTGGGTGGAAGTGTGGCCCCCTCACAATATGCTCACAGGCCAGGGTGCAAGCCAGAAACCCCCGTCATGTTGCTGCATCATCCTGTCTTCTCAGCATCCCCTCCCCTGATTTCTTTCTTAACCCAAAGGAAATAAAACAACAACAAAAAACCTTTTTGAAAATTCTGACACGAACACATATCAAATTTCCGCGTACCGAAGCCCGTATATCACCACTTGGCAGGCTTTTAGAATAAGAGCCCATCATTATCTATCGCTGTAAACCTAGCCAACTCACCTGCTCTTCTCTATTTTCCTGTTTTCCTGCTCTCACCTGCCATTCCTGTCACTTCTCTCAGACTCCCTGCCTGCTAAGTCCAAGCTGGAATGCACTGTCTGTCTGTGGCAGGACACCCAAGCCAGTTCTGGAAGTTTGTGTCTGCCTTCTGCCAAATACTTTCTCTCCTTTCTTCCTCCTACTCTCTGTTTCTCCTTTGTGTCAGTTTTGCACAGCGTTCTTAGCAGTGCCGTAGACCAGGAAAGGCTGTAAGCTGGTCCAAAGATCATCATTCTCCTGAGTCTAGCTAGGATACCTGACGTTGACTTGAGACATCTGCATATTCAGGAAAGCACGAGATCTTGAGAAAGCCTACAGTCTGAAATCATTTTCACGAAATAACAGCCTGCTTTTGACATGCTGGCTGGCCCTCCTAGCAGCTACACACCTGACTCACTGGTGGCTGGCATCGAGCTGCCACAAAACAAGCAGGTTCTGTGAAGCAGGTCTGCGTCACCTCCTCTCTCCTCTTTGCCCAGCCAGGAGGTAGTAAATGAGGTCACAGGCTAACATGATACCTAATTCACATTTCCCAGTAAACTTGTAGATGTTATTGCACTTACATGTTCTTCTCAAGAAATAAGTTGTTGCCTATTCAGTGTTACAGATTTCTTTCTTTTTATTGAAACACAAGGAGCAGCTGAGGAAAATGAGACAAAGTGTTTTATTTCTGACAAAATAAAATTTTAGAAAAAAATTTGTGTACATGTGTTTGAAACTGTTGAAATGCCAAGTTTTCTGTACAAGTGTTTTTGTAATTAAACTTTTAGATTTTCTTTGTTTTTTAAGAAGTCGATATGCTTGCTTGACATTTGCCTCATTAAAACTTTTCTGTGTTGAATCCACCCGATTCAATTTTACCTGCATTGCCTTTTCATCTTAAAGACTTTGTCAACTCTACAGTAATCATCAAGTCTGTTATGCTTTTAAAGCAGTAACACATTCATTTTACTAATTGCTTATTCAAAATGTGTCTTAGCCTGTTTGAGAATTCAGCTCTCTTAATGTATGTTGTAAGAATACAATGAGTTATAATTCATTTTAATGTAGCGGTAGTATTCTGGAGGCAACTTGAAAGAAGTCTGATGTTCTTAAAGTCAGTGACTTCAGTCCCCTTGATAGGAGACTTTTGACTTCCTTTTGACTGAAGAGATAAATTGTCCTTAAATGCTTGCTTTTAAAAATAACCACTACTTCACCAATCAAAATCATTTTTAAAGGAAATTTGTCACCTACTTCCACCATGCTTTTAAAATCCTAGGGGTGAGCTCACCTGGCTTCCAAACCCTGCAGCTCTCCAAGTAGCTAGTTGTGTGGCATTGGGTGAGACTTGCTTTGTTCCAGCTCCAGTTTTCTCATCTGACATGCCTCAGCTCTCTTACACTTGTTAGAATCAGGTAACAGAATCGACCATGCTTTGGAGGATATGAAGACTCTGTTACATGAATGCGAAGAATTATTGAGGTAACTCAGTTAGGATCAGGCTTGACTACATTTAACAGAAACTCAAATCAGCAAAAGCTTGAATAAGAAACTTATCTCTCTCACTGAAAAGTATTCCAAAGGTAGGCAGTCCAAGACCAATATAGAGGCTCCTGTCTGCACCACGATAATGGTTCCTTTCTCAAGGTCACCTCATGGTCCAAAATAGCCACTTGACCGTCAGCCATCATTTGAAATTCCTGGCAGCATAAAGAAAAGAAAAAACGGGCAAGGACCAAATGGGCAAACTCAGCTGAGTCAGCACCCTTTAAAGAGCCTTCCCGGAAGCCACACTCAACTTCCAGAACGTAATCACATGACAACAGCTAGCTATATGGAAGGCAGAGGAATGTCATCTTTCCTTGGACATTACTGCCCCCAATAATATACAGGTTTTAGTCAGTAAGGAAGGAGAAAATAAATACAGAGTAGGCAGCTAAGTTAATTTCATGACTCACATGTGTGACTCCATGCACACACTAAGGCCAGCCCTGCTATATTTGTAAACAAGATGCATCATCCTGCCTTTGCCTCTTGGCCATCGAGAATGACCACGTAATTCCTTGGCACCTTTTTCCCCCTTAAACAGTCAGAAAGCTGACAACTTGAGTTAGCATTTCCTGTTCCCACCTTAGCTCCTCCCTTACCCTCACCACTGGTGGCCAGTCTTGTTTGGTAAAAGTCAACATAAACAGGTGGCAATATCTCCCCCAGTTGTTTGTTCCCTTTCTCTAACTGCTCAGCATCTGCTGGATTAAAACAACAACAGGATAATCTTTCCCTGAGGGTGGGGAAATTGAAGTATTGCTTGGCGGAAAAGCTCATAGCTACTTCCTGCCCTCTAAGTTTCCTGCCTTGCAACTGAGGGTTCCAAGGGCCTTTTCTTTGTTTTCTTTATTTGCCTTTTGATACATAGCCTGTGCTCAGAAATATATTTTATAATATCTATAGAAATAAACACTAGCTCATACACCAACTCACAAAAACGATGAGGATCAGGAGTTACAAAGGTCAACTGAAAAATGTTAATGTACTTCCTCTCACCCAGAAGCCATTTCAGCTTAGTTTTCATGGGAATGTGGTCTGTAGGGAGAAACTTCTGCCAGAAGCATAAACGTAAGCTCTGTTAGCCTAGAAAAATGCAGGAAGGAGAAGGAGCCATGAGATAGGGATGGCATTGGGAAATTAAGAGCAGGGTCAATGCAAATTGTCCAGATAGAAGGATTTTTGTAAACCACCTACAACACTGGGTTGGTAAGAAGATGCCTTAGATGTTTAGATAAGAATATATAAGACAGTGGGTATAGAAGTAGTCTTTTGTCTTGAGTCTCAAACACCACCTGACACTTGGGAGCCAGTTCTTTATAATCAGCTGCTGTGTTCTCCATTGCATGTCAGTTCACTATTTGGGACCACAAGAGTATTTATAAAACATGTTTCTGCCCTTGGCGTGACAGTCTATTGGGAAAGACAGACACCTGCATCAATTGTTCTAACACGGGGCAGCTTGTATTGAGTTTTAATAGTGGTAAATAATTTTTGAAGAGTGAAAGAATTGCTTGAATCTCATCTGACAAGAGCTGGTTTCTCCATAATTGCCAGAGAGTTTGCATGGGGAGCACATCTGAGTCTTGGGGGACCAGCATCTTAACTAATAAGGACTTTATCTGAAATGCAAATGAAATATAAAAGTCTAGACTGATGACTATCGGAGTTTTTCTAGTAGAAGTTGAGGTAACTGGAAGGTAAGAGTAGTTGGATTATTGTAATTTAGACAATACTTTTTCAAAGTATGGTTTTGACTCATTAAGGGGACATTAAATCAATAAGTTGGTCAAAAACATTTTTAAATTAAATTGAAGAGAAACGATCAGAATGCATTACATATAGTAAGGGTAAATAGTATTTTGTGAAAACTTGTTTCCACTTCAGAACAGACACATGTGATGGGTTACAATGTGAAATGTGCTTCTTACTATAGGGTCACAATAAAGATAATCAATGACGGTTTCACTACCTCTGGAAATTGGATTGAACTGGTGGGTTCAAGTTTGGGCTCTGTGGTTTTCTACTTGTGTGACCTTAGGTAAATTGCTTAAACCACTCTGTGGCTCAGCCTGTAACACAGGGATATTTATAGTGTCTATTGTGTAGAATTTTTATGTGGATTAGTTAATCCATGTAAGATATTTAGTACCTGTCACAGAATAAACACCTAAGTAAATATTAGCTACTATAATTTATGAAAGACTCAAGGAGAAAAAACAATTAGATACATACTATAGGCCAAGCACTTTGCTCTGCTTTTTATATAAATTATATATATCATTTAATTTGGACTACAACCTTATAGAGTAGGACTATTACACCCATTATCCAGTACGTAAATTAAGACTCAAAGCTGATAAGCACCTTGCAGCTTATGCAACTGGGAAAAGGCAAAGAAGAGATTTATACCCAGATCGTTCTGACTCCAAATTCCACTGTGGCGGTCCTATCTTAGAGATATTTAACGAGACTGACAGGAGTTCCAAGCAGCGGCACAGTATGGGGGTTCTGAGAACCAGAATTTGACCTAGTCATTCAGTGGTATTTGTTGAATGCCTTTCTTATGTTAGGAGCTATCCTAGGTCCCTGTCCCCATGGAGTTTATATCCTGCTGGGGGAAAAGAGACTATAAACAAGTAACCTAACAGACTCATGTCAGCTAGTTGCCTAGAGGAGATGAAATGACACAAACTAACTAGGGTAGAGGAAAAGCCTCCCTGAAAAAGTAATGTTTAGAGAGAGAGCAGATTGATGTGAAGGAGCCAGCCCTGTGAGGACTGGGAATAGAAAAGCCAAAGTCCTGAGGCAGGAATGAACTCTTTGGGTTCAAGGAAAAAAAAAAAAAAAAAACTAGTGAGGCTGGAGCAGAGTAAATGAGAGGTAGAGTGGTTTGAAGTTGCAAGGAAGGCAATAATGAGATTCTGTAACACACAAATAACACACCTTGTAAAGCATGGTAAAGAGTTTAAATTGTATGATAAGTATATGATACTTATGAAGAGAGAAGAGAGTTCTACAGAAGTGACAAGATCTGATTTATATTTTTAAAGGATCACCCTGGCTGCTGTGAAGGGAATTGTGAGGAGGCAAGAGAGGAATCAGAAAGACTAGTTAGAAGGTTGGCCCATGGGACTTCCCTGGTGGCGCAGTGGTTAAGAATCCGCCTGCCAATGCAGGGGACACGGGTTCGAGCCCTGGTCCGGGAAGATCCCACATGCTGTGGAGCAACTAAGCCCGCATGCCACAACTACTGAGCCTGCGCTCTAGAACCTGCGAGCCACAACTGCTGAGCCCACCCGCCGCAACTACTGAAGCCTGCGCGCCTAGAGCCAGTGCTCTGCAGCAAGAGAAGCCACCACACTGAGAAGCCCACACACCGCAATGAAGAGTAGCCCCCGCTCACCGCAACTAGAGAAAGCCCGCACACAGCAACGAAGACCCAATGCAGCCAAAAATAAAATTAATTAATTAAAAAAGAAAGAAAGAAAGAAGTTTGGTCCAGGTGACAGTGGCTTAGTCTGGAGTGGAGGCAGTGGGGGCAAAAAAAAAAAAAAAAAAACGAAAAAGAAAAACAACTGCTAATGAATTCAGAACATATTTTGGAAGTATAATGAACAGAAGTTGCTGAGGGATTGGATGTGGAGAATGAAGGAAAAAGAATCAAGAATGACCTGACCCCTAGACTTCTGGGCTTGAGCAACTGGGTAGTGGACAGAGGTGCCATGGCCTGAGAACGCATAGAGTTAAGGATGAAACATCATGGAGGAAAAGAGCAAGAATTCTGTATTTGGACTTGCTAAATTTGAGATTCAACCAGCAGATCAACCCCTGGGCAAGACACGTCTCTCAGCTATTTGTTAAAAGGTTCCTTTCAGCTCTTAAAAGTCTGTGGTTCCGTGAGATTCTAACTTCAGGTCAGGGCTGCTAACATTCCTTTCATCCTTGGTGCCTGCGCACACACGCATAGATCCGGTTACTCAAGCTGTTCACTGAACTATGAAATTAAGGAATGGTCTCCTTTTTAATTTTTCAAGCTCCTTAGGAAAAGAATTTTTTAAACCTTCCATCTGCATTTGTTTAAGATTGGCATAAAGCAGCTGAATGTTCTAGGATATAAAAATCATACCATAACCTGATGGTTAGAAAATCCTGGGCAAGTAATAGAAAGCGTCTGCTTGAAGGAGACTGGATGAAAATATATTTGGCATCAGTCAAAGAAGGGAAATATGAGAAGACATTAGTGATACAGCCAAAAGGTTTATGGAATCAGCAAATGGGTTCCTGCTAGGGGTGCTTCTGCTATCTTCAAGGATAGAAATTAACTAAAGGCAGCTGGGTCCAGGCAGTGACTGTAAGATGATAACCTTCTATTTTTCTTGGGGCTGGTAGCTTTTTCAAGTGGGCTTATATGTATCAAAAGAAGTTCTTGTTTTGCAGGACAAACTAATGTGGTCGTTATGGATTTTACTCATCCCTCAGGAGAATGAGTATTTTATATATATTAATTCATTCAAATATTTTCAAACAAGTACTTACTATGAGTTTGGGGTATAAAGTTGAGGACGTCTCTCTCCTCAAGAAGTTCCCAATATAACACGAAAGAAACACAGGATCTGATAAATTATCAAATAGCTATAAGCAAAGTGTTCCTGAAAATGCAAAGGAAGGATTCAGTGGTTGTGCTTGGGGGAAGTCAAAAGAGGGATTTACCAGGGTAACATTTTGAGGTAGGCCTTAAAAAAAGAGTAGTTCTTGAAGAGAAGCTAAAAATAGACCTGAAGCTATGAGTGCATTTTTGGTGTACTCCAGTAATTTGGTACGACTGGAACACAGGTTGTATCCAGGGTACTGATAGAAAATGAAGATAGTAAGGTTTTTTGAAAATGGATTACAAATGGGCCTTGAATTCCATACGAAGGGATTTAGCTTTTACTTTGCAGCCAGGGGGAAGGCATTAAGGCTGTTTTTCAAGGCAGTGATGTGAGATGAAGAAAAACTGGACCAGAGGTTCTTAAACTTTTTTCTGCCACGAACACTTTAGGCAATCTGGTGAAGCCTGTAAACCCTTCTCAGAATAATGTTTCAAGTGCAGAAAATAAAATGCATAGCATTACCAAGGAAATCAACTATATTGAAAAATAACTATCAAAATATTAGCATTACTACTGAATATATTAACATGAAAAAGTTATATGGGAATATCTGTGTTTCTTACTAAAGGATTAAATAATGTAATCTAGCAGCAGCTCTAATAACTACCATAATTTTAAAGTTGTAATGATCATAAATGATATTTCAACATCTGCAACAGCAGTAATGTGATGTAAAAATATCTGTGATTCTGTGGGTGCCGAAGTCACTGGTCCTGTCAGGACTCCTGGGGCTTGTTGCCAACATTTATAATCAAAGGAAGTGCAAATTTTCAGTTAGAGGTTTATGAAAATCAAGATGTAATTTTTTCCCCATCCATGCCTGCAGTTCTTAGTCCTTGCCAGGTTCCTGAACTCAAGACAGTATGGAGATAGACTGGTTGGGAGACTGTCAAAAAACTCAGGTCAAGAAGTAAGAAGAGCCTGTATTGGGGGTGGTAAAGCAGCAGATTGGACAAACATTTGGGAATTTGGCTTGGTTTCTCCCAACCCACAATGAGGAATCCTTCTCAAGGAGGAATTCGGGGGTAACATGTGGTCTGAGCAGGCAGATTCCCCAGGAAGGAAGCATAAATCCTTTTAGCAGCTGTCTATATTGCAGTATAGTTTCATTAATTTGTTCAGCTGATACTGATTACCGTCTGTGGCAGACTTGAGGAATACAGCGACACAGACATGGTTCTTGCTTTCATGGAGCTTACTGTCTAGTGGAAGAAACATGATGAAACAAAACTAAACAGACAGAAACTTCCCTGGTGGTCCAGCCGTTATGACTCCATGCTCCCAATGCAGGGGGGCCTGGGTTCGATCCCTGGTCAGGGAACTAGATCCCACATGCTGCAACTAAAAGAGCCCGCATGCCGCAACTAAGACCCTACATGCCGCAACGAAGATCCAGACGGCAGGGTTTTTTTGTTTGTTTTTGGTTTTTTGGTGCTTTAGAGGAACTGAATGAAAATCAAGGGAGTGGGGCAGAAAAAGCTAGGGGAAGAGTGGCAAGAGGCAGAGAGGAGCTAGACCATATGAGGTCTTGTGGACCATCCAAAGGATTTTGGATATGAAGTGCAGGGGGAAACCATTGAAGGTTTCAAAGAGGGAAGTGATATAATCCAATTTGTGGTTTTCAAAAATTCTCCTGGCTGCTCTCTGAATAGTGGGTTGTGGAGAGCACTCACTGAAGTAGGGAGGTCAGCTGAGGCTGTGGTCCCTTGTGAGAGATGATGGGAGCTCGGACTGAGGCTGTAGCAGAGAAGAATGAAGGGGAGAAGAGTGTGGAACAAAGAACAGGAAGAGCTATGGGCTAGAGGTGGGAAGGAGGGAGGGAGAGAGAGCAGCTGCAGATGAATCTCAGGCTTCAAACAGATCCATTGGAGCACTGCTTATTGGGATACATGTGGCACCATTTATTGAGATGGGCAGCCTGGAGGAGGAGCAGACCAGGGCAGGTGGGAGAGGCTAGAAGTCAGAGATCCTTGTGGGCATGTTCATTTGAGATGCAGGAGGGTAGGTGTTAAAGTAAGCATCTATCCTGATAACTCTAAAGCTTAAAAGATAGGTCTGGACTTGGGGTGACATTTACTAAAGACCCCCAAGGAGGCTTTTTGTGTTAACTTTTTTCTCTCAGATCCTGGCTCTGCTCTGCAGGCAAACAGATCCCTCCAACCTCTACCATCCTGGCTAAAAGTTTCACTGTTTTGGATCCACTGTTTGGATCCTGGGCCCTATTACCAACTTTGACTATTCTTTTGTCCTGCCCTTGACACCAGAAACAGCATCTGGACCCAGCTGCAACTTATCTGTTGGCTTAAATCAGGCAGTATCTCTAAAGGTGTTCAGAGCATTTAACTTACACAGGTTTGTGTGGGATTTCTGCAGGGAGAGCTTTGCATCTGTAAAGACGCTAAACATCCTAGCGGCTTACCGTGAAATAATATCTGTTTACCGTGGCTGATTTTATAGCAAATATGATTGGGACATTTACTCGTTTCTTAGAACTGGATGAAAATAACAGGACAGACCAAGTGAATTGCAGCAACTAAATATGCTAACAACATGGGGTAAAGGGCTACAGATTATAGAAAATTGTGAACTGTGATCATGCAAAGAAGGGGTTTCGCTGTAGCTTGAAAACCTGACCCACAGCTAAATGAGGCCAAGATTAATCATGTCTTGATCTTATACATAAGCCAAAGGATCTTTCCTAAAGATCACGCCTATTAACGCAGTAAAGACTTTTCTGCAGTTTATACCATAATGAGCTCCAGGCATTTAATGAGAGAGGCCAGTACTATTGTTGAAAGTGGTAACCTTCAGCATCTAATCTGAAAATGAAATAGGCCTGCTTGCTCTGCAAAATGAGGGCCCAATTTAGTCCACGAGATGAAGAGGACTCTCACAATTTTAGATGCTCCGGTGCAGGCAAACTTAAATCTTCTGGGAAAGGGGGAAAGGTTTTCGTCTGGTTGGTTCTGTTTTTATAATTAGGTAAGGATTTTATCTGCAAGGAGCAAGTCACTGACTCCAGGCTGCAGGCCCAGAAGCTTCTAAAGGCAGTAAAATAAAACCAGCATTAAGGAACAAACCAGCCTAAGGAACTTGATGGAGTTTCCCAAAAGCCCCTGGAGGAATAATATAGCATTCTGAGGAGGGGAGACTCTGCTTCCATCTCTGTCACGATGGCTGTCTCAGATGAGGGCAAATTGCCTGGCAAAAAATACTACCAGCATGAAAGAAAAAGTGTCATCGCACCCTGATCCTTGTTTTCCAGCCCCCAGACGTCTCTCATCTAAGGATTTATGTTAAGTTGTATCCGCTCCTACTTTGCTATGCAGTAGGAAGTGCCAGGACATAAGCCTGACACTCCTCCCCGCAGTGCGGCCGTCACTGACTGTCCCGCAGACAGGATGCTGCCTCACGTCCTGGACCTCACTGCAAATGCCTGCCCCACTTGCTGCTTTCTGGCTTCCTCTTGCAATCCCAAGAGACAGTGGGCTGCAGGGGCAGGAAGGGAATGAACAGGGCCTCTGAAGCCGAAACCCTTTAGATGCCTGAGCCCCAACTGGTTTGCCTTCGTGGGTCTGGGTCAGCCTTTCTGGGCAAGAGGAGGGGGATCTTCTCAGCTGCTTCCGAATGTCTCTTTCTTCAAACTATGGCAACGCAAAACAAGCCAGGTCATTGTATTCTTGGATATAAATATTGATTCTAGATGGTGTTAACATTCTGTTCATAAAAGGATGTAACATATTTCTCCCACACCATATTAGACTGATGTGTTGTTTGGCCGAGAGAAGTACAGACTGCTGGCTTCCGCGGGAAAATGTGGACATTTAAATGCATGCAGCTTTCAGAAGTCTAGGGAGGAGTCTCCGGAATAGAAACCAGGCCCCTTCCCTGGCTCCAGCCCTGCCCTCCTCCATCCAGTTTCTCCCTTCCCAGCTTCATGTTGCATATCGCATTAGCATTTCTAATCGCTTGTAGTTTAGGAAGATGCTTTCTTAGAATTAGCTCTTAAGGACCTGGAAATGTGGGCACTTCTCTCTTCAGGAGGCATGGAAGGGCAAGGCCAAACATTTTTCGCTTCCTTCCCCTGGGGGAAAGATCTGGGAGGTCCCACTCTTCTGTTTTCTTTTTCACCCTCCACGTGGGAGGCAAGGGCAAAGGCTTCAGACCAGAGGTGGTCCCTCCAAATATTCCACCCAGGCCTGACCAAGCCCCAAACTCAGATGTGCTGGCTGCCTGGCAAGGCAAATTCCCCACGTTCCACAAGTGCTCTTGAGGCGGAAATAGCACTAATGAGAAAGTGGAATTCTTGATGTGTGTGCGTGCTCACTCGGGTGCCAGCACATCTCACAGACAGATCCTCATCCAGTATTTCGTAAGAGAGTCGTAGAGCCTATTTCCAGATGTGTGGGAGAGCCGCGGTGACAGAAGTGCTGTCAGGAGAGCCAGTGCCCTCTGCTGTCCTGGCCCGGAAGCACCACAGTGGTGGGGGAGAACCCGGGGCTCCAGGAAAGCTGGCGGCTGTCAAAATCCACCACAGACCCAGGCCGGTGTGGAGGGGCCGTGCAGCTGCTCATTATTCAAACGTTGAGTCTGTGAGGGGCTGAATTCCCTCCGTCTAGCTGGCTCTCTTTATGTTTGGTGGTTGAGAACGAGCCAGAGACGAAGAGGATTTCTAATAAATCCCCAGCCCCCAGCAGCATCCACTGGTCCCCAGAAGGTAAGGAAGGTACATTCCCGAGAAGGTGAGGAACAGTGGGCTGGCTCCTGCCGGTGAACCTGGCCAGCAGGCCCAGGCACGGCCCGACAAAGAGGGCGGCTTGCCCAAGAGGAGACCCTCCACTGCATAGCAGCCCTTCGGCCACTCCCTCGCCTGGGAATGCGGCTTCTACAGGCCTTGCTGGCTCCAGCCAAGGGGAAGTTGTAACTGCTCCCACTCAGGCATGCTGGCATCTCCAAGGGGCCTCTAGAGCTGGCACCTCCGAGAGACTGGCTCAGCTTACAAGCTGAGTCCGAGCTGCCACCACCTCTGCTCCACCGCCTGCCAAGACAGCGGCTCAGCAGCGGCCTGGGGCCGGGCCCAGGGTCAGCCTTGCTGCTGCAGGAGTGAGAGTGTGTGTGTGTGTGTGTGTGAGTGTGTGTGTGATGGTGAAAGATGGGGTGGAGATATTCAGGTGGGGGTCAGAGGGAGGCTGGTGAACAGAACTGCTTGGACAGTTTTGCAGTTTTGCAAAAAGGCACAAAACAATCAGTTATTGTTTTTTGGAAGGTTTCTGATTTTTTTTTTTTTTTTGTAAGCGGATCTCCTCCCTGTTGGGAGAAGAAAAACCCAACCCGCCAAACAAACCCCTAACAACAATGCCCTTCTCTCTCTGGGACCAATTTCCAGACTGCACAGCAGTCCTGACAAGGTCAACCAGCTGGAGCTGTAAGCGGAAGATCTTTATCTATGTGGGAAATAGGAAAATCATTTGACTGATAAAAGGAAATACAATAAATAGCATCTAAATTCCTGGCTGCATTCCCCCGGGCCCCTCCTCTGCTGGAGAAAGTGCGCGGGGCAGGAATACATGTGCTGCTCCAGCATGTTTAAAAATAGCATACAGCACACAGCCCTTTCTTACCTTCCAGAAAGACTTCATTACTGGATCCTCAGCCCTGAGCCTGCAGAGCTGCTGCCGGCGCTTTCTTCTCCCCGCTCTGGATTTTTCTTTTTTGGAAACGTTAAGGCAGTGCGTGTGATACATTTTACTCACGGGCCAGCTCCTGCTCAACTAGTTTCAATCTGGGCACGTCTCAAGCTCACATTGAAAGTCCATTGTATTTAATGGGGTGTTAACTCTGTTTATTCTCTGGGACTTGTGCAATGATTTTAAACTCTGCAAAACCAGCAACTTGAGCTTGAAGTGGTGTGCCTCTCTCCCCATCCCCACCCCGTGGGTCTCAGTCCACAGGCACCTCTGGCCCTGACTCTAGCCTTCCTTCAGCTCAGGTGGCCAAACAAGGCCTGGACAGAGCTGGGAAACCTGGGTTCACACCCACGGCAGCCGCCCGTTAGCATTGGTCTCTTTATCTCTTAGAGACTCAGTTTTCTCATCTGTAAAATGGGGATTTTAATCAGCCCTACGTACCTTGAAAGGCTGTTTACAAACAGCAATTCCATAGCGGAGAAACATTCGGTAGGGCTCTGCCAAGACTCCCTTTCTATTATTCCCAACCAGGCCACTTCTGTATCACCTTGCAACGTCTCCAGACCATCTCTCCACTAAAACCTGGGGGATTTGGGTTCACTGCAAAGCCCACTGATAGGACTGTGTCTTCACTGTGCTGCTGTGATTTTCTAATTCCATTATTCCTTCTATGTCTATTAGTGGGCACTGTACCCTCAGGAAGCAGCTTTTTCTTTTCTCCTTTTATTTATTCACAGTGCCTGGCCCTAAAAAGTGGTGAATAAAGAAGGACTAGGTGCCCCCTTCTAGCTCTGAATCTCTGGGTCTAGATCAAAATAACTGAAGTGCAAGCAGTTTCTAATAAACTAAAGTTCTGTATGAATTATGTCTTGGATTATTCCCTCCTGATCTAAAAACTGCATTCTTAGGGACCTTCCGGAGTCCCCACTGCTCAGACGCCGTATGGACCTTGGCCCTCTCTCTCCAGGAGCCAGGCTTTCCCTCCTGCATGTCAACAGCTCAGATCTGAATCTCCAGGCCACTCCTTGCTGGAGTTCCTGATCTCTATTTCCAGCTCCCTCAGGCCTTCTCCATCTGGCATTCTGCAGAATCTTCAAACTCAATTTGGCCAAAATTAAATAGTCTCCCCAAATCCACATTTTCTCTTGCATCTGCCAGCTCAGTTAAGAACTCCACTGCCCACTCATGCTAGAGAACCTGTCATTCTCCTTCCCTCTCCTTCACTCTTCTCCCTGCTCCCCCCACTGTCCCCCTACATCCCCTCATTCACAGAAACCCCCCTCATTCAGCCATGGAACCCCCTATGCAGTGGTCCCTCTCACCATCCCCAGGCCAAGCTTCTGTAAGTTACTCAGCATTCGGCTCTCTTCTGAGCTCCCACCATAGCTCACTGTCTTGTTTTTCCTCTTGATTAACTAGTTCTAAAGTAGCTCTTTACTGGCCTTAGTACCTCCAGCCTCCCATTTGTCCCCTCCCTGGCGCCCCCGCCTTCTGTCCTGCACACCGCTACGAGAGCCACCTTTCTAAAACACAAGTCTAATCTTGCAAATATCACTCTTTTGTAAATTATTGTTCTGGTGGTGGCTTTTACTTTTATGATCCCGTTTAAGCCTTGTGATAATTCTATATGATAAGCATTATCCCTTCCATGTTTCAGGTGAAACTGAGACTTGCTGGGTTAAAGGACCCAAGGCCACATAGCTGTCACAGCTTGCAGACCAGGATTTGGGCTGTCTTATACCTCAAAATTCGGTCTGTCTTATACCTCAAAAGCACATAGGGTAGCAGCTCCGTGCCTGGCACATAGCAGGTGGACCAACGTGTTTTTCCTCCCATTCCACCTTTTTACAAACTTCAGTCTCTTTAGTAAGGTGCAGAGGCCTATTCTGTCGTGGCCAACTATGTCTCTAAAGGTGTTTCCTGTCATTCCCTGTGCCCACCACACCTATCAGATCACACCTATCATCACCACCACCTATCAGACCACATCAGATCATTTGCTGGTCCCCAAACTCTCCCTGTTCTTTCTTAACTCTGTCCTTCTGAAATCTTCTTTCCCACTGTTCGGCAAGTGTTTTCTTCCTCTATCTTCCTCATCTGCAAGTATCAGGCCAGATAGCACTTACTCTGGGATGCTTTTTCTGATCCCCAAACATAGAATCTGTGGCTCCAACATTCCTCTTGCCAACACCATTCGCTGTGTACACTTTATTTGGATGCTGATCATATTGGAGTGTGGGTATTTGGGCCCGTCTCTTCCCACCTTCGTATCCTTGGTGCCTGGCACTGTGCCTGGGACAGAGTGGGCACTCACAGAAGAGTGTGGAATTTAGTTCGATCCCTCATCCTTCCCTATGACTAATGCTTAATTTCATCCGTTTTGCAAAGGGGAGAATGTCCCCAAAGAATGGTTTGCGTCACCTCCGTTCTCTCTGATTCCCACGCCCACCTCCTCATTGATCTGCTCTTGTGAGGTCACCAGAGACACCCACATCACCAGGTCCCCAAACACTTTCTCGTCTTCATCCTCCTGAGCTCTCAGCAGCGCTGGGCACAGCTGCCACTCCCTTCTTAAGTCACTCTTTCCTCCTGGCTTCTGGGCATCACAGTCTGCTATTTGCCTCTTGCCTCTCCAGGCTGTCCCGGTCCTCAGCTGACCCCCAGAATCGGAACACCTCAGGGCTCTGTCCTAGGCTGCATTCTCTTCTCTCCCTACATTCTTTTCCTGAATGGGCTTGTCTCTTCCCAGAATTTAAATATTTATTTATTTATTTAGGCGGCACCGGGGGTCTTAGTTGCAGCAGGCGAGATCTTCGTTGCGGCATGTGGACTCTTAGTTGCGGCATGCATGTGAGATCTAGTTCCCCGACCAGGGATCGAACCCGGGCCCCCTGCATTGGGAGCACAGAGTCTTACCCACTGGACCACCAGGGAAGTCCCTCTTCCCAGAATTTAAAATACTATCTCCATCTTCAGCTCTGAGCTCCAGAGTCAATATTCAATAACCTCAGTGATTTAATTGAACCACTTAGATGATTCCTATGTATCTCAGACTCTCAGGTTCATCCCCCAAACCTTTCCTCCCTCCCTTGGTCTTGCCCCTTTCAGTGAACGGCAAAATCATGGATCCCCTTCCTGGGATCTTGGGAATCACTTATCTAGGAAGAAGGTGTCTTGGAAGAGGGGTCCAATTTAGGGATGTCCGAATATCATGGTTTCCTACATCTGACGCAGGTTTGGAAAAACACCAGATTCTTTAACCTGGTATTCAATGCTCGGTATCACGTTACCACCCCCCAGATGTTCCAGCCCCATCTTTTACCCTGCCCCTAGATCAGAAATGGTCTTCTGCAGAAAAAGTTTCCTGACCTCTTGCTATGGTCTGAATGCTTGTGTGTGTCCCCCCACACCAAATTCGTGTGTTGAAATCCTAACCCCCATGTGATAGTATTTGAAGGTGGGGCCATTGGGAGGTGATTAGGCATGCGGGAGGAGCCCTCAAGGATGGTGTTAGTGCCCTTATAAAAGGGAGCCCAGAGAGCCAGAAAGCTCCCTTGCCCCTTCCACTGTGTGAGGACAGAGCAAAAAGACACCATCTATGAACAGGAAGTGGGCCCTCGCCAGCCACCAAATCCCCCCTTGCCTTGGTCTTGGACTTCCCAGCCTCTAGAACTCTGAGAAGTAAACTTCTGTTGTTTGTAAGCCACCCAGTCTCTGGTACTTTGTTGCAGCAGCTTGAACAAACTAAGACACCTGAGCTCCAGATGAATCAAGCCATCCCCCGTCCCTTAAATGCACCTTGCAAATGTCCACTTTTGCACTCATTGCTCTCTGTTCCTCTCCATCTAAATCCTACGTGCCTGCAGGCCTTTCCAGTCCAGCATCTTCTAGAATCTTCCATGTCTGCTCCACCCAACAATGTCTCATCCTTCTCAAAACCCCTCTAGTAACACATAACGTTGGTAGACTTAGCACCCAAGGCCTCGTACTGACTGTTAGCTTTCCTGGTGCTTATGTCGTGTGTCCTTCCCAGATAGGGAGCAAGGTGAGGACTGGACGGTATCTTGTTCGTCGTGCATCGCAGGGCCCAGCCAATGCCTGGAAACGTTACAAGTGCTTAGAACATAGGTGTAGAAACACTCCTGAGTGGTCTCATCTATCCTGACATTCCCCTATTTAAGTCTGAGAAGAAGCTATCCGTTTACTTGTTTAAGTGTTCTTTTTTTTTTTTTTTAATTTATTTTTGGCTGCATTGGGTCTCTGTTGCTGTGCGCGGGCTTTCTCTAGTTGTGGCGAGCGGGGGCTACTCCTCATTGCAGTGTGCAGGCTTCTCACCGCGGTGGCTTCTCTTGTTGCGGAGCACATGCTCTAGGCGTGTGGGCTTCAGTAGTTGTGGCACATGGGCTAAGTAGTTGTGGCTCGTGGGCTTAGTTGCTCCGCAGCATGTGGGATCTTCCCAGACCAGGGATTGAACCCATGTCCCCTGCATTGGCAGGTGGATTCTTTTTTTTTTTTTTTAAATATCTTTATTGAAGTATAATTGCTTTACGTTGTTGTGTTAGTTTCCGCTGTATAGCAAAGTGAATCAACTATACGTATACATATATCCCCATATCTCCTCCCTCTTGCGTCTCCCTCCCACCCTCCCTATCCCACCCCTCTAGGTGGTCACAAAGCACCGGGCTGATCTCCCTGTGCTATGCGGCTGCTTCCCACTAGCTATCTATTTTACATTTGGTAGTGTAATATGTCCGTGCCACTCTCTCACTTCATCCCAGCTTATTCTTCCCTCTCCCCATGTCCTCACGTCCATTCTCTACGTCTGGCAGGTGGATTCTTAACCACTGAGCCACTAGGGAAGTCCCTTGCTTAGGTATTCTATCTTTAAAAGATGTAAATTTCATCCAGTTCCCTCCAGTTTATCTCCATGAGGTGCTGAGGACAGGCATAGATGGATAAGTTACAAGAACAGTTTTAGGAGACTGCCTGGACTTAAGCAGCAGTGAGGTAAAAAAGGCCCCAGGGTCCAATCTCAGCTCAGCCACTGACCATCAGCTTTGCTATTTCACCTCTCTTTCCTCGGTTTAATCATCTGTAAAACTGCTGAGTGAAAACTGGATATCTGCTTGAGCAGAGGATTCCCTAAAATCCTTTTTTAGCTCCTCAGCCTAAGGATCTTATTTTTCCTAAAAGCCCTCAGTGTGGTGAGAATTCCCAAGCTCACCTCCCAGGAGAGGCAGGGGTGAGTGACTACCTGAGCCCCCCACCTTGGGCACCAGCCCTCTCAGGTTCATTCCTCATTCCAGCTTCACAGCAGCTCTGAGGGAAAGGTGTCATTATCTACATTTGGCAGACCAGGAAGTGAGACCCAAAGAGGATTTGGCTGAGCATGGCCAGCATGTTGCCGGACTCCAGGGGTGTCACTCACATCGTGGCCTGTGTGAGTGGTGCTCCCCGGGATCGTTATACATCAGTGATTCTCAAGCTTTAATGTTTGGATCATCACCTGGGGATCTTCTTAAAACAGATTTTGATTCATTCACTCTGAGGTGCGGCCCAAGATCCTGTATTTCTAACAAGTTCCCAGGTGATAAGGCTGCTGCCCGGTCTCTGGACCCCACTTTGAATAGCCATAGTACACAACCTGTGCAGCTGTGCATGGCAGCCCTGCCAGACATGTAGGTCAAAAGTGGCAGAGCCGGGACTTCAATTTAGGTCTTTTGACTCAAAGTCCAGTGTACTCTATGCTGAGCCAGGACTTGGCAAAAAGCACCTCCGCTCTGGGCACACAGGTCTCTGGAGATCTAGAGAAAGCTTGATAAGGAAAGACTTACTAAAGAGAAACTAAGTCCTGCCCCACTGGTCAGGAGTCCTCAGCTGGGGCCCTTTTGGAGCTGGCACAGGTAGATGTCTGCAGGAGCCACGGGACCACGTGCCTGGCCTAACGGGGATCTGGGGCCGGGAGGACTGAGGAGCAGCAGCCAGACTCCCAGTCTGCAGCTCCCGGGGTGGCAGATGAGCAGGGTCTTCTGTTCTCCATGCAGGTGCTGAGAAGTGGCCTGATGCTTACAAGGAAAGAGAGGTGATGAGCTGCAGCCTGGGAGGCCTTAATTCCTGGGATCCTCCCCACGACCGCTGAGCTGGCTCGGCGCGTTTCTGTTTGCTGGGAACAGCCTGACATTTTACAAGGAACGCTTTGCACATGGGTGCGCCTTCTGGCCTCTCAAGGGTAATTGCCCGAGAGGCGCGGGTGCTCCCTGCTGCGTCTGGAGCCTCAGCTGGGGAAACCAACGTGACATAATATACTGGGACAGGTTTTGTAAACTCTAGAGAGCTGTGCAAATGCCAAGAGTCCTGGGGTGGAAGGTGGGGTGTGGTGAGGTGCAGCGCTGGAGGGGCGTTAGGGGGCAATGATGAAAGGAGGGCTTCAGCAGGAGAAGCCTGGGAGGCCTTGGGGAAAACCAGCAGCAGAGAGCTCGATGAACAGACAGAGGAGAGGACAGAGGGAGCAGCCATTTGCAGGTGGGGACCTGGGGTTAAATGCTAGCCCTGCCACTCACCAGCTTCAGGCAAGTATCTGCAGTTCTGTGAGCCTCCTTTGCCTCATGTGTACATGGGCACAGTGAAGCAACAGGGGCTGGGACATCTCTGCCGGGTTATTGGGGGTTTACGTGTTCCTGGGGGTGCCTGGCACAGTATATATGAGTTGACTCTGAGGCTTGGCGTCATGTGTGGCAGGCTGCTGAGCACTGAGCAGGGGCTGTGAGCCCTGATTGTACATGGAGTCCTGGACTGGCCTTGCACAAATGCCTTCCACTTGCAGGGCCTTGGTTCCCCCGTGTGCATAGTGGGGAGGGGTAGGTGTGAATGGCCTGCAAGTGCCCTTCTAGCTCTGGACCTAAGCTCCAGATGGCCACAGGTTCTGGCCAGCAAGGCCTGAATTGGGAATCTCCTCTGAGGCTTTGCCCTCTTCAACAAGGCTAAGCTGGCAGAGGCTTCCAGGGCCAAGGTGAAGGGCCTCAGCCTCCACTGAGGCTTGATCCTGAAGCCAGTGGCCACACAGAAGCATCTCTCCTCCAGGAGGGGGCGCAGGGCTGCCCAGTGGCCAGATGCTGGGCTAACTGGAGCAAGACCCTTGCAGGGCCATGTCTGGGCAGCATGATGAGTCCCGTGGGCCTGGTCTCAGGGCCCTGCTTCATCCTCTTTGCTCCCACATCCACAGGCAGGAGAACCAGGGAGACACACTGGTTTCTACATCCTTACCAGGCCATGTTCCAGAAACTCAGGGCAGTCATGCTGGAGAAATGTGATGGGAATAAGGAAAGAAACCAGGCTGGTATGGTCCGCAGGGCCTGTGGGATCAGAGGGCATGTCCACAGAGAACACAGATGGGTAGACCAAGGCTCAGAGGCAGAACTTACTTGGGGTTGCATGGAAGCTGGTGGCAGGGCCAGACCTGAAACCAACACTGTATCTTTTTTCTGCTACTTACTCTCTTCTAGAACAGACCATATAGCTGCTATTTCAAAATATAATTGTTTTCATCCTCTGATTCTAACTCTCTCGCTGGACAACCCTTCCGAAATTGAAAGCCAAGGCACCTGTCCCCCGGTGTCGGCCGGCTGCCGGGATAAGCATCCTGTTTCTTCAACCATTTTGTTCCCCTCTAGGGTTGCTAGATTTAGGGAAAAAAAATATATTGCTTAATGAATACAGGACACTCAGTTAAATTTAAATTTCAGAGAAACGACGAATAAGTTTTTAGTATAAGTACATCCTATGCAATGTTGAGGACAAGCTTATACTAAAAATTATTCATTGTTTCTCTGAGATTCAAGTTTAACTGGGTGTCTTGTATTTTATCTCATAACCCTACCTACCCACTCCCGACCCCATCCTGGCCAACCTTCTCTGGGGAGTTTTGGCGAAGGTTCAAGAACAGCAAGGGTCTCGCTTTGGTTCAGGGTGGCTTTAAGGGGCGGCCCCTAACCACTCCACCGTCCTGCCTCCGCCCTCGCTGGCTGGTAGGCTCCCCTCCCTTAGGCCTGCAGGTGTTTTGTGTTGGAGGAGGAGGGAAGCGATCTCCGTAGCAATCTTGTTTATTGTCTCTGTGCTCCTTCAGGCTCCAGGCCTGCGCCTGCCCTCTTGACTCCATGCTCGCGCTATTCATTACTGCCATTCAGTCACTTTGCCTTTGTTGCTGGGCACCTAGAACACAATTTATTCTTCTCTTCCCCCCCAGAGTGGGAGTTCTGGGAAGGGCGCCAAGGATTTGAGCAGGGCCGCTGGAAGACGGAGTTTGCCCTGCCCCACCTGCCTCGCGATGGCTGGCCTCACACCTGTGCAATGGGTGTGCCCTGCTCCATGCCACATGGGTGGCTCCCAGACTCTCGCAGAAGTGCTCTGCTGAAGAAGGAGGTGGCCTAAAATCCCAGCCTTGGCCCCCATGGGCGTGTGGTCCAGGCCCACTCTATGCGATCAGAAAGCTCAGTCAGCACCTCCATCCACTTCAGGGCTACAGAGGAGACAGGTGAGTGAGGCCCCTTCCTCCTCCTCCTGCCCCCTGCCGCTCTGTAAGGACAGAGGCCAACCGGGCACACACATCACACACAGCTCCCTCTCCCAAACTCCTCCCTCGGCTGTGCCTGGTCCTGTGTTCCCATGAGGCCGACTGAACGCAGCAGAATTTGTGTGACAGTGATTTATCAGAAAGCTCTCAAGGAGAAAAGCACAGCAGAGGAATGGGGAAGTGGGACAGGGAAGCAAAGAGAAAGAAGCCAAGCAAGAGTATAGATTCAAGGGAAGCTGCACAGAGGGTGACTTTGGCCCAATCCCATGCGGAGCTTCTGGGGGCACCTCAGAGCTGTCCCAATCAGGGGCAAAGAGAGCTGGGGTATTGATACCTCTGCACCGCCAGTCCTTGGAGGACATAAATTTCCAGGCACTTCCTGTTCTGGGTGGTTACAGGCAGAGTGGTTCTGACAGCCTGGGGCAGTCCTCCAACAGAGAGAGGGTGTGAAGGCCCAGGGGTGGTCAAAGGCAGGCGAAATGTGAGAGAGAATTCGAGGGGGTCATGCCGCGTATAGGGGGTGTAAGTCAGGAGAGTAGGGGAGGGGCAGGTCGAGGAGAGCTTGCTTTTGGATGGGCCACCCAAAGCACGCCTCTGAGTATGTTTCCCTCAGAAAAAAGCTTCCCTAAAATCTTGAGTAACATTCAGCACTCCCGCCCCACCCCTGGAATTCTCCATTTCCAAAGCTATTACTCCAATAACAATAAGCCCATTGTGCACACTTCCTGACTAATCCCCTCCGTGTGGCCCAGAGGACAGAGGGGCAGGTCCAAGGACTGAAGGCCCCTCTCAGGCCAAGAATTAAGGCCGAGCCGTCTGGCTAGGTCAGGTGTGGGAGAGACCCCGGCTGCCAGGCCAGGCGCTGCCGCCCCACCCCCTCTAACTCAGTTGGCTTCCAGATTCTGCTCCATCACAGCCAAGGCCTGCTTCTGGCGGGAGCTGCTGAAAGCTAAGGACCTGCCCGGTGCTCCCTGAGCAGACACTGTGCACAAGATCCCGGGCTAGGCCCTTACATTCCTCATTTCATCTTCCTTCATGCCCAGTCCCGCAACGTAGCTACTAGCGTCCACTGTGCAGATAAGGAAGCTGAAGCTCACAGAGACTCAGTGGCTGATTTGAATGTACAGGGCTGCTGAGTGATGATGTCACGGTCAAATCCAGGCCTGCCGGACCCCTCAGCTGGGCATGAGTCTGCATTTCCAAGGTCCTATCTCCAGGAGTTCACACTAGAGTCAGTAAGAGGTGGAGTCGCCAAGCTAGGGCTGGATGGGCCACGCCTCGTATGTGCCTTGGCACCAGCAAAGCAGGGCACACCCCAAATGAGAAGTTTTGGAGAAATGATCCATTTTAAAAAATCATCGTAGAGTCATAGTGGAAAAGCTCAGACCATTGTAGGACTTCCTTTCTCTTATTTTGTGATTTAGGACTAGCTTTATTTTAATTTGTAATTTGTAAGCGGGGGCATTTTATACTTTTCCAGGCTTAGGTCCCCTAAATAGAGGTCTTTATCTGACCCTGCCCAGGCCCGCCTTACAGGTCCTTCAGGGAGATTCTTCCTGGACTCTACGGCCCTTTTGTTTACTTAGCAAAGATGAACTGTGTACCTTCTGTCTGCCACGCAGGGGATACAGTTGTTTCTACTTCCCTACCTACTCTTGGGGACAACTACACACACTGACGTGCTTTGTAAACTGTAAAGCGCTGTGCACTCACTTCCAAGTTCCATAGATCTCCTTCCTCTCTGCCCTCCAACAGGAAGCCACTCCATGACCAGACAGGATCACACCTACTCTGAACACACATGGCACGCTGGCTGGGCCTCCTGTGGCTACTGACACCCTCTGCTGAGTGTGACAGCAGTTACTCAAGCTCTCCGGGTAAGAATCAGTCTGCTTGCCCAGCACCCAGGCCCACATACATGGCAGCCACTCAGGAAATGTTGGTTCCAGTTTTCTGAACTGAATTGACCTCAGTCGCTATAGAGCCACAGGGGGTCATATTTTTCTAAGAGAGGGGAGGGGGGGCTCCCTGACTGGATTCCAATTGGCTTCTTACCACCTTGCTTCTTTCTTGAGTGTGTGTCCCATACCTGCTCCCATCCCCCACTTCCCACCTGGTTCCCATGCTCCCCTTTCTGGCCACCAACCAGTCTCCTTTCTGGTAAGACATGGTTTCTCCAGCTTCCCCTTCCTGCCTGATACCCCACTCCCCTGTATCACCCACAGGGGGAAAGGACATGAGCTTTGGAGTCTGGCAGAACAGGTTCGAATCTAGGCCCCTTCACTTACTATCTGGGCAAGTCAGACAAGTAGTTCCCCTCCCTAAATCTCAGTTTTCCTATCTGTAAAATGAGAGAATGGGTTGTTGGGATTATTAGAACAGAATAATACATGGAAGTTGCCTGGCACATAATTAAAGTTTAAAGTATCTTTCCCCTTAACAAAATCTTGTTACTTCCTTCCTTTCTTCTATTTGTTCTTTTAATGCTTGGTAAGCATTTGCTTTCTACTAGAGACAGTGTAAGGAAGACATAGTACCTACCCTTAAGAACTCTAGAAGGGGAGAGAGAAAAATGAACAGAACTACATGCTCTGGAATAGAGAGGAGGGTCCTTAGCCAGCTCTGAAAGTCTTCCTGAGGACATGAGGCCTGGGGAGTTGTGAACAGCCAGGAACCTCCAGGTGAGGACAGGCTGAGAGCCAGGAGGAGCTTTCCAAGTCAGCTAATGAAGCTCAAGTTTCAGGACATCTTCCAAGATCCTGTATCAATTCTGTTCATAATTTTGTATTATTTATCTTTCAGAGCCCCCCAAATTATATAAGGTTCAGGCCCAGGTAAATGTACCCCAGTCATCTGTTGGAAAGCCTGACCTGCCTTTCTGGGGATCCTCTGCCAGATTTTCCATCACCCTCACTGCTTCCAGCACCCTCGGGGTGCTTGCTCCCTCAGCCCTAGTCCCTGGCAGGGCACCTCTGGGTGTACAGGGCAGGGCTTCTGCTTCCTGCCTGGGTGGGGATCTGTGACATCCAATGGACTGTGAGATCCCTTAGGATGGGAGCTCTTCCCATTGCCCCCCGAAGGCCCTGCACGTGGCAGGTCTCAGTGAGCTCTCATGCCTACGGCCTCCCTGGGCTGAGAGACAGGCTGGGCACGGGTCGGCCTGGCTGCCAAGGATGGCTGAAACCTAGTGGTGGGCCTGAGCAGGGCTTCTTTTGGACAGACATGCCCGCCCCACCCCAGGTCCCTGTGTTAGTGGAAAGGCTGGAATACAATGGCAGGCAAAACCTTTCATATTCTGGCGGCTGGAATGACTGGGAAACCTTTAAACAATTTGGACCTCTAACGTGTAGCTTAAATGCATGGGTTGGGGGGAAGGTAGGGAGGAGGTGGCGCTCAGCTAAGAGCTTCTGTATCAGTTATGAATCGCCTCCAGTTTCCAGCCTGACCTCCTGGGATCAGCCTGCCCAGGTTCCCCTGGCTGTCTGGGGAGGCCCAAGGCCCCAGCAACGTGCCTGACCCTGCCAGGTCCAGGGGCCCTGGGTGGGGTTCAGGTGCTGAGTGGGCCCAGGGCAGCATCGCCACCTCCAGCAGCTGCCGGCATTCATCCAGCCTTACAAGTGCAGAGCCAGAGCAGACTGGGTCGTTATGGTCTGATGGGCATCCCTGCACCAGGGGCCAGCCCCGGAGCCTCCCAGGAACGCTGAAGCAGGGGTGAAGTCACAGCCCTGGGGGCCATTAAAGGCCAGTCCCTGAGCTTTCAGCTAATTACATAGGGCAGAAATGCACAGAAGCTGTCCACCCACTCTTCAGAGCCCAACACAGTCCTTCCTTCCTTCCTTCCTGAATAGTTGAATAATTCACTAAAAAAGACATTAGGACCCCTACCCCTTTCCTAATACTTGTTGGAGGCAGCAGGGCGGGGTTGGGGTGAAGCAAGGAGATGGCCAAGTGAAGTGGCAGCCATTGGGGTCAGGAGATTGGCTACATACAGAGGGACTGAGCAATAAGTAAACATATCGAGGGTGGTGGGAGCCAGATTTCTTGCTGTTGGAGAAGGAAGTTGCAAATATGCAAAGGGGAGAAGCTAGAATGAATCCTGCGGTGGTGGATTGGAAATAGAGTTATTGATATGACTTATGGTTTTCAATATATGGATATAGAAATCAATATAAGTACACACACATGTTCTCTAGCTCTGACCACGGACAGAGCCCAGGAACAGCAACTCCCCCCCCCCCCCCCCGCCGCCCCCACACAGGAGCAATGTGCAAACCTGGAACCCAGATCTGCTTCTAAATGCCATTCTCCACTAAAAGAAACCAGGGCTCCTTGGAGAAATGGCTGCTTCCAGGGGTGAGGCAGGTTATGTAGTAGAACATCTGAAACATCTTATGGTTTCAGTTGGAAAGTACTCAAAGAATCATGGGGACGTGTCAAAAGGAAACAAGATAATATCCAGAATACATAAAGAATTCCTACACTCAACAACAAAAAAACAAACAATTCAATTAAAATATAGGCAAAGAACCTGAATAGACATTACACCAAAGAAGATATACAAATGGCCAACAGGTACATGAAAAGATGCTCGATGTCGCTAGTCATTAGAGAAATGCAAATCGAAACCACAATGAAGATACCACCTCACCAGGATTAAGATGGCTACTATCAAAAAACCAAAAATAGCAAGTATTGGCAAGGATGTAAAGAAACTGAAACATTTTTTGACTCTTGGTGTAGCTGCTATGAAACACAGTATGGTGGTTCCTCAAAAAATTGAAAATAGAATTACCATATGATCCAGAAATCTCACTTCTGGGTATATACTCAAAAGCATTGAAAGCAGGGGACTCAAAGAAATATTTGTACACTCACGTTCACAGCAACATTATTCACAATAGCCAAAAGGTGAAAGCAACTCAAGTGTCCCATTGATGAATGAATGGATAAACAAAATGTGGTCATACATATGGTGGGATATTATTAGGCCTTAAAAAGGAAGGAAATTCTGACATATGCTACAACATGGATGAACCTGTAATACATTATGCTAAGTAAAATAAGCCAGTCACAAAAGGACAAATACTATATCGTTTCACTTCTAAGAGGTGCCTAGAATAGTCACAGTCATAGAAATAGAGACGAGAATGGTGGTTGCCAGGGGCTGGGAGTATAATGAGTGCAGTTTCAATTTTGTAAGATGAAAAGAGTTCTGGAGGGACTTCCCTGGTGGCGCAGTGGTTAAGAATCCACAAAAAACAAACTAATTAATTAATTAATTAATTAAATCAATAATCAAGCAAATAATCAAGAGAATATCCCAGAGCTGAAGAACCGAAAAATGCCCTCACTTAAACATGTCATTGCGAAATTTCCAAAACCCAACAACAAAGGGAAGATTCTAAAAAAAAAAAAAATAATAATAATCCACCTGTCAATGCAGGGGACACGGGTTCGAGCCCTGGTCTGGGAAGATCCCACATGCCTCAGAGCAACTAAGCCCATGCACCACAACTACTGAGCCTGCACTCTAGAGCCCGTGAGCCACAACTACTGAGCCCACGTGCCACAACTACTGATGCCCACGCACCTAGAGCCCGTGCTTGGCAACAAGAGAAGCCACCACAATGGGAAGCCCAAGCACCACAATAAAGAGTAGCCCTCTCTGGCTGCAACTAGAGAAAGCCCGCGTGCGGCAACGAAGACCCAACGCAGCCAAAAATAAATAAATAAATGAATAAATAAAATGAAAAATAAATAAAGTATAAAAAAAAAACTCCTCCTTACGTGGGGTTGGGTCTCCCTGAAAAAAAAAAAGAGTTCTGGAGATGAATAGTGGTAATAGTGCTACAACAATGCAAGTGTCCTTAATACAAATGAACTGTACACTAAAATATGTAAATGATACATTTTATTTTATGTGTATTTTACCACAATTTAAAAAAATTTTTTAAAAGGACACAAAAATTAACTTGAAGGGCTCCCAATTCCCAGATCTGGGACAATTTGAGCATCAAAATAAATAATGAAAGTATTCATCAGTCTGTATTCACATAAATAAATAAATCAGTAAACAAATGGGGAGAAGAGAAACCTCCTCCTTAGAGTAGAATGCCAACTAATAAATGTAGAAGGAATAATGGAATTAGAAAAACCACATCTTGCAACCATTGTAGAAATATTTGATTCGGGCAAGACTCATCAATGGATGCTAAAACTATTGGGTGAAATTATCATGAGGAACAGGATATTTACATAATCTCAAACTCTCTTCCCACAAAATATCTATTTGTTGTTCTTATTAATTAATTTAACAGTGGAGAAGCCTGGCAGACTCCATCTTAACCAAGTGTTAAAAGTTAATATCCCCAGTAATGGGACAAATTGACCAGGTGCAAACTGTTAAGATACAGTGGGAAGAACACAGCATCACTTCAGTGATACTCCTGCCAAAGATGAATAGTATCAGGTAAACTCAAATTGAGAGACATTCTACAAAGTAATGAGACTGTAATCTTCACAAGTGTCAAAGTCATGAAAGTAAAGATTGAGGGACTGTCTCAGACTGAAGGAGACGAAAGATGCTTGACAACTAAACGCAACATGTGATTGTGGACCGGACCCTTTTAATATAAAGGACAGTATTGGGATAATTGGTGAAATTGGAATTGGGTCTATAGATTAGATGGTAGTAATATAGCGTCCTGACTTCACTGGTTGTAATGTGGTTTTGTGAGACAAATAAGTTCCCTTCCTTCCTTCCTTCCTTTTTCTTTCTTTTTTTTCTTTCTTGCTGTCATCTTCCTTCCTTCCCTCCACCCTCCCTCCCTCCCCTTTTCTTTCTTTCTTTCTGCCTCTCTTTCTTTTTACCAACGCATCTACTCTGTGACCCACTCCTGGAGACATACTCAACAAAAGTAAGTGCTATGTCTACCAAAAGTCATGTAGAACAATATTTAAGTAGCTTTCTTGTAATAGACCCTCATTAGAAACCACTTGTACTAGTCTAATCAGGGTGCTATAACAGAACACCATGGACTGTGTGGCTTTAACAACAGAAATGTATTTTCTCACAGTTCTGGAGGCTGGAAGTCCAAGATCAAGGTACCAGTGGGGTTGGTTTCTGATGAGACCTCTCTCCTTAGCTTGCAGATGGCTGCCTTCTTGCTGTGTCCTCACATGGCCTTTCCTTTGTACACTACCACTTCCATGTCTCTCTCTCTTCCTATAAGGACACCAGTCCTATTGGATTAGGGCCCCACCCTTGTGATCTCATTTAACCTTAATGACCTCCTTAAAGGCCCAATTTCCAAATACCATTGGTGGTTAGGGCTTCAATCCATGAATTTTGGCAGGACAAAATTCAGCCCATAACACTACCCAAATGCCCATTAATAGTGGAAGGCATAAATAGTGGTATATTTTTATACAGTGGAATACCACACAGCAATGAGAATGAACTACTAATACACACAACAACATGGATGAATTTCACAGGCGTAATGTTGGGCAAACAATCCAGACACAAAAGGACACATACTATATGATTTCATCTATATGAAGGTCAAGAACAGGCAAAGCTAACCTATAGTGAAGTTGGTTTAATAATGGGGGTGGTAGGTGTTGCCTGAAAGGAACATGAAGGAGACTTCTGGGGTACTGAAATGTGCTATGCCTCAGTCTGAGTAGTGGTTACATGGCTATTTACATGCGTAAAAATCAGTCAAGCTGAAACCATAGAAGCAACCTAAGTGCCCAGTGACTGATGAATGAATAAGCAAACCATGTTTACACATATGGCAGAATTTTATTCAACCTTAAAAAGGAAAGAAATTCTGCAATATGCTACAACATGGATGAAACTTGAGGACATTATGCTAAGTGAAAAAAGCCAGTCTCAAAAGGACAAGTACTTTATGATTCCACTTATATGAGGTACCTAGAGGAGTCAAATTCATAGAGATGGAAAGTAGATGCTGGTTGCCAGGGGCTGGGAGGACAGGGAAATGGGGAGTTATTGTTTAATGGGTACAGAGTTTCAGTTATACATGATGAAAGAGTTATGGAGGTGGATGGTAGTGATGGTTATACAGCATTATGAATGTATTTAATACCACTGAACTGTATGCTTATAATGGTTAATATAGTACATTTTATGTAAAGTATTTTATCACAATGAAAAAATTGGAGAAGAAAATCAGTCAGGCTGTAACATAAGATGTGTACAGTTTACTGTATAAAGATCATGTCTCCTGTTTTAAAAAAATGAAAAAATACGGAGGGTAATGAGCTGAAATATGGTGAGAATGTATGGTATGGAGAGAAAATAGGGGAGGGCGTGGGAAGAGGCTGGAAGGGAGACAGGCTTTGGTTCTAGGCCCTTGTAGAGTATGGATTTTTTTCCTTATAAGGAGTTTGGGTTTTTCCCCAAGAAAAAGAGGAAGCCATCAAAAAGGTCTAAGCAGGAAGTGACACGATCATGTTGCACTTTAAAGACCTTTTTGGCTGCAGAGGGCTCAGCAGATTTGAGGGGCAGGAGTGGAGGCAGGAAGACCAGTCACAAGGCTCCTGTGGTCCCAGCCAGGGATGACGGTGGCTTGGCTCAGGCAGGGGGCAGGTTTGCAGAACTGTCAGGGTTGTTGATGAATCGTTAGTAGGATGAGGGAGAGACAGGAGTCCCAGAGATGCCCAGGCCTTTGCCTTCGGTGACTGGATGGGTTGTGATTCATCGTTTAGGACTGGGAATACTGGAGGGGAAGAGGTTTGGGGCACAGGGGAAGAGGACGTGAGCTCAGTCATGATGTGTTGAGTTTGAGGTACCCATGGAACATCCAGGAAGCAGTGGGAAATAAAGGTTTGGAGAACACAAAGAGAACTGGCTTGAATGCCTACTCTAGGGGCAGGTACACAAATGAGGAAAGCAGCCATGAGTAGAATAGAGAGTGGTGGAGACTGCAGCAAAATGGGGAGGTCATATCTTTTGTGAAGGTGGCAGCTGTTAGCCAAAGCTCATGTAGAATAAAGGTCCGGCAGTGCAGCCCAAGTGTTCAAGAAAAGGTGGGATTCAGGATTTTGAAATCTGCAGATTAAAACAATATTTTTAATTGAAATATACATGCAGAAAAGTACATGAACTCTAAGTGTACAGCTTGAAAAATTATCATAAAGTGAACTCACTCATAGAAATCTGCTGATTTTCAAATGTTAAGCAACCAATTTAAACACTTAAAGATACTGCAGGTGAAACAGAACATATCTGCATGAACCTGGGGCCACCATTTCAGAAAATGAGGTGGAGGTTTCAGAAGGAACATGTATCTAGGCTGTGGTGTCAGGGTTGTGGAAGAAACAGAGAAACCGAAAGTGGAGCGCAAGAGGAGAGAGAGCTGGGGTGGAGTTCTGGGGAACGCCAGATCCCATTTAAACGTGTGGGGAAGAGAGGAAGCTCCAGGGCCCTTGTATTCCAGTGAGGTGACCGGCTGTGGCTTGGAGATCTGTGGCTGGGCCATCCAGGGAGGCTTCAGAGAAGCGGTGGAAAAGCCTAAAGGGTCATGGTCACTTAGGAACCCCTAGACACTGGGGCAGAGTGTGAACGCTGCTTAGGAAAACAGGTTAGAGAAACTGATGGTGCTCTGATTTCATTTTCTCTTTTGATGAAAAATAGATGACTTTTACATGGTTGCAGAACAAACAGAAGCTAGAGTATGGACACAACGGCATCGTCCATGCTGTGAACTTTTCCCAGCTCGTTCACACACCATCCCCCAATTCATGACTCATCGTGGGTCCAACACCCAGCTCCTTCCCCAGAGTCACTCACCATCCAGTGAGGGAGACAGACAAGAAAACAAACAACACTGTGACCTCGGAGGGATGGGGAGGGGCGGGTGCTGTCGGAGCCACAGGGAGGGCACGGATCTCTATCTGAGGCTTTACGAGGAGGTGAGGGCCAGGCTGAACATCAGACAGTGTCCGCCAGGGGAAGAAGAGGAACGGGGTGGGGGCATCCCAGGAAAAGGGGACAGCATGAGCAAAGGCTCAGAGGTGAGAAAGAGCTTGGCTGTGTGGGAAAACGCAAAGGTCTAGCAAAGGTTGCATGTGAGGATCAGAGTAGAGGGAACTAAGGTGGGGCATTGGGTGCGTCACTGCTGTGGGACTAGCGGGGCCAAGGCCGTCTCCCCGCAGCCCCTCCAGAAGGGCCACCTCATCTTCCGGCCTCTCTTAGTCCCTTCTCCTTTCCTTCACTCAAGCCAGTCTTTGTTCCGGAATTCTCTTCCCCACCGTCATCCTTTACCTCAGTTCTAGAAAACCTCATGTTCCTTGAGGGCCTGGCCCAGGCCACTTAGCTATCTGAATTCCCCACAAGGGGCCTGTATCCTTCCTATCACCTTGCCAACCCCGTCACTGCAAAGCTAATCACTACTCACCTCGAGCCTCTATTGCTAAGGTTCTAACCCTGTGGAGTGTCCGTCTTTCCCTGAGACCCCGGCACGTCCAGACCTAGTTTCTCATACTTTGATGTTCCCGGTGCCCAGCAAAGTGCTAGGCCCACAGCAGACATTTAGTGAGTGCTTGTTGAAGAAATTGCCAGTGAATCCAACCCTTTGCATGAAATGACACCCAGTGTCTGCTACTTGGAGATAGTCATGAGAATATTGTTTCACAAACTGGCAGTTGGAGGAATTATATGGCAGCATTTTTGTTTGTTTGTTTGTTTTTTGTTTTTTTTCAGACACACACACTGTATTTTATTTTTACAAGAGATAAATAGACTGACACCAAGCATTGTAAATGGATGACCACAACAAAAGCAACAATGATTGCAATTACCAAACACGAAACACACTCATACTATGTCATAATATGGCAGCATTTTTTAAAAGCACAAAATACTGCAGAATGTGCTCCCTTAGTGGGAGGACTCCAGAGGCATCAAGAAAACTGTGTCTAATTTGAACACAATTTCCCTCTTCGTGTTGGTGTCTTCTTTTGTACTTTAAAAAGACCACGACCCTGCACCTTCAGGCAGGCACACCCAGCTGGGGAGATCGCCAGGGCAGCTCTATGGGGAAGAGCATTTGGAGGCCCTCAGGACTGCACCTCAAGGACCAAGTGGGCACTAGGCCCAGACTTCCCTTCTCATTAGACTCCTGGAGATACATCACACACACCTGCCTGGGGCATCATAACAGGGTCAGGCTTTGTGGACAGATTCACTATGTGGATAATTTAGCCTGCCCAGACCTCAGTTTCTTTATCTGTAAAATGGGACTAATCTCCTTCGAATAGAGTTGTTACAAATGGTAAGTGAGATATTGAACGTAGAACATTTAGCACACAGTCTGGCACTGGTGAATGTTTAACAAATACTTCCTTCACCCCCATCCCTACACCCACCCTCACAAACACATAGTCTGGACTTGGCCTCTGGAATCAGAGCTTTCTAAGGATCATAGGCTGAGCAGCTAATCACATCAAGGTTTGAACTGGCATCCAGAGTTTTTACTTTAGCAGGGCCTCTTGGACCTGGAAAAGTCTTTGGGTCCCTAAGGAAGGGAGTTCAAATGGTGGAAGCAGGTTGGGGAGACTCTGTGGGCCCAGGGCATTCCACAGGTGAGCATCTGTGATCATCTCTGATTATATCACCCCATACTAACCCCTCTCAAAAGGACCAGTGGCTCCCTGGCCATTACCCATGGGATAAAATCCCACATCAGCCAGGCTTTCAAGGTCCTTGGTGATCTAACCCCTGTCTGCCCTCATCATTCATCCCATGAACATGCCCAGGTCCCCAGCTCTGTGTCTGTGCTAAGGCTGTAAACTTGGCCTGGAACATCTTCCCTCACTGTCAGCATAACCCCATTACCCATCAGCCTTCTAGTTAGAGGCCATCTGGGCCTCTCCTGGAACACACTTTATAGTTGTTTGTGTTATAGTTGTTTGTGTCTGTGTTTCAGCTTCCCCTCAAGGTCCTGGGCATCGGGAACCGTCCAGAGGACACACTTCAGAGCCCCGCCCAGGGCCTGCGCAGTGCCACACTCAACGCCTCCTTTGAGAGGATTCGGGGCTGGGCTTCCAAATCTAAGCCTTACCCAGATCTAAATAATACAGGTGTGCTGAGGGATGGAAATGTAGGAATACACTCCTGCTGTGGGCTCTCTGAGGGGATTTGGGAGTCCTGCTTGAGGATGCTCTGCTTTCTTCACTGACACACAGGCACATGGAAGCTGCTTGCATGTCTCTTTGGCCATTCTAAGTACACAAAGAGAGTTTATCTGTCTCTCATCTGCTAAAATGCTCTGATGAACTCCTCTAGCACTGCACAAAAGAGCACTAGCGCAGCAGTTTGCAAAGTGCCCCAGAGATGCTGCAGGCAGTCTCCAGGTCCCCAGCTGTTTGTCTGGAAACCAACCTCAGATCACAGGCAATAGAGAAAGCCAACGGCAAATGGGTGCTCTCCTGGGTCCATCGTTGCTCTTTCTGGTCTAGGCGCTGCCTCATAGACAAGAAAGATGGAGGTGATCAGGGAAATCTTTCTGGTGGAGGAAACCATAAGATACCATTGAAGGAAGAAAAAGATCCAGGACAGAAGCAGAGATAAGATTGGCATGTGGGTGAGTGTATCCCTGTCTTATGTATAGCCGGTGCCCATGAAGCAGGGAGCCAGACTTGGACAAAAGAGGCCTGGGGACTCTGCCATTTCTGATGTCAGTATGTGTCTACTGCAAAAGCAGGCCAAGGGCCATTATTCCCATTGTACAGATGAGAAAACTGAGGCTTAGATAGGTCAAGATCACACAACTCAGCCAATCAAGGTTGGCAGAACCAGGTCTTCTGATTCCAAGGCCAGAGCCCCTTCATTACACCAGGCTGCTTCTCACTGGGGGCCAGTTTGGTGGTGATAAAGGGAAAAAGTGCTCTTGGTCCGGTGTTGGTGAGTGTGATATTGTTATTTATAATAAGAAAGGTATATTTCATCTTTGTCCTGTTCCTGGCACAGAGTTCTCCAATCCTTGGAATTTCCTAACTGATGAGAGGAATAAAGATGTCTTTTGTTACGTTATTGAAGGGACTTTCAGAATAAAGATGTCTTTTGTTACGTTATCGAAGTGACTTTTGGAAAGCCCCTAGATCACCTAAGGATGGGGGCTGGTCACCAGAGGAACCAACCATGTGTAATTAGAGGGTTGGAACTTTCAGTCCCAACTCCCCACTCCCATCACCCCCTCCCATCCCCAACCTCCAGGGAGAAGAGAGAGGCCTCAGATTAGGTTCAATCACCAATGGCTAATGATTTAATCAATCGTGCTTATGTCATGAAATCTCCATTAAAAAAAACCCAAAAGGACTGGGTTTGGAGAGCTTCTGTGTGGTGGACATGTGGAGGTGTGGGGTGAGTGACACTCAGAGAACATGCAAGTTCTATGCCCTCCCCCGTACCTTACCCTTCCCATCTCTTCCATCTGGCTGTTCCTGAGTTATATCTTTTTATAATAAACCAGTACTCTAGTAAGTAAATGTTTTTTGAATTCTGTGAGCTGCTCTAGAAAATTAATCGAACCCAAGGAAGGGGCATTGGAACCTCCTCCAGTCTACAGCCGGTAGGTCAGAAGCACTGAACTTGTGACTGGCGCCTGAAGTGGGTGGCAGGGAGCAGTCTTGTAGGACTGAGCCCCTGTGGGGATTTGATGCTATCTCCAGGTAGATAGTGTCAGAACTGAGTTGTATTGTGGGACACACAGCTGGTGTCACAGAATTTCTTGGTGTGGGGAAGAAAACCCACAGGTTAGAATTGGGAGAAGAATTGAAATGAGCAATTGGAACAGTTACAAATGACTGGTAGGAATGTAAACTTATATAGTAACACTTCACAAAAGTGTTTAACAGCATCTGCTAAAGCTGAACATATGCATACCTGATAACCCAGCAACTCTATCCCTATGGACCAAACACATTCTATGTACTAGAATGTTCATAGTAGCACTAGCCATAAAGCAAAAAAAAAAAAAACCCTGGAAATCCCCAACTGCCCATAAACAATATAATGGATAAAAATATTGTAATATATTTATACAATGGAATACTAAATAGCAATATGAATGAACAAACTACAACTGCACGCAACCAGGTGGATAAATGTCCCAAACATAATGCTGAGCAAAAGAAGCAGACACCAAAGGGTGAATATTATATGAACCTATTTATACAACATTCAAACCAGGCAAAACTAATCAAGTGAACCCCCCACCCACTGTAACCAGCCCCCTGGAAACCCCTAGCTTCTAACACCATTTTCTGTGTGTATGTTATTCTTCAATAAACATGCAACCTTTTAAATAATGTGGACAATCTCCATAAACTGATATAGAGTGATTCCAGAATGTGTTGTTAAGTGAAAAAAATCGAAGTGCAAAAATATACCTATAGCACGTAACTTTTTGTGGAAGAAAGAAAGGGAAATAAGAAAATTTATATGATTAATTTTGGAAAAAGAAGCACAGGAAAGGTAAACTAATGAGATCAGTTACCCACAGAGGTTGGGTGGGAATGGGGTGGAAGGGATGTGAGTTCCTATACCGTTCTCAGTATAACTTCTTTGAATAGAATTGACTTTTGGAACCATGTTAAAGCTTTACATACTCAAATAATAAAATAATAACAATAATAAAAGATGGGGGGAAATCCCTAAAATGAAATACAAACACAAACAAACCTAACTGTATTTCAAATGAATAATACACTGAAAGAGAAAAAAGAGTACTCTAACAGGACATCCCTTGTGGCGCAATGGTTAAGAATCCACCTGCTGGGCTTCCCTAGTGGCACAGTGGTTAAGAACCTGCCTGCCAATGCAGGGGCACGGGTTCGAGCCCTGGTCCGGGAAGATGTCACATGCCGCGGAGCAACTAAGCCCGTGCACCACAACTACTGAGCCCGCGTGCCACAACTACTGAAGCCCGTGCACCTAGAGCCCATGCTCCGCAACAAGAGAAGCCACAGCAATGAGAAGCCCGCGCACCGCAATGAAAAGTAGCCCCCGCTCACCACAACTAGAGAAAGCCCGCACACAGCAATGAAGACCCAAAGCAGCCAAAAAATAAGTAAAATTGAATAAAAAGAGTACCCTAAGGAAGTTTTGAACACAATATTTTGGCTATATGCACCCAGTCGAAGGAGAGGGCTGCAAAAACATCAGACTCAAGCTAGCAGGTTTGTTTTCCACAGTGGTATGGGTTAGCAGTTCTGAAACGACTTTCTTTGTGTCCTAGGCTTGAACAAATGAGTAGATATGATGAAAGTCATGGATCTAGGTTTCTCGCTGTTGGAGAAGTGAGTTACAAATATGGCAACAGGGAAGACGAGAATGGACCTCTAGGTATTGGACAGGAATTGGAGGTAACAATATGAGCTCACGAGTTTATAAATAGATATTAAAATAGATATGGTTATGGATATTCTACCTGCCAGACCATTCTCTGCTAAAATAAACGAGTGCTCCTTGGCAAATGGCTGATTCCTAGGCAAGTACATGATGTGTCTGAAAGTGAGGAAATGCTCAGAGAATAATGGGGAAATGTCAAAAGGACACAGGGGCCAGTTTGAAGGGGCTTCCACCAGCCAAATCTGGGACAATTTAAGCATCAAAATAAATAGTGATAGGAATGAATTATGACCCACTGAATAAAATAAGAATCCATGAGTTCATACAAATATAATATAATGAATATAAATAAATACATGGGGGAAAGAAAAAGCTCTTCCTCAGATTAGAATTTGAACTAATAAATAAAGAGGAAATTATGGGGTTAGAAAAAATCACATTTGGCCACCATCATAGTAATAATTGATTCAGGCAAGAATTATCAATGGATGCTAAAATTAGTGGATGAAAATTTTGATAAACAGGGTATTCATATAGTCTTCAGGTGACTCCCTCCAAAATACTTGTTAAATGCAAATGGAAAAGCAGTAACTTTATAGCAGTAGACCCTACCTTAACCGGTGACCCAAGTTAGTATCACTAGAAATAGGACAAAGAGACATCAGGTACCTCCGGATATGATTTGCCAAGAAGAATATAATGTCACTTCTGTGATAATCCTGCCAAAAATCACTAACCTGAATCTAATCATGAGGAAACACCAGACAAACCCAAAGTGAAGAATATTCATTAAAATAAACAGCCTGTACTTTTCGGAAATATCAAGCTCATGAAAGACAAAGAAAGGCTGAGGAATTATTTCAAATCAAATGAGACTAAAAGACACGACAACTAAATGCAACTTGTGATCTTGGATCCAATCCTGGACCAGAAAAATAATTTTTTTTTAATAAAGGATATTATTGGGACAATTAGTAAAATTTGAGTAAGAAGGTCTATAGATTAGATAATATTTTATTAATGTTAATATCCCAATTTTGATAACAGAGGCAAGAAAATATCCTTGTTCTTGGGAAATATGCACTGAAATATTGGGGGGTAATATTCATAGCAGGCTTATTCATAATAACCCAAAACTAGGAACAACCCAAATGCCCATCAACAATGGGTAAACTGTGGTACATTGATACAATGAAATAGTACTCAGTCATGAAAAGGAATGAATTGCTGATACATGCAACTACATGATGAATCACAAAACGATTAAGCAGGCTACTCTCAAATGGCTCAGAGGGCTTTCCTGGTGGTGCAGTGGTTAAGAATCCGCCTGCAAATGCAGGGGACACTGGTTCGAGCCCTGGTCCAGGAAGATCCCACATGCCGTGGAGCAACTAAGTCCGTGCAGCACAACTACTGAGCCTGCGCTCTAGAGCTCGCTAGCCACAGCTACTGAAGCCTGTGCGCCTAGAGCCCGTGCTCTGCAACAAGAGAAGCCATCACAATGAGAGGTACCCATGTGGAGTCTCCGTATTCCTGAATCTGCAAGGCTCCCCGGAGGCCTGGGTGTTGGGGGCAAGGTGGGCAAAGGGAAGTGAAGGGTGTGTGTGCTGGAGAAGGGGAGCCTGCAGATGCGTGCGGAGATGGACCTGCTGGTCCTCATGGGAGCGAGCCTCTCTCTGGATCAGTGGAATAAGCCAATTTGTGCCCCCACCGCCTTCCCCCCAGGAAGGATTCAGTGGGCTTTGTGTAAAGGGATTAAGGCTTTAGCCTGCTCAGCAGGGAGAAGGGCTCTTGGCTCCAAGTTCTGTGGCTGTGTGGCCATGCTTCCCTGTGACCATGTGGCCATGAGGGCTGCTGTAGGCCCTGACTCCAGGGCAGCAGGAGCTGCAGATGGAACTAGGAGCTGCTGCCGACAGCCTTCCTAAGGAGGTGGGTCTGTGCACCATGCATCTGTGTCCTCTGAAGGTCTCAAGAAGGAGCCCTTTGGGGGTGGGGTGTGGAGATGTGCAGAAAGACATGCCCCGGAAAGATCCGAGCCAGGTAGGAGTGATGGTGGGGTCTGCAAGAACTCCTTCTCTGTGTCTGCTGGGCCTGGGCTGGGTGCTGAAGCAGATATCTTTTGTGTAGGTTCAGATCTGAACTCGGAGTTAGACAGCCAGAGTCTGAACCTTGGGCTTCACTCACCAAGCTCTGTGAAACAGGTGAGTCTGGTGTTCCCTGTGGTCAAGTGGGAATGACTCTCCTCCATGACAGGATGGCCCAGGAATGAGAGAACTGTCCTCCTGAGGGACTTTTGTTGGGACTGTGACACTCTGAAGGCTGTGGTGGTATGTCCCTTGGAGGCCCGGGGATGACCAAGGCAGTGTCAGGTGGCATGGGGGTGGCAGAGGTGGGGACAGGACTGGGGGCTCTGCCTCTGCTTGGGAAGAAAGCTGCCCGCACACCCTCTGCTCACCCACCCCCTCATCCCCAGGGAACAAGTCCTGCATGTCAGCTGGCTCCCTGCCCCCCTTCACTTCCTTCTCCACTTGACAGAAGCCCCAAGCCAGAGGCCAGGCCAGGCCCTGGGAGAAAAGCTGGGGGGCGAGGGAGGAGAGGATGGGGACAAACTGGTCCACTCCCCACTGCTCTCCCCACCATCCAGCCTGGTCTGCACTTGCCAGGGCCTGCCTGAGTTTCCTCAAGACCTTGGTCTCAGAACCTCGAAGCCAGGACTCGGAGCCCAACTCCATCTCTGTGTGGCTGGCCTGGGAACGCCTCCGTCTCCTCATCTATAAAACGGTATGTGGAGGAGGAGGCCTAGATTAAATGCCCACACAGAGCCCTCCTGATACAGAGTCCCTCAGGCAGCCCTCTCTCTTCTCCCTTCTTAGCTGACCACCCTGTGCCATGTTCTAGGATCAAGTTCTGAGCACTTGGCAAGGACTTTAGAAAGCAGCTGGAGTGCTGCACCCAGTGTTCAGATGGGGACAGTGAGGCCCGGGGAGGGATGGGGCTTACCCCATCCAGTGAGTCAGCACCAGGCTGACTCCATCTCCTGGTACCCAGCCTGTTCTCTCTGCCCCCGGCTCTTAGTGGGAAGCAGAGCACTTTCCTGGTCTGAGCAGCGGGGCAGGAAGGCAGCTGGCTCCTCCCTCAGGGCCCCAGGCTAGTCCAGACAGGCTCAGCAGGAATCTGCTCTGGTCATAGCTGCCTTCCATTGGGCTGCCTCAGGCTGGGCCCAGGGCCTCAAGGTCCTGGGGACATTGCTTTCTGTTTATTTTCTGCCTGGCTTCTGCACACATTGTGGTTTCCACTTGGAAGGGCTGCAGTGGGAACTGTGGGCCCTGCTCTGGGGGCTGGGCTGCATCTGTGGGAAAGTTCGGGTTCTGCTGATGGCTTGCAGCCGCTGCCAAGACCCTAGTCCCTGAATTCCCACACCGTGGGCCGTGGCCTCAGCTCCTCCACCCGCTGCCTCTACCTGGGCCAGTTCAGAGTGAGTGGATGGCCAGATCCTCCACGTGTGAGCCAGAGGGATTTTCTAGTCCATACTCCCCACCTTCTATTTCGCAGATGGGGGAACTGGGGGCAGAGATGGGCAGGAACCTGTCCAAGGTCCATCCTAGCCCATGGCAGAGCTGGGGCTGGAACAGGGCTGCCTGATTCCCAGGTCAGAGAGCTGTCCATGGGGCCTGAAATCCCCTCATCACTTTGGGCTTCGCTGGCGTGGAGTGGACGCCTGAAGGATGCTGAAGCCCTGAGTTTCCCATGACTTCTCCCTGGAAGGGGCCTGGCCCTCCTTCCCCACTGTGCCCTGGCCACAGCCCAGACTCTGGGCAGAAGGGAAGTTGGGAGGGGGCCGCCCCTGCTCTTGTTCTCCCTGGGGTTCCTGAGAACCTGACCCACTGCTGAGAGGGCTGTGCTCAGGCCTGGGAACCAACCCTTGCATTTGAATTCCAACTCCCCTCTCCCCTGCCCCCTGGCTGAGCAACTCTAGGCAAATCGTCCCAGCCCCCTGCGCCTCAGTTTCCTTGTGTGTAAAGTGGACCTGTGACAATCGCCACCTTACAGAGGCTAACAACGGGAGTAGAAGTACCACCGAGCTGTAAAGTGCTCGGAGCACGCATGGGAGTTGAGGCCATCAGCCAAGGACCTGCTCAAAGCAGCAGCTGGGAAAGGCCAAGGTCCTGTCTTGCCTAGACAGGCCTGCAGCGGGGCGCCGGGAGCGTGGTGAAGGTGCTAAGCTCTCTCTAGGGAATGTGGGTAGGGAGCAGGGTGGCCTGGTGGGCGGCCCCACTTTGCAAGGGCCAGCGGCCAGCACCGGCTGGCTAGCGAGGTGCTCTCTGTAGGGGTAGCTGATAATTGAGCCATCTCTCAGGGAGCCGACCCTGATTTCTATTAATCTGCAGGACAAAGGAAGCAGAGCTGTCCCGCTGAGGAGACTGTGAGAAGGAGATGAGATGAAAGGGAAGTCGTTTAACTTCCCCGGCTCTCCTGCTTGGGGGATTTTCCTGGCGTGTGACAGAGGAAGAGGAAGCCGACACCAGAGCCTAGGAGGAATAGGGCTCCGTGGCTGCATCCCTAGTACGGCTTTGCCCCTCGTCCCCCAGCCACCTACCTCTTTAATCCGTTTCATGCCTCTTCATTGCTGTTTTGCTGTTTGTTTGTTTGTTTGCTTTTAATACTTTTCCTCAGCTCAGGCCCCCCGGGGCCTCCTTGACAAATGAGAAACTCCCAGGGTCCCAGTCGCAGCAGCCCCTGGGCTTGCAGCTCCTGGAACTGGCTGGGCTGTTCCCCAGGAGGGGACGCGGCTTCAAGGTCAGGCTGACGCTGGCTGACCTTGAAAGCTTCCCCTGCCTCCCCTGACGTGCCTCTGCTCTCCAAGCTCAGTGAGCTCCGTCACATTAAAAAGCTGTTAAAAGCGCCCATCTGGTTCGCTGCCTCCGCGGCTCTGCGATCAGTGGTCGGAGGGCAGCCTCAGTTCGGGGATGAGCCTCTGCAAGGGTCTGCCCTGGGGACCCGGCCTGCAGGGCCGCCTGGTAGCTTCCCATTCACCCACTTTCACTCGAGGGAGGGCAGTGGGAAGAGGACAAAATAGTCAGGGTGGGGACGTTGTGCACTGTACGTTATATGTATGTGAAAGGCGCCCCCTGGAGTTGTGCTGTGACCGGGGTTAACATGTACCCTATGCCAGGCATTAGCCTACGTGCTTTAAGTAGATGAATTCATTTATCATTACAGCAACCTGGTGAAGTAAGGCTATTATTAATCCCATTTTGCAGCTGGGAAAATGAGGCACAGAGAGGTTAAGTAACTTACTCAAGGCCACACAGCTGGTAAAGTGGCCAGGCTGGGATGGGAACCCAGGAATTTTGGCTCCAGAACTTGCTGCAGCATCTGATGCTGCCTGGGCTGGTCCAGGCAGGGGACAAGGCTATACTTTTCGCTGACAGCCTCACAGCAATCTTGAGAGAAGTATAATCATGATCGTATTGCAAATAAAAGTCCTGGGGCTCAGCAACATTAAGACACTTCTCCAGGGTCACACAGCTAGTAAGCAGATGAGGAGACACTCAACCCCAGAACTCATTGGCTTCAACCTCACCTGCAGGGGGTTTTGATGTCCACCTTCCCACTCTGCACGTGGTGTATTGCCTGGGCTGCAGGTAGCAACCTCCTCTGGGCTGTGACTACCCTGTCTGGATTACTAGGGTAGCCTGAGCTGGGCCTCAGAACCCCGGGGCTTTTGCCTTGAGTTGCTGTGTGGCCACAGACAAGCCCTTCCCTCACTGGGCCTGCGTTTCCTCAGGCGAGGGGTCTGGAGCTGCTGAGTTAGATAGGTCAGATAATCAGAAGGCCTGGGGGGTGGTATGGGGAGTGTGCACAGAGGGGTGTGCTGGGCTTTGGGCCCTTCATTAAATTCCAAACAAACCTAGCTGCATGGTGGGCTTCATGGGCCTCCAGAGCCTTTTGTCTGCCTGCTCATGGTTTTTAGTACTCCTGCAGGGCCTGGTAACAGCAAAGCCCTCAAAGATTAGCAGCCAGACCCTCCCAGGCTGAGGAAGCCTCCGCGGGGGGCACTGACCTTCCTGTGCCACCCCAGCCTGAGCCGGCCTCCCTGGGCACACATCACAAGCAGAGCTGGGGGAAGGGAAGGGATGAGAGGGGTCCGCGGGGGAGATGAGAGATCATGCCCCACACCCAGCTCTGCTAGATTACCCCACTCCCATTCTGGCCCAGCTGGCTGCCACATGTGGCTGCGATGAGCCCACAACTCCATCATTTGTGGGATCTTCAGATTAACCCATGAAGGCCCACCTTCCAATGACAATTTTAAGGCCAAGGCCAAATGATCTGTCCCTCTCTCTCCATCACCTTCCCCACCTCCTCACCTCCCGCTCTTCCCCTGCTCACTCTGCTCCAGCCACACTGGCCGCCCTGCTGTCCTCAAGCACACCAGGCCCACCGCCACCTCAGGGCCTTTGCCCTGGTGACCACTCCACTGCCGTGCCCCTCCCCCGCGGTCCTCATGGTTGGCTCACTTCTTCAGCTGCTTCAAGTCTGCTCTTGATTTTCACCTTCTCACCAAGGCCTGACTTGACCCCTTGACTTCAAACTGCCTCCTCCCGGCCCTCCCCATCCTCCTGACCCTTGCTCTGTTGCATTTCACAGATTTATCCCCTTCTGACACTTTGTAATTGACTTTATATTGTTTCTTCTTTCTCCTCCATTAAAATATAAGCTCCAGGAAGGCAGGGACTTTTGTTTGTCTTGATCAACATCAAATCCCTCCCCAGCACTTCGAACAGTACCTAAACACGGTGTAGGTGCTTAATAAATACCTGCTGTGGAACAAATGAATGGATGAATGGGTGGATTTCAGTACATCCCAAAGCAGAGTAACCATATGTCTGTTTGTTTAGGGACCAGGGAATGAAGTCTTGGAACACTTAGGTTGGAGCCTCACCTCTGCCCTGTCTGCTGTGTGACCTTGAGCAGGTGCCTCGACTCAGGGAGCCTCAACTTACTAACTGCCCTGGCCCCTCACAGGACTGCACCTTCGCAGAGATGCCTTCTAGGAAGGGCTTGGCAGCTGGCACACCCATAGGACCGCCCGGCTGCTCTCTGCCCCCATGCAGTCCCCACATACTGGCTGTGTGGCATCAATGCTGGACAGATCACCTGACCTTTCTGAGGCTCACTTTCTCCACCTCTAAAACGGAGGGTGATGAAGATTGAGGCCCCGTGAGCAGGTGGCACTGAGCCTGGGACTTGGTGAGCACTCTGCAAAAGTTCTCTCTATTCAGGTGTTGCCAGGTCAATGGGATGGAATGGCCTTCACCAGTCAGTGTCGGGCCATCAGACTGTCCTAGTGAAGGAGGGGGGCCACCAGAGTAGAGGACAGCGGAGCTGGCAGGGACTTTGGAGGTCAGTGGGTGGCTGCTGACCTCAGAGAGGAACAGGAGCTTGTCCAAGGCTGTGCAGACTCAGACTCGGCCCTTCCCTGAGCACCCGCTGTAGGTTTCACCTCATAGTTCCCTGGGTGTCAGGCAGCCCTCGCCGTCCTGTCCAAAGCCTGACAAGGGTCAGGATACGCGAACTTTCAGGTGTGTGTGCATCCTCTTCCTACATCTTCTTCCCATCAGGTGAGGGTGTGTGTGGGGGTGTAAGAGGCAGACCCTGGGTGGAGAACTAAGCCCCTGGTTCTGAAGAGTCTTGGGTTCTAGAAACCCTCTGATGAAACCCTCTGACCTTCTCCTCAAAGAGAAGCACATATCCACATTCAGAGGCTGGAACCACTGTCCCCTAGGACCCTGTCAATGAGTTAGTCATCATCTGGTGGCACTGCCCTGTGGTAGGGCTGGGCTTGATCCCTGTTACTTGATTCCATCTGTCCATGCTAACCAGCTGCTTTGTCAGATCTCTAGCACCAGCATCCCATCTAAAACAAGGATGGTCACTGCCATGGTATTGGCCAGGGGTCCATTTTCAGTGTCTGGGCCTTGGAAGGCAGCACATAGCATCCTGGACGTGCACGATCAGGTTAGGATGGGGGATATGGAGCAGATGGTGAGAGTTGTCCTCAGTCCTGCCTCTTTCGGGACCCTCTTGAGGCTCAGGCATGGGGGCCACTGAGAAAGACCCAGGTTGGCGTGGTTGGGGTGACAAGACAGGCAGGGAGAAGCAGAAACAGTGCAGTCTAAGAGAGTATTCTTTAGGTCTGGTCCTTGAAAGGAAGGTGGGAAAAGGACCACTTACCCATTTCACAGGTAAAGACATTGAGGCTCAAAGTAGCCACAGAGCATGCAGATCAAGGAAATGAAAACCAGGATTTGAATCTGCTCTGACTGCCTCCAGAGTTCATGTCTTGCCCCAATGGATGGAACATCCTCAGCAATTTAACTTGACTTTGAGCAGCTCCTATCCACAGAATCCTGTGTCAGACAACTTGGGAGGACACAGATCCGTGGGGAGCATAGAACCCACTGGAAGCATCCAGGGCCATAATAATAATAATAATAACAACAACAACCAAGGAATAATAATAGCTAACATTTTGGGAGCACTTACTAGGGGCCAGCATTATGCTGAACAAATTTTCATGAATTATCTCATTTAAGCTTTCAAGTACTTTGAGGTATAAGTAGCAGTATGTCCATTATTCTTGTTTGCTTTTGGGATCCAGAAATGTGTACCCATTTTTGAGACTAGAAGCTCAGCGAGGTTAGGTGGTTTGCCCTCAACAAAGGTGATATCTTGCTAAGGCTCCATCTCTCACTACCTGGGCATTGTCTGGGCCTGAGTCAACCTGGGCAGGTGTCACCTAGATCCGGCTCAAGTTGGCTGGGGCAGGATGAGTAGATGATAGGTTGTAGTAGGCATCACTCCTGGATTGTTCTAGAAGAATTGTATTCCTTGTGCCCTCTCCAGGCCTCATTTTCCCCACCTTTGTATCCTCTGACCTCTAATGTCCTTGAGTCTGTGATCTGAGCCATTCTCCCATTCCAGATGTTTGAGGCTGAGTGAAAGGCTAAGTCTCTGCGAGAGCAAAGAATGACTTGATAGAGGAGAGAAGGGCTGCCAGGGCAGAGGGGGATGGCATAGGCAAGAGCAAATGAGGAAAATACCCAGGTGGCAACACAGCCTTCCAAAGGTGAGGCCCTGTGCTCAGAGGGTTTTGGGGGAGAAGGACCAGACTTCCTCCCAGCCCTACCCTCAACAAACCCCAGGCAGCCCTACCACCCCTGTCCCCTCAAAAAGGCTAGTATAATGTCAAATCTACCAAGACAGCAAAGAAAACAATGATTGATAGGAGAAGAGGGGCCAGTGTTCAGCCACATCACTCCTCTTTCTGGACCTCAGTTTCCCCTTTGTGAAGAGAGGGAGCTGGCCCTTCAATCATTTGGGGGATATTCAGGCCAGGCTGGCTCTGAATCTGGAGAGGTCAAGGTAGTCCCTCCGTTCCCTGCCCCAGGTCTGTGATTGTTGGTGTCTCCTCCCTTCCCCTCCCCTCCCCTCTCCTCCCTTCCCCTCCCCTCCCACTCTTTCACAGCGCCCAGCGTGCTGTGCAGTTATTAGTTTAGGTTCATTTAGAATCGGCTTAGCCACCCTACACCCCTGGAACCTGGAAGCTTAAAGCACAAGATGTCTGGCAAATGGAAATTCAATTGCTTTAATATAGAGACTATTTTGCTGCAGTCGAACTGGAGCCTCTTATTAAGAATCTGATGGAATTTCTAAACAGGGAGAGAGGCCCCAAGGAGGGGGCATCGCCCATCACACACCAACATTGCTCTTGACACATTTATGGCTCCAATAAAATCTCCCATCTGGTACATTTTAAAATAAAATTGAAAATTTATCACTTTCCCTGAGTCGGTTTGTCGTTCTCCCCAGGAGGAGATAGCCAGCCTGAGATTACCGGCAGTGGTGGCGGTGGCAGCAGCTGGCGGCAGGCGGGCAGAGGGGTTACCGGGTTCTGATTTAAATTTCAATACCTTCCCCATTACAGCTGTCTGGGCTGGGAAAATTATTAAGGGGAAGCAGGCCATGTGCTTCTCCTGTTTCTCTGGACACCAGCTAGGCTCTCCCTACCGGGGCCCACAGGCTTGGTTTGTTCTATCCCCTGGTTTGCAAGGTCTGGATAAACCACAACCTGGGAGACATAGGAGAAACCCCGGTTTTCTGGGATGATGGTTCTCTAGGCCTGGGAATCAGCATTATCCTTATTCACTCCTCTGGAGCCCAGTGGACATCTTTGGGAACTGCCAGATGGTTCAAGAGGGCCTCTCTGTTTATTAGGGTTCAGAGATCAAGATCAGGGCTTAGACTCAGGTGGGGATCCAGGTTCAGTTTATAACCAGCATTAAAGGTTGTCTAAAACTAAGATCAGAACCTAAACTCATGTCAGGATCAAGGCTTGGTGGATAAGCAAGTTCAGGGCTCAGGCTGGGATCAAGGTTCAGTCTATTAACAAAGACAAGGCTCAGACTTCCTCTTTAGAGAAGTCAATTCATATCTCTGGGCTTTAATTTCTTTTTCAGTCAAATGGAGAGATAAGAATTGCGCTACCTTCTTCCAAAGGCTATTTAGGAAAACAATTAAAACAATATCTTTCATTTCTATAGCATTTCATAGTCTATGAAAATGCCTGCACATACTTCATATCTTTTGGTCCTTATAATAATCCCTATTTTAAAGATAAGAATACAGGCTGAGAGATGTTAAGAAGCTTATCCGAGGTCCCACAGCTGGTAAACACAGGCAGGAAGTAGGGATTGGGCCTAGCTCTTCCTGACTCCAGCTGGTTCCTAGAATACAGAAACACACAGAAGCAGTGACAAGACTGCACTTGTCTACGCAGTACTCATTTCCCCTTTTTCTTCTGGTAACAGAATGCTTATTCTATTCTCGGGGACAATGTGTCCACCTAAAAGACTACATGTCCCAGCTTCCCTTGCAGCCAGAAGTGGCCAATGAGATATGAGGAGTGAGAACTGTTGAGTGGGACTCCTGGGAAAGTTCTGTAATAGGGAGATGGATAAAAAGTATGCAGTTTCCTCCCTTGTCTCCTCCCTGCTTCCTGCCTGGAATGCAGACACAATGGAGCCCAGCAGCCATATTAGACCATGAGGTGACACTGAAGATAGACAGAAGTGCTGAGGACAAAGCTGAAAAAGAGAAGGAGCCTGGGACACTGATGACATGGTGGAGCCAACACACCAACCCTGGGCTGCCAGCCTCCAGATGTGGAAGAGTAAATGACACAGCTGAAACCGTGCACCTCAGATTGGGACTTGAACCCATGTTCCGGGACTCAAACCTGGCCAAAACCTACAGTCTTCCAACTGAGATCACACACCTGGTTTCAGGACTTAATGAAGCTCAGGTTCTTGATGTCTCATTGCAGAAAGAATTCAGTGAGAGACAAAGTGGTAGGTAAGAAGTGGATTTATTTAGAGAGAAACACACTCCGCAGACAGAGTGTGGGCCATCTCAGAAGGTGAGAAAGGCACCAGGGTATGGGGTTGTCAGTTCTTATAGGGGTGGGTAATTTCATAGGCTAATGAATGGGAGGAGTATTCCAGCTACTTCAGGAAGGGGCGGGAATTTCCAGGAATTGGGCCACCGCCACTTTTTGATCCTTATGGTCAGTCTTGGAACTGTCATGGTGCTCGTTTAGCCTGCTGATGTGTTACAGTGAGCGTATACTGAGGCTCAAGGTCTAGTGGAAGTTTTTTGTTTTGTTTTCTTATAAATTTATTTATTTATTTTGTTTTTGGCTGCGTTGGGTCTTTGTTGCTGTGTGCGGGCTTTCTCTAGTTGTGGCGAGCAGGGGCCACTCTTCGTTGCGGTGCGCGGGCTTCTCATTGTGGTGGCTTCTCTTGTTGCGGAGCATGGGCTCCGGGTGTGCGGGGTTCAGTAGTTGTGGTGCACAGGCTTAGTTGCTCCGCGGCATGTGGGAACTTCCCAGAGCAGGGCTTGAACCAGTGTCCCCTGCATTGGCAGGCAGATTCTTAACCACTGCGCCACCAGGGAAGTCCTGGTCTAGTGGAAGTTGACTTGTCCACCATCTTGGACCCATTTGGTTCTAATCAGTTTATGTCATGTCCTCAGGCTATATCATTCTTTCAAAGGTTGTGCCCTGCCCCCTTCCCTCCTGTTTCACAACTATGGATAATTTGTTTAGGCCATTATGCTTGGGTCTCTGTTACCAGCAGGCAAATGTAATTTCTGATTCAAAGGTGTTACCCTGAAAAAGAGTATGGCCAAGTAAGCTTGAGAAACACCAAGTTAAACAGAGTCTTTCTGGTATAACTTCCCAGAGCCTTTAAGTGCTAACCAGTTGCTTTCCCAAACTTGCTTTTCATGGATCCCTTTTTTTTTGTGGCACACTGTGTGTGTGTGTGTGTGTGTGTGTGTGTGTGTGTGTGTGTGACCATGTGTCTGGGTGCTGGGAGAACATTCCTGATGTCTGACAGGGACTGGAAAGTACTTTGCCCAATGCTCTCATTATTAAAACAAAGGAAGCCACTGGCCCCTTCTGACATTTTCTTGAGCTTCAGCTAGCATTCTGATTTTGGCTCCTCAGTGTTTAAGGAATGTAGGGCCAAGCAAAAGAGGGCTAATTTGGGGACAAAGCTGGAAGGACTGTCTGGATCAAGAGGGTCTCCTTGTGGCAGCTGGAGCCTTCTTGGACTGGAGCTTGCTTCACAGGTGTGTGGGCCGTTACAGGGGAAAGAGGACCCTGGGCACCCTTCACATCATACGTAGGGCACTAGCAGCCTGTCCCTCTCCCCACCCCAAGGCAAAGAGGGACATAGAGGGCATAGAGAGTGGGAGGGACTCATCCTGGTCACGGAAAGAGTGACTGGTGCCCTCTGCCCAACCTGCCCCTTGCCCTTCAGTTTTCCGGAAAGCTCTGGCTGAGTCATGTACTTTGCTGCAGTGGCTGTCTCTCACTCCTCTGTGAGGGTCCCATTGCAGGCTGCAAGATCTTGACACGCCCTTTCAAAGCCATTTTAAGAGACTCATAACACAATAACAGTAATGGAGGCACCTGCTGCCTGGCTTGGTGATTACCGTGCTCCCTTTTGGAGACTTGTTTACTGCTTTGCACAGGGTGAAGTCTCCCCCTACTTTTTAGATAAGTGTCCTCCTTGGAGAGCATGGCCATAGCTGGGGCAGTTAATCACCAGCCTGGGCCAAGGAGAGAGAGGCAAGGAGCCCCAGTGTGGCAGCCCAGATGGAGGAGAGGGGTGGGGGGGAATGTGGTACCCAGAATCCCAGACTGAGGATGCCTGAGGACTCGAGGTCCCCCTTCCTCTGTTCTGCCGTGGCCAAGTGCAGTCCATTCCCCAGACCTCAGTCTCTCTGTCGGTGCAATGGGGCATTAGATCAGGCCTCTGAGAACTTGTCCAGGGCCAGAATTCTAAAGTTCTGCTTTTCTAAGGAGATTGTAGGGAAATGAGGACAGAAGAGAAAGACAACTAGCTTCCTCTCTTGCCAGCAAACTCCTGGAGAGCAGAAACCATGCCTATTTCCTCTCTTTAGCCCAGAACCTGACTCTGGCGTGGTGGGATGGAAGAACCCATCCCGGCCAGCGGGGGAAGAATGGCCATGTTCTAGGGGAGGGTGGAGTGGACGGGAAGGGAGTGGTGTGTGGAAAAAACAGAAGCCTGAGGCTCCGTCTGAAGAAAATCCAATATCAAAACTTTAACAAGAGCCCCATAAACCAAGAAATGCATCTTGGACTCAGGAGGTGATGGATCATTTAAATGGCAAATTCCCCTTGTGCCTGCAAGAGCTTGTTTATAGAATAAGGAGCTGAGAGTGCAGGTGGTCCCACACAGAAAACTGGAAGCTTTTCTTTTTAAACTCCCCGAAGATTCATCTGCAATGCAGATGAAGCATCTTAGAAACAAGAATGAAAACAGGGTTTGATTTTCACAAAGGCCAATTCAGAGGCGTACTTCCTGTCCAGCCCAGGGCACCAGCATCTGTGTGTGAGATAACTGTCCCCAGCTGGGTGGGAGACTGCCCAGGTCCTGCCAAGGTCAGGTAGGTCTACACACGTGCCTACATGTAAACTCATACTGCACACGCTTATACACACACATACACTCTCTCATTTACTCAGATCTACAGCAGCGTCATTTTGGATTTGTAAGGTCTAGTCTGTGCCCAGCTCTGGATCAAGAAAATTCATTTACTCTGCAGTTATTGAGTACGCAGTAAGAGCCAGGAGTTAGGGATACCATGACGAATAAGATGCAGCCCCTCAAGGAACTCACAAGCCAGGCAGAGAGATAGATAAAGAGACAAACACCTTAGAGAACAGAGCACTATGGGAGCATAGCGGATGGGCCTCTAGTACAGGCTTGGGAGGTCAGGGAGGGCTTCCTGAAAGAGATGGCATCTTTAAGCTGCACTATTTAATATGGTAGCCACTGGCCACATGTGGCTATTTATATTTAATTACTTTAAGGTAAATAAAATTTAAAAATGGTTCCTCTGTAGCACTGACCACATTTCAAGTGGCTACCATATTGGACAGGGCAGAGATAGAATATTTCCATCATCACAGAAAGTTCTATTGGACAGCACTGTGAGGAGGAACAGATCTTCCCCAGGTTAGGGCCATGGAGAGGTATTCCAGTTCCAGGGAGCAGCTTGTATAAAGGCCTGGAAGCAAAATGCAGCGGGTCCAGGGGTGTGAGGAGGAGGGGGAACGGTGATGGTTGAAGCTAGAGAGGAGGGAAGAACCTAAATGGCAGCTGAAGCCTGCATGTGTTGGTAAGGAGCTGGGATTTTGTCCCGAATGTTTGGGAAGCCTTGGATGAGTTTTCAGTGGGGAGTAGCAAGGTCAGCTTTTCACGTTAGAAGAGGTTGCTTGGGGAATGGACTGGAGGGGAGCGAGCCTAGAGGCCAGAAACCCGCGGGGAGGGAGCAGGTGCCAGCATCCAGGTGAGAGCCCAGGTAGAGAGGAGGCACTGGCCTGGGAGCTAAGTTGAGAGGACCTGGAGTTGGACTGGCTGTGGGCCCCAGGGAGACGGGCTCTGGTTTGAATGGCAGGGTAGCTGGGCTGCCCTTTGTGGGGAAGAGGGAGAATCTGAGGGAGGAGGTCAGTTTGGGCTGTGCTAAGTATAAGGGGAAGTGGAGACCTCAAACCTGGCAGGTAGGTGAGGGCACATGGTCCTCTGGAGAAAGTTAGAGCTGGAAATACTGAGGGGGTGGTCGTCAGCAAATAGACATGGATGCAGGTCCTGCAAGGGGCTGAGGTTCCAGAAGACAATGTTGGAGCCTTGGGAAACACAGGTGAGTTAGTGGCCAAGAGAGGAGAAGGAGCCGGAGCGCCAGAGAAGAGTGAGGGAGACCAGATGTCCCTTTGGAGGTGCATGTGTGGTTGTGGCTCCATCCCCTGGTGTGTGGGAGCTGCAGCTGCCCGTCTAGGCAGGATTTCTGGAGGAGACAGGGCAGTAGCTGGGTGCCAAGGAGACTGGGCTTAGAGAGGAAGGCAACTCATGACAGCAGTGACAGAGAGGCAATGGGCAGCTTGTATTTTCTGCAGATGGCCACAACAATCTCCCCCACCCCACAGGCTCTTCTACAGTGTGACCTTGCCACCTGCTCCTGGAGTCATGGGTCTGTGTCCCTCCTCTTAAACCTGGGCAGGCTTGTGACTGCTTTGACCAATAGAGTACAGCAGAAGTGACACTCTGGGACTTCTGAGGTTGGGTTATAAAATGCAATGCAGCTTCCGCCATGTCTGCTGGGATATTCACTCTTAGAGCTCTGAGCTATCGTGTCAGAAGTCCTACTAGGACTGAGGCCACCATGCTATGAGGAAGCCCAGGCCGTGTGAATGGGCCCTATGTGGGTGTTCGGGTCAACAGCCCCAGCCTAGATCCCAGCCCAGTCAGCATCAACTGCCAGACATGTGAGTGGATGGACCTCGGGATGATTCCAGACCCCAGACGTTGTCACCCCCAGACACTAAGGCCCCAGACATCATGGAGCCAGACACAAGCTGTCCCTTCTGTACCCTGTCTGAATGTCTGAATCCATGAGCATAATAAAATGGTCAGTGTTTTATAGCACTGCCTCTTGGGGTGGTTTGTTATGCAATAATAGTAGTAACAGGAACAGACAAGAAGCAAACAGGCCAGGCTGTGGGTGTGCGGCAGGGACACAGGGAGATGATTGGACTGGATGCTGGGCTGGGGCCTTAAATGCTGGGGGAGGGGTGAGCTTTACCCCGCAGGCAGGTTAAGGAGAGGAGGCTGGGTAGGCTGAGCAGAGGCTGACGCTATGGAAGCTGGAGTCTGGAGACCAGACATGAATGTCAGAGACAGTTCTGGCCTGGGAGGTTACCCCAAGGGTGGCATCAGAGAGGTCCTGGTGGGAGCAACAGCAAGAGGTGGGGAGGGCTTTGGAGTTCTACGGTTTTGTGTTTAGCTCTCAGTGCTCTCACTAACCAGCGCTCTCTGAAGCCTCAGTTTGCTGATCTGGAAAATGGGAGTACAAATTCCTCCCTGGCATAGAGTAAATGCAACGTAAATGTGACTTCCCTTCCTTTTATCAATTTTTACCCATTTGTTTGTTATTATCTTAACAAGGGACGCTCACATGTGTATAGACTAAACTGTTGATAAACACATTTAAGGGCAAGGTTATTTGCCCTATTTTATAAACACAAAATGAAGCCCAGAGTGTCTGAGAATATCCCAAAGCCTCAGAGGTCTGAAGCCTTCAGCTTGTACTTTTTCTGCAACTGTTCCTCGCCTGGATAGAAGCAGGGAGGAGGAGAGGGCAGGCTGGTGCCCCAGCAGGTCCCAGGGGGCCTGGGCAAGGCTGCCAGCGCTGAATTAAGCATTCCTCCCCAGCCGGGCTCCAGCCCCAGCCTCGGCAACTGCTTGAACTCTGGAGTCTCAGACAAATTGTAGCCCCAAGATTGAAAGCAACAGTGGGGAGCTTACAATTGTGGCAGGCCCAGCCCTCCCCACCCCTGCTTCCACTCCGAAAGCCTGCCTCTAGGTGCGTTGGGGTCAAAGCAGCCTCTAAGGAACTTCCACCAGGGCCACCACACACACCCAGGCCTCCTGGGGTCCTTGCTGCCTGGGCAACCCTTACCCCCAAGCCCTGGGAGTCCTGGATGTGCCACCTGGACCCCAGCTCCTCTCCTCCTGCCACCCTCCTAGGCATCTGGTTCCTTCTCAGAATGCCTTGCTGTTGCCCCTAGCAACCAAGCTCCTGGCCCCGTCCTGGTCCTCCTTCCTCCTTCCTCCTCCCTCCCCTCTTTTCCTCCTCCTCCTTCTGCTTCCTCATTCCCATCCTTCCTCCCTCCCCCAACCTGTGGAGACAGTGCCAAGGGTTGCAAGACTCCCCTCAACACCCCCGGCCAGCTGGGTGACAAAGCCAAGCTCCCTAGCCTTTCTGGGTTGCTAACTGACTGAAGATCACGGTTGGTACTCTCTGCCGACCTGAGGGACTTGGTACTGCAACTCTAGGACCCAGGGAATGTCCTGGGAAGACTCTCAAGCAGGGCTCTCAGGGCACCCCAGGCACAGAGCTAACAATTATAGAGAAGAGGGTAGACTTAGGAGCCAAATGGAATTTCTCCCCCTCAGAGCTGTTTGAGGTGGTGAGCTTCCCAGAGTTGGAGGCATGCAAGAAGAGACCTTTCCCAAGATGATGTTGCTGGTGCTGGTATGGTGCAGAGCAGTGAGGGTCCTGCAGCCCTGACTCGGGCAGGCTTGAGAAGGAAGTCAGGGAGGACTCGGCCCATGTCTCCCCTCACTGTCCTTTTTATCCTCATCTCCTTTCCCCCAACCCCTGAATTCCCAGAACCCTTTAGCAACATGCCCACTCCCCCGCACTGCCCTCCCTGAGGCTCCATCTTTCTCAGCTAGGCCCTAGGGAGGGAGGACAGTACTAATGTGGGTTTCTCATCCACCTAGTACTCAGCACAGGTGTTTCAGAGTGAACACACACAGGGGCCCAGGGGAGCAGGGCAGTGTGCACCCAGCCACCCCACCCTCACAGCCCCTAAATGCCCAGCCTCCCTCCCAGACTCCTCAGCTCACACTCACAGCCGACCCTAGGCCTGGTCCCCTCATCACCTCCCCAGTGCCCTGCTGCAGCCCATTTAAACTGTGCCCCAGCCACGACAAATTTGCCACCTACTTGGCCTGTTCTTACTCTTCTCTCCCTGCCTGGAGATGCTCTTCTCTGCCTTTTCACTCCACTTCTGCTCAAAGGTGACCTCCTCCAGGAAGTCTGCCCTGATGGCCCAGACTGTACTCAGTGCCTCTGCTAGGCTCCCCAGCCCTGTGCTTGCCTCTCTTACAGCTCTTTACCCCACTGAGTGGTCACCATCTTCTTACACGTCTTTCTCCTGAGTGCTCCTACCTCTCTCTGGGCCTCAGTTTCCCTCATCTGTAATGTGAGAGGAACAGGCCAGTGGTCTTTGAGGATCCTTTTGGCTGGTGAGGGTGAGTAAGTAGGTCTGGGCTGTTAGAACAAGGAAGAGGAAGTCTGGGTCATCTTTGCCCTCCTCTCCCTCCACTGCATCCACTCTGAGTTTCAGGCCCTGGGTGTGAGGCCCAAGCACTCGCTGTGTGGCCCTGGGTCAGTCCTGACCTTTTCTGGGACCTCAGTTCCTCATCTGCTAAATGGGGAGAAAAATAGCTGAGACCTGCCTCTTCAGGCTGCCGTGAGGCCTGGGATGCAGCTGCCACACCAGACTTCTCCGTCAGCATCAGCCAGAACCCAGGTTGCCAAAGGGAACAGCTCCAGCTTGGCTGCCTCCCCCTTCTGGATGGCCCAGCCCTTGGGCTCAGGGGTCCCTGGGGCTCTGCTGCCCTCCAGTGGCCAGAGGCCCCTGGGCACTTAGAACCAGTGAGTTTCTGGCTAATACAATTGGCATCCGACCCAACCTGAGACAGAGGGAGACAAACGCTAAGGCCCAGAAGGTGGAAGGGACTTGTTGGGGGTCACACAGCAAGTCAGGGGCAGTGTCTAGACCAGAACCTGGGCCTCCTGGCTCCCAGCACTTCCAAGCCCAGGGTGGGGCTTGTCCTCCTGTGTCAGGCTGACAACAGGGAGCTGCTACCTCACCTGCCCAACCTGCCTCACCTGGGGACCCCCATGTGTGGTGGGCCCTGCCCTGCCGACCCCTCTGAGAAGGGTTCCTCGTGCCTACCCAGGGGTCATCCCTGACTGGGGCGGGGGGGCCTGTAACAGGGGCTGGGTGGGGTGCTTTAAACCCCTCCCTCTTGATTAATCAAATACTAAAATAATGGCCTTGGTTATGATTGATGGACAGAGCATAGCTAATTACCCTGGAGATTAAAATGACTGTTTCTGTTTAAAAAGGCTGCAAATGAGTTAATTATTTCCTTTGCTCACCTCTCTAACCTCGTTACACTTCTAAATGAATAGCAATATTGATCTTGGAACTGATTTTTGTGTTACACCGGCAGAGCGGGTTTAATTAGGGTTTGAAAACGCTGCAGTGCCTCCTCCTTCTGACCGAGGAAATTAGCCTTGGGTTTTACTTACATTTCACAACCATGTCCTCACAGACAGAAGGGCTAGAACACGGCGCGGTGATGCCTGATGCCCGCCAACTCCTGCCCTGCTCTGGCTCCCAGCTCCCTCCCCACCCCGAGCAGCACTAACCATCCCTTGCCTCTCACCTCTCAGGAAGATGTGGCAGGAAGCTCACTGGGAGCAGCTAGTTTAGCCTCTTCTGGTCACAGTGGGGATTTGGGGGTTCAGACATGACAGGGAAGAGCCCAGCATTGCTTGGTGAGGTGGGGGCAGGTCTGGGACCAGAAACTGTCATGGATTCCTAGCTCTAGACCTTGACGGCTCCCTGTCTAAATAAATATTTCTTCTCCAGATCCCTAAGGAGCCACCTGGTCCCCCACCCCCACTTGCAGCTCCCTCCTGCCTTTCCTCTCCTAGGGCCACGTGGAACAAAGGCTGCCAGACTGAATGAAGGTGGGAAACAGTAGGAGGAGCAGGGGCAGGAGATCAGGAGCCTTAACCTGGTGGGTTACGCTGCGTTACTGCAGGCAAGACAGCCCGGGGGCTTGTGGGATAAAGGCAGCACTGCATTCAAGCCATGGGGACGCTAGGAGCCCAGCATTCATACCTGATCTGCCCAGAGAAATCCAGGAGCATTGTCACACGCCCAGCCTCATCAAACAAGGAAAGGAAGGTGGATTTGAGCATGAGAGACTCCTGGCTGAATCTGACCCCAGTCACATACTGAGTCCGAACCCGGCTCACACACGGAGCCCCGAGCCTGGAGACAGACTGTGCCCCGGCCCTGATCACGTGCAGAGGCACCACCTTTGTCACACACTGAGCCCCAGCCTCCTCACATAGTGAGCCCCGACCCTGGAGCCTGGACCCTGGTCACAAACCAAGCCCCGACCCTCCTTACACCCGGAGCCGATCCTAGTCACGTACTAAGCCCCAAAGCGGGTCACACTGAGCCCAACCCTGAGCACATGGCTGAGCCCCCGAGCGTCCTCACACACTGAGCTCCCGCCCTGGAGCCCCATCGCTGGTAACAAATAGAGGCTCACCCTCCTCAGACATGGTGCCCCGACCCTCCTACGCATGGAGCCCTGACCCTGGTTAGACACTGGACCTCACACAAAGCCTCCACCCGAGCCACACACTGAGCCCTGCCCCTGGTTGGTCTGCGGGAACAGGTTTTACTGGCCTCTTCTTGTTCCAGCTCCGCTTTCTGTCCCCTGGGCTGGGGGTGAAGGAGAGGGAGCTCAGTACACCAAAAATGTCAGTCCTCTGGTAATGAAGGCAAGATGAACTAGGTCCATTGTGCAGGCCCAGGAAATCTCAGCTTTGTTGTGTTCATGGCTTATGTGTGAATACTGGAAGTTTTGGTGGCACAGTTGAAGAAGCTGAAAGACCCAAAGTCACCTTCAAGGAGCCAGTGGCAGCATTCTTGCAGTAACCACTGTGCTATCAGGAGCCTCAGAGGCCCGTGAAACTCTCCAGTTGCTGGGTCCTGTGGGCAGAGTGGCCTTTGAAAGGAGCTTTCTGTTGTCCTCACTGTGCTGCCATTTCCTGTCTCGCTGTGTCCTGTGACCCACTCAGCTCAACTTGGCCCACTTCTCACAGATGGAACATTATGTTCCCTTGGTGCATCCAGTGTGGTGGCTGAGTTCTTGGCTCTAGAGCCGGACTGCCTGGAATTCAAATTCAGGGGTTGCCCATCCCAGCCGTGTGGTTACGGGCAAGTTACCTCACCTCTCTGGGCCTCAGTTGCCTCATCTGTAAAATGGAGGTGATACTAGCACTTACCCCATAGGGTAAAGATTCTAAGGATTAACATGAATTAATTTCTGTTAAGTGGTTGGTGCCTGGCCTATGGTAAGTGCTGTATTTGGTTGGGTGTTGTGCTCATTTTGCCTGTTGGTGCACACTTGGCTGACACTGTGACAAGATCACAACACTCGAGCGAAGCCTGTATCCAGGCCCTGAGGGACCAGTACAGTTCAATGACAATTAATTGATGTTTACTCTCTGCTGGGCACTGGTGACTCAGGGAGTAAAATACCACAATCCTGCTCTCAGGGGGCTCCACTGTCTGTGCAGAGACCATCCTAACACATGTATGTGGGCTATGTTCGGGGAAAGAGGACCAGATGGACTCAGTGAGGGGGGCTGGTGGATGTTCATAACAAATACCGTTTATTGAGCACCTACTGTGTACCAGGACCTGCTTTGGGACTTTACAGACACTGTCTCATTTCAGCCTCACAAGAGGATGTTATGTAACAATATAACAATTATCATCGCCATCTTATAGATAACTCTGAGGCTCTGAAAGGATGGGACTGGAGAAGCCTGAGGGTTTTCTGTGCTAGGGAAAGGTGTGAGCAGAGGTGTAACTGAGTTCCAGGGACCCAGAGACCAAGGGTGCTGCCTGGATGAGGAGCCCGAGAGAGGCGTGGGCATAAGCGAGGGCCATAAAGGCCAGGCTGAGGAACTCTGTTCCATGAACACTCTGGATTTGAACTGAGCAGAGCTCCAGCATAGGAGAGCAGGGGGAGGACCACCCCCAAACCCAACACCCAGCTCTGAACACCATACTTTCCAGAGAGCTCTGTGGTGGGTGTATGCCCAGATGTGTACACGCACAGGTGTGCTGGTTTGGGGTCAGGGGTCACATTCCCAGATCCCAACCCCATAGACCCAGGCAGGGTAGGGCTCAGGACAGAGCACACGGCTGGCCCGGCTGGGAAGTGCAAGCCCAGCTCTGTGGGGGTGAGCAGGGCCAGCAGAGGGGGTGGAAGGGAGGTGCTGCTGCGACAGTGGTGACAGCTTCCTGGGTAAGGAGACCTGCAGGCGGGGCTGTGGGTAGGCCTAGAGGCCTAGGAGGGCAGCGGCCTGTGGGGTTGGGGGCCTCCCACTCGGCTCTCCACCGTGGCCCCGAGGAGCCTCCTCCCGCACTGTGGACCCTGCAAACTTCCACCTCAGACTGGGTGGAGAGGCTGGAGGCCGCCAGGCAGACATTGGGGGTGTGGGGCACCTGTACCTCCTTGTGCCTCCTACCCTGGACTCACACCCACCCCCCCACCGCCCCACCCCCCCGACCCCCGGGCCCAATTAGCTGCTCTTGTCTCTAATTGATTCCTCTGGTACTCACAGGACAATTAGAATTTAAATTGCCTTTTACAAAGGTCACAAAAACATGATCAAAGTGGAATCTATTAGAGGGGCTGGGGTGGCCCCTCCTTCTCGGCCTCCTAGAGCTGGGGGGTGTGGAGGCCAGGCACGTGCAAGGGGCCCTACTGTCACCCCAAAGTCTTTCCCAAGACTTCTAGGCCCCTGCTCTGTGAAGGGGGGAGGGCAAGTCTAAACCCCACTGCCTCATTTCTGCTCCTTCCCACAGCCCTGGTGTTGCCCTTACCAGAGCCTGTCGCCCCCAGCTGTGTGACCTTAAGTAAGCCACTCACCCCTCCGAATCTCAGTGGCTTCATCTGTGAAATGGAGCCAGTACATTCTGCTTCCTAAAGGCGGGAGGCTGCACATGAAGAACACCTGGCCTCTCTCCAGCTGTGGACTCTGCTTCTCTGATCCCATTTGCTTCTCTTCCTCTTCCAGGAAGCGGTCTCTGGGGGCTCATCCTCTGGCTCCTCCAGCCCGACTGTGGCCCCTGCCTGGTCGTGCTCCTCAGGCTGCCCAAGGGGTGAGGCAGCCTGTCCCACTGGAGTCCAAGACAGGACTCTGCCCACTCCTTCCTTTGGCTGTTTCAGCAGGCCTCACAGGGCTGGGCACATGGGGAAAAGGGTCTACCTGACAGATGGGGAAGTTGGCTGAAAGAGAGTCCAGGTCCCTACCTACAGGGGGCTCACCCTCTGGCAGGGCAGACAGGAGGCCTGGGCAGCAGGGGTGACCAGCCAGCACCGGTGTCAGACCTGAGGAGGATTGCTGTGGGCCTCCACCTCCCAATCCGTGCACCAGGCACGGAGCTGGAAGGTCTCCGATGGCCCTGCTAACTCAAGTTCTTGGTCTTGGGTCAACTGGGGATTGTGGGGACTGGGGCCCTGGGCTGGAGGAAGCTGGATGGAGTGGACTTGGCAGTATCAGGAAGCCGCTTCAGGCCAGCCCAGTGGTCTGTGCCAGCCTGGCCTGGCCTGGCCTGGCCCAGCTACTGGACTTGGTGGGAGGGTGGGCAGCAAGAGTCCAGGAGGGGCTCGGCTTCCTCGAGGAAGGTCCTGACCCAAGCCAACCAGGTCTAAGAGGAGAACCTGGTGGCAGCCGCAGCCCTGGCCCTACCTTATTCCTTTCACCCAAGTTGTGAGGGCCGCCCTTAGAAAGCAAGTGGCAGAGCCCATCCTGCCAGACTGGCTCCATGTGGAAAGCAGAGATGAGGCGTGCCTACTTCCCCTGGCCTGGGTCTCCCTCCGCTGAGAGGCAGCCCACCTGGCAACTCCGTCAGACTTCAGAAAGGGAGTGATGTTCACTGAGCACCTATGATAAGGCAACCCTGGGCTGGAAACTTTTAGGTGTCTTACCTCACAGAATCCTCCCAGCAGTCCTATATATCACCATTTCACAAATGAGAAAACAGGCTCAGAGAGGTCGAGCACCTTGCCCAAGGTCACACAGCAAGGAACTGACAGAGCTGGGATTTAAACTCGGGCTTGCCTGGCTCCAAAGTAGAAGGTCTGTATGGCCCGGCTCTGTGGCTGGTACTGGCTGTAAGGGATCTCATTAATTTGGGATTCAAACCAGCACTAGGGACACCACAGGACATCATGTGGCTCCATGGGGTGGGCGGGGAACCCCGTAGGGAGTCTATGTGGACTCTGGGGGGAGATGAGCAAGGTATCAGTATTCCTGTTTTCCCTGTGGTGGCCCCCAAGGTCAGGAGACATCACCATTCCTCATTTAGAAGCAGGCACAGAGCCGCGGAGCACAGAGATAATGCAAGTGATCCAGCCTGATTACCAGAACTGGCGGAACTTCATTTGGATGCCAAAGGAGGCAGCTCTGGGACCCAGGCCTACGGTGTAGTCAATGAACACCCTGCCCACTGACCTGGTGTGAACAGCAGCTGCCTGCTAGGAGGTCCCTATTAAAGTGAAGAAGCGTGTGGGGGGCACATACGAGCCCACTCAGTATCCTCAGAGCAGGTGAGGGAAGACTCCCCTGTATTCAGGGATGGGAACCTGGTAGAACCATCCACCTGTGCCCCTGTCTTGGAGACCCTCAGTCTTGCCTGCTAGCAGAAGGGACATGTCTAAGAGTGGAGTGGCAGGCTGGGGGTGCCCAGGGAGAGGATGGAGGGGCTGCTGTCACCTGGAACACGCTCGCTGGCAGGGTCTCTTGCTCTGACCCCGGGCCGCGCCAGGGCTGGGTGGGGCCGGGCATCCAGCCAGTGCCTGAAGCATAAGAAGGTCTCTCTGGGGCTGTAAGTCCCACTGGCCCAGGCAAGCAGGCCCACAAAGCTATTGTGACAGCAGTGGTTAAATTAAGTGGCTGTCACGGAGCCAGGCAGGGGCTGGTTTCCTGAAAGGGGATTTACGGCCTCCCTGCCTCATTTACTGCCCGATCAGCCTGGGACCCCCCCACTATGTGCCTGCCTGACAGAGGCCCATTCTCAGAGCCCAGGAGCTCCTGCCACACGGGGGAGCCAGCTGGTACTGTCATGCCTGGGCCGCCAGCAATTGGGGGCCTCTAGGGTTAGGTTTCTGGGGCCGTACCACTGCCTGCCTTAGTCCTCGGAAAAGGGGCCCAAAGGCCGTGAGAGGGCATGAGGTCACGTGAGGCCTGGCCCAGTCTCTGGCTCCCAGATGACACATCCACACTCCCTCCAGGATTCTGCTCAACCCTGCTGCCTCTGAGACCCTGCTGGCTGGGGCCTAGCCCCTCGCCTTGCTCCTATCACCTGCCATGTTCCCTGACCTTATCCCAGGCCACTCCCCTCCAGGCCTTCCTTCTCTCCCGGAGTCTAGTCTGTGGTGACAGAGTAGGAGGCGGGGGGCTGGCCGTGCCTCACCTCATTCTCACTCACACACACACACACACACACACACACACACACACGTATTGAGTAGCAACATAAATGTGCCAACATTTCAGGTCATTGTAGGGTAAGACACTGTGCTTGGAGCATTTCATCTGCCGAATCCCCTGACCTGGACATTGTCAGATGTTTACTGGGAACGTCAAATGAAACATCAATGATAACAGTAAAGAAACAATACATAAAACATGTAAGAACTGGAGTCCCCAAAAGCGTCCTCTGACCAACCTGTTCCTCTAAGGAACAGGTCGTCTGGCCTTAGACCCTCAGGTGCACAAAACATCTCAGCCAGTGAGGGTCCAGAAGGGTCGACACTCCCCTCCTGGACCCCACCCTGGGTCCACAACAAGCCAGAGAGCAGTATCTGCTCTCTTCCCTGGTACTCATTCCTGGGACCCTCCTAAGTCACATTAGTGACATTGACAAGGTGAATTGTGGATGGCCAATGACCAAGTCCCAAATAATAAAATCATACCCAGCTCAAAGATGTCCTTGAGCAAAAGCATGTGGTGACTGGGACCTGCCACCCATCTCAGGTGGGTCTGCTTGGGCCATACCTGCAGGGCAACCTCTGGGCCCCAGACAGCACCTGGGACACAGCCATCAGGAGCAGCCCGACCCCCACCCTCCCTGCTCTAAATGGGCTCCTGTGGTGTTGACTCTCTGAGGCCTTGAGGGGGCAGGTTCTCACCTGGATTCTCCCCTGAAGGTCAAGGATGTCAGGAAGGCCAGGAGGGGCTCCCTCTCCTCAGCTTGGCCCCAGGACCCCAGGCTTAAGCTCCAGCCAGCCTTTCCAAACCTTCTCCCTCTGCTCCTCATGTGCACGAGTTGGAGGACTGCAGGTGTCATTGGTACCCTGTACTTTCCCACCTGCTAGCCTTTGCTCAAGCTGTTCCCTCCTCCTGGAGGAGCCTCCCCCTCCATCTCCACCTTTTCTGATCCTCTCCAGCCACCAAGGCCCAGATCAGATGGGGCTGCATCTGAACCCTGGAGAGGGTCTGGCCTTCATGCTGCTAGATTCGGGAATCCTAGGCTTTCCCTTCAGTTGAAAGAAGGCTGATCTGGGATGAGTATAGACAAAAGATCCGTTTGCCCTGTGGGATCCTCATTGACCTCATCTGTAAAATGGAGAGAACAGCCCTGCTCATCTCCCTGCCCCACCGTCCCCCAGACTCTGCCCCTGTCCACTGGGTCTCAGGCTTAGAAAAAAGGAGTCAGCATTGGAGGATGGGGCAGCCTGGAGCAGAGGGTAGAATTAGGAGGGGAGAGGCTGCTGCGTCAGGACCAGCTGGGGAGCAAACTGGAGGAGTTAGAGTGAAGCGGCGAGCTCTCCCTGCCTCAAGGCTCATGAATGGAGAGGGGTTTGTAGGCAAGGCAAGGAGAAGCAAGCTCTGCAGCTTGTGCCTGGAGGGCAGCCTGGGCTCTGTGTGTGTGTGTGGTGTGTCTGTGCGTTTGTGTGTGTGTGCAGAGCGTATGCTGCTGTTAAATGTGTGAATGCAAATATGTGCATGTGTGTATGCCACGTGTATTTCTGTGTATCTGTGTGAGCTTGTATGTGTGTATATATCTATGTATGTGGTATGTTTGTGTGTCCTTGGGCATGGACTAAGAAGCAGGGTGGCCGCGGCCGTCTTGTTATTCTGCCGCATCCCTGGAGTCCCATCCTGAGCTTTCAAGGGTTCCATCCGCTTTCCTCCACCTGCTCCTTCAGGTTCTAAGACTTTGTAAGGTTCGTCACCAGTTATTCATTCACTGGCACCTGGCCCTGGCCTGCTTTGCCTGGTGCACAGCAAGAAAACAAACAAAGCCTTACACTGTGGGTACCTGGCTGAGGGGTAGGAGGATCCAGGCCCTGACTATGAGGTTCTCCCTGGTGGGAGGCCAGGAGATACTGCACACACACGTACACACATGTACCACACGCATGAGCACGAAACAGTGAGATGATGGGGCGAGGGAGCCGGTGGGGGTCTTGGTCAGGGACAGATTCAGCCCTTGGGGAGCCCTTGGGGACCACAAGGCCAGAGCATGCTGGTAACCCCCATTCAGATCAACGGGCTGGGCAGAGGTGGAGGTTCCTGGCCCAGGGCTGAGACAGGGGCAGAGCTGGGCAGATGCAGAGAGAAGGGAGAAGGAGAAGGCTCCGAGGAGAGAGCCAGATGAACAGTGCGTGGAGGAGAGATGCTGGAAGGGGCAAGCGGCCCTGGGGCAGTGGAAAGGGGGAGGAGGGGCTGCTGCTATCCTGGCCAAGTTGGCTGAGCTGGACATCAAAACTTAGAGTGTGTTCTGAGGAAGCTACTCTCTCCCTCCCGCGGAGAGACAGATGTCCCTTTGATGGTGAGAAGGAAGGATGTTGTACAGAGAGGATGGAGGAGGGGGACAGGGGGAGACAGAGTCTCCTCCCTGTGGCCACGTCTCCTCCCTGTGGCCACCCAGGGAATGGGAGAGACCACACAGTGTCACGTCTTCCATCTCCAATGCACTGTGACGCCAGACCCACCACTGGGGTCCTCATCTGCCAAGGGAATGGGCAGATGTCCTGGGGTCAGGGTCTGATCACCAATTGACTACTGGCTACTTCCTGGCCCCTGAAGCCCCGTGGCTGGCTCAGTGGGAGTGGGCCAGTCCTGCAATGGCGGAATAGCCGTGTCCCATGGGAGCTGGAGCAGAGCAGGCTCAATGCCTGCTGGCCACTTCACACCTCCCTGCAGCCACCTTGGTTAGGCGTCTCACCTGTGCCAATGTGTGTGTGCACACGTTTATCAACCACGAGAGGTTCTGTGCAGTGTGCAGGGCTTGCCCCTCCAGCCCCAGCTGGCCCTCTCACTCCAGCAAGAGACAGAAACGCTCCCTTTACAGTCCCTGGACTTCTCTGAGTCCCACCTCTACTCTTGGCTCGCAGTTTCCTGGCCTGGCATACTTTCTGCACCATCACGAGGTCATAGGATGCCTTTGTAAGAATTTGCAGAAGGCGCCCCTTCCTCCAGATGCTTTCCTGCCATCTGTCGGAACAATGTCATACTAAATATACACATCTATGATGGACTGAAGCTGTGAGGTGAGGGCCTGGAACGCTCTCCCTGCTCCCCTCTTGGTGGCCCCAATCCACCATGTTCCTGCGTGAGGCGCTCTCTGATCACTCCAGCCCTGGGGTTTGCATAGCTCCTGGTGGGGAGCAGCTCTTGGTGAGAGCAGTGGTGGCCTTGGGCATCCCTTCTGAGAGCCAGGTTCGGGGAACTCTTCCTAAGAGAGGACCAGCCTCCTCCACTCCACTGTCACAGCCCAGAGAGGGCACACTTTGGGGCTCCCAACCCCGTCTCCACCGGTGCCTGAGGGGCCCTGCGTTGCAGGCAGCAGCTGTGTCATGGCTGGCTCCAGGGCAGATTTCAGTCCAGGCGGGGAAAGCATCCTCCCGGCCAGCCATCTAGCTGAAGAAGGGGGCTTGGCTCGTGGTTCCAGGACCAGCAGGAAATGTCTTAGAAAGGTCCCTGGTGTAGCTACTGGCTCTGAAAGCCACGGGGCCTCGATGGCCTTCTTATTCCAGGTTCTTTGGAAAAGCCCCTTTCGTATGGAGCACAAGGTCCCCCAGCCACACCACCCTCCCAGCCTGTGGGTGTTCGTGGGTCATCACAAAGGGAATAACCTTTCTCTGCCCAGGCAGGGCCACAAGCTCTGACAGCTTCTGGGATGTCTCACCTGCACTTACACTCCTCTTACATTCTTCGCTCTACGCCACAGCCTACAACCGCGCCCCCTGCGAAGGGGATGCCTCACCACATCCTTCTGCCCACACCCACTGTGGGAAGGCTCATCCTGTGTCCAGGGCCTGGTCCTTACTTGTGCCAAGGTGCTGCTGGCTAGGTCTGTAGGGACCTACAGACCCCTTACCCCAGCTCTGCCCAGCTTTTGCACCTGCTCCTGGGACTCCAGCCTTTGCGCTGTCAGCCCCTCCAGCCTCTGCCCACAGCCTCTCCCCTCCATGTCCATAAGGCCGAGCCGTTCCAAAGACCCCTGGCTGCCCTCCCACTTCCTCCTAGATACGGAGGCTTGCAGACTGCAGCGTCCACACCTGCTAACCAGACATGCCTGGACCCCCTGGGACAGAAACGCAGCAGAGCCTCTGCTTTTCATGTCTGGGGAAGTTCACACCACCCACCACTTGGGCCCAGGCTCCATCAGCAACCCAATGGAAAAATCCAGCCAGCCCCAATGGACTTGGCTCTGACCCCTTGGGAAGGAAAATGGGAAACGAAACGGAGGTGGGGGAGATATGGAAAAATAAATTTCCAAGCCCTGTATGTGACGGTGACATCCCAACAGCCGCTGCTGACGTGGAAAAATAAAAGTTGCTGGCTTGTTTTCTCGCCTTCTCTTTCTAAATGATTTGATGTTTTACTCCCCCCCCATCAAACTCTCTATTCTCTGCTAATGGCGGAATAATAAAAAATTATCCCTCATAGCGTGTGAGTGAGAGGCCAAGACGGGAGTCCAGGAGAGGGAGGAAGGAGAGGAAGAAAAAGGTTATTATAAATGTGTCAGCCTTGTTTATGGCCCTTTATCAGCGAGGGAGAGACGGGGAGGGAGAGACACCGTGAGTGCACACTTTAAAGCGGCCTGCCAGCTTGGTTGAGAAGTGTAAATAATTTTTATTTTCAGCTGCATTTAGAGATTTTAAAATATATGCCCGCCAGCCAGCCGTTGCGGGGAGCCAGCCGTGCTGCTGTGGAGAAGAGGGGTGGGGGTGGCTTGCCTTTTGGCCCCTTTGATGGGCCCGTGCTTGACAATTATGGGTTTCAGAAGCAGCATTCACTGATAAGGGCTTCCTTCCCAAGGAGCCCGGAGAGATAGTGAGGCCAGCCTCGGTGGCTGCCAAACTCCCCAGCTGGCTGGCTGGGGCCGATCTAACGGAGCAGGATTGGGGAAGGCCGCTCAGCCATCCGGTGTCCTTCCCAATAAGGCCAGCAAAGGCACAGGCTGCACCGGGTCAGCACCCCACCCTCCCTGCACCACTGGATGCCACACCTGCATCGCAAGCTTGAGACCGTGTAGCTTCTGCCCCTCGGGTTTCATTCATGCTGTCATTCACTAGTCAACATTTATTGAGCACCCACTCCATGCCAGGATCATAAGGGTTCAAGGGCAGGGGAATTTAAAGATTGTCTCACCTAACTGGTCCTATGATTCCTCCTCCTTGATTGCCTCCCAAGAGCAGTCCTTCATGACCTCTCGTGCTAGCCCACTGCATTCTGGGCTTGCAATAGGCTGTCCTAAGGCTGTGTGGTCCAGTGGTTAGGAACACACACTCCATAACTGAGTCATGGCTGACACCTTGGGCAAATGACTCCCTAGGGCTGAGCCTCCATTTCTCCTTCTGTAAAATGGGGATAATACTGGTACTAGCCTCATATGGTTGTGGAGATGATGAGCATAAAGACTTTGCTGTTTGACACACAGGAAGCACATACTAAACAATGTCTCTCGTCATTGGCTGTGCATATTAAATCCCACCAGTAACCCCTAAATGTCCAGTGTGCTAGTACAGAAGCCAGGGTCAAGGGGAGGCTGCAAGGAGCTGAACTCTGTCTTCCAGAATCTCATGGGCCAGGCTGGACAGAGGGCCTGTACGTGGGAAAGGCTCATCAGCACAGGTTCTGGCAGAAGGGTCCCTGAAGGAGGAGTGGGATGGGTGGGGGAATAGGGAGGAGCCTGGCCTGGCAGGAGAGGAAGAACCAGTCAGTGCCCCAATGGCCTGATGCCCTCCCCCAGGCTGGTTCCCAAACCAGCTCAGAGAGGGGATTTGGCACAAATACCCCATGAGAGTTGTGTCCCAGGTATGTGGCCAGCACATTACTGTCCCCTGTGCCTTGGGGCTTCTAATTTTGGTCCCCACTGAATTCTACTTCTGTCTGATGGAAATGGGAGACAGCTTCCATGCCCTACGTGCCCCTCCAGACTCTTGGGCTGGGCAGGCTCACAGAAGCAAAGGAGAACAGAACCAAATCCCCAGGTCTGTGACTGCTAATTACAGGAGAGCTAGCCTCTTAAGTCCTCCCAGTTAAGTTCCTTCTTCTGGCTGGAAGAACAGGTCACATCAGGTCAAAGGCAACTGGGTGCTTAGCCCTGAGTATGGATTTGGACAAGAGCACTGAGCTGGGCAGGAGCAGACCCAGGATTGTACTAGGCCTGACATGGGGTCTGTGGGTTGAGAGCAAACCACAAAGCATGGGAGAGAGAGAGAGGCAGAGGGACAGTGTGAAGAGGGAGAAGAAAGGGGCTCTGCACCTGCCTCCTACCTCTTGTCAACCCTTCAGTCAAACTTTCATGCCATAAACACACTACTGCCTGCTCTGAGCCTGGACCTCAAAACACTAACAGCCCCAGAGGGAGACAAATGTGTAAACAGACAAGGACAAGCCAGCATATGAATTGGTGGTCTATGGTGGTCCAAAGGTGGGAAGGGGAGGTAGGCATCAGGGAAGGAGGCACAGAGCAGGAGAGATTGAGTGGGCTTCAGAAGAAGACACAGGAGTTTTCCAAGCACACACTGCTTATAGAGGGTGCAGCATGAACAAAGGCCTGAAAGCACATAGCCACATGGATCACTGGGAAAAGTACAAGGTAATTATGAAGGCCTGGGTTTATGTCCCAAAAGTATCCTGAGGAACATTAGTCCTGGGAGATGCTGATCAATGTTACTTGAAACAAGAGTTCCCCTGGTCGGATATATTTGGGAAATGTTAGACTAAACAATGAAGAGCACAGGGTACAAGATCAATATACAAAAATCAATTGTATTTCTATCATAGCAGTGAAAAATGAAATTAAGAAAGCAATTCCATTTACAATAGCATCAAAAAGAATAATATACTTAGGAATAAATTTAACCAAGGAAGTACAAGATTTGTACACTGTACACTACAAAATACTTCTGAAAGAAATTAAAGAAGACTGAAATAAATAGAAAGACATCCAATGTTCATGGATTGGAAGACTTAATATTGTTAAAGTTGCGATACCCCTTAAATTGATGTACAGATTCAATGAAATCCATATCAAAATCTCAGATGGCTTTTTCTGCAGAAATTGACAAACCAATCCTAAAATGTATATGAAAATGCATGGGACCGCTGGTGGGAATACAAAATGGTACAGCCACTTCAAAAGACAATTTGGCAGTTTCTTACAAAAGTAAACATACTCTTACCATATGATCCATCAATTATGCTCCTTGGTATTTACCCAAAGGAGTTGAAAATTTATGTCCACACAAAAACTTGCACACTAATGTTTATAGCAGCTTTATTCATAATTGCCAAAAGTTGTAATCAACCAAGATGTTATTCAGTAGGTAAATGGATAAACAAACCATGGTACGTCCAGATAATGGAATATTATCCAATACCAAAAAGAAATGAGCTATCAAGCTATGAAAAGACATGGAGGAATCTCAACTGCATATTACTAAGTGAAAGAAGCCAATCTGAAAAAGCTACATACTGTATAATTCCAACTATATGACAGTTTGGAAAAGGCAAAACTATGGAGACAACAAAAAAAATTTCAGTGAGTTTTAGTGGTTGGAGGGAGGGAGGGATAAGTAGGTGAAGCACAAAGGATTTTAGGGTAGTGAACTACTCTATATGGTACTATAATGGTGGATACATGTCATTATACATTTATCTAAACCTATAGAATGTAAAACACCAAGAGCGAACCCTTATGTAAACTGTGGACTCTGACTGATAATGATGTGTCAATGTAGGTTCCTCAACCGTAACAAATGTACCACTCTGGGGTGAGATGTTGTTCACAAGGGAGGATGTACATGTGTGAGGGCAGGGGTTATATGGGAAATTTCTATTTTGCTGTGAATGTAAAACTGCTCTAAAAAATTTTCTATTTAAAAATAAGTCTATTTTTAAAATGCAAGGGACCCAGAATAGCCAAAATAATCTTGAAAAAGAACAAAGTTGGCAGACTCATACTTCCCAGTTTCAAAATTCACTACAAGCCTACAGTAATCAATACAATGTGGTACTGGCATAAGAATAGACATATAGATCAGTGGAATAGAAATGAGAGTTCAAAAACAAACCCTCACATTTATAGTCAATTGATTTGCAACAAAGGAACCAAGACAATTCAATGGGGGAATATTAGTCTTTTCAACAAATGATGCTGGGACATGATGCTGAATATCCACATGCAAGAGTGAAGTTGGACCCCTTCCTCACACCATACATAAAAATCACTCAATACAGATTAAAGACCTAAATATAAGGCTTGAGATTGGGAAAGGCTGGGCTCTTGGGGCTAGAGGCAGGAGAGTTGGATTACCACCTGGTCAGGTCCTCTGAGTCTTCTACAATAATCATTATTATTTATTTTGCCCTAAAATTCAGAGGTTGACAAGTGTCAGTAACAGATCTTGGGGTGAATCAGTAGAGACAGGAAGGGTCTCTAAAGGATTTCCATCTCTCCTCCAATTTATCTGCTTTGAAAGTTGATGGGAGTAGATATTGGTACAACCTTGTGGAGGACAGCTGTGCAGTTAATAATGCCCTCTCTGAAGAATGTGAGAGCCTTACCACCCTTTAGCATTTGCAGAAAATGCCACTGTGATGGAGCAGAGAGAAGGAGGTACAAAGGTGTTCATCACAGAATTGTTTGTAACAGCCTTTTTGGTAGACCAATTACAAAAATGGTCCCAATTCCCCATACTTTCCTGTATCCCTTTCCAATGTCATTTTGCAGTCTTTCCAGCAAGAGATGGAGATGATTTCTCCACCCCTTAAATCTGGACTGGCCTCTGACTAGATCTGGCCAGTGGAATATGGTGGAAGTGATCATGTGCCAGTTGCAAGTGTTGGCCTCAAGAGCCCTTGTATGCTCCCACTTGCTCTCTTGGACACCTGCTACCAACACGAGGACAAGCCCAGGCCAGTTTGCTGCAGGATGAGAGACCACGTGGAAGAGGAGAGAATCATCTCAGGCAAGGCCATTGTAGACCAGCCAGCCCCCAGGTGATCCTCCAGCTGACCGCAGATGCCTGAGTGGACCCCTAGGAATCAGCCTAGCCTGGCCCAGACCAGGGCTGCCCAGCTGACTTCCAGATTCATGAACGTAATAAATGCTTGTTTTAAACAGCTAAGCTTTGGGGTTGTCATGTAGCCCTTATTTATGGTACTAAAAAACAGATACAGCCCCAAACTGGAGGCAATCCAGAGGCCCATTGACGCGAGGCTGGAGGTATAAATGGTGGTTCAGCCATAGAGTGGAACACCTGCGACCGTTAACAAATGAGGTTGATCCATAAGTACTGACCTGGAAGATGTCCATGATATGTTGGTGAGGGGAAAAAGCAAGTGACTGACTGACCAATATGTATGCCATGACCCCATTTTTGTTTTTTAAAAGTCTGTGTATAAAAATATATAGAATTTGCTATGAAAAAGTCAGCAATGGTACACAGCAAACTGTTCATAAGGGTTTCCTCTTAGGGAGACAGGGAGGAGTTTTATATTTTTTTTCTTTCTAGTAGTTTTTTTTTTAAAGTGAAGATTATTTGGGAAAAAACCCCAAAAGGTGGTGTTTTCAATGGCTGAGTTTGTTGTTGAAATTGAGGCCCAGCTCTCCTTATATGGATTCTCCAGCTTTTCCTCTTCTGCCCTGGCCCAAGCCCACCCCGTCCTGCAGCAAACCCGCACCCCTGCGTATCCCTCGATCACTTGGGCACTCACCACCCATCCCTCACCCCTGTAGGTACTTACCTGCAGATACCAGAGCAGGAAGATCCTTTGAGGATCAAGCCCCACCTTTGTGGTACAGATAGAGGGAAACTGAGGCACAGAGGTGACAGGGACATATTGGAGGCCTTATTGAGAGGCTGCAGCTGAGCTGAGGCAAGACACAGGTGTCCTGAGGGCCCGTCCACCTCAAGGAGCCCAGAGCAATCCCCAGCCCAGGCTGGACCTCTGCTGGGTCCCAGTTCCCTCAGAGGGTGACTCGAGGATCAGGGACAAGCTTATTCCTTCTCAGGAGATGGAGGAGGGGCCGTGAGGGAGAGGAAAAAGGGACAGAGCCGAAGGGAAGGATGGGTGGGGGTGGGCGTCAGTGCCAGCCTCCACGAGAGCCTGCGGCAGCAGCCAGATAATAAGCAAGAATAATAGAGGAAAGAGAGCGAAATGTCACACAGACTCTGGTGCCATTAGCCACCAGAGAAGGAAAATATCACATAATTAGGCCAGGCCTTTGTTTGCTTTTGTGGAGGGGGAGTATGAGGGGCCCCTGGTTGTTGGGGGGAACTGTGCCTCTGGGGATGGGCCTGCTTACCTGGGGCAGGGGAGAGGCAATGGTGTGAGGATTCAAGCCTGGTGCTCTGGGACCCTTGTCCCTGGGCCTGATGTGCCTCGGAGGGGGTGGTTGGGAAGGGGGCTAGGGACGGGATGGGACTTGTTCCACCTCGAAACTGAAATGTGGAGCTCAGAGACCTCCTTGCTAAACTGCTTTTGCTGCTGTTTGTTTATATTTCCCTCATTATTTCCCAAGTCACAGAAACACCTGGTTAATAACTGTAGAATTTCACACCCGCAGCTAATACGGGCACTACTCTTGGCATAGCAGCCACGTTTTTTTGGTTTGTTTTTTTTTTAACTAATTTATTTATTTATTTATTTTTGACTGTGTTGGGTCTTCGTTTCTGCGCGAGGGCTTTCTCTAGTTGCGGCAAGTGGGGGCCACTCTTCATCGCGGTGCGCGGGCCTCTCACTATCGCGGCCTCTCTTGTTGCGGAGCACGGGCTCCAGACGTGCAGGCTCAGTAGCTGTGGCTCACGGGCCTAGTTGCTCCGCGGCACGTGGGATCTTCCCAGACCAGGGCTCGAACCCGTGTCCCTTGCATTGGCAGGCAGGTTCTCAACCACTGCGCCACCAGGGAAGCCCAGCAGCCACGTTTTAAAGAGAGATAAGCAAGGCCTGAAATAAAAGTCAGGAGGAATACAAATCTGCAGCAAAGAGGCCCACTCCCCGCCTTCCCCGTGCAACAGCCAGCATGTACATCACTCTCTCCACGCGTGCACACACTTTCACCCAGGCACGAGGATCCACAGGCCAGCCTTCCCCGTTCCCTTCAGGACTACTTGAAGGGACTCTTATCACTGCTCCCTCCACTCTAATATGAGTTGGGCCAGGTCCTTGTTTTTGCAGACCCAGGCTCTTCTTCTGACTCCCTTCCTCTGGGGGTGCCCACCTTCCATCTCCCCTAGCTGAGGAGGTTCTAACCACCAGCTCACCATTCATTCATTCAACACGTGTTTCTTGAGCACATACTTTGTGCCAGGCACTAGTGGAGAGAAAATACAGACATGGGTTCTTTCTTGTCTGGTGTAAGAAACAGATATTAGACAACTAAATACATGAATAAACGTATAAGAACAAGCTAGGATAACTGCTCTAAAGGAAAAGGACAGTGTGCAATGAGAGCAGAGAAGAGAGGAACTGCTTCAGATTGTGGGTTCAGGAAAGGCTTCTTTTAGGGGAAAGGAAAGGCTTATTTGAATTGAGGCCCGGAAGTGGGAGTTTTCTGAGTGCTGAGTGGAGAGTAGAGTATTCCAGGTGGAGGGAGTAGCATGGGCAAAGGCCCTGAGGCAGAAAGGCCAGTGTGGCAGGTGAGCAGGGAGCTGGGGGGAGTGTAACATGAACTGGACTGGAGAGACCACGTAGGTACTGTAGGCCACCTTAGGGAGTTGGGAAGAGTTATAAGAGTCTAAGGAAAGAGGGAATGAGATCTGATTTACAGTCTTGGAAGATCTCTCTGCTTGGCTGGAAGAGGCTTGCAGAGGAGTGAGAAGGGGTATGAGCTGCGGGGCGGGGGTGGGTGGTTGTAGGTTTCCTAGTGAGAGATGACAGTGGCTTGGGAAGGGACTGTGGTGATGAGAACAAGAAGAGAAGGAGGGGTGAAGGGGATCCCAAAGGCAGACAGGACTTGGATTTCCGGGACGAGGGAGAAGGAATCACACGGGGCTGGTGGATGGAGGTTCATTTCCCGAGATGGAGAGTCTGTAGGAAGGACAGGTCTGGGACGTGTGTCTGAGGTGTACAGAGATAACACTCAAGGCCACGGGGACAGACAAGGTTGCCTATGGAGAGAGAGAAGTGAGGAGAGGTGTTTGCACATGTATGACTCTCAGCTCGGACTCTCTGTGACGGAATGCCCCTCCCTCCATCACTAATAACATCAGAATAAATGTCCCAACCACAATTTGTGGAGAGGATTAAACAGGAAGGAGTGTCAGCCCAGTTGCATCAGATGCAGCCCCACCTACCTTTCACCACCCTTGGGATGTGGCCCAACCAGGTATCTATGGCCTGGGAGGTTGGTAGGGGGAGGGGGTGTGGGAACCCGGGAGAACCCATGGAGTCACCCCAGAGAGGGGAGAGGTGAAAGATGACAGGTGAGAGCAGGAGGGGAGGTAGAGGGAGAAGATGGTTGGCTGGGCTGGGCGGGGAGGACAGAAGAGACAGAAGGCAGGCAGGGAGTTGGGCCGGGGCAGCAAGGGGGTCTCCATCTCCACCAGGCAGGCCTGGGCTGCAAGAACTAATTAGCGCAGGACATTTAACAAGGTCCTCTGACTCTGGCTCAGGCCCACATGGTGCAGTGTGAGGGAGTGTGAACGTGTGAGCTGCGCTGGGGGCGAGGATGCCAGGCCCCTCCCCTCCCTCTGCCCTCTCTTCCTGAGAACCTGGGGACAGGGTGGAGGAACCCGAGCGGGAAGGCAGGAGGCCCTGGTTTGCCAGAGTCCCCGACTCTGCCTGGTCCCCAGGCTCCCTGTGAGGGGTTGATGGAGTTCCTGCCTGGCCATTTAAACACCCTTGGCCTCACCCCAGGCCCTCTGACTCCAAGTTCCACTGTCACTCACAGCTTGTCCATCTGTGTGTGTGGCGGGGGACATATACACTCAGATGCACAGATTTTCCATGTTCCCGTGTGTACTTATAAAACATGCACAAATACGCTTGCACACATATGTGCACACGCATGTGTATGCACGGGTGCGTGAGTGTGAGGAGAGTGGTGCGACCCAAGCTGAGGTGGTGAGTAGCAGTGTCCTGAGGCCCAGCTCAGCCTCCCTCCCCAGGGAATTCACCTCCACCCAATTGCAGGGCTCCTCTGTCCTTGTGCTCCTGCAGTGGGAATTGTACCCACTGTCCTGGGGTTGGGCCACAGGCCTTCTCTGAGGACCTCAGACTGACTGAGAGCTGCCCTGGAAGATGTTGGGACTCTCCCTGTCTTTGTCAGGCTGGTGGGCTCTGCTGGGGCAGAGGCCCAAGGGTCTAGGACCTGCTGAGGGGAAGCTGCTGGCCTGAGGCTGCCAAGGCAGCTGTGTGCTTCAGCAGCACCTAGCTGGACTCAGGGAACACCGGACAAGGTCAGCCTCCGGTCTCCTTGCCTCTTGGCGGAGCTCTGGGAGGGAGAGGCTACAGCCAAGTGACCCCCTCATAGCCAAGGATACTTGGATAAAGGAGGTCTTACCATACATTTTTTTTTTGACTTTTTATTTAATATTGGAGTATAGTTGATTAAAAATGTTGTGGTATTTTCAGGTGTACAGCAAAGTGATTCAGGTATACATATACATGTATCTATTCTTTTTCAAATTTTTTTCCCATTTAGGTTATTACAGAGTACTGACCAGAGTTCCCTGTGTTATACGGTAGGTCCTTTTCGGTTATCTATTTTAAATATAGCAGTGTGTACATGTCAATCCCAAACTCCCAGTCTATCCCTCCCCCCAACCCTTCCCCCCTGGTAACCATAAGTTTGTTCTCTAAGTCTGTGAGTGTTTTTTTTAGATTCCACATATGTGATATCATACGATATTTGTTTTTCTCTCTCTGACTTAACTTCACTCAGTGTGACAACCTCTAGGTCCATCCATGTTGCTGCAAATGGCATTATTTCATTCTTTTTTAATTGCCATACATTGTTGAATGAAGTTTGGCTTACACACCATAAATTGTCTAGGTCTGAGGTCCAGCCCTGCCACTGACATGCCCTTTGATGCTGGACAACACCCTCTTCTCAGGCCTCAGTTTGTGCATCCACAAAATCGGTAGAGGTGGATGGTAGTGGACTGGGTGACCCCTGAGGGCCTGTCCAGCTCCAGTGCTTTGCTGCGTAATTGAGGCTGAGGCAAGCAACCCTGGGCCAATGAAGACCAACCCAGCGGCCTGAGTGCGGGGCACAGGCAGGAAGTCCAGCGAGCACAGCGGCCGGAAACTAGGGCTAGGGCACTTTTGCTGACAAATGCACTTGTACCACCCTGCATTGCTTATGTCTGCAGTACAGAGAGCCTCTTCCTAAAACATTCAGGCTCACGTAATAGCTGGATACTCATCTGAGCTCTGTGACTTCTGGAACTTGCGGGCCCACAGGGAGACAGAAGCTGTACAATCACAAGCCCAGAGCTCTTGGAGAAGCCAGTGTGACCACTGGTTCTCCCCTGCCCCCAGCCAGTTTCCCCGCCCCGGGGAGGTCCCTGTTTATACCTTCCTATCTTCTTTGCCATAACTAAACAGGACTAGGGAGATAGTGGCCCCAGGAGCAGCTTAAAATTTTTATTTATTATTCTGAAAAAAGAACACTTTCACATTTCAAAAATCAAAAAATTATAACACGGTATAGAGTCAAAACCTTCCCTCCCACTCCCTGCTCTGTAAACCCTGCTTTTAGTTTCCTGTGTGTTCTTTCAAGGTTTCATTTGCTTTCAGAAGCAAATACAAATATGAACAGCTTCTGAATGGATGGCTAAGTGATTTGGGGGCTTTCGTGGTGTGGTGAGAGCCGGGCCTCCTATCCCTGTCCATCCTCAAACCCAGGGCTGCAACCCTCCCAGGATGATAATCAATCGGGCGCTTTCAAATATTTATGAAACACTGATGGATTCTCTCCGTCTGGAGTTGTAGCTTTCATGGAATTTGGCTTTAGTAGCCAGAAAGTCAATATCTTCCCTGGGCCACCGCCGAGCTGCATGCGTTCCTGTCGTGTCCCTGGTCCTGTGGGCCTGGCTGCTTCTGCTGTGTCAGCTTCCTGCCGGCGGCTCGCAACTTCTCTGCCATTGGGAGCTGGCAGGGAAGGACACAGAAAGGCCACACTTCGGGGCTGAGCAGCTCTGCGGAGACTCACTCTGGGGCGTGGGCAAGTCAATTTCCCTCCCTGAGCCTCAGTTACCTGATCTGAAAAATGAGAAGTTTGGCCAGCCATTGAGCTCTACTGCTGTTTGGTGCTCAAGGGGACCCTGTAAGGTTTCCCAGATGGGGGCTCCCCAAGTGCAGAGCTAGGTCTTCTCTTCCTCCTTTATCTTCCCCCAGCGTCCCCAGGCCTAGGGCAAAGCTCAGGCTTGGGCTCTTTCCTTCTCATAGTATTACAGACTCAAGGCTCCATTATGCTGGGAAGAGGGTGTTTCCATGGGCTCTAAGGAGACCAGGGATCCTGGGCCTCATCACAACTTGTCCCTCGTTCATGGCTTCTTCACTCTGGGGCCAGAGGAAGCAGTTGTTATAAAGCTGATGGGATCCGAGTCTGATCAGGGGTGAGGGATGGTCACAGAGCAGGGCTGATGGGAAGTTATGAAAACAGAGCTGATGTTTCTGCAATACTGAGGTCAGAACCAGGGGCAGCAGAGAGAACTAATGAGCTTGGCTGTGATGGGGTGGGTGGGTGGGAGCCAGGACTGCAGGGGGGTGGGCAGGTGCAGCCAGAGCGGAGCCAGGCAAGGGTCCACCTGGTGCCAGGGAAGCTGAGGCAGGGCGTCCTCACCCTGTCGAGCCTTTTGAAATACCTGTGTGTGTATTTAACTTTATGGTCTTATGACCTTAAAAATATTTAAACATATATTCAAGTAATATGAATACATGAATACATTTTTACCACAAAAACTCAAACAATATACAAGCATATAACACAGGAGGTTTCCTTTCCCTACAGAGCATCCTCCACTGTTTACTATCGTTAACTGTTTGATATGTAGCTTGCAGACTTTCTCCTACATATATTTATACACAAAATATCTACATGCGCACAGATAAGATGTTGTTTAACAACATAAATAGGATCCTACTGATATATCTTGCCCTGGAATTTACTTTTTTCCCCCGTAAGCTTGGGGGATCTCAACTGCTTCCAGGTATTTCTTACAAGGGATGGGCCTTAGTTCTACTAACAGTTCCCCTATTGATGGGCATTCAGGTTGTTTCCGGTTTTTTGCTATTACAAACAGGGATGCTGGGAATATCCTCAATGATCTTGCTCTCTTGGCCTAGCTCAGACCTCTTGTCGGTTCCCAGGTGCATGGGGACCACTGGGCCAAAAGAAAGTATCTGATCCATAGTGGTGCCCTGAGTAGGAAGGGCTGAAGGCATGCTCCCCCTCTGGTGCTGAGCCCAAGGGCAGATGCACCTAGGGTGACATTTCAGGCAGTGAGATGGCAGTGGTGGGGTTAATGCGGTGCCCATTACATTATGCCATATCTCTTACTACCCACCCTCTCTGCTTCTTGCCCAAGACAGCCCCAGAGGGGGAAACATGAAGACGCTGTAGGAGGAGGTTGGCAGTGGAGAGGTCACTGGGGGCCGCAAACCAAAATGGTCAGAAGGGAGCTTGGGCTTGACTGGGGCTTGATGAGAACACCATTCAAGGTCACAAGCCAGGGTATGGAGCTGGGAGCTTGCTTTCTCTGAGTGTTTGCTGTATGCCAGGCACTGTGCTAGGGGATTTGTACACTATTTTACTTCGATCCTATGTGGTAGCGGTGATTCCATTTATAGACGCTGACGCTGCAGCTCAGGTGAGGTGGCTTGCCCCAGGCCACACAGCCGCTTTACCTGACTGCACAGCCCAAGTCCATCCATCTTCCCTGACTGCCTCCCTTTGGCCTTCTGGCCGCCTGCTGGATGATGCCAGGTCTGGAGCCCCACAGGCCTCCTGCCACCCTGGGGCTTACAAGTAAGTGGTCAGTAGTGACAGATGGACTAGGGGCCTCTCCTGAGAGGAGCAGGGCCACCGCAGGGCTGGCATAGGCTGCCTGAGCTCATCCCATCGTGGTGTCACTTGGCTCAGAAGCAGGCCCTAGAATCTGGACGGGCATTGGGAGAGTCAGGCAGAGCTCGGGTTTGCTCAGGCTGTGGGTCCAAGGCTAGGTTTGGGGTCAAAGGGCAAGCAGGATGGCCAGAGATTTGTTGGCTGGGTGTGAAAAGACAAGGCCTTTCCTACTTATCCCTTCATATCTCCGTGTTAGGGCAGGATTTAGGGTTTTCTTCAGAGTCTCAAAAGCATCTGTGGTCCCCAAAGAGGTTCCAACTCTGCGGACAAAAGCACAGTCTCCAGAGGGCACCTGGTGCAGAGGAAGAAAGGTGGGAACCCTAGTTAGGACCCCACCTCTAACCTGACTCAGCGTCCCCATCTGCACTATCCCGGCCTGGACACGAGTATACCTAAGGGCCTTCCTGGCACCTCCAGCTGGACGCCCCTTCCCGTCCCAGGGGAGAGCAAACCATTCTGGGAGGCCCAAGTAAGGGTGCTCTTTGAGGGTCCCTGGGCTCCAGGGGACAAAGAACAGGAGAGCTGGCTCCTGCCTTGGGGAGCAGGAGGTGCTGAGAGAAGTAGAAGATGGTACAAGAATAAGTTTCTCTCTTTTTTTTCCTCCAATGGAACTCGGCAGGGAGGGAGGGTCCAATGTGAAGAATTGGGAATCTGTGTATTGGGTGTTGGAAGAACTCTCCAGGCTGGGGGGCCCAGACTCCTCTGCTGCCCAGGTGACATGGGTGCCCAGCTCTGTGCTGGTCTATGGCGGGAAGTGTTCTGGCAGAGACAGAAGAGGGGAGCACTGCCCTCCGGTTAGAGAGCTCTTACCAGGCCTGGTAGACAAATTCCAGGCAGAACCACAGAGTTTGGACTCTGGGGCTGCAGAGGTTGAGGGAAGGAAGCAGCCCAAGTCCTGGATCCATCAGTGAATGAGGCCCTGACATTGCCAGATGGCTTTAGCATCACACAAGCAGGGCAGGCTTCCTGGAGGAGGAGGAGGGAGACCGCACTGAGCAGGTCTCCTAAGTGTGTGCCCTGGAGCCAGACACACCTGGGTAACGCCCCCACCTCATCGCTTACTGGATGTACAACTATGAACAACTGACTTTCCCTCCCTGTGCCACAGTTCCCTTGTCTCTGAAATGGGAATAATAATAGATTCTAACCCAGAGGGCTAGAATCCCAATTTTTCATAATGGTGTCTGGCACGAAGCAACTGCTCAACTAAGATGAGCCATTTTTGTGATTATTTTCATCAATGTGATTAGAGGATGGGAAGAATATGAAAAGATGAAGGAGCAGGTAGTCCAGGTGGCTGCCAGGGTGGGGCTAAGAAACCCAAGTCTGGAATAATCTCCAAGGAGGTTCCACCTCTCTGGGAACAAGGAGGCCCAACACAAATTTACAAGCAGCTGGATCATCTAGTGCCATGTACAAGGCCAACTCTTCTGGGAGGTGATGGGTGGGTGGATCAGACTGAGTCAATTAACAGCTTCTCAAGGGACAGGGCAAGTCCTTTCCTAGTCTGGGCCTCTACTTCCTCATCTGTACAATGGTAAGGGAGTGGCTGGACCAGGGGACCAGAAAGGCCCAGACATCAGTGATTATCTCTGAGCTAGCTGTCTAGGGAAGAAGCCAGATGTGGAGGGTAGGGTAGAGGGTCTGACCTTGGGGAGGCTCCCCCAGAGGGAAAGTTGGCAGGAAACTGGGATAGGGCAGATCCTGTCCCCCACTTCTTGCTGCCTGGTGGGTGACAGCTCCTCCACACCCTGAACGCGACTGAGGCTGACTGACTGAGAAGGCTCCAGAGCCAGGCTGTCAGTGAGTGCCCCCTGCCACCTTTGCGTGGCTAATTTGCATAAAATTTGCACAAATCTGCATAATTTAGGAAGCAACCAGTGCTCATCTTGGGCAGTCCAATTCACTGTGATTTTACGAGTTTTGAAGTAGCCCTTTTTTCTCCTGCCCACTCTCCCTCCTGCTTCCCTTTTGTCTGAGTCTGGCCTGTCAGATCCTGTTGCCTCTGCCCACCTTTCCAGGGCTGGAGGATGGGCCTCCCAGGCTTGCTTGGGTCTCCAGAGAGAGCCTCTCTGCAGCTGCTGGGTGTAGTTGTCTGTAAGCTTGACATTGGTTCCAGCCCAACCCTCCAAGATGCCTTCACAAAGGAAGTTTGGGGACCCAGAAAAAGCTCTAGGTGGTTCATCAAGAATAAGTCAGGCCAAAGGACAAAATCCTTTTTCCTGACAGGGCACTAGGGCACAGGGTGTGTCTAGGTGCCTGCAAAGCTTTGCACCTGATGTTGGTGAGGCCAAGATGGTACCCTGAGGCTGGAATACAGGGCATGGACTTCAATTGACTGATCAAACAGCTGTCCCTGACAGCTCCTGGATTACTGACTCACAGGAACTGACTCATGGATTACCATCAGCCCAGACGGATGTCCCTACAGCTGTGCCACAGGGCTCTGTTCCTGCCCTTTCAACATTTTTATTCTTGAATTAGTCAATAATCTTTTGGGTACAAGTAACATTAACTCAACTCCAACTGGCTTAAGCAAAAGAAAAAAAGAGAGAAAAGGAATTTATTGGCTAATGTAACTGAGAAATCCAAGGGTGTGGACTGCAGGCATAGCTGGATTTTGAAGCTCAAATACTGTCATGAGAAAATTGTCTTTTTCCTTGGTGTTGGCTTAAACTGGCCCCCTTGCTTTTATAAAGGGCCCCTGGAAGCTACAGTGTGATATCCTGCCAGCTCTAAGTCCAGAAGAATCAGAGCTTCTTCCCATCAGTTCCAATTAAAGTCTAGAATGCAGTCTTAGTGGTTTATCTTGAGTCATGTGTCCAAGGCTGAACCAATCACAGTGATCAGAAGCATGTGGCCCTCTCACTGGCCAGGCAAAGGTCACATGGGCATCTGGGGCTGGGGAAGGGTCAGCCCTACTATAAGGATTGAGAGTGGGAAGGGGGAGGTTCCTCTGGGCAAAATCAGGGACCCTTTCCAGAAGACAGGTGGGGGTACTTGGTAGGCTGACTCCAACTGGGCACAGAGCGCTTTCTGTGTATAAATATGTTTTTGCCAACCTGAAGTACAGGGAGCTGGAAATTGGGAAGAGGGAAGTTTGTGAGGACTCACTGAGACTATGGATGGAGAGCGCATAGCAGGTGCCTGGGGATGTAAATTTCTCACCTTTATGAGCTGAGGAAAAACTTGGGCAGGATTTGATCCCAGCCCCACTGGTATCTGGGCACTTGGTGGGGAAGCCATGAAGTCACCCAGTGACTGCAGAGCCCTGAGCCCCCTGGCCTCTGAAAAACAAAGACAATGAGCTTTGTAGAGCAAAAGGGACTGCTGTGGCCATCTGGATAAGGAATGGGAGATACTGTCATTTAGCTTTGATGGAAGGTGGGCAGGAAGACCCTGGATTTCCTTCCCACAAATGCTGATGGAGCCCTGGCCCTTTAAAGCTAGGGAGGCTGAGAGGAAGGGAGTAATTACCGACACAAGAAACCTCCATTTTAACGCAATCCCTCACCAACTGCAGGCCCTCCATCCCATCCTGAGGCCAGAACTGCTGAGTCTGCCCTCCATGTCAGACAAGCTCAGCACTTTCCCTGCTCACTGGGGTCCCTGTGCTGCCCAGTCCAGGGTGGAGGCTGTAGCTCAGGCCTGGAGCTCCCAGCTCCGCCTGCACGTTGTGCCGCGTGGGCCATTGCGGTGGGGCAGATGCTGCCAGCTTTGCCTGGGGTCTGGCAGAGCTCAGGCTCCTCCTCGTGGGGACTCTGCCCCAGGGAAGGGCCAACAATCTCCAAGCACTCAAGGTGAGCCAGACACTGGGCTAAGTGCTTTTACTCATTTAATCCTCAACAACCTATGAGAAGGATAGGGTTATCACCATGAGCTTCCTCCTTGTTTTAGGAATGAGGAGTCTGAGACCCAGAGAGGTTAAGCAACTTGCTCAAGGTGGCACATCCAGCAAACAGCAGTGGGATCTGAACCTCAAAGATCTGGGTTCTTTATATTGCACTGTGTCCCTCCTCTTTTTGTACCATCTGTACAGTGCGCAGAAAATCACCTGTGTCCCATGCTGCCAGAGGTATAGGGAGGGCTGAGTAAGATTTTAGAAGACGGGGCTTGAGAAAGTGTCTTCTAAGACAGAGCCCTTGTCCCCACTCCCAGGGAGCTGGGAGGCTGCAGGCCCAGAAGACCTGCGTGGATGGAATGTGCAGAGGAAGATGGTCAGCTGTGTCGCCCACTGCAGAGGAAGAGGAGGAGGAGGAGGAGGAGGGGAATGAGCGTGAGCCTTTAGGGGTGGAGACTGGTGCCTTAGCTGAGCAGTGAAGGTGGGTGGCAGGCAGCTGCCCATGCCTGAGGGAGCTGGCTCACACCAACCACTTGTGGAGGATTTTAGCTGGAAGTAGAGGAAGGAAGAAGGGAGGATAGGAACAGAGGTAGGAGAGGGCTTTTTTTAATTTTTTTAAATTTTTTTATTTTTGGCTGCATTGGGCCTTTGTTGCTGCGCGTGGGGGGCTTTCTCTAGTTACAGCGAGCAGGGGCTACTCTTCGTTGTGGTGTGCGGGCTTCTCATTGTGGTGGCTTCTCTTGTTGTGGAGCACGGGCTCTAGGCGTGCGGGCTGCGGGCTTCAGTAGTTGTGGCACGCGGGCTCAGTAGTTGTGGTGCACGGGCTTAGTTTCTCCGCGGCATATGGGATCTTCCCGGACCAGGGCTCGAACCCGTGTCCCCTGCATTGGCAGGCAGATTCTTAACCACTGCGCCACCAGGGAAGCCCAGAAGAAGGCTTTTGATGAAGAGGAAACAGGGCACGCTTGGGTCTGAGCAGGGGCATCAGGAGGGGAAAAGGGGACAACCACCTCATCTCCCAGTTCCAGAGTCCCCTGTAGTACTGGTGCCATGCCCATTTTACAGAGGAGGAAATAGAGGCTCAGAAAAGCAAAGCCACCGATGGGTCTCCCAGCTGGGGTGCTGGGGCTGGAGTTCACAAAGGACCGAGCTGGACGCTGCTCTCTGCCTGCACACCTGCTCTCTATGGTTTCGGATGCATAGATGGATGCTTTGTTTTTGTACATTGTCATACCGTTCTCCAGAGCTTGGGCATTGCAAGCCCTCCTTTGGAAATCTCAGGGGCTCCCAGGGCAGGAGGGTAGCCCACCTGGGATCATCACAGCCTCACACATGAACAGCATTCTCTCCCATAGCCCCTGCCTTCCCGCAGAGGAAGAGCCAGGCTCGGGTTCAGGAACTTTCTACCAGTCACTGCTGTCTCCAACATGAGAAACTGTTTCTTGAGATGGTGAGTTCCCCATTCCTCAGGGTGTGCAAGCAGGGGCTGGATGCTGTCTGGGCCTAGGCTACTGTGGTTGAGATTACTGCCCTGCATGGAAGGTATCCTGGCCCACCTGGAAATGTCTTTTCCAACTCTTAGGGAAGTCCCATACTTGATGGTGGAGTTTCTGGCAGGCCAGATGACAGAAGTGTGTGTGTGTGTGTGTGTGTGTGTGTGTGTGTGGTGGGTGTCCTCCCAGAGCCCCTCCAATTTCACTGTATAGGGGGTTGCCTCCTCTGTTTCCGTGTATGCTTGCCCCTGGCTCAAGGTTCCCTGAACATAGGGTGGGCAGATCCCCACAGAAACAACCAATACACCTGTGGGTACCCATGGCAGCTGCCCAGAGCAAGAGAGGGGGAAGCCAGGGCGTGGGAGCTGGAGCAGTGAGCCGGCTCCCCCCGCCCCCTGCCCCGCTGTGCCACGCAGCCAGAGCCACGTGAGCTCATTTGTGAGCTGCCTCATGCCGAGTGGGTCTCGCTGGGAAGCCGCTAATCCCATCTCACGCCTCCTGTCTCCTGGGGGACAGCTTCCGGAGGATCAGCTCGCCCCACACAGGAGACATTTGGGGCGCTTCCTGACTTCACTGACAGTTTCTGATTCCAGGCCCTGAGCGGCTGTGTGACTTTCCTTCCAAGTCCCCAGTTCCACCGATGCCAGCTTGCAGGGCCAACTGGTGGTTACCCAGCGACGCGGCAAATATTTGGGCCAGCCAGGCTGGTCTGTGCCCCCCATCCTGGGTTTAGTGAGACCTTAGAAGGCAGGCAACCCCAAGGGCTTTGCCTATTTTTTAAAATATCTGGGCACTAAGTAAAAATAACTCCACTTGGCAAAAACCCTTTTGCTGACCCCTTCTCCAGGGCTTTCCATTTGGGGACCTGGGCGGAAGGGATGGGTGAGAAAGCAGCATACAGCAGTGGAGAGAGGGAGCAAGGGCTTTGGGGGTGAGAAGGCCCAGGTTTAAACCTGGCTCTGGAAACTTTGGCGGGTAGGAGAGAGTGGACCCCTCCCTCTCAGATCTACTCTGCCCCGGAGAGTTCCCCATCTCAGTCCGTGGCCTGCAGCATCCCCACCTGATCTGCCCCAGCTAAAGCTGGCTCCTCCCAGTGGGTCTCATACTGTTCCCCCTTCAGGCACCCGATCTCTCTCCTGGATGCCTCATTGGTCCTCTTGGCCCCTCCAATTCAACCTCCATCCGGGAGCCAGAGATTTGCACTAAAATGATAATCTGATTACCTCATAAGGTCCTGCTTAGAAACATCTCCTGCAAGCCCCTTAGCCGGCACCCATGCCCTGCCCAGCTCCCCTGCCTCCTCTCCCCTCCCCTGCAAACCCTCTGCTCTGGCCATTTGCCATTGTTTAAACCATGCTTCCTCAGGCCTCCAGGCCCTGGCTGGGGCTGGTCCCTGGGTACCACCCAACCCACTCCTCCCCACCTTCCCAGTGTCCACCTGGCTGCTCCAGTGCCTTCTTGAGGATGTACAGATTGGGCTAGCTCCTCTGGCATTCCCAGCCTGATGCCTGTCAGTACACTCTGAGCAGTGATTTTTCTCTTTACTGACCTGTCCCACACCATCCCTGTGCCCCTGTCACCCTGCCCTGGTCTGGACCACACTGAATGGGGAGCATCTTGGGGCAGGGACTTGGTAGGACCAGGGCAGGGACCTTGGGTAGGGCCACTGCTGGCCCATAAGGTGCCTTTGTGTGAATTAGAAAGAGACGTCCTTCCTCAGGTGGACACAGCCCCACGCTGGGCTGCTGGGCTTGACAAGTGGAACGTGGGCTAGACTTCAGTCCCTCTTCCTCCCCAGCCAGGCACCGTGACCCTGGACTTGGCTTGTCTTGGCTGAGTCCCCCAGGGCTGGCAGTGCACCCAACACAGCACGGGTACTCGGAGAAAACGGGTTGAGTTAAGCTGGAGTGGGCCATGTCCCTCCCAGGGGGCCCCGTGTCTCCGGCCTTCTGCCCTGGTCTGGTCATGGCTCCCACAGGGGGTTTATGTTTTCTTCTTGGTCATGGGCACTTTCTGCTGTGTCTGCTGCAGTGAACTCTCCCCTGGGTGGGGCTTCCAACCTGGCATCTGGCCAGGGTCTGCCTGGCACTCTGTCCATTTTTGTAGATGCTTATTCTCATAGATTGAATCGATTTCATTCCTCTTCTTGTTGAGACTGTACAAACAAAATCCACGGTGGTAATTGGCAGGCTGGGTGTCCAGGATATGAAGGGTACTGGGAATGTGAGACTAGAACCCGGGGCTCGGAGAGGCAGACCCTGGGGCCCAGTCACTGTGGCCCCAGTTGCTGCCCTGAGGCAGAGGGGCCTGCAGAGGGGCTGGGGCCTGGAGCTCCCTCAGCCACCCCCATGTTTCCCTGTCACAGGCTGCAGCTCCTTCAGGGGTATTTTCAGAGAAGGATCCGTGACTCTGGCTTATCTATCCTCTCCTGTGCGAGGAGCAGGTACCTCGATCACTGGGTCAGTAAGAGAGACAGCAGGCCTCCCACTCACTCCTTGAGCATCTGACGGGGAGTAGGATAACCCTGCAGTGGCTCCCGTCACATTCACAGAAAAAGCCCAAGTCTCCACAGTGGCCTACGTGGTCTTATTGATTTGGCCCCATCCCCTCTCTGACCTCATGTGTTCCACTCTCCCCCTCAACTCACTCTGCCTCCACACTGCTGGCCCCTTTGATGTCCCTCCTACATGCCAGACACGCTCCCACCTCAGGGCCTTTGCACTTGCTGTTCCCGTGATCTCATATTCTCTTAGCTCAGGCCCCACAGGACTCACTCCCTCACGTCCTTTGCATCTGTACTCAAGGGCCACCTTCTCAGCGAGGCCTTCCTTGACCACTTGTTTAAACCGCAACCCCTCCCCAGAACCCCCAAGTTCCTGCTTATTTTTGTCCACAGCACCTATCATCATCTACAATACAATTTATTTTCCTTTCTGATTTTGTTTGGTGACGGTCTCCCCTCTAGAATGTAAGCCCCATGAGGTCAGTCACTTTTCACTGCTCTGGCCCCAGTGCCTGTCGGAGGGTAGTTAGAATGAATGAGAGTTTGTAGAATGAACAGAAGGGTGAATAAATTACCACAGTGATAAGGAAGAGCAGCTGCCTTGTGTGGGCAACCACTTGTGCCAGCCCTTTGCATCCACTGTCTCCTTGAATCCTCCCAGCACCCCTCCACCTCATATGGTGAGAAAACTGAGGCTCAGGAGGTTAAGACTTCCCCAAGGTCACTCAGACTGTGGGTGACCAGGCCAGGCTAGTTGGACCCTGCAGGCCAGCATGTACCCACAGTGTGGCTACTACAGCAGGTAGGGGGCGCTCCAACGCCTGCCATCTGGAGGCTCACTTGACTTTGGCCTTGGGATCCCAATGTACCTGCAGACCCTGACGTTCCCAACATTCCCAAGGCCAGAGCCTTGGGCTGGGGAGGGAGGGAAGAGGGTGTATGGGAGCGTCCATCCTCTGTTCCTGCAGCCTGTGGACCCCTCCTCTCTGCCTCCTGCAAGGTCCCGTCATGGTCCCAGGCCGTCTGACATCGTCCCATGGCTGGCCCACATCGATGTTCCTACTTGCAGCTTCTCAAGAGCACGACTGAAAAGGCACAGTTTTAACCTCCCTTCTGCCCAGCCTGCCCGCCGACGGTCACTTCAGCGGCACAGGAAATATATTCTGACTCAACCTCTTTATAAATCTACTTGTCGCTCTCTCTTCTCATATTAACAACCTCCCCCCCCGAGCCCCTCATTCCCCGCTATCCTCTGCCATTGCCCCCTCCAGCAGAGCCCCCAGGGAATGTTGTATATGAAATTATTTTGTGAAATCCAATAAAAATTTTAATCAGGTCAACATCATTACAACAAAAAGAAATGATGGCTCTTCTCTGGTGCAGAAAAAATGAGGAGAAGAGAAAAATCCACCAACCCACCCACCCACCAGTGCATGCCCTTGTGTGCACTCACACCCGCGTGTGTGTGCACCCCCACTGATGTATGTGGTGCCCTGCACTTGCATACATGTGTACATTTACACGGGGTTTGTGTACATCATTGGCAAGTCCCTGGCACCGCACCCTCTAGGCCTCAGTTTTGCCATCTGTACAATGGAGCCTTGATTACTGGACTCAAATCCCTATCAGCTGGGAAACTCTGTAATCTGGTGCCTGCTCACAGCTGTGCCCATAGTCACATCACCTGGTGGAGGTGGCGGCCTTGCCCCACACTTCTGACAGATGCCATCTCAGAGCACAGAGATTTGAGTCCAGCTCCAGGCCCACTCCTAACATTTGTGGGGTCTGGGGCAATGGTACAAATGGAAGCCCATATACCATATGTCTAGATATTTAAATGATAAATCAAGCTAACTGTTAAATAAAACATGTGCTAGTCTCCTCCCTTGACAAATATACCTTCATAGCAACCTGAAAGGCCAGGTTCAAATACAGAATTCTTGGGAGGAGCTGGCCCCAGACTCCAGCCCCGGGCCCTGGCCTGCCCCTCACCTTTCCCTCTACCCCTGGCTCTGTCCCAACCCTGAGAAGGGCCTTGCTCACATACGTGGGGACAGACATCCCAGTTTGCAAGGCCAGGCTCTGTCTGCACCCCCGCCCCTGCGCACAGCCCCTTGGACTTTCTTCAGGCCTTAAGCATGCACATCAGTGGCATGGTGCCCTCTTGGGGCGGGGCGGGGTCCAAGGAAGAAGCCCCTCACGGAAGAAAGTTCCAGACCAGAGCAGGGCTTCTAAAATGCAGGGCTCAGTGCAGGAACCCCTCTTACCTGGGTTTAGGGGGATGCTGTCCTCTCTCCCCACCATGGAGAAGAATGGACAAAGAAGCAAGAGCCACTCCTTGGGTCCTGACAAGGCCTATGGCTTTAGCCCAGCAGTCTGCCCTCAGGCCCCTCTTTCCCCACACTTCCCTCCAGAGGCTCCCTCCGTGGCTCTTGTACAGCATTTAAGGGGTGCATGTCAGGGAGGCCCCAGGCACAGACATGCCCCAAAGTGGGTAAGAAAGTGCTCTGCACCTGCCCCATGTGTGTGGTGAGCTTCCTCCCTCAGGGATGTGGGTGGAAGCTGGCCACGGGCACACGGATAGAGAGGGACACCAAGCTGGGGCACTCACCCTGGGGAGAGGTCAGGCTTTCTGACCGGGAGGGTCAGGGCGGATGCGCAGGTGGGGGAAGCCATAACCCTGGTGGGAGTTTTGTGGGTACTTTCAGAGCGCTGCTCCAAGGATGCCCCAAGCCACCGGAAACTCTCAATGTCTATGATTCTGGATGACAAATAATTAACCCATTGGTGCCCACGGCCCCACTGCAAGGAGGGGAGTCTGGAAGGCAGATGGAAGGTCCAGCCTCACCTTCACTTCCCCCACGCATAAAGCAGGGCAGTGACACTGGCCACTCTGGGGTTCCTGGGACAATTACAGGGGGCTGTGTCTCTGAAGTGAACAGGGGGGAACAGGAGAGACACCCCCCCCCACCATTCCCTCTCTTCTCCAGCCCTGCCCCCACCGGAATCCAGGAAGCGGCTTTCCCCTTCTGACATTTACAGAAGCCTGTCCCTCCTCTCCTTCTTGATGACATCTGAGCCTCCACCTGGGCCAGCAGCGCTGTCTTGAGGGCAGGGCTGGGAGGCTGCTTAGCCTGACCCTCTCCTCAGGGGTCCCCAGGGGCAGGAGTTTAGAGCCCCAGCCCTCCCCCAGGCTGATGGGGAGCGGGAGGGAAGGGAGGGGAAGTAAAAGAGAGCCAGAAGGACTAGGGGGAGGCTCCCACTCCAAGGAGTCTCTCCTCTCACCAGAGGCCTTCCTTCTCCCGGAACTCCTCCCCAACATCCCAGGGCGAGGAAGCACTGACCCCGTGCAGATGCACCATTATCCCTCTCGATTCTTGCCGGATGTTTACTCTGTAATCAGAGGCCTAGGATTGTTCCATATCCTGCACAGCCCACCTCCCCTCTACCTTGGTCTTCCCAGGCTTGGCTCTGTGGGGGGGGAGAGGTGGATAAATATTCCAGCTCCTTACCCCATGATAGGACATCTCTGCACTGTGTTTCATGCAGTCCCTCCGAAGTCCCCGGGTCCCCAGGCAGACTGGGCTCCCCGCTGCTGCCCACATCAGTCCCCCATACTGGCTTCCTTCTCTGCTCCATCCCACTTCCCTTCTCTCCTCCCTTCCTGGGATCACTTTGCACTCAAATGCCTGTCTCGGGTGTCTGCTTCTGGGGAACCCAGCCTACGACAGTTATGCATGCAGTGAGTGCCAGCTGGGACTGGATCCCCAGGGGAAAAAGGACGTTTTCAATCCCACAGAAGCAAAGCTTGTGTTCTGATCTCACTCCTCCCTGCAGGGCTCCCCATGTCCCTTGGAACACAGTCTGTGTTCCTGAGTGGGGGCTCCTCTGGCTCCCCTGTCCTCCTAGGTTACATCAGCTCACTCTCCAGGCTACCCGTTCCCTCCCCGCTCACCCACTAGGCTATGAGTCCCGGGAGGGCAGGGGCTGGGACCTGGCTCCAGTGTGGCCCACAGAAGATGCTCAGGACTAGCTCTTGAGTGAATGAGGATGCTGGCTGTGCTCTGGGAGCTCAGGACAAGGGCTTAGTCACTTCCCGGAGGATTTGGCTGGGATGGGGGGGAAACGCCTTCCCCACTACCAGTCCAAGGAGGCTGCTTCCTAAAGGCTGCGATGGGAAGATGTGAATCATGGAAACAGTGATTTCTTGCTTACTGTGATTATTGGAGCATTCATGCCACTGTCCTTTGCAATTTCAGAGAAGAGGACTTTCTGCCAGAAGGAAGCCTCCTAGCTCTGCAACAAGGTGGTCTTGGCGTCTGCCAGGCCGTCCCCCTCCAAGTGGCAGGAGCCTTGGGGAAGTGGACCCAGGTGTGTAGGATGTGAGGAGCAGGCAGAGAGGGAAAGCAGGGCCTGCCTGAAGGAGCTGCTAAGTGATCAGGGAGAGCAGGAAGAGGCCAGGGAGCGAGGAGACACGAGGGCTGTCACCATACAGGCTCCACATTGAGTCTGTGATTTTTTTCAGGTGTAGAACTGGAGATGCACGTCCTCCCGCCAAGCCTGTCCTATCATTAAGTCTGGTGTGACCCCGGGCAGGGGAATCTTGGTCACTCTAAGTATAATATGAGAGGCCTGAATAAAATGCCATTTTGCAAGGAGCACAAAATTTGAAGTGTGGCTTCAAATCCTGACTCTGCCACTTACTGGCTTGTGACCTTGGCCTTAGTTTTTTCATCCGTAAAACCGGGATAGTGAAAGCGTCATCTGCTTTCTGCGGCTGGTGAGGGGATAAGATTCCTCGTTTCATTCGACAAAAATTTACTGAGCCCTTTCTAGAAACTGAGGACACAACAGTGAACAAAACAGACAAAAATCCCTGCCTTGGCACTTCCCTGGCGGTCCAGTGGTTAAGGCTCTGCGCTTCCACTGCAGGGGGCACAGGTTCGATCCCTGGTTGGGGAACTAAAATCCCACATGCCGAGCAGCGTGGCCAAAAAGAAAAAACAAAAAAATCCCTTCCTTCATGAAGTTTGTGCTCTAGGGGGGACACAGTCAGTACACCAGGTAAATAAGTAAAATAGATAGTCTGTTAGACATTGATAAATGCTAAGGAGAAAAATAAATCCGGAAAGGAGAATAGAAAGTGTCAGTGGCGATGGGGATGGTGGGCCTGCAATTTTCAGGTGGCCAGGGAGGGCCGTGCTGAAAACCTGACACTGGAGGAAGATCTGAAGGAGGTGAGAGAGGAGGTCAGGTAGGTCCTGGGAAAAGCAAATCAGGCATAGGGAACGGCAAGTACCCAGGCCCTCAGGTGGGTCAGGCGGCCTAGGAAGCAGGAGGCTGGGGTGGAGGGAGCTGGGAGACGATAAGGGCAGGGGTTGGAGGAGTAATGCAGAATCACATCGTCATGGTAGGGACTTTGGCTTTTGCTCTGAGTGAGGTGGAAGCCGGTGGGGAGAGGAGTGACAGGACCTGACGTGTGTTTGAACAAATCACGTTGTCATGGGGGGAGCCCCCTGGCTGCTGAGGGGGAAGGAGGCAGGGGTAGAAGCAGGAATCCCATTAGGAGGCTGTTGAAATAGTCTTGGTCAGGGGTTCAGACCTGGTGATGACTGGTGGTAGGGAGATGCTTTTATGTCACAGAAGGACGTGTCGTCATGTCATCAAATTGTCACTGGATACGAAGGTTATTCTATTTTCAATTCGTTTCAAGAGTCTTCTGGAAACATTGAGAAAGTCTCCAGGCGGTGCTGGTATGCCTTCAGCACCCCGGATTCTTAGGAATCTCCTCCCCTTAAACCCAAAATGACAGGCCTCAGACTCAAGGACTCCTGGCTTTTATGTCTAGTTAATCCTTCAAAGTGGGATCATTTTTATCATTTTCATGGCATGTGGTTTTACACTTACCTTCTATTTATGAAAATTGAGACGGATTTTCTCTTAAGTTACGAATAGAAAAGCTTCTTTTAAAATAAATTTATCTAAGTTAAATGTAAGTTGGGGATTCCCTGGCGGCCCAATGGTTATGACTCCACGCTTCCACTGCAGGGGGCGTGGGTTCGATCCCTGGTTGGGGAACTAGGATCCTGCAAGCCACGCGGCACGATCAAAAATAACAATAATAATTTTAAAAATAAGCAAAATGTAAGTTGGCTTAAAGGATATTAGGACAACAGTACAGGTAGTATAAAAGTTGAGCAGAAGTCGTGGGGTGAGCCTGAATGGCTGCAGCTGGGGAATCTCAGATCTAAGGTAGAGAGCTAGTTTTCAGCTGTGTGCTGACGTGCTAAGGCACTGGGGCTCTGAGCAATGCTTTGTACTTCCAGGTGTCTCCCAGACCTGTGCTGGCCCCCGAATCCCAACAGTGCCTCCACTGACCAGCCCTGCTCTCCCAACCCTCCTCCCATCCTGCTCTGGCAAGGGAAGTTGGGCCGAGGCCATGGGTTAAGAGCTGGGAGACAGGGTGCCCCGCGGGGCAGAGCTGGGGTCAGGAAACAGGGACTGAATCCTCCCATTGCCCCTTTACAGCCCCCTCCAAGGGAGGGTCCTGAGAGCGTGAAGAGAAGGCTTTGGTGTGAGGCTCACTGGACCTGGTGGGGGGAGGCTGGGGGGGACTTTAATCACCATGCCTGTCACGCCCCCAGGCCAGCCGCCAGCTCTCGCCTGTTCCCGGGGAGGTGAACCATCGTCGCATTTTCTTAGCCTTCTCTTCAATCTCAACTTGCCCTTTCTCCACATGCGGCCTGCAGATCATCCTTAAAGGTTGGTACGAACTGGAAGGGAGGGAGGAAGGAGGGCAGCAGCCTGTGGGGACATGCCCAGGATGGAAGTTTATTTTGGCCCCAGTGCAACAGTCTTGTGGCTCCAGTGAAGAAGGATAGGTCTGCACCGCCACCCACCAAGCCTTGGGGCTGGCTGGATCCCACTCACCCTGCCCAGAAAAAGTACGGTCCAGGTGAGGCCAGCTTAGCCTGGGGCTGGTCATTTCGAGCAGGGCCGTTGTCACAGCTTCTGACCCCACTGCCCCCCTCGTGCATTCGGCACACAGTACTCGCTGGGCTCCCGTTCTGCTTGCAGATTTGACTTCAGGATGAGCATGCTGAACACCTCCTGTGCTCTGAGCAAGATTCTGGGTGCTTCCACAGATAACACCATTTCGAAAGGCTCTTCTACGGGGGGGAAGGGTCGGGGGAAGGGATAGTTAGGGAGTTTGGGATTGACATGTACACACTGCTATGTTTAAAATGGATAACCAACAAGGACCTACTGTAGAGCACAGGGAACTCTGCTCAGTATTATGTAACAACCTAAATGGGAAAAGAATTTGAAAAAGAATAGATACATGTATATGTATACCTGAATCACTTTGCTGTACACCTGAAACTATCACAATGTTGTTAATCAACTATACTCCAATATAAAATAAAAAGTTTAAAAAAAGAAGAAGAAGAAAGACTCTTCTAGGATTCCAAGGCTGTTCTGGCATCTCCACTGGGGTTTTGGCTAGAGAAGATCGACGTGGTCTGGCCAGACCTCTGCCGCCCGCCTACCCTTACTGTCCCAGCTGCTGTTCCTGGACGCAGCCCCCAGCCGCCCTCATGGGCAAAGCTCCGGTGTGTTCAGGCTCTGGTCCTGGACCCCCTGACCGAGCCTACCTGGAATGTCCACATCCAAGAAGGACCAGAAGGACACATCCATCCCATCCATCCGTCTTTACTTGGCATGTAGGCCTCCCAGTCACCTGCCCGGGGCCCATTCCCTTTGGCTCTTCTCCAGCTGTGTGAGTTCCCCCGACACCTTTCCCTCCAGCCAGGACCCATTCCAGCCCTGGCTCTGTCACTGACTTACTACATTAATTGGGGTTCTGGGGAGTGGAGATAGACCCTGGACAGACTTGCCAGCTCAGAAACCCCAGGGTTGGCCTGGCCTTGCCCACCTTATTCCTTCGTCTAGACTCTCCTCCGACCTCAGTGGCCCCAGCCTCTCCAAATCCTCCCTTGACGCCTCACCTGTTACTCAGGGGCTGGGGCTATCTCAGCTGGTTATTGAGGACCCAGATGGCTCCCTGAAGGGCTTCTTATCCAGGTTTTGTCAGATAGGTTGGGAGGAGGAAACTATCCCTTCATGGACCCAGAACTTGACCTAGGAGCCTGGGTTGGTGGGGAGCAGAGGGTCAGAGAGGCTGTTCTGCCAGCTGTGCCCCCTTTTCTCTTGGAGAGCTGGGCGCCTGGGTTGGCAGTTTCTTCTGAGGACTGACCGCAGGTCCTCACTGCTTTTAAGGCCTCTTCTTCTGGGATAGACTGGGAGACGGTCTGTCCAGTTTCTGAGGTGTCCTGGAGCAGCTCTGCCTGGATAACAGGAATGGCAAGGAGAATTCCCAGGAGCCTTCCTAAGGAATTGGAGCACCGAGGATCTAAGACCAAAGGCCAGGAGGGTAGGCAGTGGGCTTGTGGGATGGGGGTGGGGAGACAGCACAACAAGCCCAGGTGAAGGAAGTCTGGGAGCTGGGGTATGAGCAGGAGAAGAGTTTTACCAGAACATTCCAGATCCCCATAGTCAAGGGTTCAGACATTCGCAAAAGTGTGTGTCAAGGACACGTGAAGGAAATCTGTCCTAGCTATGGCCCATGTGGGAGGAAAGTCCTGGGATGGTGTGGGTCATGACAGTTCAGTTCAGACAGAGTTCTGCCACAGCAAGGGCCGGGGGTGCAGGAGCGACACAGGCAGCACCTCAGTCCAACGCAGTCACGAGCTCTTCAAACAAGCCACTTCTAAGGGACCCATGTTCTTCTAGACTTCCGTTCCAAGCATCTAAACTGGAAGAATCTATGATGACAGCCCTAAGGCGTGAAAGATTCCAAGAACAGATTCCAAGAGTCCGAGGTGTGGAGCCCCCCACCTCTTGTGTCCCCAGTGTCGGTTCCTTGCTGCCACGTGTCCAGGAACCATTCTCCCGGGCTCGAGTGAGAGGATGGGGAGTTACCAGAGATGTTTCCGGTGTCGGCTCTGAGCTCCCAACACCTCTGAGGACCAAGCACTGATTTGTTTGGACAATACAGCCTCTGCTTTCTCAAGGGACAGGGTTACCTTCCTTCCTCGCTGAGCTGGGCCAGGCCTCGCCGTGGGTTGTTCTCTCTAAGGGAGACTATGGCAGCAGCATGCTTGCCCCAGGGAATGAGGAACGGCTCCACTTAGCAAAATGTTGAGCCTCCCTCCGCCTGCCGAGGGGGAAGTGGCAGGAGTGAGGTGGGTTTGGCTCTGGGGAGCACCTACTCTCTGCTCACCTGGGGCTCTCGACCCCTCCAGGGAGACAGGGCAGCCTCTGGTTTAGCTCCATCCCCCAGGAGACGCCCCCCCAGTCTCAGAGTGGCAGCCGCTAGGGGTACAGGGAGAGGAGGGAGCAAAGGATGAGGTTGGGGCTGGAGTCTGGCTTCTCTTGCCTAGTAACGCTCTTCCACCTCCCTTACCTGCCTAGACCCCCCCCAAGGTCCACTTTCCCACGGGTGACTCCTCTCCTCCCCCCTCCCCAGATAACCCCTAACGGGGAGGAAATGTACCTGTTACCCAATAGTCCTCCCTGCGGTTTTTCTCCCACAGTTCCCCTTGCTTGAGTGAGCTCTCGGTGCCCTCAAAGCAGGAATCCCATCTTCCCTTTCTCATAGCATTTTAACAGGACACAGGGTGTGACTGTCCCAGGCTGCACTGTCCAGCACAGGAGCTATCAGCCATATGTGGCCACTGAGCCCTTGAGATGTGGCTCATCTGAACTGAGATGTGCTGTAAGTGGAAAATACATATCAGGCTTCAGGAACTTGGAACCATAAAAGAATGTAAAATAGCTCAATAATTTTTAATACTGATTACACCTTGAAACGATAATATTTTCGACACGGGTTAAATATATTTTAAAATTCATTTCACCTGTTTCTTTTTTTTTTTTTTTTTTCTTTTTAATGTGGTTACTAGAAATTTTAAATTCCATGTGTGGCCTTGCACTTGTGGCTCATGTTATATGTCTGTCGGCCAGTGTTAGTCTAAGGGCAGGTTTCCAGACCTCCCTAAACACAGAGCTGTCTGTGCAGGAGGACTGGGGACTCCGAGGTGTTGAGCATGTGAGCCCTGGAAGGAGTTTCAGCCTCTCACCTAAAAGCAAGCTCTGGGCTTGTGGAGGAGCACGGTGGCAGGTGTGGGATCCACCCAGCAGGGGCACTGAGGTCTCTGCTGGCTCCTGCACAGAGTGCACGCCCTCCAAGGCAGTCCTTAGCAGCGAGGTCCCAACGCCAGCGCCATCAGTGCTTAAGGGCTCTGGAGCAAGCACCGTGGGTTCAAATCCTAGCTCTGCCATCAACTAGCTGCTGACACTGGGTGCTCTGTGCCTCAGTTTCCTCATCTTAAAATGGAATTAACATTAGTAGCTCCCTCATGGGTTTGTTTTGAGGATTGAATGGGCTGACACACGTAAAGCAGTCAGAATAGCATACGGCACAGAGTAAGTGCTCAGCACACAGCAGTCAGGGGTGTCAGAGCCCTGGCCTGGGTCCCTCAGAAGAGAGAGGAGACAGGAGGTGGATGGGGCCAGCCAGGCTTGAAGCTCAGTTCTGCATTGGCCTCCCTCTCCTCAGTTTCCCTGCTGTCATGTGAGGGTAACCAGAACCCTGGTGACCCAGGCTGGTGACACAGGTCAGTGAACACGCACTTTCCTCCTGATCCCCTTGCCATTCAGATGCCCCGCCATCTCCTCCAGAAAGCATGTGTGGAAAACTGGAGTCCCACTCTGGTCTGACCATCTGGGGAAGGTGATCTTGAGGCCTGGCAGGGTGGGAGCAGGCCAGGCTGGTGAGGGGCTAATACCTGGAGGACTCAGGAGCCTCAATTCTGCCAGCCCCTCGGAAAGCCCGGTCTTAACACCGCTGGAAATTCTTAAGCTGGGATTTCAGTTTAATTACATATTGATTAAAGGGAACAAAGGCACAGAGGCTCCAGGGACCAGGCTCAGGGAGTGCCTGACGGAACTTCAATCCTTCTTTTTTCCTGTCTCCCACTCTCTTAGAGGCTCAGAGCTCTCTCCGCGGAGAAGGCCTGGCTTTATGTGAGCTCTGCAGGCATCAAAGACCCTGCCATGAACAGAGGGGGCAGCAGGTGGGCCTTGGCTACACAGTGCTGGGCTTGCTTCCCTGCCTTAGCTCCCAGCAATCCCATCTACCCACCCCACCCCCAAACCCCGTCAGGTCCGGAAAAGTCCTGTCCAAGGTCACACCCAAGGCCAGAGGAGGCAGATCTGGCGCTTGAACCTGGGTCTTTCCCCGGAAGGCCCTGGGTGGCATGGAGACCTGCTCTGTCCGCCAGGCTCACCACAACTCCACACGGAAAGGTACCCAAAGACAGTCCTATTCAAGAAGTATTTACTGAGCACCTACTCTATGCAGGTTCTGTGCTAGGCACTGGGATGTGAGTCTGCTATGGTCTCTGTCCTTCTTCATGGACCCTTGACCTGATCTTGGGAACCAGGCATGGTCTTCCTATGGAGATGGCGTCTGGCCTGAGGCTTAGAGGACAAGAAGAAGTAGCCATCCAAAGGTGGGGAGGGAGGCAGAGAATGGGAAAAGTGTTCCAAGCAGAAGGAACAGCATGTGTGAAGACTAAGAAGCAAAAGGGGCATTTTGGTGGGCCAGAGCAAGCTAGATCACAGCGTGTGAGGCAGGACATGGTAGGCGTAAACTGGAGGCCTGAGCTGGACCCATCTCGTGAGGCCAGTGGTGGACAGTGGGGCTTTACGTCTTCCCCACCCTTTCCCCAGCAATGCAGTCTGAGGGACTGAACTCAGCTCAAGGGAATGGAGTTGCCATTCTATTTCCTCATCAGTGTTTGGCTCAGGGAGGGGTGTGTGACCCACTTCTGGCCAATAAGAGTTGAGAGGAGGCCCACCTACTTCTAGACTTCATGTTTTGTGAGCCAGTACATTTCTTTATGGTTTAAGCCAGTACTAGCTTGATATTTGTTATTAGGAGCAGAAAGCATATATCAGTGTAGACCACCATAAGGACTTTGGACTTTACCTTAAGAGTGATGGGGAGCCACTGAAGAATTTTAACATTTAAAATATTTTGTTTTTAAAAAGATCACTCAGGGTGCAAAGTCCAGAAGGGAGGAGGAGTGAAATCAGAGACCCCAGCTGGGAGGAACAGGCTGCTTGGGGAGGGAATGAGCTTCCCATCAGGGTAGTGAGTAAGCAGGGGCTGGACTGCCATCTGTCGAGGGCAAGAGTTGGGCATGATGATACCTCTTAGTTCTTGTCTGCTGATAAGATCCGGCAGTGCTGCAGACGGCCTCCCTACATCCTGCTTCCCTGGGAATTATGAGATCCTCGGCCTGAGTAAAATTCCCAGACTTAGGAGCAGCCCAGGAGCCCAAGGGACTCCTAACCAGCACTCCCTATCCCCCCTCCCTGCTTTATGGTCCTCCATGGCACTTATCACCTTCAAATATCTGTCATATTTTACTTATTTACCTTGTTTATTGCCTGTTTCTCCTGTAGACCTTCATGCTGTCCAATCTGGTGGCCACTGGCCACATGTGACTGTTTGATCACTTGAGATGCGGAGAGTCCGAACTGAGATATGCCGTTGGTATAAAATATACACCAGATGTTGAAGACTTAGTATGAAAAAAAGAATGTAAAATGTCTAACCAATTAAAAAATATCAATTACATGTTGAAATGATAATATTATGGATATATTTGCTTAAATAAACTATATTATTAAAATGAATTTCATCTGTTTCCTTTTACTTTGTTAAATGCAGCTAGTAAAATGTTAACTTACTCATGTGACACGCATTATTTTTCTGTTGGACAGTGTTATACTAGACCAGGGATTGGCAAACTATGGCCCGTGGGCCAAATTCATCCAGTAACCTGTTTTTGTGCAGCCCATGAACCAAGAGTGTTACGTTCTTAAAGGATTGTAAGAAAGCAAACAAAGACGAATATGCAACAGAGACTGTATGTGGCCCACAAAGCATAAAATATTTACTTCTAGCCATTTACAGAAAATGTTTACACTACACTGTAAGATTGACAAAGGCAGGAACTTCTGTCAGCTTTGTTCTTCACCGTGTCCCCAATGCCTACAACAATAGGAGCACTGCCTGGCGCACAGTTGGTGTTCCATAAGCATTTGATGAATGAAGAAATGAATGAATGAATGAATTGTTGCCAAACCTTACGTGGCTGCCTTTTGTTCCTACCCTGGATGCTGTCCCCTAACTGGCCTGGCTGCCCTCAAGAGCAGAGATGCGCCTTTTCCCATATAACCCACTACACAGCTAAACATGGGGCCCGTGGGTTGGGGGCAGGGGCAGGAACGACACACACGGAGTAGTGTGCTGCTTCCTCCCCGCCTTGTAGAGGTCAAAACCACCACTGTCCGTTCCTGCTGCCAAGAGCCTTGAGGGCAGGAGAGATGGATGGCATTCACCCACCCCTTAAATCAGAGAAATCCAGATTCCTCTGTGGAACAAGCTCGTGAAGGAAAGAGGGTATCAGCCTTGGCCTGGGGAGGCTGGGGTTTGGATTATTTTTTCTTCAGGGTTCAGTTCTTCTCCAAGGAGTCTGTCAGTGGGAGGCAAGGTGACCCAGAGCACACAGAACCAGGCCCAGCAGAAACGAGGTTCTGCCTGCCCCGAGCAGGATGCTGTGGTTTTGACAGACTAGAAACTAGGACTTGGCAAAAACATCATGTTTTCATGCTTTAGAAAAAATTGGGTCTGGGGGGTTTGTCTTTGGCTCCTTTGTGCTTTGCTTTTACATCCCTTGCAATAAAATTGCTCCTGACCATCTCCACCCACCCAGCAAATGCAGTTAGAAAGGGGAAAGGATGTTGGTGGCTCCCCTTGTCCATAGACAACCCCAAGAGAAAAAAAGAAAGAGTGTATAGTATCTCCTTGCTGGGGCAGCAGAGATAATGATGTGAGAGCCCCAAGAGATGCTCAAACCATCCCTCAGAGGGGGTAGGCTTGCTCACGTGGGAAGCGGCACAATTTCATGGAAAGCGCAGACTTTGAAATCAGACCCACTTCCTAGTGGAGCATCTCTTCATCTTCCTAGGCCTCCATTTCCCACTCTGTAGAGCAGCTGATGGTAAGGGTTGCTGTGAGGATCAGAGTAGTGGCTGAGCAGAGTTCCCGGCACACAGAAGGCCCTCTATAAACAGCCGTTGTAATTGATTATCTTTGTTTAGGAGACAATTCCCTCATCAAGAGCCAGAGAAAGGAGAGGTCTAGACAGCTCCTACCTGCGTGGAGTGGCCAAGAAGGCCTCCGGCCCGGAGAGGCCCCAGTGCAGCTCGTCTTGGAGTCAGGGGAGATGTGGGGTCACTAAGTACTGGAGTGAGAGCCGTTCTCCAGGCTGAAAGCCTCCCTACCCCCTCCCTCTCTCCCACCCACCACTTTTGTCCAGGCTCAGAGCTCCTGGGATGTGGCAGCAAGAGATTGGCAGCTTCCTGCTTTCCTCCCCTCTCTCCCTCCCTCCTTCCTTTGTCATTTGTTACATGGGCTATAATCAAGGAGGAAAAATCTGTAAAAATTAAATGATTCTGAAGGGGCTGAACAGGGACCGAGCGGGGAGGTGGGCGGGGGTAGGGAAGGGATTGGAGGGAGGCTGTGCCCTTCCTTCTTCTCAAAGGCCTTTTGGAGAAAGGATGCTGGAGGAAGCACCTGCTGTGTACCAAGCCCTAGGTGAGACAGAGCTGGACTAGGTCTCACTCAAGAGGATGGTAGCCTGGTGGGGATGACAGACACCTAAATAGACAACAACACTGCCAATGACAGTGGGAAGCTGGGCCCCTGTCCAGACTTCTGTTCTCTTCTTGACTTGCTGAGGAACAAGCCCTCCAGGACTATTCCTCTTGGGGAAAGTGGGGCTTCTTTTAAATTTGTCCAAAATGTAAGCTCCCTTATGGGTGGTTCCTTGAGGTGGGCCCGGAGAGAGACCACCCAACCCAGCCTGGGTGGGATGGTCAGGGAAGCCTTCCTGGTGCTGGTAACATTGGCACAGGGCTTTGTAGGCTGCTCGGGAGGTTAGCAGCCTGGGAGAAGGTAGAGTTGAACTTTTAGTCAGAAGGAACAGCATGGCGAAGGCTGGAAACAGGTTGGTGCCCCGTGTGTGAAGGGAACAAGGGTGTCCAGGTGTGTGTGAGTTGAGTACATGAATCTGGGGACAGGGCAGGTCAGGCAGCCTGGAACGCAGGAGCTTGGGAATCTTGGCCTGTGGGTGATGGAAGCCATCTGAGAGGGCATTTAGGCCCCAATTTACAGGTGAGGGTCTTGTAAATTGAGACCTTGCCCAAGTTCCCCAGACTGCGGGCTGGGCTTGGAGGGCAGGCGCCGACCTCTGCTTGCCTCTGATAACAGTGTTAATGACCCTAATTCACTTTGGTCCATTAATGAGCCTTTATTGAGCAGAAGCAGGCGCCAGGGGTGTGGGAGTGTGAGCTACCATGTGGGTCCTCCAGAGCCCTGCTCCCAGGGAAGATGGCCATCTGAGCCTCCCTGGACAGCCGTCAAGTAGGCCAAGATATCGCCTCCTGCTCCCTGTCACCAACCCTGGGCTGCAGTGCCCCCCGATGTCCCTCCTGGCTAGTGAAGCCTTCATTCAGGGAGTAGATGGCAGACAAGGAGGCAGGCCGTCACTGTAATAGTTTGTGACCTAGCCTCAGCCCGGTCCCTCCTAGGGTCCAACCTAGGCCTTGAGGTTGTGGTGGGGGCTTGTGTGGCAGGACTGGCCCAGGTGATGCAAGTGTGTCTTCTCACCTGGAGGAAGGGTGCAAAGGCAGCCATAGCAGCAGCCAGAGGAAGAAGGGAGTCAGCCTGGCACCCAGAATGAGTCCCCTGGCCAGCGGCCCCCCTTCAGCTCCCAGTGTGGGCTGGCAAGAAGTAAGGTGGGGCTGTTGGTGGGTTCCCTGAAAGAGGCCTAGGAACTCAGGCAGACAGGCAGGGTCCTAGAGCACAGGAGAACCCTAGCCAGAAAGCACTACCTCAGCTCAGCCTGTAATAGGAATGAATCATGAATATGCATGAGACCTTATGACTATTCATATTAGGAAGAAGCCTAAATACTCCCAGGTTCTGACTCAGGTGGGCTTGGGACAGGGCAGGGGTCTCTGGCTCCACCATCCCTGTGACCCTAGGACCCTGGCTTATGTAGCTGACAGCTGTTGGAGCAGCTGGAGCAGGAACCCCAGTTCCTGTCTTGGTTCTACTCTTGTCTCTCCCTATGACACAGAGCGGATCACTGCCCTGCCTTAGGCCTCAGCTATCCCATCTGCAGAATGGGAATAAGTCTCAGCTCAAATACCTCCAGGGGTTGTGCTGAAGGTCAAATCCAGGCAATAGCCATCATGTGGATTGGATTCCTCTGGAAGTTTAAGAAGGGTCTTTAAGAGTCAGAGGTTGCCCAAGATTTTCAGTCAAGGTCTCAGAGAAGAAGTGCGGCATATTAACTCCTCTCACAGACTCAAAAACGGTGGCCCAGAAAGGTAGAGAGACTTGACCAAGGTTACATAGTGGATTCTAAGCCCTGTGGCCTGGTCCTTGCCTTGGTCAACTTTAGGACACTAGGCAGGGCTGCTCTCCCCAACCTAGGCACCTACGCTGTTTCCTGTCACTTCACCAGGGCTTTCTGAGCCATTTGTTTTTATGTCTGTATGTTGGGTGCCCTGCAAGTGGGGCTGGCGTCTGCCTGTGAGTATAAAACTGACAAGAGGCGCTGGCAGAGTGTGGAAACTGTCAGCAGAGCAGCCGCCTGTGAAATTAACATGATATCAAAAGCGTCAATGTTTATTTACTGGAAATATCTGGACAGGATGCAAAGCAGGCCGGCAGCTGCTGCCTCGAGGGTGAGGGTGAGGGTCACCCCACCTGTCCCTCCTCACCAGCTACTAGGTCCTGCTAGCAGAATCAGCTGACCCCCTAGATGAGACTCCCACTCTCTTCTTGACTTGCTGAGGAACAAGCTCTCAGGGAGAAAGTGCGGCTTCATTCAAGGCTATCCAAGAGTAATCTCCCTCATGTCCCAGGGTTCCAGTGGTTGTGTGTCCTGGCTCTGGTGAATGAGGATGAGTCCTTGTTCTCCACAGCAGCCCTCCCCAAGCCCCAGCTGATTGGGCCAGGTTGAGGTCACCTGACTAAAATGTGGCCAATCACAGGGTGTCTTGTGGGAATTCGAAATCAGGGCACAGAGATTAGGTTAGCAGCAGGGGATTGAGATTGGAGATTGTGTTGGCTCCAGGCAGGGGCTACCATCTTGGGGTGGTCAAGCTCAGCTAAGCGCACGCTGATAAGTGAGGGAAAAGCTTGGTTAGCAGAGATGAGGAGAATAGAGCAGATATGCAGAGGGGAGCAGAGATGAGAGACCTCCTAGCTCCTGAGAGAGACAGACACAGATGGTTTTCGTCTTGGGATAGGGAAGCCTGGTAGTTCATTGTACAATTGTGTTTCTTCAAATTTCTCTGCAACCTTACATTCAAAGGCACTTTTGGGAGAAAGGGCAGAAATCCACTGAAACCGGCCCTAAGACAGAGACTGACTCCAGGACTTGAGGTGACAAGAAACAGACCCTCAGATAAAGTGTGGAATTAGCTGGGAAGGAGTGAAGGGGGTGTCAGTAGCCCATAGCATATGGTAGCAAACCTGCTAATTATGCTGTGCCCATAGTCGTTGGGACCCAGACCTGGGGCCCACTGAGAGCCAGGCTCAAGGAACCACAGAAAAAAAGTAGAATCAGGGACATGCCCTATAGCTTGCCTCTGCTTCTCTCTGCATCCTCTGTGAATTGGAAACATGGCTCTTGGTAGCTCCCAGGCTCACATTTCCCAGCCTCAACTCCAGAGAAAAACCAATATTGGTATTCTCTGTTTCCAAGTTCAAATATCCTAGGAAAGGGTACTGATTAGCCAGACTTGGGGCAAGTACATACCAATTTCTTATCCACTCACACTAGCAAGGAGATGTGGGTTGGGTATAGGTTAGCCCAGCTTGGGTTGGGTACCCTCCCCTAGGCCGGGGCATGTCCAGGGGGGTGGGTTGCATAAGAAGACAGCAGTTCCTAGTCAAACCGCAAGGTTGGAGGTGTGGGCACCTCACACAAAGCAGGCAGAACAACTGATACCCACTCCATTCTTTAAGCACAGAGATCTGGGGGCATCAGGCCTGCTCCCATCACCTACTTCTCTCCAGAGGATACAGGTTGGCATCTACTGATGGCAACTATGCAGTGTTGGGCTGAAAGCTTTTTTCTACTTCCCCCTTTGCTACATGGAAGTTTTCATGGCACTTGAACTGATTTCCCAACCCCCGCCCCAACCCCCATGACTGCATGCCAGGTGCATGGATAGGTGGTAAATTACCATTTAGCCCAGTGTCCCCAACTTGATCGGTGACAAGAATCAGCAGAGCACATTCCCAGACATTTGGATTCCGTATGGCTGGACTGGGCCTGGGAATCAGAATTCTGACCTTATCTTATCTGGAGGATGACTTGGGAATCACTGATTTAGGCCATGGAGGGTGAAAGTCTCACCTGGCCTAAAATGAGACCAAAGTAGAGGGACAGATGGCACCCACAGGGTGGACTCAGCCCTGGGAAGTCTTTTAAGTGGTGGTCTGCACCTTGGCTGCACATTAGAATCGTCTGGGGAACTCTGAGAATCCTATTACTCAGGCAGCACCCCAGACTAATGAAATCAGGATCTCTGGGAGTGGGAGTTAAATAGCAGTTTTGTTTTGTTTTTTGTTTTTAAAGGTCCCGTGGTGATTTCAATGTGCAGCCAGGGTTGAGAACCACACTGATCTAGAGAAAGCCACACTTTCACTTCACTCACACTCATACTTACAGACCCCAACCCGCCCATAGCCTAGAAGAGGTGGCCTTCCCTATCTTCTGGCCCTGCCTCAGCCGATGGGACAAAGGGTGGACACCTCACGTAATCCCGGCACATCACAGTTTCTCTTCAGAATTTAGAATTGAACACGAAGGCTAAGTGAGTTGCCATGGGGAGCTGAGGTTGCCCTCTTAGGGGAGCTGGGCTCAGACACCCCCTGATTGGGCAGCAGAGGAGGGGACAGGTGACCTGAGCCGCTGGGCAGCCAGAGGCCGAGCCAAGAGAGGAGAGAAGAAGCTTCCTGTGATGGGCTTCCCTGAGACTATATCCTTACAGCAATCCCCTTGTTAGAGAACATCTTTAACTGGGCTTCTGTTCGTTGCAGTGCGGTCAAATCGTTTTGGATACTGACAGCACTGGAAGCTCAAACTTACCCCAGCCCAAGAGCCCCACATGCCCCTGCAGCCTCCACCGTTCTGCCCTGGAGGGCCCAGTGAGGGGCAGCAGGCTGGCGCCTACTGGGCACATTCCACAAGCCAGCCACTTTCCACCAGCTTTGTCTCTAAGCTTCCCAACAAGCCTGCAAGGTGGGAATGATTATCACCGTTTTAAGGAGCAGTGCAGTGTTGTGCCCCAGGCTGCCTGGCTGATTAGTGTGGAGCAGAGACAGAAAGCCGGGTGTGCCAAACCGCTTCCAAAGTGTCTCACCGGAAGCCAATTATGCAAAGCAGGGCAGAGTGGAGGTCCTGCTGCGAAAGGGGGTGGGGCTGCTGCTTGCCTGGGAGGAGGGGGGCTGACCATTTGAAAACAACCCCACTGCGGCCTAGGCCCTGAGAGAGACTGTGGGAGGCCCGAGGCCCTGGGACATGCATGGGCATGCTCAGAAGCTGGGAGCTGTGATTACTCTCATCATCCCTGTCACTGTTGTCACACAGGCTACAGAGTGCTTTGTGAACCACAGTCCCCTCCTACCCCATCCGGTGTGATTCCTCATCACGCCTGGTTACCTGTAGCTCTGATCACACTTTTTAAATGTGTATCATTTGAGTGACTGTCTAGTTGGAGTCTGTCTCCCCCACCAGACTCGAAGCTCCCCAAGGGCAGGAACTCTCCTCATAAAATCCCTGGTGCCTAGCCCAGTGCCTGCTTAGAGGAGGTTCTCAGTGAATATGTGGAAGGGAGGGAGTGCTCAAAAGCAGGAATTATGACTCCATTTTCTAGATGGGGAAAGTGAAACCCAGAAAGGGGAAACCAAGTGGCCAGGGTCAGACAGGGAGCAACGGCTAAGCTAGGCTAGGACCTGACCCAGAGCAGGGGGTGGAGGCCCAAGAAGTGAAATTTCAGGACGGCTGTAGGCATAAGTAATCCTGGACAAACGCATAACTACAAACTGAGTGTGGGATGAGAACGTGGTGATAAGACCCTGAGTGAACCCCTTCCTGCGACGGAGGCCTCCCCTCTCTGACGGGGAGCCACCACCCCTTCCAGCACGAGCAGGTGGAATGAGCAGTGGCTGTTCTCCCCGAGGCTGAGAACCATAGGCCCGACCCAGAGTGAGCAGTAGGTGGGCCACAAACTGGAGAAGGTGAAAGGCCTGCAGAACCTGACTACAGGGTCCATTAGAAACCACGCTTGCTTTTAATGTTCCTAAAGAAAGAGAGAAAGAGAGAGAGAGAAAGGTGGGCTTGTCCGCTCAATAGGGTAAAAGACAATTATGAATGGTTTTCACCATGGGCTCTTAATTTCTACCCTGATGGGACAAGTCTCCCTCTTGGACAGGCCACCTGGTATTGGGACGGGTCTGGCTGTGCGTCAGAGACAAACCCTCCATTGCTCACCACCTGTGAGTCTCCTGGTCCAGGGCCCCATGCTTGTTCTGAATGTTCTGAGTGAAGGCTGGGGACAGGAAGCTGTATTGAGAAGGTGGCATTATATATAATGGGGAGTCCATAAGAATAATAATAGTAGAAGCAAACATTGATTGGTCACTTGCTCCGTGCCAGACACTATTCGAAGTGCTTTGCAGGCATGATCGAATTTAATCCTCATAAGTTACATGGGCAAACTGCCCAAAGGCACACAGCTGGTACGTGGCAGAGCCAAGATTTAGACCCAGGTCATCTGGCTCCAGATCCCATGCTCTTAACTTCCTACACTTGGCCCCTTTGACAGGACTTCATCTCTTGGTATGCTTTGTGTTTCAATGTGATTCAAATATTTAGGGTATGATTTTGCCTAATCCCACTGTTGGCAGACCCCAGGCCAGGGGATTGATTCAGAAGGGGGTGGAGGAGAGGGCGGGGTGGTGGTGATGAGGAAAGGACTATTTGGGGAAGTGACCTATACCATGAGTTGAAGGTTGCCAGAAAAAAGAAGTGAGCGTGTGTGTGTGAGTGTGCATGATGGGGCAAGAGGGAGGTGGGGGGTAGGGAGCATCCCAAGCAGAGGGAAGAACATGTGGGGAGGTCTGGAGGGGAAGGAACTTGGGCACTTCAGGAAAAGGAGGTCAGTGCAAGCTCTTCAGAACCCTCTGGAGAGAGGAGACCATACTGGGTCATAAAGGCTCCCCCGGAGTCTTTGAGCCAGGTCCCTTCACAAACCTCGTGGGGTGGGCCCCACGAGGCACTACTGGCCAGGATGCTGACCTGCCGCGCCCATCCAGGGGGACCAGCGTCACTGGGACTTATTTCGGGCTCGTTATCTGGGCGCCTCTGAAGAACCCCTACCATTCCTGACAGCCTGACCCTGCCTTCTAACCCTGTAAAGGAACAGGGTCGGGGCACAAGGGTCCGGAGTCGGGGTGGGGGATAAAGGGAAGTTCCCTTAGTCACGCTCCTCCCGGCCGGCCCCTCGCAGCCCTTAGCCGGGCACCTCCACTGGTCGCCTAGGAGATAGCGCCCGGTGCGCTCTCATTGGCCGGCCGCGTCTCGGAAGGCGGGAGCGAGGCTCCCGGCTGCTGTCCGCACGTGCACGTGTGTGAGCGGGCTCACGTGTGTGTGCAGGGTGCGGGAGCATTGAGCACAGGGCTGATCTGGGCACGCTGTGATCCCAGGAAGGAGCGAAGCCTCGGTATGGGAGGTGGGTGTGGACCCTTGGGAGGACCCAGATGGTCAGAGCCTGGTTGGGGGTGGCTTATCCAGGGTGCACCTGTGAGCTGTAGAAGGGGGCTGTCCTGTATGTCTGTGCTTTAGTGTGAGTGCTCGGGTGAGAGGATCCAGTGTGGTGTACCAGTGTAAACAGCTATTATCTGTACCAAAGTGTACACTGAGGGTGTCTGCTTGCATAGGTGAAAAGGTTTGTGTGTGGACACATATATTGCTGCCTGTCTGTGTGCGAGAACGTGTGAGGCTGTATAAATGTGAGCTCTTCCATGTGCACGTGTGCCCACTGGAGTGTGTGTGTGTGTGTGTGTGCATGTGCGTGCATGGGTAGCAGAGAGGTGTGCGTACTCATGTGTGCATACCTTGTCTCTGCTGCTCCCACACCTCAGATCTTTCCTCCATAGACTCTGAGATGTGTCACTCTCATGCTCAAGCACCCACCATAGCTCCCCATTGCCCCATGGCACCCTACAGAACACCCACCTCAGCTTCCCCAGCCCCTCACACTCAAGTCGCCCTCCCTCCCACAGGAGCACCGAGAGCCAACAGGAGCGGGGATTCTGTCCCTGGTGCAGGGGAGGCTTCAAGGGCAGGCGTGAAGAGTTCAAAGCAGATTTTCTTAAACCTAAGCCAGGGGAACTGGAGCTGAGGGCCTTAGGAGCCTTGGAAAGCTGGGACCTGCCTTTTGTCTCCCCTATTTGCTCTCGCTACACGAATGGTAACCTTCCCTTAGGCCCCCACTGCCTGTGGGGCACTGGACTCCACAGCTGTGGGGTGCTTACCAGGTGTTATTCCCTCATCTACCTACCCATCCCATCCTCCCCTGCCTGCAAGTGTGTTTGGGAAACTTTCTTTTGTGCAGGAGGGCTAGAGGCCAGCTGGAGCACCCAGCTGGGACCTGGGAACCCATCATAGACTTTCCAGCTCTGTGCCTCACCACAGAACAATCCTCCCATCAACCCACACTTTCAGCAGTCCTGTCTGCCTCTGGGCAACTACAGGAGCCCATCAACCTTGCAGTGTCCCTATCCTTTCCAGCTGCCCCGCAGGACAAAGGAAAGAGCTGTTCTCCTGACCCCTGGCCAGCCAGGTGCCAGCCAGGGGCCAGGCAGTCCTGCTCGGCACTTCTGGCTGCAGGGCCTTCCACCAGTCCTACTTCCATGCTGGTGGCTCTACCTGGACTCACCATGGGGCAGAGGATCTTGTCCCACTCCTCATGGGCCATCCTGCCTAGCTGAGCTCTTGGGGCCCACCTGGTCCAACGCTAGCTGTGCAGAGAGGGGAAGTGAGGCAGAGGGGCAGGGACTCACCCCAAGTGGCAGAAGATTGGCAGGCTCCCTGAGGAGGACACAGGAAGACTCCAGAAAGGTGACCTCCAGGGTATGTGTGGGAAGGGGGCTGCTCTGGTGACTGGGCCTCTGGGGGCTTTGGCTGTCCCGGCTCCAGGCTGAGAAGCATCTGAGGAAGGTTGAGGTGGCCTGAGGCGGCCAGGGCCGGGGCAGGTGGATGGGCCAGCAGGCCCCTTGGGCCTCTGTGCCAGGTGACTGAGCAGTTGGTATCAAGCATGGTGAGGGGGATTTATGGGCCCAGGCGCAGGGCTGGGCAGTAAATGTCGTTGTGCTAGAGAGGCTGTAACTCTACTTTGCTTCAGCAGCAGTGTGGGGGCAGGGAAGTGAGACGGGGACACCGCTGAGTTCTGGGGTGAACCCTGAAGCTGGAGGGGAGTAGGGAGACCCAGTTGGTATAGTCCTCCCTCAGGCACCTGGGAGGGTCGGCCCAGAAACGCTCAGGGACCAGTGCAAGGTCACACAGAGAAGTGTCTTCCCCTCCCAGTGCTGGGCGCTGGACAGAGCGCAGGAGACAGGCACATGGAGAGCCTCACTCTGACCCAGCTCTGTGCTACTGGGGGGCAGACAAACTCCCCTTCCCACCCAGGGCTGCTCCCTGTGCCCTTGGCGTGTCCTGAAAGAGGCTCTGGCACTGACAGGGAATGGAAGGGACAGGGTTTACTGTGCCTGTGTCTCTCCTCTTTACGACACTATATTTTTTAACGAGCTATGTAAATGTCTGCTAGTCGGAGAACAAAGTCAGGGCCCCCAGCTGCCCCCCTCCTCTAGGGCTGGGTGCCCCCTGGGGCCAGCCTGACCTTGTATTTCCTATGGGAAAGCTTTCTGGATGCTACAGTGGTTGCCTCCCTGTCGCCACGTCCCAGTTCAGCTGAGTCAGAGCTGGTGCTACTACTGACTCATTTTGTGACCTTGGACCTGTCACTCCCCCTCTCTGAATCTCAGTTTCCTCATCTGCAAAACGGGAGCACACACTGGGCATTGTGTGCGTTCTGAGGTGCCACGCCTTAGCTGTGCAACTTCGCACAATGGCTCAGCCTCTCTGAGACTCGTGTTTCTCATCATCAAAACAGGGAGACAGTCATGCTGATCACTGCTTTGGGCTCAGCTTTGGACACTGGGGCCTGGGAATGGTGGACCATTGGGAGGGTCCGCAGTCCTCTCACCTGCCTGGCTTTCTCTTTCCTCCACCTCCAGCTTTACCTCCAGCCTCCTCCTCCTCCTCTGTTCCTCCAGAACACCCTTTTGCTCCATCCCCAGGATTGGCTGTCTCCATGGCAGTGTGTCTCAGCCCAGGCTGGGAGTGAGGGGGTGCGGGACAGGGTGGAGCTGGTGGGGGGTACGGGGACAGCCATGCTCTGGTTCCTGCTGGGGTCACATCCAGGGCATGAATTGGCATCGGGGTCGGGGTGTGAAGGAACTGGGAGAGGAGGGGTTTGGGGCTGAGACACTGGGGCATCCCTCAGTCTCCGTGGCCCCCAAGTCCCCAGCCTAGCCTTCCCAGACAACAGAAATCACCTGGCCTGGGCTGGGGTATAGGATGAGCCATAATAGGTTTATGGGGAGGCTGTAAATCCCTTCACAGGCTAAGCAATCAGTTCCCTCAGGCAGTCAGAGCCAGAACTTAGTTACATGGCCACTGTTCTCAGACCCCTGCCCCGTAGTCCCCAGTTGCCTGGCAGGTACAAAGGCCAAATTGCCAGGTCCTTAGAACAGGCTGCTGGGCCTTGTGTATATCATGCTCTGATCTCAGGGCCCCACAGAGATGCCAGGTAGACTGGGAGCCAGGAGGGGAGAATTGATTAGCAGAAGCTTTGATTGTGACCCCCACCCATGCACTCACCCACCTGTGCCAAAGCACACTCTCCATCACTGACTCATTCCCATCCCACAAAGGAAGGAGGCCGCAGGAGGTGATGGGACCATGCCCACTCCACAGCGGAGAAGCCTGAGCCTAGAGTGGCTCAAAGTAGAGACCAGTCTGGTGCTTTTTTTTGCCATGAAGTACTGGTGCCCTGAGTATGAATCCTGGCTTCGTCACCTACCTGGCGGTGAGCCCCAGGCAACCACTTCTCCTCCCTGAGCCTCAGTGTCCTCATCCAAAAGGAAGCACATGAGAATATCCTTGTGATAGAACTAAATAAGAGAATGTGGGTAAAGTGTCTGGCCTGGTGCCTGGCACAGCCCTTGATAAACAACAGCTGTTACTATTATTGCTATAGTAACCCTGGTGCCACCTGCCTCCTGCTTCTGCTTGAAAGGACACTGCACCAGGGGCAGCAAACTTGGGCTCAAGTCCTGGCTCTTACTTACCACCTGTAGATCATCTGTAGCCCTGACACCATCACTCTCTAAGTCCCCTACTCCTGGGTAAACTGTAGAGGCCTGTTCACAAATGAATGGTTCCTGAAAGAAAAATGGCCCTGTGGAGGTTCCTATGGAGGGTGACTTCCAACAGTGGCTGTATCGACCCTTGCATCCTGCCTGCCCTTTCACCATGTGACTTTGCAGCTCCTCCCACCCAGAGCTGGGTCTGACCTCCCTCCCCTGAATCTAGGTGGGCCTGTGACTTGCCTTGACCAATAGAATGCAGCAAACGTAAAGCTGTGGGACTTCCTGGCCTAGGCCTCAAGAGACCTGGCATCTTCCGTTTTGCCCTTCTTGGAGCGCTGAGCTCCCATAAAGAAGTCCAGCTAGCCTACTGGAGAGACCATGTGGAAAGAGAGAAGCCTGCTGTCCTCCAGCCCTTCCAGACTCCCCAGCTCAGGTGACAGACATAGCCAGAAGCGGCCCCGGATCTTTCAGCCCCAATCAGTTCTCCCCAGCTAACACCAGGCAGAGCAGAGATGAGCAGTCCTTATCAAGCCTGCCCAGATTATGAACAAACAATAAATGGTTGCTGTTGTCTTAAACCACTAAGTTTTGGGGTCGTTGTCATGCAGCAACAGATAACTGATACAATCCTTTAGCCCTTTCTGTACCATCTTTACCCAGACTTGGCCTGGGTGGGTGGAGCTCCTTGGCATCAATTGATTGGACAGGAGATGAGCACCTGACTTAGAGGCAGCACATCCATTGGCTGACAGGTGGCCAATCAGATTTTTTTTTCCTCTGGAGACTATGAATGAAAAGATCAGAGATCCTAGCAAGCCAGAATATGAAGGCAGCTGAAGCTGGGGTTTGGGAATGGGAGCTGAGGACGACTTTCAGCCCTATGCAGGCTGTCCTGTCATCAAAGGACACCAAATTGGGGAGAGGAGCAGGAAAGCTGATAGACCATGGAACCAGGTTCTGTGAGGGCCCAAATAAATCACTTAACTCCAGTTGGTCTGCTCTGACTTTGCTCCTTGTACCTCACGAACCCTGACTTCAGGCCCTGAAAGCCTCAAGGTCCCCCAGGACTCCTAATACTTGCCAGGGGTCTACACTGCTCCTCTGACCCCTCTCCTTTGCTCCCTGTGACCTCCATCCCCCGAAACACACACAGGTTGTGGCCTTGTCCTCCAGGGCCCCAGGGCATGGCCACTCTTTTTCCATCCCGGGCAGTCAGGCGTGATAGCCTAGAGTCTGCTGCCATCCAACCCACACAGCCCCAAGGCCTTTAGTGGCAAACCAGAGGGTGTGACCAGGTTTGGTTTCTACCCCAACCCCACTGGAGTTCCAGCTCTTTGGGATTCCCCATTATGTTCCGCACGCAGTTCCTGAGTTCAACCACCACTTCTCTGCTTGTCCATAATGATGTCACGATAATAACAGTGGTCACTGTTGTACACCAAACAGGTGCCACACCTGAGACGGTGTTTGAACCAAGGTCTGCCTAACTCCAAAGTCCATGCCCCATCCACCACTCTGCTGTGTGACTCTAGGCAGGTTACTTCCCCTCTCTGAGCTTCAGATTCACACTTCTGACGGGTAAGCCGGGGGGGTCATGGTGTTTTCTGCTCCCTCTAATACTTACCCTGCTGGATGCTATCCTTGGCCCAGTCCACTTGCTTGTCCAAGGGTAGGCTCCCAGTCTTACCACCCTTTCTCTTTAAGGTATGCTGTATCCTGAAGGAACAGGCCTGGAGGCTGCCTCTGGTCTTGGTCTTCTGGAAAGCAGGCTAAACTCTCAGGATTCAGTATCTTGCCTTTTCCCCAGTAGCTTGGACCCAGGCTGAACAGTGAGCAGAGAAGCCAGCTCCCTATAGGGCTTGACGTGGCAGGACACCCTGACTCCACAACCCCATTGGGTCTGAGGCAGACTGGGGTCATGTGGTGAGTGGTACCTGTGCCTTCTCTTTCTCTGTCGGAGGCTGTCAGGCCATGGAGAAAGTAACCTCTCCAGTCTGACTTTCCACGCTATTCCCCCTTAAATCTGCCAGGATTCTTAGCAGTTGAGTTCATTCATTACCCTCTTCTATAGATGAAGGTCCCACAGTTAGGAAGGGGCAGCATTAAAACCCAAGCTGCCTAGCTCCCAGCTTGGGCTTTTCCTGGGGCCCAGGCTCTTTGGCTTGGGCCAACCCAGCCCCCTGACCCAGGGTGCCCACATCCCCGTGAACTGACTCTCTCCCCCATCTGAAAACAACCTCACAATTTTCTTCTGTACTGAATTTCCTCAGGGATCCTGTTCCCTCCCAGTAGCCAGGAAGATATTGGCCCTGCTCTTACTAGAACCTCGTGAAGCCCGAGGGATCCCAGCATCCCAGATGGGTTAAGTAACAATCCCATGGGCTGCCTTCCGCGTGAGGTCGGTGCCCACCAGGGCATCCAGGGCTGTGGCGATGGAGAGCCTATGCTCTGGTCTCTCTCTGGAGGTGGGCAGGCCTGTCGAGTTCTTGAAGCCTCATGTGATACCACTGGCCTCTTGTTGCATACAAGCCACCCCCATGTCCAAGGACTCCTCTCCCTGCCCTTGAGGTCCCCAAAGTTGTCTCCTGCCAGATGGGGGTCCCCAGGCCTGGTCCTGAGAAGCCCTGAGCCAGGCTTAGAAGTCTGCGGCTCTGGAATTTCCAGGCCCTGGTCCTGTCACTTAGAAGCTGCGTGACTTTGGCTAAGCTACCACCCTCTCTGCTCCTGGCTCTGCATCACAGTTGGACCCAACAGTAATCATCACCAGCACCACTGGTAGAGGGTTTACTGAGTGCCAGGCACTACATCAATCAACAAATATACCTATGCTCCCTCATTTAACCTCCTAATGGCCAAAAGTCGTAAGATCATCTTCATGTTACAGATGAGAAGACCGAGGCTCAGAGGGGTTAAGAAACAGCCCCAAACAGCTAGTAAGTGCTAGAACAGGACCTCAAACTCAGACCTGACCTCAAACCTCAGGGTCTTATCATCACTAGTCTAGGCTGCCCCCCGACCCCGGGACTAGCAACCTTTTCCACATCAAAATTCTAGGATCCTGTGGGGAGAGGATCCTGTTTTTTCCCAGGATAAAATCACAGTTCAGAGGGCTTGAGGCTTCCCCAGAACCAGGGACAGTCTGGGTGGTGGCTGGGAGATGTGGGCAAGTGTACACAGACTGCCTGGAGCAGAGCAGGCTCTTGGGTACATCTGTAAACTGAATGAATGAATGAATGAATGAATGAGTGCCAACTCCATGCCAGACTCTGCTCACCCTGCCATCCCACCAGAGGCTTGGTTTAGAAGTTGCTAGGCATGCAGCTACCCAGTTCATGCCAGCTTGGGTGGGGGTGTGTGAGCCCCAGGAGGAGCCCTGATTGGAGGAGCTGCATTCTGGAAGTTTCTTGCCGCTGAGGGCAGACTTCCCTATTGCATCCCTCCACCCCCAAGTTCAGCTAAGTCTGTACCCATGGGTTCCTGCATCGCTGGATTCTCCCCTAGCCTGAGGGTTAATGGGCAGCAGGGTCACCCTGGGCCCACTGTGGGGCTGAAATCCAAGGAGTCCCCGAGTAGAAAGAGGAAACTTGGAGGGGTGAAGCCAAGCTTTCCTGAACCTGGTGCCCCTCCCTGTCCGACAGAGATGGGGGGTGAGCACATGGTCTGCTGGCTGAGCTACCGCCCCAGATTCTAGAGCCCATGGATTCCGGAAAAGTTACAAGCTGACCTGTCTGGCTCTTCACACTTCTATCTCTCAGAGCATCCCTTTCCAGGGTTGAGTTTGGAGCGTCTAGGTTTGGTGAGAATGAACAGGGCCACTTCTGACTCTCCTGGTCAGCTCACACGCAGCTGGCTCCCAATCCCAAACCCAGAGCCCTTCAAAGCCCAGGGAAGGCTCAGAGTAAAGCCTGGTGGAAGACGGGGCATGACTGGGTTGGTGACCTGGGTCTGGGCAGTCCTAAGGGCAGCCCCAGAACTGCCTTCCTAGTCCCAAAGACTGGGGGCTCTACATGGGAAGTGGCATACAGTAGGCACTTGATAAATGCTTATGGAAAGAAGGTTTGGAGAGATCTGGTGTTCCCAATCCCTGGGTAGGTCCAGGTCAAAGCTGCAAGGGGCTTCTGCCTGGGGGGACCCCACACCAGAGGTGATGGAAGCGGTGATACTCATGGGCCTCGGGACTCCTCGGGGGGTCTAGAGCCCTGGCCATCCAGGCAATGCTTGTGGTCACCGCCAGGCAGCTGTCCTGGGAGAAGCCTCTGGAAGTCCCTGGAGGCGGCCCTCCCCTGGCATGCCCCCAACCCTGACGCCATGGAGATCCCTTAGGAGCCCCACCACCCGCAGTGAGATAATAATGACCATAATGAGAACAGTCACCCACACATGTGCACAGCGCTTTACAGGTTACAAAGTGTTTCACATACATCATCTCATCAATTCCTCACAACAGCCCTGTGAGGTAGGCAGGGCGGGGAGTAGCGTTTCCGTTTATACAGATGTGGAGACTGAGGCCCAGAGGGGGTCAATGACCTGTTTGAGGCCACACAGCAAGTCAGCAGCAAAGCTGGGACCAGAGTTAGGCCTCGGCCCCTGGCTCTCTCCACTGACTGTGCTGTCCTCCAGGAGGACCCCAGCCCCTGTCCAGAGTCTCAGCCACACTCAAGCCGGGCCCCGCCCCCTGGCAGTAGTGCTGCCTGGCAGCTCAGCAGACAGGCCCTCACCCCCACTGGGCAGCCCTGTCCCCTCCACCCGCTCTCCGCCAACAGCCAGCCCAGAGCTGGGCACAGACCCCCCCACCCAACCTTCTCCTGGCGACTGCCCTGGACGGGTGGGCAGGCAAGTGGGGCTGGAACCTCCTCCCCTGTTTTCCTGAGTGATCCCTCCCCACAGGGGAAGAGAAGAGAAAGGAGGAAGAGGAGGAAGAGAAAAACAAGAAACTGAGTTGGAAGAGGGCCCTGGAGCAATCAGGACGTCAAAAGTTTGCATTCCGACTAGCTATAGGAAATAGTTTTTTTTTCTCTTTTTATTATTTCAAGTTTTCATAAAAATCCATAATTACTGAAACCCAAGTTACAGAGGAAGTTCGTAACTTTTTTATTGAATTATTGACTGTGCCGTGTCAGCTTCCGACTCCAGTCTGTCAACGTGTGCCCCTGTGCAGGTGGGGTCCCCAGGCCTGGACTTCTGAGGTCCTGGTAGAAAGAGGGCAGGCGGTGAGGGCCAGCGGGGGCAGCAGGGGACGGCGTGGGAGGGAGAAAAAGTGTGTGTGGAGGGGCTGGGAGGAGGTGGGAAGGACTGGAGAGCGAGCGGACGGCGGCCAGGTCCCTTCCCCTGCCCGGCACGCCCCAGGGTCCCCGCCCCCCGCCCCGGCCTCATATCATCTTCATATTGAACTTGCGAGGTGCGTCGGCGGAGCTGATGCCTGCGTCCGACTTGCGGGGCACATACTCAATCTCGATGTTGTGCTTGGTGTTGCCCTTGCCCCGGCTCCAAAGAAACAGCAGCACCAGACAGAAGAGGACGACGCCCAAGAAAGAGATGAAGCCCATGGTGGTGGCGATGATGAGGGTCTTGATGTCGAAGGGGAAAGGCACGGTGGCGCGGGTGCTGTTGGCCTCTCCCTCGCCCGGCTGGTTGGAGATGAAGGCGAAGGTCTTGTTGGGCTGATGGGGCCAGTCGGGCGAGTAGCTGCGCACGTGCAGGTGGGCAGGCATGGAATCGTTGCCGCCCGCGTTGGCCGCGATGCACAGGTAAGTGCCGTTGTCCTGTACCTGGGCGTAGCGCACCTCCAGCGTGCCGTCGGGGAAGACCGTGAGCCGCCCGTTGCTCTTGGCCGAGACCAGGTGCTTGCGGGGCGAGAGCCAGAGGATGGCGGGCGGCGGGTCGCCATCTGCCCGGCACACGAACTGCACTGTGTGGCCCTCATCCACAAACACCTGCTGGGCCTTGCGGTCCCGGATGCGGGCACGGCGGCAGGTGAAGTAGTTGGGCAGGAGCACATCAGGGAAGTCCTTGAACTCCTTGCCCTGGACGAACTCGGGCGTGGCACACGTGGGCTGCTGCCGGTTGAAGTTGAGCCGCCAGCGGCGCCGGAACACCCACAGGAGCCGGCAGTCGCAGGCCAGCGGGTTGGAGTCCAGGATGAGCGTCTCCAGGTTGCCCACCGAGTGGAAGGCCGACTCCTCCAGTGTGGTCAGCTGGTTGCCGGAGACATTGAGCACGCGCAGGTAGTTGAGGCCGCGGAAGGCGTAGGGCTCCACCACGGCCAGCTGCCCACCCACCAGCTGGATCTCCTGCAGCCTTAGCAGCTCATGCAACATGGAGCCCTCAATGGTGCTGATGGGGTTGTAGGAGAGGTTGAGGAAGCGGAGATAGACCAGGTGGCGCACCGCCAGGTAGGGCACAGCGGTCAGGTTGCAGTGCGTGATAGACAGGGACGTCAGGTTGAGGCCGTAGAGACAGTTGGGAGTCATGGTGTCCAAGTAGGGCCAGTGAGAGATCTCCAAGACCTTGAGCCGGTACAACCTCTTGAAGGAATAGTCCCGGATGGCATTGATGTTGAGGTGCCGGAGCCGCAGGACGATGAGACCGTGCAGGTGGGACAGCGCCTCGGTGGGGATGGAGGTCAGGTTGCATTTCTCCAGCGTCAGCTGCTCCAGGCTGTTGAGGCCGCTGAAGGCTCGGTGGGAGATGTAGACGAGGTCGTTGTCGCCGACTTCCAGTGACTTGAGGTTGTACAGGTCCTGGAACATGTAGTCCAGCAGGATGACGATCTTGTTCTCGCTGATGTCCAGCTTGGTCAGGTTACTGAGGCCGGTGAAGACGCCCAGGGGGATGAGCTTCAGGCGGTTGCTGCGGAGCCCCAGCGTCCGGAGGTTGAAGAGGTTGTTGAAGGCGCCAGGCTCCACGGCGCTCACGATGTTCTCATTGAGCTCCAGCTCCTCCAGGTGCGGGAAGCTGGCAAACTCGTCCTGGTTGAGCGTTTTGATGCGGTTCTTGCCCAGGTCCAGCAGGCGGGTCTCAGTGGGGATGCCCTCAGGCACCGCCACAAAGCGCTTGCGGTGGCAGAGCACTGCGCGGTCCTGGGCGGAGCACTCGCAGCGGGGCGGGCAGCCTGTGGCTGAGCCTGACAGCACCGAGCCCAGCACCAGCAGGAGGATGGGCTGCCAGCAGGCCAGGAGGGGGCTGGGCATGCTCCTCACGCCCCCCGCCAGCATCCTCTCGCTCACCTGTGGCCAGGAGCAAGCACAGGACAGAGGGGGCGGTTAGAGGGCAGTGTCTGCTGGACCCCCGCCCAGAGCCCTCTGTGCCCTCTGCCCTCCTGCCCTGTCAGGATGTCCCTGACACAGAGAGAGAGGCAGGGGTCCAGAGTGGCATATGACACCTGCCTGGGACCCCACAGTGAGGTCCAGATGCCCAGGCCAGAGGGCCTCCTGCCACCCCATGCTGCTTCCTCCCTGCCCCTTACCCTACCCAGAGCCCTCCTGAAGGACCCTCCAGCATCCCTGGGATCCAGGGGGTTCATGGAAGGGGTAGGGTCACTTCAGATGAGTCTGGTGTTGGCACCCTAGGCTGCATCCACCTCCTTTCCATTTTACAGACAATGCAACTCCAGGCATGCACTTCACACCCCACCTGGCACCCTGAGCCTCAGCTTCCCCTGGTGTTCATCAGGGATAAAGCGAGACCTGTTGAGCTGCCCTCAGGGCTCACAGAGGGAACCAAAGGGGCTCAAAGGCTGAGGCCTCTAGGAATAGCCAGCAGAGGAGCACGTCTGGGCCCCAGCTTGCCAGGCAAGGGCTTCTGAGGCTGCTGGGGCCCACCCTCTCCGAACTTCAGCCTGAGCATCCCCAGGCACAGACACCACGGCTCCCTCTCCATCAACACTGGGCTGAGCTCGAAGCCCAAGAATCTTGGGCAACCAGCACACCCAGTGGTTCCAGCCAGTGTTTGTGAAACTGCTCCCCAGTGGGGTTTCTGGATCAGTGGAGGGTACCCCCTTCCAGAAAGCCAGGACCCAGCCGTAGTGCCTCCCTGGGGAATCTTTCCAACTCTACCCTTCCTCTGGGTCCCCATGGTGACCCACCCAGGCTCCTGAGCTCAGGCTCCTGCTATTCCTTCCTCCTGGAATGTCCCTTCCCCCGGTGTGTTGAAACCCCCTCTTCAAGGCCATTGCTCTGAGAAGCTTTTTCTGATCCCCAGTTGGAAGTGTACTCCCCTTCAAAGACTCCCCCCAGGCTTCATCCGTCTGTCTCTCCGGCTTCCAATCACCCTCCTCCTAATACCAGGGTTCTGTGCAGCTGCTGGTCCGATGGGGGAGCAGTCAGACCCCCACAGCCCAGGAGGGCGCAGGTAGCCCTGGAGGTGCCGGTCCACACTGGGGCACTGGGGACATGAGGCTTGTTACAGCCGGGCCCTGAGGAACATGCAGGATTTGGGTGGTGATGACAAGGGAGACGGTGCCGGGATAGGGGTCTAGCCTGAGTACAGGCTGCAGGTGGTGTGAGCAAGGGGTGTGCGGGAGCTCACCCCCTGATTACTCTCTCCTAGCCCACGTTCAGAGGCCACTTGCTCCCACTTCTGCTAGACTGCTCTTCCCTCCTCTATCTCTGTTCCACCCTATGGGAAACTGGCCCAGCAGGGTACTTAGGGGGCTGGGAGGACTCGTCTGGACTCCTCCAAACTCCAGAGGCTGGACCAGACGGTCTCTGGGGGCCGAGCTGAAGCCCTTCTACTGCTAGTGGGGGTGAAAATCCATCCCACCCAGCCTGGCACCCTTGGGGCTCTGCTGCCATCCACATAGCCCACATTCACGGCCCTGAGGGGGCCTCACTGTAGGAAGGGGATGCCCAAGCTGGGAAGGTCCCATCTCTCTGCCTCAGCTCAGGCCCTTCTCCCACCCCTTCAAGCTCCTCCCCACACCTGCACACAGCCTCCACTTCCAAAGCTACAGGTCTTATCATCTGCACTTCGACCCTGATGGCAACTGGGGCTCAGAGAGCTTGTGGCTGCCCAAGGACACCCAGCCAGTTGAGGAGGTGGATTTGGGACCAAGGCTCTGGTCTGTCGGACTTCAACGACAATGCTCCAGCGGCCTCCCAGGACTGACAGGCACTCCCTGGTTGTTGATCGACTAAGTGACTGATTAACTAGAGAGGGCTCCTGGTGTCACTGACGTGTTATAGAATCTGCAAGGTTTTGTTATTCCCAAGGGCTCTGTCCACCACCACCCCCCCTTCCCCTCAGCCCCTCTCATCCTCTCTCCAGAGTTTTCTGTGCTTTGGCCTCCCCCACCCCGCCCTCATCAGGCCATTTTCCACAAGTCACACACGCTCCAGTGACCCACCAGAAAAGCAAACATCCTGACAGGCAATCAATAAGTAATTGGGATGGCAGCTGGGGCTGGCGTGGGTGTGAGCTTGGGGACCGGGAGAGGTAAATAGGACTTTTAGTACCCAGCTCACCACTGCACTGAGGCGTGGGGTAGGCTGATGGAGAGGGTGCTAAGGAATGAGAGAGGGGATAGCGAGTGCACGGGCTACCTTGAGATGTCAGTAAGACCCTCATACAGACAAGAATCTGGCATATGAAGACTCCACCCCCTTGTCTCAACCTACCCATCTACCTCCTCTCCCACCATTCCCCCCAGGGAAAACACCCAGGTATCCCAGCCTTGTCCTGCACATTCCTGGCTCTAAACCATCTCCTTTTGGAGATCTCTCCCAGCCTCACTGCCCCAGCAGACTTTGTGACCATCCATCCCAAAGGCCATCTCCTCCATGAGGCCACCCCTGATCTACTCAGTCAGAAATCATCCCTTGCCCACAACTCTGAAGTACCTTAGATTTATTAGTAATGACATTATGTAACTGATGTACAGCACATCTCATTCTAAAAATGACTTGGGCCAATGACCAGAAAAATTATGTTACAAGATGATAAGAAGATAAAGCTAAAGAAGGCAAGCCACTCAAGAAAGAAGGTCACAAAATCCTATATAATGATTAAAGGTGAGAGCTTCCTAGTGACCTGAGCAAAGAGGGAAATGTGCTCCAAAGCCTCAGCATTTGGCGCCTCTCCTGTGTCGTAGTATGTTTAATCCTGGGTCAAACTCCCATGGGTACATTTCTCTCACCTGCTAGAGAGTGAGGTGCCTGAGGGCAGATGATGTGTCTGCAGCCTCAGACCAAGGTGTGGCACGGAAAAGACTCAACTGAATGTTCTTTGAAAGGAAGTGTGTGTGCATGAGAGAGTTTTTGCAGGGGCTGAAGTCACTCTGATGAAGCTGGCTCTGGAGCAGGCCCACTGAGCAAAGAGAGACCTGGGGGATTCAAATATGTTGATAGAAAAGCTGGTCGGCATTGCCCTGTGTGGCAGGCCTGGCAGTTAGACCCCCAGAGCAATGGGCCATACTCCACGGGACCAGGATAGCTCCAGAAGGGCACATCCTCTGAATTGCCTTTTACATGTGACTGTCCTGAAAGATGGGGAAACTGAGGCCTAGAGGGGCTAACATGGCTTCCCAAGCTGGTACAGCACACTGGGCCTGGTCTCCAGGTCTAATACCCCCATAGGGTCCCTGTCATCTAGGGATACTGGTAGGGTTGTGTCTGACGGGGTCACCAAAACTGCTGAGTGAGCAACGTGCTGCTCCCGCCCTCCTGGCACCATTAATCCCGCTGGTTACCCCTGCAATGGCCAAGGAGAAGTGTTTTATGCATTTTAATCAGTGTTTTATTTTGGATCCTTGCCCACTGAAGGGCTTCCCACAAGGGCAAGAGTTTAAAAATTGGACCAATAAATACAAAGGAAATGAACATCGAAGGCTGGCAGGTGGGCAGGCAGAGGAGAGCCGTGCCCGGGCCACAGCACACAGAGCCGACAGCAGCCTGCGTCCTCCCAACCCCAGAGCGGTGGGAGCAGCCAAGCCATCAGACCTGCACTGCAGACGGCCACCTGCCACCATCACACCCTCACTCACGTAGTGGGGCAGATACAGCCTGGCTCCCTTGCTCCCCACACCAGCCACTCCACTGTGTGCCCCTCAAGGACGCCTGCCCTCCCTGCCCTTTCCCCCGCTGTGCAGGGAGGGGCTGATTCCAGGGTCCCTGAGGGAACCCACACAGAAACTGGATCTTCCCCAGCTAGAAAGTCAACATCCTCAAACCTGCTTAAGGGATGAAGGCGAGTAAGGGCTCAGGCCCCAAATTGTAGTTTTACTGGGACTGTAAGGATCTGAGGTTGGCATCCCCAGCTGGGGCCTCACATTGGGGCTGTCCCTCGGGGTTCAGGGTTAAAGAGTATAACTGGTGGAGACAGAAGGGGCATGGGATCATCCATGGATGGACTTGGAGAACCCTAAGGGAGGTCAGGGGTCATTCTCTCTCCTAAGGCAGCATCTGGAGGCCACTGGGGGCAGGGGCGTGCCTCTACCACGCACCCAGCCTGGCCCGTACGAACTGGTCAGACGCCTGCACTGAGGGAAGGGTTGGGACTAGCATCTTCAGACCACTTGCTACAGGCCAGGTTTTAGGCTTTATACACACGGTCTTAGAAACCCTCACCCAGCATTCAGAGATATTTCCTACCCATTTTACAGATGAGAAAAGCTGAGATTTCCAAAAGGAAATTCCTTTGCCTTTAGGCCTAGGCTACAAAGCTAGGAAACAGCAGAGCTCCGTTCCTCCTGGTCAGGCTGCCTGCCCCAAGAGCTACCACAAGTGGAGCAGGACTTCTTTCAGACACACAGGCCAGTTCAGAGCCAGAGGAGGGGCAGGCGTGTCGCGGCAGCGGTAGGGTAAGGCCCCCAGGGCTAAGGGAAGGCACTAGTCCTTAGGTAGCTGCATGTAGGTAACTTACCCCCTAAATGACAAAAGCTTTTCCCCAACTGTCAGAAAACTGTATGTTGAACACACTGAATTTTTTCAGTGTTTTCCCACCGTACCATTCTCCTTTGCCTGCTGCCACTGTCTATGCTAGAATCTCACCTAATTTGGGGTCGGCTGCAGCACAGGATGGAAGGTTCAGTTATTTTTGGTTTACAGTATCAATATTTCATGGTGTTCCCACTCAGTGTTCCTCAGGGACCGCAGGGATCCCCAGTACACACAGGCATGAGATCCCTGGCATGGAGGTGCCCACTGCCATCCCCGGGACCCGTGGCCCCCTGGGTTCCCAGCCTGGCTGTGTGACCTGGGGCAACTGTGACAGGCTGCTTCTTCACTGGGAAATGAGGCTGTTATGCACGATCTCATCTTGTCCTGACACCCTACATTCCTAAGACCGGGTCTGCAACAGGAAGGAAGGAGGAGGGAGGGCAGACTTGGGATGGGGGACTGAGGGCTTCAGAGAGTCTGCCTCCGGCCCCGCCCAGCTCTACTACCCTTTCCTACTGATTGTCGAAAGCCCTGGGCCTGTTAGCACATCCTGTTCCCACCACCACCCCTTGAGGTGGGTCGATTACTCGGAAAGGTGAAGGGACTTACGCTGTGTCACCAAAGATTGCAGGCAAGGCAAGGTCTAGATTCTTCATGACTTGCCCTGTCCCCAAGTTCCTGCCTGTCTGAAGTCCCTTCTCTGCCTTCAGCTCCAGGGCACAGGGCAGCTGGATCCATTTCATGAAATGATAAAGCACGTTCGTGATAAGAGTACCTGTTCAGAGGCAGCTGTGGCCACGTGGCTGAAAGTAGGGTAATGGGGGGTGGAGTGAGGCCTGTCTAGAAAGCCCCGATGGTCGCTCCATCCCGGGGCCTTTCTCCCACAGTGATGGTCGACCATCTGCCCCATGCCTGGAGATCTCCCACTCAGCCTTCAGAATCCAGTTCAAGGGTCTTTTACCCCAAGCCGCTCTTTGCAAGTCCCCAGGAAGAAGGGATCACCTCCTGGGGGTCCCTCTGGATCTTGGGTGGCCCTCCGCCAAGCACTGCTGGTGTGTTTACCTCTCTCCCTTCCTCCCTCTGTTAGAGCCTCTGCTGCCTCCCCTTCTGTGGCCCCCAGATTGAGAGCCCCCAGTACAGGGCTGGGGCTGCTATAGCTCAGCACCGCCAGGCCCAGCTTCAAGGGGCAGAGAGCCCCGACACACAGCTGGTGGGACAGCACCCCAGAACAGCTCCTGACTCCTGGTCTAAGCTCTTTACAGAGGCTTCCAGGAGGAGGAGGAGGTGTCATGTGGGCTCAGGCTGAACTACAGATACATTTCCACCGGCCAAGTCAGGGGCGGGAGGGGAGGCATTTCAGCCAAGAGAACGGTGCGGGCAAAGGTGTGCAGGATGGAGGTGACTCGTGTCCGGGAACATTTGAGAGCATCCAGGGGCTCCTAATTGCTTCTCTCCTACCCCAAATCCTGACCCGGGTCCCTGGACTCCTTTTAAAGATCCTCCATTCTGGCTTTCCCGGGCTAATCCCTGCTGAGGTGTGAATGGCTGATAATGGCTTAAGGTGTGAGCTGCTAATGGGGGAAACTTGGTCTTCCCTGGTCAGTCTGATCCAGCAGGGCTACGCTGAGAGCCTGGGGAAGGGCAGGGGCTGCCCCCTGGCACACGGGGAGGGGGTATGGGGGCAAAGGAAACCCTGGGAGGAGGGGTTAGCACCAGGTTGAGCTCTGGCAGGATAAATCCAGACCGACTGTGGCCCGCAGGCAGGCAGCTGGGCCGCGTCCGTCCGTCTGTCTCCTCCTGGGCTGGTCTGCCTGCCTTTGCCTGCCCTCTCCTTCTCCCTTCTCCTCCTCCTTCATCCGCCCGCCCCCAACGGGGAGAGAAAAATCAACCTGAAAGAAAATTGAGGTCATGTCCTTTGTCGTGTATAATTCTTTATTTTCCTCTTGCTCTTGGTTCTAGCAAAGAGTTGCTGGGCCCCCGGGGTGTGTGTGTGTGACGTTTGTGAGCAGGCAGCCATGTGTGGCCTATGTGGGTGTGTGTGCCTGCTGTCCCTCCTCCTGCCACTGCCGCTCCCTGCACCCACCCTCACCCCCGGCCACTGCCATCAGCCCCATCTCTTAGGTGCGCTTGGAAGCTCAGTCCTCTCCCAAAGGTGCTCCCCTGGCCTCCCAGCCATGGCCGGGCTGGAGGGCGCTGACTGGGTGCAGTGTGCCTGCCTGTTTGCTAGGGCGGCTGCCGCTGTGTGGCCCTGGGCAAGCACCCGTGCCCCCTGCACCTAAGGGAGGGGCGCCCCTGCCCACCCCACCGCCTACCCCACTGAGCACAGCTGATCTCAGGAGCTGACAGCCTTCCAGCCAGTTCGCAGCCCCAGGCCATTTGTGGGATAAATTATGAATTTTAATTGGCAAAGCATCTTAGTGTTTAAAGGCTTCTATGTATGGGCTTCGCCCTCTAGGAGCTGCTGGCTCGCTGCGGAGGAGCAAGGGTGGGGCAAGGCCTAGAGAAGGCTACTTCTGAGTGGGCAAAGGGCACTGGGCTCTGGCCAGGGCACCCTGCCCTGCTGTGTGACCTTGGGTGAGTCCTGGACCACTCTGGACCCTGCTGCCCTTCCACACGGTTGTTCTGAGGTGAGAGGCCAGTGGGGAAGCTAGGAGCCGGCGTAGGGGAGGCAGGAGGGAGCCACTGGCTCTGGGAAGCTTCCTTGCTGTCTGCTGTGGGCCTGCCTGAGCGGACAGCACTCCTAGTTGGATTGGTGCTGTCCCAGAATTGAGGAGGGGTACACAAGCACCCATGTGGTGACCTGACGGGTCTCAAGGAAAGTGATGGTCCTGCACCCCCATACCTCCCTTCCCATCTCTCTCCAGGTCTGAGATGCCAACCCAGGCCCTCGGGGACAGGAAGATGCCCCCGAAGGACCCTGACCCCATCCACCGCCCAGGCCAGGGGCCCCTTGGGAGGTGCCTAGCAGACATGCCTGCTTCATCTCCCCTCAGCCCCCCTCTTTCTGGGGCACCCAGGGCCGTCTCCCAGTTGGTCCAGCCCTCAGGCTCCTCTACCTTGGGAACAGCTCAGGCTGGCCCATTTCAGACTTTGGAGGCCTGAAAACCAGCCAATCCCCACCTGGGAGGGTCACAAGCCTTGGGCTTGGGAGAGGGGCGAGGTCACAGCCTCAGAAACCCAAGGTGGATACGGGGGAGCTGAGGGGAGTGGTGGATCTAATGTGGGATTTGAAGGCCAGAGACCTAATAAATATAATGATGATGATGATGATGATGATTGGAAAAACCCTAACAGAGGACTTTTGGTGTGCCGGCATTATTCTAAGTACTTTACATATAAAAATTAATTTAACCTCACCACAACCTGTTGAGGTAGGTCCTGTTATTGTTCCCACTGTGCAGATGGAAAAGACAGAAGCACAAGGAGGTTCTGTAATTTGCTCAAGGTCACAAAGAGGTTCTGTAACTTGCTCAAGGTCACAAAGCTAGCATGATATGAACTCAACAGGCACAACTGATGCCATCACCTGACTGTGCATTCATGAGAAGCCCAAACTTGGGACGGCCCTGGCATCTCTGCAAACCTCTAAGGTGCGTCCCAAGGCAGAGGGTATAAAGGGTCCAGTGCACGCCGACAGGGTAGAACCAAAGACCCATGTGTGGAGTCATAGAGGAGGCCTATTCAGTTCAGTACGAGGAATCAAATGGAAGATCAGACGGCTCAGGATAGAAGATGTACCTTGGTAGATAATGAGTGAGCAGGCTGTCATGAGAGATATGCAAGCAGAGACCGTGGATCAGGGACACTGCAGGAAGACTCCTCTGCTGGGTCCACACCTCAGCGGCCCCTCTTAGCTCTGAGATACCCCCATCTTGCACCCCAGTAAAGGGATTTGACATGGCCAGCCCCCCAACTGCATCTGCAACCCTGTGCTGGGCCAGACAGAGGAAGCATGCTGGCCAAGCCCCCACCCCCTCCTGGAGCCACGAGCCGGTTCTCTGCAGAGGGAAGCAGAGGAGGTGGCAGAGAGAGATTAATTCCCTGAAATGGGAAAAAAAAGAAAAACACACACACACCACACACCCTAATAACATGTAATAAGAGGTTGGAGACAAGGAACAATGCCCTGGTAATGTCACCCTGGCGGCAATCAATTTGGGTGTCACATGAAATAGGCCTAATTATTCCTCCAGCCCCGTCGCTCATCTCTAACCAGCTCCAGGGGCCCAGGCCCGGGCGGGGAAAGCGGTGTAGAATCAATTGTTGGTGCACCAGGCTGGCAGAGGGAGCTGCTCCAGATTAGCTTGCCAGCACCAGGTTTCTCAGCCCCTGAGGGTAGGCAGGGGCTTGAGGGCCTTGCAAGTGCCCAGGAGCCACCTTGCTCAGCCATCCCTCACTTGCTCAGTGGGCAAGGGAAATCAGGGAGGACTCCCCAAGGAGGTGGGAAAGAAGGAGGAGCGAACATACATATGTTCATCATTGTTCATTCCCCAGGTCACCAAACTCTTAGCACTCACCAAGGCCAAGCCCCACACCAGGTGCCAGGGGTTTATCGGGGGCTGTGCATTATTAAAATAATGAAGCAAAGTCTCCTTCTACCTCCCAAGCTAGGACCACCCCTGCCCATCCTGTGGGTGAACACAGAGCCACTAGGATTCCTTTGGCTCTAAGAGTGCAGGGACTTAAGCTCTCCTTGCTCCTTCTTCATTCCCACTTCATTGGGGAGAACTGCCTGACTGCTCTTGCCCATCCCTGACCCGCTTGCCCAGGGTTTATACAGACAGCACCTCAACACCTGGGGAAACTGAGGTGCAAAGGGAATGATTGCTTAGTGAGCACCCATTACACACTGGCTGCTGCTGCCTATCTCAACCCCCATTTCATACACCAGAAACTGTGAATTTCGGATATGCAAATCAAGGCCGTAATATAAGATCATTTTACACTCATTCAATCAGTAAAAGTCAAGATGTCTGAACATACCGAGTGTGGGTGCGGGTGGGGAATAATGGGGATACTCATCTCCTGCTGGGGGAAGCATAAACGGTCCAACCAATTTGGAAAACACTGTGGCACATTTCCTAGTAAAGCTGAATATGAATATGACCTACGGCAATTCCGCTCCTAGCTGTGTGCCCCAGAGATGCTCTGCCTGTTGTCTCAGGGGAAGAGACAAGAAAGTTCACCGCAGCACTGTTTGTAAGAGTAAAAAGGGAAACAACTCACATGCCCATTAATAGAAGAATAAATACACTGTTTATGTTCAAACAACAGAACATTATGCATCAGTGAAAATGAATGAACTACATTTATCATCATTTGTAACAATATAGATGAAACTTAGGCATATGGTGTTGAAGAAAAAAGGCAAATTCCAGAGGACTGCACAGTTTCATGTTCCTTTTACAAAGTTCAAAACTAACTAAAACTGAACAATTTCTCTATATTAAAATGTGATTTTTAAAAGGCAAGGGAATACTAAATAGATAATTTAGGGTAGTGGCTGCCAAGGGATGGGGTGAGAAGAAACACATGGGAAGATGCATATCGTTATTAAAGTGCTAGTGTTCAGGTTGGGGAGTAGGGTCATGGTGTTCATTATATTAGTAGTCGTAGTAGTAGTAATACTAACTACATTAATTAATTAACAGGCCATGCCTGGACCGGTGAGCAAGAGTCGCAGACCAGAGCTCAGGAAGAAGGCATTCTAGACTGAGCCCCATGCTTGTAAGCTGGGGTCTTTGGGCAAGTTGTTCTACCTCTCTGGCTCTCAGTTTTCTCAGCTATAAAATCAAATCTCTGTACCACCTACAAGGCTAAGATTGAGAGCACATCATTGATACAAACTATGAGTAGCTAGCAGTTCTGGAGAGTTTACTGTGTACCAGGCACTGTTCTAACTGCCTTGCATACATGAACACACTTAGTCTTCATAATGGCCCTCTGTTATCCTCACTTTACGGATAAGGAGACTGAGGTCCAAAAGATTAAGTTACTTGCCCACAGTCACAGAGCTAGGCAGTGTGGAGCTGAGATTTGAACCCAGGCATCTGGCTCCAGGTACCACACTCAACAACCTCACTATAAAATGACACAAAAGGAACTGAACACAGGAGGAGGGGACTGTTGTCAGAACAGCTCTACTGGGTCCACAGAGCCCAAGAATATTCATTCATTCATTCAACACATAAATGAAGGTCAGCAGCCCTCAAATGCATTTGGAAATGAACTTGCCTTCCCACTGTCTTTCTACAAAAAAACTGTCCCTGATTCTGGAATCCTGCTTTCTGTGTCTCTGCCAAGTCTTTTACTGCCTCAAGAGATACCCAGTCTCTCTCTCTTCCTGGAGGACCCCTGACTGCCGCAGCCCCCAGGAGCAAATCCCAACCTTCTCTGAGTACTAGTGTGTGCTACTGAATACCCTGCCTTGGCTCTCCCCAACCCCTGCCTCTGGGGCATCCTTGACACCACCTACCTCTGTCCATCCATTACAGGCTGAAGACACTGTGTTCCTTCCAGGTAGTTTTTGCTACCAGAATCAGCTGCTCCCTGGTGCCTCCCAGCATCTTTCTGATCCCCAAGGCCAGGCAGGGGAGCCCAGAGGATGGGTCCAGGATTGCCCCGGGTGTTCAAGGCAATCCATGGGGGCCATGCGAGGGCCTAGCCCAGAGCAGAGCAGGCAGCTCAGCCAGGATTTGTAGAATAAATGCATGAATGAATTGGCTGGTACAATATTAGGTGCAAACCAGGCACCGTAGGTGCGTGGAGGAGGAGGGTCAGTGACGTGGAGCAGTCAGGGAGGCTTCCTAGAGGAGGGGCCAGGAGAAGAGAAGACCTTCTGGGTAGGTCTTCTCACAGCTAGACCAAGAGACCCCAGCCAGCAAAACCAAGGCTCTCACTCTGAAACCACCACCACCTACAGCCTCCCCTCCCTGGCCCTTCCCTAGTCCCACAGGACCCACTTCCTCAACCCTCCACCTGACACACTGCCTCATGCCTCCATGGGACCCTGTGCAAACCACTGCACTGCTTCATCTCTCAGCAGGAATGCATTTCTCCCACCTTCCAGACCCAATCATGATACTCTCACCATTTGCTTTGGTGGCACGTGGAGAGCAGTAACAGATGAGCCATCGCTGGTACCAGGGATCCTGTCTGGCTTTATGCTGACCAACCCTCAGAAGACTTTTTTTTTTCTTTTCTTTTTGATATCCCCCTGGAATTCTGGGTTTTAGAAAATAATATCTAGTATAGGAAAAATGGGTGCTCCGGGGCAGGGGATAGGGGAACTGATCTCTAGGAAGAAGACTACTGCAAGGGGTAGAGTGGTCTCTACAATGCCCTCAGCCCACAAGCCATGACAACTTAGCCTTGAGCACCCACCCATCCTCCCAAACCTGCCCCATTGGATTCGGGATCCATTCTAACTCCAGGCACTGGGGAGCACTGCAGCCCTGACCAAGCCCTACCCAAGGCCCATCTCACACATAAACTGGCAGGGAGTGGGAGAAGGGGCAGAGACAACAAGAATACCAACAAGAATACCCGCCCTCGCCTTTGCTAAGCCTCCCTCCAGGAGGGGCAGCTGGGTGCTGCCGGGAGCCCCTATCTGGGTTCCGAGGAGTTCTTGGCCTCTCCCTTCTGTCACCTAATCCCCTGTCTCCTGCCTCAGGCCATGGGGAGAAAGCAGGAAGGGCAGGCAAGCTGTCCCAGCAGACCAGGTGCTGGCATCTTCCCAGAGGTGTGAGGACTCTGAGCCCCTCCTGGCCTACACAAGGACAAAGGGTCTGGGAGCTGCTGACCCTCCCTTCCCTCACAGCACTCCTTGCTGGATGTGTGGAAGCCCCAGGCTCTCTGCCGCCTCAATGCCCCGGCTCATTGCTCCCTGGGCATGGGAGGCACCGGTGCTGGAGCCATTGGCATAACGACCAGCAGGGCTGAGCCAGAGCCAGAGCCGGAGCCGCGGGCCAGGTTGGGCTGCACACCCTCCAGCTGCCCAAGCCGAGCAGAGGAGGACGGAGGGAGGGCTGGGCTGGCAGGAAAGGGGCTTGCCCAGATGGTACTGCCCCCACCTCAGGGCTTCCTGCACTCCCACCCCACCAGGGCAGAGCTGTTGCCATCCTCCCAGATGCCCCAACTCCCCCACCCCGACCCCAGGACCTCTGAGAACAAAGAGGAGGTGCCGATGCCAGCACAGCCAGGGCTGGATGGAGCTGGGCTGGGACCAGGGCAAGAGACAGGAGGGGACTGCCCACTGGGCCTGGCCCCACCCCTCCTCAAAGTGGGGTCCACCTGGAGGTGCCTGGGGAAGCAGGAAGCCCACAGCCCATCTTGCAGAGGTGGGGGGCCGAGAAGGAGACCCCTTCTTCTCAGCCGGTTCCTACCTCCCACCAGCTCTGCTTCGGAATGAAAAGTGGGGCAGGGGGAAGTGAGAAGCCAGGGCTGAAGACAAAGGGGAGGCCCCCCAATGGTTCCTGGGTCCTCCTCCACCCCAACTCCCTCTCCTCCACTCTCCTAGCCCCTATTTCCCCTTTCCTCCCTCTCACTGGGCAGGAGCTGGAAAGGGGCTGCCCCTCGTTAGGGGAGTCAGGTGGCGCCCAGCCCCGTGCCTGTGGAGAAACCTGGTCCCTGACCTGCATCCACCGGCTTGGGGGTGCCTGGTGCAGGCTAGGGCTGCCTGGGGGTGTCTGGGGTCTATGGAGAGAGGCAACCACCCAGTGCTGAGCAGGCGGCTTACCCTTCAGAGTGACCAATGCTCAGAATGGGAGGTGGGACAGAGGACGAGCAGGACTGGGACCCCTCCCCAGCTCCGGGGGTCCCAGCTAGACAACCTGAAATTTGTTGGGTGGGAGGGACGGGAAAGAAAAAACCTTCATTTCTGAGGCTTCGGGGGGGGCGATCAGATCTGTGACCCCCAAAGCGGGTCTGGGTGACGCTGGGGTGCCCCACAGCCCCAAGATGGGCACAGCCCGGGCCGACGGCGGCCCCCAGGGGCGCTCGCCGTGGGGCTGCCCACTCGGGGCTGGGCCGCGGCCGCCGGGCTCACCTGCATTTCGGGCGCGCTGTCCGTCCGCTCCGCTCGGTCACCAATCGCATGTCTCCCCCGCCAGGGCCCCAGCCCCTGCCCAGCCCCCTCCTTCGTCTCCTCCTCCTTGTCCGACACCTCCGCCCGGCAGTCCGCGCGCCCTCGCGGGGCTAGCCGTCCGTCTGTCTGCCCCCACGCGGGCGGGAGCCAAGCCGGAGCCGGGGCCGGGGCAAGGGCCGGGGAATGCAGAGGCGGGAGGCCGGGGCCCCGGCGGGCGGAGGGGCGGGTGCGCTCAGGACTAGCGACGCGGGCTCTACGAGCCTCGTTCTGCGCCCCGGGCCAGCCTGGAGCCGCCGCCGCCGCCGCCTCTGCCACTGGGGCCGGGGTCGAGGCCGGGCGCGCTCCGCAGCGGGGCCGGGGCCGGGGCCAGGGCTGAGGCCGGCGGGCAGCGGCCGCGCATGCTGCTCGGAGCCCCGCGTCGGGAGAGGAGCCGGAGCGGCGCGGGTGGGGACTCCGCGCGCTCCGGGACCGGGGCCGGGACCTGGACCCGCCGCCGCCGCCGCCTGTGCTGTCGCCGGCCGCCCGCTCCGGCTCCCGCGCCGGCTCCCGCCCGGGCTCCGCGCTCTGCCGCGGCGCGGGGAGGGAGCGCGAGGAGCGAGCCAGGGAAGGAGGAGGGAGGGAGGGAGCGAGCGAGCGAGCGATCCAGCGGCGGGAGCCGGGCGGGGGAGGAGAAGGCGCGGCCGCAAAACCGAGGGTGGGGGGGAGGAGGTAAGGTGGAGGACTCGGCTCCTTTCAGCGAAGGGGGCGAAGAGGGAGGAGCGCCCCAACCACCGCCCTGCACGGATGGGGCAGCGAAACTGACAAAGGGGCGCGGGCTAGGGGCGTGCCAGCCTTGCGCGGGGGCCGGAGCCTCCGAGCTCCAGCCCCGCACACGACTGTGCTCCTCCGAGTCCCAGGCCAGCGCGGCCGCGGGGAGTCCGGTCTGCGGTCCTCCCTGGGGGTTTGTGCCCACCCTCGCGTGTGGCCACTTGCGTGTACATGTGAGCGCGTGTGTTCACACGTGTTAACTGGGGTCATTGCACACTGCCATGTGGACCGACACACGCACGTGAACCGGCAAGGCTCCCCACCGACCAGGGTTGTTTGGAGGACGGAGTGGGAAGGGTGAGGCCTGGAGCCGCGGTCAAACGCCTTGTCCCCTCTCCTCGGAATTGTCTGCGAATCCCTGGAGGGCCCACATCCTGGCGGCCTTGGAGCAGGTAGAGAGGGAAGCTCCGGGGACGCCGAAGAAGGCGCGCCAGCCCCGCGGCTCTACCCCAAGCGTGGTCTTGCGCCCTCTTTTGCAGCCTGGGTCCCCGCCCAGCCTGGCTTCCTGTCCAGCAGAGGGCAGCAGGCCGCTCTGGCCAGCTCTGGCCGCGGGCACTGCACCCAGAGACCAGTAGAGGGCAACGCAGAGCCTCAGTCTGGGCTTGACTGTCCCTCACCCCGCTCCCCAAGGGTCCAGGGGATCCTGAGTTGAGGCACGTACTCAGATAGGCCCAAGGAATGGGACCTCTCCTCAGATCCAGATCCTCCTTGACCTGCAGATACAGAGATTCGGCTGGTGGAGGTGTCTTGGCAAAGCCTGCAGAGTGGGCTACGACCCTCGGGACCTCACCTCCTTCCACTGTACACCCCCTTCCATCTCCTTGAAGCCAGATGCCCTTTAACACTAAGCTAGTTTGATTAGAATAACCATCAATGCTGACACCATCCCACATGCTCGCCCCTTCTCCACTGTTGGGAGTGCATCACATGAGCACATTAGGGGTAGGGGTCCCGGCAGGCAGAAAAGGAAGCTGAGGCTGGGGGGCACAGATGTGGGGGAGGAGACTGGCCCAAAGCCTTTCAGTCTCTGGGGCAGAAACGGGGAATCCTGCTCCCAGTGCCCTGACCCCCATGGAGCTTGTCTGACATTCACTGCAGTTACCTGGCTAGCATGGTGGGGCCGCCAGTCCCCCCCCCCCTCCCTCCCCCACAGCACCATCTTCTCCACTGTTCAGCCTCACACACAGCCCAAAGAGTTGCACAGACCTTCTGTTCTAGCTCGACAGAGTTTGGGTACTTCTCAGTCTCACAGCCACACCACAGCTCTGAACAGTCACGCCTGGAGAACCATCTCCTGTCTCCTATGTCCATCCTCATCCTAGGCCTAGCTGGAGCCCCCTCCTAGTAAGTGAGGATGCTGTGCTGTGCACTCTGTGCGACCCTGGGAGAAGGCACTGTTGTTCCCCCTGTGACAGAGAGAAGGAACCCCAGGCTCAGAGAGGTTCTGTGATTTCCCTGTGGTCAAACAGCTAGTAAAGCCTGGAAAGGGAATTTGAATCGCCTTCCAGGGCCAATTCCAGCAGGGGGCAGGCTTGGCAGAGGGACTTATAAAAGCTGGGAGGGGAAGAGAGAAGGCGACACAGGAGTCCCCTTCGCTTCAATAGTCCAGCGCAGGCGGTTCCCCGGCCCCTCAACCCTGTGCCGCCTGGACCCCCATCCCAGGCTCCCCAGCTCCCCCACCCCGGCTGTTTGTGAGTTACCCGTGAGCTCCCGCCCTCCCGCGCCGCCTCCTCCCACCAGCCAGACAGGAATAGACGCTCTCTCGCTCCTGCGTAAAGGCTCCGCCAGGCACCCGGCGGGCGAGCAGACCCGCTGCGGGGCGGCGGCGGGGGCGGGGGCTATTCCTGGTGCGGCGGCTGACGCAGACACTGCACGGCCACGGTGTATCTCCGTCCCCGACTCACCTGCTCCCTGCCTCAGTGATCTCGACGGAGAAATGGGGGAGAGCCCACTGCTCCCACCCCCAACCCCCAGATGCTGGCTGAGGAAGTTGGCGTCCTGGGGTGAGGTCTTCTGGGGCCCACAATTGTCCCTCTGCACCTTGGAGGCAGCAGGGATGACCAAAGAGCTGTGTGTCTGGGAGGAATTGCCCCAGAGTCTTAGTTCTCCATGTGAACAGTATCCAAGCCATTTCCCCTTCCCTTTCTCTAAAAGAAATGACCCCTCCCAGCATTCCCTGTCTTATTTCACCAATGGAAACAATGGGGAAGGGAAGGCTTGTGGGGGGGGGGGGGGAGGAATTTGGAGAAAAGGCCTTTTTGAGGGTCCAGCCTGGGCCTGGTGAGAGTGCAGGTCCCTGGCCTTGTCACCAGAGACCCCATGAAAGGGGGAGGGTGTCACTGGGGACAGGTATCTTTCCACTACTGTCTGGTGGGGCAGTCCCCAACACAGCCCTCTCAGGGATCCCAGGGCCATGAAGAATGTGGAACATCAGAATGGCCCAGTCCAAGATTTCACTGGCACAACCTGGAGATCATAACCCTGGAGCTTCAGCTGAAGAAGGTTCACCCATACCTCCAAGCCTTTATCCTTACTGGTCCACCTGCTCGGCCTGTCCTCTCCCTGGTTCCCACCTGTGCTTGACCAAACTAAGACCATTTGCATCTATTCCTGTCTCTCCTCCTCAGGCTGAAATGCCCTTAGAGGCAAGGGCCCAGTCTCCTCCCTCTCTGTCCTCAGACTAGGAGCTCCCAAGAGCAGGCCTGAGACAGCATGTTCCTGGCTTCAGGGTGAAAACTCAGCAAGTCCCAGTAAAGCAGGAATTGATGGCTGCAAGGAGTCAGTCTGCTACAGCCTGAGTGCTCACAGCAAAGCAGAGAAGCTGGGAATGGGTTTGTCTGGGGACTGTGGAGGAGGGGCAGGACCCTCCAACATTTATTTGGCTCCTACTGTAAGCCAGGGTCTAAGCTATACTTTACATACTTCATCCCACTTCAAGATTGAGATTGCTATCCCCATTGTACAGATGAAAAAACTGAGGCTGTGGGAGGGCTGGTGACTTGCCCACGTTTACTCTGTGAAAGAGGTAGAGCTGGGCTTTGAAGCTCTGTGTGTGTCTGGTATCAGAGCACAAGCCCTGCTCTCCCCTACTGTGGGAGACTGAGGAGGCAGGGCCTAGTCCCCTGTGGCACAGGAAGGAATGGGTGGCACACACGGGCCTGCACGCATGCCTGCTTTGTGCTGGTCCTGCCCGCTTGCATCCCAGCAGCTCTCAGGGTTTTACAGTGATGAGTATTTCTGAAGGCACTTGAAATTAATGACAGCTCTAAAATGGCTGGGACAGTGGAGTCATTGCTGAGACCTCTAATTAGCAAGAAAAACGGAGACCAGGAGCCAGGGAGGCAGGTGGGGGCTGGGCAAGTGGCACTGGGCATGGAGCAGGGTTGGGGAAGTGGGTTGGAGCTGGCATCCAGCTGGAGGTCTCTGTGGGGCAGGTGGAACCCGTGTCCCACTTTATGCCACACATTTAATTCTGAGCACTCATTAATTTGCTGTGTCACCTTGGGGGGAGTCACTGCCCCTCCCTGGGTGAAAGTTTCCCCAGATACACAATAAGGGGTTGGCCTGGGGGTCTCTAAGTTCAGGGTTCTATGGGGAGAATAGGATGAAGCCGCAAGAGGGGGCTCCTTGAAAGACCCTGAGTCCCTAGAAGGCTGAAGCCCAGAAGCTGGGGGTCCTATAGCCTCCGGGAGCCACTGAAGAAGCCCTGCGTAGCTCTCACAGCCCTCCATGTTGGGGTTGCTGAGGCTGCCGGTATAATGAAGTCCTAAAGACTCAGGCTGGAGTGAAGTGGATCAGGAAGTGGCAGAAAATCCATACATCAGAGCCCCGTGCTGGTGCAGCTATGGAGGGGGCAAGGGATGGGGGGACACCTGAGGGGGCCGGCAGGAAAGTCCCCTGTAGGAGGCAGGCCTGGAGCTGTGGCCAGGCTTCAGGCCTTCCTGCTCCCTCTGAAGTCCTTCCCTAAGAGCCAGAAGGGACTCAGGGACTCCAGGGTCCCACCTAGGCATGTTACAGAGGGTCTGGCTGAGGTACCTAAAAGGGAAAGGACTTACTCAAGGTCATTTGTCCAGGTGCACCCTAGTTCTTGGTCTGCCACATCCTGCATGGGGCAACTGGCACAGGGAGGGGCACTGGGGGTCAGCTGAAGGGGACCTATTTGCACAGTGGCTGGCCCAGCTGGATGTGGAGACGTGCTGGTTGACATGGAGGGACACCCACTGTGGGTACAGGCTGAGGCCAAGACTCTAAGGGCAGGGGTGTGAAGAGCCCACCCTCACTTCCTTGGGGCATCCTCTTCCCTGGCAGCCCCCACTGCAGCCATGTCTTACTTATCATTAACAGCTTTAAGACCCTAGACCCACTTCCTTGAATCCTTTCACCCACTCCCCTTCCAATGCAGGGCACTATGTGGCCCCCCTCCCTCCAGAAGCCTGCTCTAAGCACCTCAGTCTCCTGCTCTGAGCTGGCCTGTGCATCCGTGGGCACCTCTCTAAGCCTCAGTTTCCTCCTGTGTAAGATGGGAATATCAGTAGAACGCATTTCATGGGGCTGGTGTGAGGATGTCATGACAATGTACAGTCATCCCTCCAGGACCCCCCACAGATACCAAAATCCACAGATGCTCAAGTCCCTTAAAGTCGGCCCTCTGAATCTGTGGATGTGGAAACTGGATACGAAGGACCAAAATGTATATCTAGTACTTGATGCTGGGCCTGGCACACAGTAGGTGCTTGATAAATGTAGGTATTTTTATGGTTATTATACTTACTGTTATGGTTGCTCTTTGCCCTCTGACCCTGCAGCCCCTCCTCCGTAAAGATAGGGGTCTACCCTAAGCTCCCTTTCAGCATTCCCATCAGGAGAAGCCTGGACCAAGTTCTTCATTCTCTAAGAATCAGGAACACCCTGAAGGCAGGGACTGTTCTTGTGTCTCCTCCAGTTTCCTCAGAGAGCCCGAAGCCCAGATTCCAGAGAGTCTGATGTGTGCAAATTAAACTCAACTGAAATCCATTCATCAGGAAGGACCAATGGGCTTCTCTGGAGAAGGGAACCAGGGCATGGGGGGCGGGGGCAGGGATACTCTTGAATCCCCAGCTCTCACCTCCCCTCATCTTGGGGGCCTCGATCACCCACGCCTCCACTGGAAATGTTCCAGCATCAGTGATGTTCACTTATCTAGAAACAGTGTAGGTAGCAGCCTCCACTACTTGAAATTGCACTGAGAATTGGGGGAGGCAAAAAGGTTCCTGGGGGACCCAAGGCAGAAGCCCGCAGAGAGATGAGGTCCTGGGGCTGGCCCCTACTCAGTCTGGTGAGCTTGGCGCCTGGTTGCTTCATCCATAATGGCTGAGAAGCAGGAAATTTGTCTGGGGCCAGTCAGTGAAGGGGCTCGTCTGCCCTGCCCACCCTGAAGTCCCTCCAGAGCAAAAACAAAAAAGCAAATGTAAAAAGTAGTTTGTATAAAGGGACACTCCCTGGCTCCTTGGGAATCTAGACTCCAGGCTTGGCAGAGCGACTTCTCCCAAGAGTTTGGGCTCGGCTGTCCCCACGGATCATGTCAGGGGGAACTTGAGCTAATGTGTGTAAACAGACAGCACTATTAACAAATCCATTTATTAAGCACTTGTCTTGAGTTCTGTTGTGCAGGAGACTTGTTTATTAAGTCAGAACCTGTTATTAACTTGAGCCAAAGGCAGCAAGGCAGCTTGGAAGATGTCCAGCCCTAGAGCCAAGCAGTCTTGAGTTCCAGTCCTGGCTTTGTCTCTAACCACTGCGTGACACTGGGCAAGGCACTTCACCTCTCTGAGCCTCAGCTGCCCTGTGATAGGCAGCCCCTAAGATGGCCACAAATGGTCCCTGCCTTCTGGTATTTACCCCCCACCTTGTGTAATCTCCTCCCCTTGATTGTGGGCTGGACTAATTGACCCAATTCTAGTGAACAGAATATGGCAGAAGTGATGGGATATCACTTCTGAGATTAGGTTACAAAAAGACTGTGGCTTCCACCTTGGGCACCCTCTCTCCATCACTTGCTTATTCACTATGACAGAGGCCAGCTGCCATGTTATTAGCTGTCCTGTTGAGAAGCCTGAATGGAAAGGAACTGATGTCTCTAACCAACACTCCACGAGGGCCTGAGACCTGCCGATAGCCACGCAGGCAAGCATGAAAGTAGACCCTCCCCAAGTCCAGCCGTGAGATGACTGATGCTCTGGTGGACGTCTTGATTGTATCCTTGTGAGACACCTTGAGCCAGAGGCACCCAACTAAGGCTCACCTGGATTCCTGACCTACATAAACTGTGAGATAATAAATAGTTGTTGTTTTAAGCCACTATGCTTTGGGATGATTTGTTATGCAGCAATAGATAACTAATACAGGCTTCATCTGTAAAATGGGCATAAAAATTCCTTTCTCCCAACATGGCTGGGGGCATTGAGATAATGCAGGAAAAGTGCCTGCTGCCTGTCAGGGTGAGGAATGACACAGCAACTAGGTGGTTATCTAGTAAAGTTGAGGAGATGCACACTCTATGACCCAACAATACCCTCCTGGGTATACACCCTGGAGAAACACGTCCACAGAAGACAAGCACAGGAATGTTCCCAGGGGTAGTGTTTGTATTAGTGAAAAATTGGAAATGCCCTAAATGCCCATCATGGGGAGAAGGCATGAACAGAACATGCAGTGGAATACTACGCAGCAATGAAAATGGACAAGCTGGAGCCACACATGTCAGTGTGGGTTCTCTCACAAACACAAAGTTGAGGAAAAAAAACCAAAGATGGTACCATTTATATAAGGTTTAAAAATAAGCCCCAAACCCTATAAATTATGTATGGACATCTACATATATAAGAAAAGCATACAAACATGCATGAGAATGATCAACTCCGATTCCAGGGGAGTGTTACCTCTGGGGACAGAGGAAGGGAAGGTGGTAGAGTTGGGCTTATCCTGAACCCCATACTCCAGAGTGTTTACCATGAGCATACACAGTGGTTTTAAGTCACTCATTTAATCCTTTCAACAACCCCATGGGGTCCATTCTATTATTCTCTCTTCTTACAGAGGGGGAAACTGAGGCACAGGATCTCCAGGGAGATTTTCCTGGAGTGCAGTGGGAGGCCAGGGCTTGGTTCCTCACTTTATTGCTAACTTAGGGAAGACCACATTACCTCCCTGACCTCGGTCTATTCTTCTGTAGCATGGGAGAGACTTGCCCCCCTTCCCCCTTTCCCCTTCCCCCTTCCTAGGTGTGGACTGAGATGCTGGGAAAGTCTTGATTAATCAATCTGGAATATTTGCAGAGGCCCCCCATAAGCCAAGCCTGGGGCCAGCTACATAGTAGGGGAGACTAAAATCAAGGAGGTGTGGACAAGAGAAGGTGTGAATAATAAGATGGTTCAATTCAACACAATGCAGTTCAGTTCAGTTTTGCATTGACTCAGTTCACAGACAATAGTTGAGGTGAAGGAATATTGCTTGAGCACCTACAACATGCTGGGCCCTGTATTAGGTGCTTTTTCTAAATTATCTCATGTAAGCCTCAACCACAACACAGTAAGTAGGAACTGTTATTATCCCCACATAACCAATGAGGAAACAAAATCAGGGAGGGTGAGCAACTTCCCCAGGTGACACAGCAGAGCTGAGATTGTCAGGATTTGTCCTCCCTCCACCCTGACCCGCCCTCTGTTTGGTGCTAGGGGCAGAGATGGAGGGTCCAAGCCTTGTTGCCCTCTGGGGATCCCAGCCCAGACCAGGAAGGTCTGGAGGAGTTGGGAGGAGAGAAAGATGTGTGTGGCTGGAGCAATCAGGTCAGGTTTCCTGGAGGAGGGGGAGGGGGAGGTGCTTCAGTGGGCTCATTAATGGTGAAGCAGGTGGAGGCATTCATCCATCCCTTCTCCCATTCATACCCTCAACAAACATTCGCTACAGCTTTCTCTGTGCCCCAAAGAGCCCATGGTCTCATGCACAAGACTCAGTGCAGCGTGAGCTAGGCTGAGGCAAGGGAAGCATGGGGGCTCATGCACACACAGAGCAAGCACTGGGCAGGCAGGATAGACACCCAGGAGCTGGTGATGGCTGAGCTGAAACCCAAAGGGTGAGTAGGAGTCAACCAGAAGACGGAAGGTGGGGGATGGTACTCCAAGCAAAGAGAACAGCAGGTGCAAAGGCCCTGGGACGGTGGGGAGAGACAGCAGACCCCAAGGAAGGCCAGCAATGACCAAGATGGTTCCAACTCAGCTGAGAAGCGGGTGTGGGACTGAGGCTGCCACCATCTCTCTCCCAAGTAGGGAGAGTGTCTGCCTGCTGGGTTCTCTAACCAGCTGTGTTCCCACGCCAGCTCAGCCCTGTTGGGCAGGCAGGGCCCCTCTCCAGAGGGCTTAAGAGCAGGGGAGTTCGAAACATAACGGCGTATGTAATTATGTACAAAAATGAAGGAGCGCTCCGTACTAATTGATGGTGGGAGAGAGTAAATATCGGCAGAGGCACCCGGCTGCATCTCCCCGTCCAGTCTGGCTGGGACCCAGGGCAGCCGCCTGGCCACTAATATGCCCGTAAATTATTGACGTTATAAAGAAGAAAGCAGGTGTCATGTGGCACCCATAAACAGCTTGTTAGCTAAGACTAACGAAGGGGCAGCTTGCTGCTTGGTGTTGCGTGGGGTCCCCCCACACCCTCCCTGATTGCAGAGGGAGATGCATGAGGGTGGGTGTGGAGAGAGGCAGAGAGACTGGCTGCCCCCCTCCCTGCCCCCCTCCAACATCCTGACTCACTGTGGAGTCCGGTGGTGCTGGGAGAGAGAGGAGGTCCACAGACATAAAGAGCCCAAAACGGGCCATGAGCTCCCCATCACTGCAGCGTGCGAGCAGAGCCTGGACAAACCTGTCACAGAGGACAGAGGAGCCGGAAAAACTCTGAGGCCTGCCCAGTCTGATGTGCTTGGGCCAACTGGGTGCTGGGAAAAACCGGATGCTGAGCCTAGACACACAGGGTGCACATCACAGGAAAGCCACCTGCCAGCTGTGTGACCTTGGGTAAGTCACCCACCCTCTGAGCCACTTTCCATTCATGCTACCTGGGTATAGCCATGCCTATCATGGAGGATTGTGGAGGGGGTCCTAGGACCATACGTATGTGACACTCTGGGTGCACATAAGCCCTTGTGCATAGGACGCTCCTCTACCTCCCACATACACCCCCAATCTCACAGGGGGCTTCTAATTAGATCAGGCCTAATGAGGCTTCCCTCTGCCAGGCTCTGTTTACGCTTCATTTAAGCCTGAGTCTGGGACATTAGGAGGAAGGGGGAGGCAGCCGAGGAGGGGGAAGGTGTCCAGCTGCCAGGTCTTGGCCCACCCCAGGCTCCACCTCACACAGGGCACCCTCACCCCAGGGAACAGAGGAAGAAGATGGAGGGGGTGCTCTAGAGCTAGAGCTGCCAACAGAGAGAGGCCTCGGGGGAGTGGGGAGGTGTAGGAGTGATGGTTGGGAATGCTAGCATTTTGGCTCCTTGATGATGAAGAACTTGAACCTCGCTGTCTCTCAGGCTGGGGTTCTGTAGTCTCTAAGATGCTTTCTTCCAGGAGGTGCAGCCAGGCAGCCTGACTGGGGCACTTGGGTTCCCATGGTGTGCTCAGCTGCCAAGGGCCACGCAAGACAAGAGGAGGGGACTAGGGAAGGTGCCCTGGAGAGGCAGCCAGATCACCCTCCATAACCTGCCTGAGGCCACACAGGGAGCAGAGCGGGGCAACATCTGGGCTTGGCTTCGGGCAACAGATGGGTTCCTCTCCCCAGTCCTGAAATACCCCCAGGAGAGTGTTCGTTCTGTCAGTGGTTTCCTTCTTCCTGAAGAAAGAAGGGAATCCTGAGAGTTTTTATCAGCTATGCTTCGGGCTGGGCCTCTCCTCCAGGGGTCCTCTCTGCACCCCTTATCTTATCTTGTCCAGGCTTGGTCTGTCCCACTGCAGCCTGTTTTGCAGATGCACAGAGAGGCATCATCGCTGCCCCAGGTCACACAGCAAGTCAGTGCTGACGCCTGAAGCTGGGGCCTCCTGCCTCTCCCCACACCTGTTGGACTCAGCCCTGGGAGGAAGTGGGAGACTCACACTGTCACGCTGGGCGCTGGGCATTGTGCTGTGACTGTTGGGATGAGCGCACTCTGACAGCCACTGTGGTGTGGCATTCCCAGGAGCGCCCTTCCTGCCTAAGGACTCCCAGCCCTCAGCACCTGCCTATCTATCACCTGCCCAGTGGGGTGGGGGCAGCTGGGGTAGGTGCCTGCAGTGACAGCCAGGTGGCCTGGTCAGAGAGGGACGGAGGCATTTTGGAGGGACGGCTCTTGGGGCTGGGTGCTCACCTGGGACCTAAGGACATCTCCCCCCACCTCCGACCTGAGAGGGGACATCTTTTGCCCAAGATCATAAGTCAGATGTGGGGGGAGCTGGGACATATCTGTCTGGTTGCAAAGTCTGCACCAAAATAAACGGGGGGAGCATGTAGACGGTGCAGCGGTATTGTCACTGGCTGGTGTGTACTGTGGGCTGCTCAGGTCAGCTCACAGACCCTCATGGCCCCGAGATCAGCATCAGCCCCTCCTTGACCCCTTGAGGGTCTGTCCCTCCCTCCATCTCTCTGGCTTACCCTCCTTCTCTCAAAGGGTCAGGGGAAAGAAAGGCAGGCCAGACCCCTGGGCCAGTGACAAGTGGATCTGACCAGGCCCCCTGGATGGTGCTGGGAGCTGAGGAGTGGAGAGCAGGAAGGCTGCCTGGGCTGGACCAGGTGGGAAAACAGGGCTGTCCAGGGGGTCAGGGGAAACACAGGGCCCTGGTAGGACTGGGGGTTGAGGCAACCCTCAAAGGCGAGAAGGACCTTCTCTCCTCCCTTAGCTAGGTCAGACCTTGATAGGGACTGCGGACCATCAGCAATAGTCAGGCTACACAGAGGGAAAGAGAGGCTCATGGGGGAATGTGGAGGGTGGGCACACAGGGAGGAAAGCCCAGGAGCCTCAGGTCTGTGGCACTTCCTCATGGCCTCTTCTGGCTATGTGGGCCTGCACCTCCCTTCCTGCCATTCTTGGGTGTGCCGTCCCGCCAGGCATAGCACCGGTGTCAGACAGGGCCCATCCCAGGAGGGCCCACGCCAAGCTCAATGGTTTAGGGTTTCTACCTTGAGAGGAGCCACAGCTCTGGCCCAGAGGCAGCAAGCCAGAGGAAAATCTCAGGTAGGGATGTGGGAAACCAGGGCATCCTTCCTGAGAGTCTGGTGCCACCCCCAGGCAGGACGCTTGGGATTTTTGCCCTCCTATCTCTTCTCCCTCTAGTATGGGACTGGGCAGGGGGATGATATATCTGCAAACAGGGAAATGGGTGGGTGTAATGAGTGGGAGAACGTTCTGGAACATGGAACCCTCTGGGCAGAGCACTTAGGCAAGTCCCTTAACCTGCTCCAAAGTGTCGTGAGGATTAAATGACATAATCTATTCAGGTCCCCAGGAACAGGGCCCAGCACATGGTCAGCCCTCAAGAGGGTGCACTGTTGTGATCATGAGTCTAGTTGGTGCAGGGATGTCTGCTTTGTGTGTGTATCCAGTTCTTTGTGTTATGGTTTTTTATGATAATGGTGTTGTATTGCAGATCTGTTCTGTGTGTATCACTGTTAAATGTGATATGTCATCGCTGTTGTGTGTGTCAGGGTTAGGTGTCCTGAGCAGGACTTTTCTGCATCTCCCCCATTCTCTTAGCTCCATCAGTCCACAGACAGAAAACCCAAGCCCTCATTCAGGGCTTCCAGCTGTGTGGAGAGGAGCAGCAATTGTGGTCTATACCTGGACCATGCCTGCCCTCTCTATCCCTTCTCTGCCCATGTTGTCCCAGAAGCCCACCTCCCACAACTGGCTGACCAGAGCCTGGAGGGCAGGTGGGTGAGGGAGGTACCCTGGTTCCAGGAGTCCCAAGGGCAGACCTGAGTATCTACCTGCTCCTTCTGGGCCTACCACCTACTTGTGGCATTTCTATAACCTGGGAAATGAGGTTGGCACTGATAGAAGTATGAGTGATACCAGGAGGGCAAGAAAGAACCTAGCACATGTGCCCCTGAGATGACAGGAAATGGGTCCCAAAGCAGGGCTGAGCCACGGGCAGGCTGAGCCCTGGCTGACTTCTCACTGGTCACTCCTGAAGCTGATGGACACAGTGTTGGGCTGGTTCCCTCACTCCCTTCAAGCGACACGTGCAGAGGGTGTTACTGTGCCCATTTCACAGATGAGAAAACTGAGGCTCAGAAAAGTGAGGTGACTTGTCCTAGTCAGTGGAGCCAGGACTAACAGCCGGGTCTGGCCCTGGTGATAGTCACAGAGGTTTGGGGGTGGAAGGAGGAACCCCAAATGGAAACTTCTCCATGGGGCAAATGATGTGGCTCAGGCTGGCAGCCTGAGGTGGAGAGATCTGGAAGGCCCCAAACAATGGGGGCCCCCCACCCTGAACCAAAACATGGGCTCATACACTCAGATGCAGTGTGCTCACACCACCTGCTGGGGTGCGAAAACCAGCCATAAATACCTGCATTGTCGTGGTGGCTCATCAGGCAAGTGGGAAGAGAGGTCTGGTGTGCCCTCAGGAAATTTCAGTGACTCACAGACTTGTGGACCCCCCGCCTCTGCACACCCAGACACTCCTCCCATATGCACACCCCCGAAACTGGCTTGGCTGGGTGCCTCCTTCCTCCCCCAAAGAGAGCGGGGTAGAGAAGACCACCCATCCACTCCCCAACTCAGGGGGCTGAGGGGTCTGGGAGGGGGGAGCCCTGGCCAGCCAGCTTGCAAAGACTCCATACATCCCAGCCTAGGAAGCAGGGGCCAGGGAGGGTCCCAGGGCACACAATGGGGTGGGGAGAATGGGGTGGAGCGGAGGGCTGACCCCGAGGCCCACTCCTTCTCTCTCACTGTCTCTCTCCCCAGAGGCAGCCCAAGCAGAAGTGGAGAGGTGGAACTCATCACCACTCATTCCACCAGTGCCCAGCTCTCTCTCCACTCTTGAACTTGGCAGGGACAGCTTCACATTTAGTTAACACGCAGGAGGTGTGTGTTGGGGCGGAGGGGGTACCTGCACATCTCATGGCTAAAGATAAATGCCAGCTAATGTCTGAAGTGTAGGAAGCGTCATGAACAAATTCAGGCCCACAGTGTGTGCCCTCCCGTCCCCAGGCAGGTTGTCCCCTAATGCAGGCAGGGCGGCTGCCTCAGACCCTCGCTCACTTTGTTACACACCTGCACTCCTGCACAGCTTACTGATCCCCCTAGAGAGCGGGCTCCAGACCCCCATTAGAAAGGCTAGCGGGCTTTCCTTAAGCCATCAGTTAGCTCTGGGAACTGAAGAATAAAGAGAAGCAAAGTTAAACATCTTGCTGATAATTCTCCCCTTGTGGCGGACATTAGTCTGCCTTTCCAGTGGACGAGGAGACAGCCCAGGGTCATAGGATGCCCCAGAAGAGCCTCAGCTTGGCTGGTAGTCCAGGGTGAGTCCAGGGAATGAGCGAGTGCATGACGAGACTTCAGTTTCCCCATCTACAAATTGGGACTGCACTATCTATCCTGCCTGCCTCATGAAGGGGCCAGAGACATGAGAAGGGCCTTCTGCACGAGCCTGGTGGGGGTGTGATGGGGGCAGACACCCAGCCACTGAGGGGAAAGACACATCTATGGCCCCCATAGTCAGTAAAGGGATGGATTGTTCCTGCTTGTGCTTTAGCTACATGTCAGGGAAGTGTGTGTGTGAATCAGGCCTGCAGACCTGAAGGGACCCCACCCAAACACATGGCCCCCTCCGCCACCCCACCACACCCCAGTGTGTGGGAGGACCTGGGCATGTACACGAAGCTCCTCGCTCCGGGCACATATGCTGGCAAACTCTGGTTCTGTCCCCATACGGAGTCCCGCTTCCCAGAGCCCTGCTGTCATGGCAACCAAGAGAGCTGAGTCAGGGCAGGGATGGGGAAAGAGGAGTGGGCTGAGGGGACTGGGCTGTGGCTCACAATTCACTTGAGAGGGCCAAGTGCTCCCTCCCTCCTCTTTGTGCCCCTTCCCTCCTCTTTGTGCCCCTTCCCTCCTATTTGTGTCCCCTATATAGGTCACAAATCTCTGAGCAGGTAGAGGCCAGGCAGGAACCTGGAGCTTCCCCCACCCCCAAGTAGACCAGAGCAGAGGCCGGCCGGCCCTCTCTCCTGGGAACAAATGTGGCAGAGTAAAAACCCACATTCAGGGCGAGGTTTGAGGGCCAACCCCTGGCCCAGACAGCTCCCCCTGCTGAGTCTGCTGTGATTCTTCTCCCATCTCCATCCCCACTGCCTGAGGTTCCAGCATGGGCGATGACTTCCTTGGGGCCTCTGAGGTGTCTCTGTCCTCAGGAGTACCCCAGGAAGGGCGGGGACTTTGACAGTCACAAATGACTGGGCTGGGATTAGCTGACAGCCAGGTAGGGTGTGCTCCTCTAAACTAGGCCCAGAAGAGAGGCAGGCCCCACCACAGATGGTAGGAAAAAATAGAAATGCCTGACACTTCCGGAGCATTTACTCTGTGCCAGGTACCAGGGCCCTCCGGTAATCTAGGCATTAACTTATTTCATACTCTCAACAACTCTATGAGGATGGTGCTATGAGCGTCCCCATTTTACAGGTGAGGAAACACAGGCACAGAGAAGCACAGTAACTTACCCAAGGCCATAGAGAAGTAAGTGGCCCCCTGGGTACATTCCAGCTGTAGAGTGTGGAGGTCGGGGAAGGCTCTAAGCTGGTTGAGTGTGTGGTAGGGGACCTAGAATTCATTTGTCTAATTGCCTATTTTATAGGTACTAATGTTGAAGATGGGAGGACAGTTTCTCTTGTAGCTTCCCTGGTGAGAGTCTAGGGATGGGCCAGTGCCCTGCTGAGAATCAAGGCCCCTGGAGGCTCCCAGACCAGGCCCTGCTATGGCCCCCATGCTGTCCTGCCCCTGACAGAAGGCACTAGGAAGCCAGAGATGAAAGGGTCCCAGTCCGTTTGCCAGAGCACAAGCCAGGGGATAGGTAGGCCCAGCTCACAGGAGGGTCTGACACAAGATGGGTAGTGACCAGAGCAGGAAAGGAGGAAAGATGAACCCCAGGGAAGGGAGGAAATCAGAGCGGCTTCCCTGGAGGAGGCAGTCTTTCAGGATTGGTAGGATCCTGACCTTCAGAGAGGGGCACAGACATTCTAGGAGGAAAGAACAGTAGGTATAAAGGTATGAAGACTGGACAGAGTGGGGTCTGTACAAGGCCCATGGAGTGGCCACAACTGCCCAGCATGGGGTCAGAGTCAGAATACAGTCAGAGGCTGAGTGGAAGCCTGGGAATTCCTCTCCAAGGTCTCCCTCCCCAGCACTGAGGGCAGTGTTTTAACTCATTGCTGAGATGCAACCTTTTCTAAAAAGCCAAGGGATCCGAGAAGCTCCGTGAAATTGAGCAGGAAGACTCACAAAAACAATCCCAGTGTTAAAGATCACAGATGGCTTCTTTCACTAGAGCACATGCTGGGTCAATGGCAGCCTTGCTGAATGCTATTCCAGGCAGCCTGAGAAAGGCCCTGGCAAAACCTTGCTCCCCTCTCTGCTGCTGTGCCCCATGCCCTCTCTTCCCTGTCTGCTTTGCCCACCCCTCCCTTCCCGCCCTCCCTACCCTCCCTTCCTTCTACCCTTGTGTCTTTCTACCATTGTTCCTTATTTTATTTTCAGCCCTCAGCACTTTTCCTGAAAGAGAACAGCTGGGCTGCTGGAGTCAAAGAGAAAATATTTTTTTTGACTACTTTGCAGATTCCCCTTCTCATGAAAACTGACGCCACCATTGCTAACTGATGGATGGATGGTAAGATATCTATTTCCTTGTCTCCTTCATTCCTCCCCCTCTCTGGGCTCTGTTCTGTGGGAATCTAGGAAAGACCGGGCAGTCATACAGCAGCTGGGGGAGAAGGGTAGTAAATGGGGATGACTTTGGCATCAGGTGGGCAGCTGGGGCCCTCAGTAGCATCATTAAGCCCATTTTACAGATGAGGAGACTGAGCCTCAAGATCACCCAGATACAACAATAATTACAATACTAACACTAACCATAGAGTCAGCACTTAAGGAGCACTTGCTGCATGCCAGGCACTGTGCTAGACATTTCACGTGCAATGAACCTATGAGGCAGATACATTACCGACCCTGTTTTACAGAGGGGGAAACTGAGGCTCAAAGAAGGGAAGTCACTAGCCCAAGGCCACACAGCTGGGCCCGTAGAGCTGGAATGTCCCCCCATACAACCATGCCCATGTTCACTCTGCGAGCTGCAACCTTCCCCTGCCCTCCAGCTGGCTGCTAATGGGAGAATCAAGATTTGAACCCACACTTGTCTACATTCTCATTCCAAAGCTGGGCTCTACTCCATGTTGATTGCTGTTGCCAAGAGAACATTAAACAGCAGTTCTAATCACAGGATGACCTGGCCTGATTCTAACCCACACCTGATTCCTCAGGCCAAGGGGTACAGAGCTTCCGGCTAAGCCTGGCTCATCCTCATGACCTGCTCTGTCTGGGCCTCAGAGACCCTGCTAAGAAAGGGGGAGACTGGACAGGCTGGGCCCTGGATAGCAACACATGAACTGGGGCCAAGGCCCCCCAGGACCATGCTGAGCAACCCATGCCTCCTTCCCAAGGGTTACCTTTTGCTCACTCTGTTCTCCAGGGCTGGAGACCACAGGCAGGGCCCGGCTCCTCTGGGATCCCAGTCTGCTCCCTGTGGCCAGAAGACACAAGGAGGGGACAACAGGAACCCTGGCCTGGGCCTCAAACCTGCTGTTACACAGCCCAGTGGCTCCCAGGAATCTTGCACACACACCCTGGAGCACCCCAGTAAGGCCAGGAGGCCCTCAGCTATGCATGTGTTATTGTGGGTCTTGATCTGTGTACTCTCAAGTCCAAACTTAGGGAAAGTGCTTTTAAGACACATCCAAGGAATGACTATCAGTCCTGCAAGCTAAGAAAGGTTGTTTGGATCAGACCTGGGAGTAATATAGGATAGCAGTCTGTGTTATCTGCGAACCCAGAGCCCTGCTTGGCTGTCCAACGTAAATGTGTTTAAATAGCAACACACACGTTCATGTCAATGGGAATGTTCTAGGCTAATTGTGGCTGGTGTAAATGTTCATGAATTCAAAGTGAACATGATAGGTGGTGATGCTGTGTTCAATGTAAATGTCCAGTCTTTGCTAAGACAGAGGACTTCATGAAAAATATGTTTGGTCGATGGAGATGCACATGTGGGGTCAATGGTAACGCATGTGTTCACTACAGATGCAAGCTTGAGGCAAATACCCATGTGAATCTGCAATATGGGGCTGACTATCAGAGATGGAAATCACGATGAGAAAAGGTGGCACAGGGAGAGCAAAGACCCAGGGGCACGATGTGGAAAGGAGAGGAGGATTCTGAGTGGGGAAGAGGGTGCAGAAAGAAGCTGCAGGTATTGGACTCTGGCTCCTGGGTCAAGGTGGAGAACCTGCTCAGCTGGGGTCCAGACGTGGCTGGGGAAGGTCTCTAGCTGGGAAACAGAAGCCAAGGGAACCCAAAGTGCAATTAGGGGACCTTGGAATCCCGTGTGCCCAGCTGGACCCAGGCTGGGCTCCACTGCTCATGACTGGGCAAGTGAGGCCCTACCAAGGGGAGAGTGGGGAGGATGAAAGGGTGGGGATCCTTCCACCACCACCCCCAACTCTATCATCCCAGGGGGTCAACGACAGAAAAATAAAACAAGGGTGTCACGAAGCCTTAGTTCCAGCCCTAGTCAGCCACCAGATAATACTGGTCAATGCACCTAAGATCCCAAGCCTCAATCTTCTCACATGAAAAATGGAGGGTGTGTTAATACCTCCTGTGTGGTTCCCACATGAGATAGGATGTGAAAGGGCTTTGAAAGCTGTAAAGTGATATGCAATGTGAGGTTGGAGGAGTCCTGGTCCCTGGGGCTTTGCTGTTGATTGATAAGCACCAGGGAGGCCAATTTGATGTCTACGTGGTGTGTAAGCATGTGCACAGCATGTACACACATGTGTGTGTATGTTTTTAAGACCTGAGGCTCTCGGAGACTGCCACAGAGGTTTGAAGTGAGGGGGAAGAGAAGGAAGTGAGATTTCAGGATAATCTTAAAAGCAAAAAAAAAAAAATTATTACGTGTCAAAAGGAGTGGGGAGGCTTAAATGGCTCCCAGGTGGGACACAGAATAAAACAGTCTTTGCTTTTATTTTTCGATTGTCTCCACGCAGGGAAGACAGGCAGAGGGTCGCCATAGCAACTCTGGGCATCCGGCAGGGGGCAGCCTGGACTCTGCAGGTTTCTCTGGGCTGAACAGGGTAAGTCAGCCCAGCAGATCCTAGAAGGTGGGGCTGGGTCCAGTACTGTACCCTTGTCCTGGAGGTCACCAGTTCCTTCTCTTCTGGAGGCCACCACGATGGACAAACAGGAGCTGCCTAGTGGTGGGGCCAGGCCAGGTTGAGACTGGGAGCTGAGTCTGAAGGTAGAGAAGTCTCAGGATGGGGAGGGGATGAGATGGGGGCGCTGAAGGGTTGCCAGAGGCAGCAAGGGAGTCCCACATGGTGGTCACAGAGGGGAGAGGCCATGCATGGCTAATACAGATGATGGAATAAGGACTGGGAGATGGAGTAAGTGTTGGAGGGTCCAGGTGCTGGAGTGGAAGCTAGTGGCTCCCCCAAGCCACCCCTGAGCCTATGTTAATGGAGGGCAAGTAGTCATTTTAGAGGCTGGGTCTAGAGTGAACTTGGCCTCAGGGTTGGGCTTCAAAGGCAGGGGTCAGGCAGGAGAGAAATGTGGATAAGAAAAATCCTGATTGGAAAGAAGTAGCTATGGCAGATTCATGCATCTGGGCACGCACAGAGGCCACTTTCAATGGAAAACTGAACTGGGGGGAAGAGAGAGTCCTACGTTTGTGGAAAGTAGCTGGGAGTTCACTACCTCTTTTATTGTGTATCCTTAGTGCCTGACTTCAAGAAATACTTTTTTGAACAGATGAATGAATGACAAAGGACTGAATGTATGGTGTTCAGAAAGCTACATGGAAGCTCTAAGGAGGCAGTTGACACCTTGTCTCTGATCATTTGCAGGCTGGTATTGAAAGCTAAGCAGCAAAAGAAGCCAAGCCAACCTAAAAATACAAATGAGGAGGTTGCTGGCTCAGGAGACCACAGGACTCTGAACGTCACGTGGCCCAGGGCACACCCAGAGCGTCTGGCAACACAGATTTGGAAACAGTGGTCATAGTTCCTTCTTCAGGTCAAATGATAAAAGCCCAAATTTATATCAAGTAGTGACTGATAACAGTCCATTCCTACGAAGAAAGTACCACAATGGTACCCACGTGTTTAGATTTCTTTAGGTCATGCTCTAACTTAATAAGCCATGATTCTGAAGCTCGTGCTCGCCTCACAGCTTGAAGTCCTGGAAGTCACACTTTCCAAACAGCTTCAAATGAAGAACAAACACACACAAACTCAAAAGTTCTTGATAGGTAAGTAACTCCGGCTAGTGGAAATATAGATTCTGGGGCAGGGTCGTGGCTGACCCCTTCACCCAATGAACTGGCTACTTTTGCCACAGTCTTGCTTCAAGGGAAAGAGGCTTTGAAGTAATTTGGGGCCTGGGGTCTTTGGATCTCTGGGTTTGGTCAAGCCCTCGGGGACTCTCAGCTGAAGGCCGAGCAAGGGTAGCCTTGGGAGACCTCTCAAACTCGAGAAGTCAAGGAAAGCCACAGAGCAGTGAATCTAGAATCCATTTCCCATTCATGCCAGAACCCTGTTCCCTCTACTCACCTGAGGAGCTTCCCCCTCATGAGGGCCCACGTGGCTTCTGAAAAGCAGGCAGAATACACCATGGAGTCAAAGGGCGTGAGCACACCTCATGGACCCACCGGCTTTGGGCAAAACTTTTGCCTTCTCTGTGAATCAGGGAATCAATGGGACAGAGCATCCCTCAAAGAGCCACTGTGAGGATTGAATAAGACGATGAATACTCGAGTACTTCATTAACGGTAAAGTGCCAGAAAGAATTACTACTATTCTTGTTGCTGTTATTGATTCACTGAGTAGAAGGGGGTCCCTTCCTACAGTCCCCGGGGATTCAGAAGCCTGTCTGGGCCTTCCAGCAGCATCTCTGCTCTGCACTATGAAATCTTGGCTGACAGCTCTTCTGTCTTCCTGGACAATCCCAACATCCCTTGCCTGTGGCTGCAGCTGGGGAAAGTGTGTGTGTGTGTATGTGTGTGTGTTGCTAGAACATGGAAATCACCTTTCTCCATGTAAATATATCCTCCAGGTGACATCTGTCACTCACACCCAGTCCAGATGCACCCCACCTCCAAGCTATTGCTCCTGCTGTTCTCCACCTAGAACCTGCTCCCCCTCCTTGTCCAGCTAAGTGGTTCAGGGTCCAGATCCAATTCCTCCTTCACCAGGGAGTCCTCCTGGATTTCTCCAGCCCAGTAGTGGTCAATGGCAGGACCACGGAAAAGAAGGCAGGAAATTGGGCTCAACCTATAGCCTGTCTGGTTTGTGCCATGGCTGGTAAGGAGTGAGCCTCCCTGGAGGGAGTGTGTCTCTGTCACACCACCTGGTCTTTGCCTGGTTACCTGCCTATCTCTTCCTCTGACTGTGAGCTACTGCAGGGGAGGGCAGGGTCTGACTGGCCCAGTGAATATAGGGTGAGGGGTAGGGTAAGGGAAAGCCACCTCACTTTGGGGAGGGGGAAATGCTGGTTGGTAAAGAAGTTCTCAGAACCCTGATGTCAGAGGTGGGGGTGGGGACCTAGGTCAATCCCTTCATTGGAGGAGACTGAGGGCCAAAATGAGAAAGGGACATGACCAAGGTCACACAGCCTTATGTGGCCGTGGACTCAAGCCCAAGTCCTAAGTCACTGTCCCTGCCCCCTGTCCCGTCCCTGCCCCAGCTCTTGGTTACTCATCTTGGACTCTAAGGCAGATGTGTGGCCTCCAGCCAGGGGGGATGGCACCTTCCTGAGTGATGAGGGAAGGTGCTGAGTGAGAGGAGGGGTCCTCAGCCTGGTGGGTCACGCAGACCACCCCAGGCCTTCTCCATGTCAAATGCAACATTTGTTGAACAGAATTGAATTTACTGTTCAATTGCAGGAGGTGTAATTTGATCTGGGTCTTATGAAGCCCTTAATAAAGTCAAGGTATTAGTGGTATCTCCTGCTTTTTTTCATTTGTTAAAAGAGGCACTGACGAGGGGGAGGGGTGCTCAGCTGGGAGTGAGGACATCTGTCTGCTTTCTGCTTGTCCTGGCTCTGCTGCCACCATGCCATGTGCCCCAGGGGAAGACACCGCTCTGCTCTGTCCCAGAAGCAAAAGTCTTCATCCGCAAGGTGGGGACTGTCGGTCAGCCCTGATGACATCAGGGGAGACAGCCAGGAAAGGAAAGGGGGTTGGATTCCCTACGAGTTGGAAGTGCAGGGGAAGAGAGCTAACATTTATTAGGCACATTCTGTGTGCCAGGGTCTCCATTGTATTAGCACATTGTATGCTCATGGCACCCCTGTGGGGCAGTGCCGGTGGTCATCAGTAAGCAATGTTTGCTAAGATCTCAGTTTTCTTCTTTCAGGCATGTGGTAAGGAAATGTACTTCCCTATTGCCTTTGAAGCTGGGCATGGCCACGTGACTTGCTTTGGCCAATGAACTGTTAGTGGCAATTACCTGTGTCGCTTACAAGAGGGAGCTTTAGAGCCACTGCCAGTTTGGCCATGCCTCTTCCTGTTGCTATGGTATCATGGGCGCACATGTTGAAATGGGGGCAGCTCCTTCAGCCTAAGGTCCTGAGTGACAATTAAGAACAGACCCTCCCTCCCCCTGTCGCAGTCATGCAAGAAATGCACCTAAGCTGTTTTAAGTCTCTGAGATTTTTAAGGTTGTTTGTTATCGCAGCAAAACCTATCTAGTCTGACTGATACAGTGCCGCTCTGTTCCCGTTTTCTAGATGAGGAAACCGAGGCATAGAGAGGTTCAGTACCTTGTTGGGGAACCAGAGTGAGTAAGTAGAAAATTTCGGTCAGTCTCAATATACCTGATGCCAAGACCATGCTCTTCCTAAGCTGGGGTCCTGTGTCTGCCCCATGCTGGCTGGGTGTGGTCAGAGTCCAGCCACTGGGGATAGGGGCCCGCTGCTCAGCATCCATTTCTCCTCATTTTCCACTCTGCTGAGCATAGTGTCCCTGTAACCCCTCCCAGTGGCCCATTGGAGAGGCTGGACTGGGGCCTTTCAGTCTGTGAGGGCTGGTGGAGGTCAGAGGAGAGAGGCTTGGAGAGGTCATGGATAGGGTTACGAGTTAGGCAGACCTGGATTCTAGTCCTAGCTCTGCTACCCTAGCTGGGTGACCTTGGGCAAGTTACTGTCCTTCTCTGAGCCTCAGTCTTCTCAGGTGTCAAATGGGAATAATGCTACTTCCCTAGTTATTGTAAGAATGAAATGAGATGCAAAGATCTTGGCACATAGTAGGACCTGATACTTGGTCTCTGTTATCACTGGAGGCAACACCCAGAGCTGAGGCCACCCCACTCTCCACCCCTGCCCTCCCCACCTCCTCAACCGGAATAAAGCCAGACTTCCCTGCCCTGTTTTCTCTAGACACATCCTAAAGGAAGCTTGCCCCATCATCTCACAGGGCCCTATCAGCCCCTGGAGGAGGGAAGGATTAGCTCTCTGTAAACCCATTTATAGTCAGAGAGGAGAGGCTTTCCCAGCGTCACACATCAGGAGGTTCTGGTGGAGCTGGTGTCACAGTGTTGCTCAGTAGCCCCATTTTCCAAGGGTCTGGAGGGGACTTCCCAAGAAGGAAGGCTGGCCGCCCCAGACACGCCAGCGAGGGCTTCCAGGAAGAGGAGCTAGGGGAGAGCTGGAGATTCAATGGAGGTGACGGTCCTGCTTTAGAGCTGCCCACATGGCCTGATTCTTCCCCCAGACCCAAGATCCCTAGTTGCCACCCCAGGCTTTTTCCTGCCAGCTCACTCTTCTAGATCCGGATAGCCCCTCTCTACACTGCTGCTTACCTGGAACATGGCCACACTAGGTCCCACCACCACGCCTCTGCTTAGGGCAGGTCCTCCTCCAGGCTCAGGACCACATAAACTCATCCCTATGTCCCCAGCAAATGCCAGAGATCATGTCCTGAATGACCACACCAGTGGCAGCTACCATTTAATGAGATCTACTCTAGCCCCCGTGCTGTGTGCACACCACAGGAACCCTTCAAGGTAGGGGCTATCAGCCCCATTTTACAGAATGAGGAAACTGAGGCTCAAGGAGGCTCACTTACCAGAGGTACCACAGGTATGAAAAGAGGGAGCTGGACTCACAGCCATGTCCCCAAAGCCTGTACTCTTAGCATACCTACCCCCTCAATCCCTGGCCAGATGGATGGGTGGGAACAGTCCTCTCCTTTCAGCTCCCCGAATCCTCCCGACCCTCCCCTCCCACCTCCCACCTCTGCACGGTTCCCTGTTCTCCAGGCAGCCTTCCACGTCTGCCCCGGCCATGTGGAGTTCCACTGCCACCCAATGAGTCTGTGATGTACTCGGGTTAGATTTTGATGCCTGCCCCTGACCAGGAGAAGCGCCCGAGTCTTCTGCTGTCTCTGCCCCAGTGTCACTGTCCACAGGGTCAGGGGACAGGGATAGGGTGAGGAACCCAGAAAGGGCCGCGGAGTTGACGTGAACCCTCAGGCAGGGCACAGGGCTGCATGTTCTAAGGGAAAGTTTTACCCAAGGCCTGGACAGGGGACACCAGGCCTGTTTTGGCCCTGGGCTGAGCTCTGGGGAACACAGGACCCCAATCAACCCTCAACAGCCCCACAGAGCTCCCGCCCTCCTACTGCTCCCTCTGTCTTACTCCGTCTCTCTCTCCCTGCCTTTCCCACCCCCTTCCCCTGCCCTTTTTCCCTTCCTAAAAAACACAGAGAAATGGGATTCAGAAGCCTACACCGCCTGCGAAGTATGGTTCAGCCTCCCCCAAAGAGGAAATGCCAGCATGCGGGTTCTCATGGCAACCCCAGCTCCTCCCTGCCGCAGCCGCCCTGCGCCCATATGGTAAGATTCACATGGCATTGACTCAGCTGGGCCCTGGGGTCCCAGGCCTAGGCCTCAACGGGGCTAATGTTGGTTTATTCGGCTGCCTTGGCCAGAACCTACCCTCCTGAGCAAACAAGACCACCTCCTGCAGGGAGTCTTTGGGGGTGCTAAGTCCCACCCAGGGTGCAGGGAGGTGGGGGCAATATTCAGCAGCTGCCTCAGCCCTGAGGAGGGGGCTTTTCTGACCTGATGCAGACTTTGTTTCTCACCCTTAAAGGCAGAGCAGAGTGGGCTGGCCTAACAGGGTAGGAGGGAGCTCCCTTGCCTCCTCCTTCCCTCTGCCTTTGCTCCCCGGTATGTCTCCTGGACTTTAGGATTTCCATGTTAGGTGTGGATGGATACAGGAAACAGTATGGAACTGGGGCTTGTTTCTTTGCTCCTGGCAATCGTGCACCAGCTACTTGCCCCCATCCCAAGCCACAGCACGGGTACCCAGCAGCTCTGGTCTCTGAGCTGTGGAATGAGGAAGCAAGGCTTGGACCCTTGCCATGGCTGAGCTGCCCCAGGGCACTGCCCGTTCATGCCTCTAACTGCTCTCCATGCCCAGGGCAGCTCCTACCAGCCTACTATGTGGACTCATGGTTTTCCAGGCCAGCTGGCATTTCCATGACTAATGAAATGGAAGCTAGTGCCAGGCAGGCTTGGGAAAAGCAGGGCAGGTGGCTGAGAAACAAATCTTCCAGGGCCTGGCACCCACTCTGCTTCCTTTCCCAGGGCCCCGCAGGACAGACAAGCACAGCGGTGCAGTGGAGGGACATCTAGATCCCTAGTACTGCCTGGATCCCTCCACCTGACCCTGGAGCAGCTGCCCAGAACTCAGATCACCTGCAAAGAACCACCTTGGGTGGGTTAGGTGTAGTGGGAGTTAATGGGGGGACCAAGCCCCAAACCTGAGGGGAGTGACTTAGTCTTGGGACCCACTTAGTCTGGCTTCATGAATGTGGCTCCCTTCACCACCTTGGGGCCATTCTCCCTGGATGCTCTAAACCCAAAACTTCCCTGTCTTGATCCCTCCTGTATTCTCCCATTTCTAATCCCCTCTCCCCAGACATTTCTATGAGTGTCAGAGTCAGGGAACCCCAAAGGGGATGGGCCTGAGCCCTTAGGAGCACATCGTTGGGGCCCAGAGAAGGTCAGAAACTGCACAAGCTCACACAGCAAATCTGGTGTCAAGTAGTCCCAGACTACTGGATGGATGGATGGATGGGGGCGGGGGGAGCCGGGAGCAGGGATTCAGGAACAGATGGGCTTTGAGGCTCCTCCACAGGGGCTTGGGGAGGGGGAGGAGGCCTGGAGAAACTGGAACTGTTACAAAGTTGCGAGTTAAAACATTCTTCACACTCCCGCCTCCTTTACTGTTCTGATGCACCAAGATGTGACAAAAATGTGTCAGATTTTTAAAAAACCACACACATACACAAATGCCAGTCCCCATCTCTGCCGCCTGCCCAAGCTTGGGCCATCTGTTCCCCGGGGGTGGGAGGGGAGTGGGGCTTGGCAGTTGGTGTCATCACTCTGGATACCCCCAATCCTAGGTCTGGACCAATGTCCTGGCCCAGAAATGGCCCTCAGGTAACGGTGGGATGTCTAAGAAGGTGAGCGCTTAGACACTTGCTCTCCCCGAGCCGTGCTGCCCCACCCTGCTGCCAGGCCACTGCCAGCTCTGCCCACCCTGCAGTCCAGCTCATGCGCAGCCCCTCACTGAGCTGGGCACTGCCCCTCCTCTCCAGTTTGCTGCATTTGGATGCACTGGGGCTGGGAGCCCACCGTCATGGTATAGATGGGAAACCGAGGCCAGAGAGGAGGAGAGACTTGCCCAGGTCCAAGTCCATGCCCCTCATTCATTCATTCAATGAATGAATGTCTTCCAGCAGAAGGGTGGTGAAGACAAGAAAACAGGTGGGCCTGGCAGCAGGGCTGGAGGGGAATTAGGGTGACCAATCATCCTGATGTCTCTGGGACTGTCCTGGATTTAGCTTTAAAACTTCTGCACCCTGGAAATACCTCGGTCCCAGGTGGACCAGGATGACGGGTCACCTGGTGGCTACTTTAAGCTGGGCATACATAAGCTGAGTCGCAAACATGGGGATTCAGTGTGAGGGTCTGGGACGCTGAGAGAGAGGGGGTGGGCTCTAGGGGGAGGGAGTAGGCAGATACATAGGGCCTTGTGGGCCCTGGATGGGAGTAGGGGTTTTATTTGGTCACAGAGTCAAATTTTATCACAGTCATAGAGTCAAATTAGGGAGCATCTGGTGCAAAGGTTATAGCCTGTAGAGAATTTTTTAAAAATTCATCAAGGCTGGAGACAGTGGCTCGAATATGTGAAGCTGGCAGAGACTAGATCTTGCCAGGCCTCCGAAGCTTCCCAAGGGAATGGGGACTTTAGCCCAAGGGCATCAGGGAGCCACTGAAGGGTATAAAAGTAGGGGCTTGATGTGGTCAGATTTGCAAGTAAGAAATCCTAAGGCCCCAGGCTGGTCATGCCTCCATGTAGGGCCCTAGAATACCATACATCACTGTCCCCACCCCCAAATGTAGGAGAGTCTGGTCATCCTTCAGGGCCCAGCCCGAATGCCACCTCCTCTGAGAAGTCTTCCTGACTTGCTGAGAGAGGCAGGTGCAATCATGCCCTACTCTGGGCTCCTCCACCCTGAGGCCTCTCAAGCATGGGTCCCAAGGGAACCCTCATCACAGTGGCCACCCTGCCAGCTCCCACACATTGTCACACTAGATCCCCAAAGCCATCTGACCAGATCCACATCCCAGGTGTGGACACGGAGGCTCAGAGAGGGGAAGTGGCTTGCTTGAGACCATACAGCATTTGGTGGTTGAGGTCAGTTCAGAGCCATGTCACTTCTTTCTGAATTCAGAGTCCCTGGGGCCCTGCCCACAGGGCTGTGGGGATGGGGAAAACAAGGAATAGATGAGCGGTCATTACCAGGGAAAGCTGGACGGAATGGGCTGCGGGATAGGGCGGCTGGCTGTATGGGAAAAGCTGGCCACGGCTGGGAGATTTATAATGGAAGTCTCCCAGAACAATTACTGAATTACCAGGCAACCTGACCTTGCAAGCTGGCAGGCAGGAGAGGCTGGGGTGAGGTGAGGGGGTAGCCTAGGAGCAAGTGCTCAGCCTCCTCCAACGGGGGGTCCCTGGGGGAAACAGGAGACCGCCTGGTGGAGAGGGAAAGGGGTGGGGACTGAAATGCCACCATTAACTCACACTTGTCTGTTTAAAGTGGTGAGGTCCCTGTCAGAATGCAATAAGCCCTCCTCGCCCCGCACGACAGAGTTCATCAGGGCATCCTTCTGGATAGGAGGATTCAGCACAGTTATTTCTCTTCTCTGAGTCTCCGTCTCCCCATCTGCAGAATGGGGACCCTCATCCCAGCTCCACTCACCCTATAGGGTTTGTTTGAAGCTCACGTTAAGTCAAGCTCTGGGTCATGTCCAGCCTACTGTAGAGTCAAGGGTGTGGCCAGAGGGCCGGGCAGCTGCTCGGCCACAGGAGACTTGGAGGGGTTCAGAGACCATGGAGGACGTTGCCTTTGACTTCTCAGGGGGCCTGTGAGATGACCCTCAGCACCAAGGGACTTTCTAAGGGATGATCTGAGGTTCCTGCAGGAAGGCTGCCAACCCTGGAGCACCAGCCTCCCAGGAGTCTCCTGGGAGAACCGTGAGCCCCCAGGGAGGAGCAGAGACTCTCTTGCCCTTGCAAGGTGACCTCAAGTGAACGCCCGACATAGTTTGCAGTGCAAACAACTGGACTCTCTTCTCTGTGCCAAGTGGGAGGTAATCCCTGTACAATGGGGATGTACTGGTACTTCTCTGTACAACTGGGGTAGAGGTTTGGAGGAGGCAGGGGTTTGCTTCCTGCCCCCCCATTCTCCTCCTGCCCCTCAACACTCTTCCCTTACCTTCCTACCAACTAGAAATTAATTTGGGTTATTAGATTAATTAAATGGCTTAATACAGCTTTTTAATACTTGTACAGTGTTAACAACAGTGCCTGACCCACAGTAAAAACTGAGTGTTAGTGATTATTATTGCTATTATTATTAACACTATTACTATAATGCTCTTCTGTTCAAATCCAAATACCATAGGCAGGATAAGTTGCTACCAATCACTCACACCTTAGTATGAATTAGTTTAAAAAACCATCTTGCTTTCCTGCTCAACCATCTAAGGTCAGCTTCTCTTGGGATGAGGGTAAACTTGGAGCTTGTCGTGGTGGGGGGGGGGCGCATAATAAGAAAGACCTGGGCCTCTGAGCATTGTATTTCAGGGTGATGTTGCCCAGGTCTTCCTAGCCTGGGTGGGTGGAGAAGGTAGAGAGTGAAGGGTGAAAAGCCTTCAAGGGCTTAAGAGTCTGCCCCTAGTTCTCAACCAAACCAGGTGTCTGGTCTGGGAGCAGGGAAATCGCCAGAGGTAGGGGGGAGATGCCTGCCTGGAACACAGGCCTCTTCCCAAGACAGGCAGGAGGGAAGGCTGGGGGTAGAGGGGAGGCACTGAGCTGTGCCCAAGCCTGGCTGCCTGCCCACCACTGCTCTGGGCACTGCAGGGGGAGGCTGGGGAGATGGGGACGGGTTGGGGGGTGATTATGGGCAAACAGAGTGGAAAATGAAGCCCTTCAGATGGCAAATGAGTTTAACAGAAATGAGATGGGCAGAAGCTGTGATGAGAATGGCAACGCTGGGCAAAGGTGAGCTGATTCTCAACCAGGCCTGGCTGGGAAGGCTGGGGTAGGTCAGCTTCGCCTCTTGCCCTCACGGGCTAGCCAGGCTGCAGGGGCCAGTGTGCATGCCCCCATACGCACCTGGAATGAAGAAGGCAGAGGCACCGAGGAGAGGTAGTGGGGCCTTTGGATTAACAAGATCCCACAGGAGTGGCAGGGTGAAGTTAAAGCATGAGGGACTGTGGTCAGACTTGCAGAAGAAATTCTCGGCCAGCACAAGGAACAAACTGAAGGAGTCTGGTGTCCTAAAGGCAAGCGTCGGCCTCTCTCAGAGGAGCTGGTCCCAGCTCTGCCTCAAGGGAGCAAGGAAAGCTCCCTTTGCTAAGCGTGTTCAGTTGTGGGAGACCCCTCACCAGGAGCAGGTCTGTGTCTCCTATGCGCGGGCACTGTCCCTCCCTATACATAGGCCTTGGAAAGACCTCCCTTTGGGCCTCAGTTTGTGCGTATGAAATGGGGGTAACAGTGCCTACCCTGCCAGGCCATATGAGGCTCCAAATGAGACACAGTGCAGGTCACCGTCCGTTCCCCAGCTGGGCCACCGTCCCTGAGGGCAGGGTGGAGACAAGCCCTTCTCTGGCCCAGGGGCTTAGACGTCGTTTGCCGGGTGAACAGTTGGTCACATCCTCACACCACTCTAGATCCCACACCGCTTTCCTCCCTGACCTCCCCACCCTCTGCCCCTTTTTCCCTCCTATCCTTCTCAGAGCAGGCTGAGCAAGCTGGCACAGGGCGGCCCTCACCACACACAGGCACGCGTCAGCCCTCTACCTTCGCTGGGCCTCAGTTTCCCTGTCTGCACGACGGCTGTGCTGACTCAGATGTTCTCGCAGACCCTCCAAGGGCCGATGGCTCTGGGCAGGGAGAGGCTGTCCCAGATTCTGCCTCAGTCTTCACGGGTCATTCCTACCCGGGACACTGCCCACGCTGCATGCGGCCCAGCTCTCCTTCCAGCCAGGATCCTGCCTGGCCCTCTGAATGGAGGCGAGAGGAGCAGGCAGAGGAGGAGCAGGGGCCACCTCCAGCACAATAACTAGTAACCGGGCTGACAGATTGAATTATACCTTTTCCACTTCCTTACCCTATTGATCCGGGAGGACTCACACGTGTGAGCATGTGTGTGCCCCTAGCCCGTGGGGTTCTGGGGGCTCCAGTGCACACGCTGAGCCGGTCAGCTTATCAGGAGATGGCATGCTGGCAGCTCGGGCCCTCCCGGTGGGAACTGAGCTCGCCCCGGCTGCCCCAGCTGTCTGGCTCAGGTCTGGCTCCTCCCCGAGGGGCCCTGAGCGTGTGCTTGCAGCTCAGCCTGGCCAGGGCTGTAGGGAGCGGGAGCGAGGGAAGGGCCCGGGCGTAGTGAGAAGGGAAGAGGGATGGACCTGGCTGGGGCCCTTGGGAATGAGGGGGCAGGAAACTCTTTTCCACAGGTTCTCAAGGAGGGGCCAGGCTGTCCAGGAGCCTAAATAATGCCACAGGGACCGCAGTGTGAGAAAAAAAACCCAGTCCTGCTCTGGGGCCCCATCTCAAGAGGCCATGCATGACCCCGTCCTCACCTCTCAAACCTCCACCCTCTCCACCCTCTCTTCCCTGACCTTAGTTAACTCCTCTCACAGCCAGACCAGTGTTTCCCTGAATGCTCCAGCCTGGGAGTCTTCACTCCGTAAGTGTCTGTTGAGTCAAGGGAGGCCAGCCACCCCCTCCATGGCCTCAAAAACAATCCCTTTAGCCCCTTCGAAAGATGGATGGTCTCTGCTTCCATATTTCAAAAGAGTTTTTAAGTCCATGAAGCGACTCCTGAGCCATCCTATGCACATACACACACAGCGCAGATGTGTGCCAACACATCCACGCACGTGACACCAGCATTTCAACAGCCACGCCCCCGATGGGACACATGCGCACTCTGAAAAGAGACGAGCATCCCAGCAGGCTCTGGGCCTGGAGGTTCTGGGACAAGCTGAAGCCCCTGCAGGCAGGCAGCTGCCGCTCCCCACACCTGGCAGGCAGGAACTGGCCTCTACGGAAGCTGGGGGTGGCTGGGGTCCCCCCTTCCACACGACAGCCCTTTCGAGGATCTGTCTCACCTCCAGCTGCATCACACCCTGAGGCTAAGGCTACCCCAGTGGCATTAGGAAATCCTTCCTATGTCTAGCTTAACTCAAATCAATGCTCTATCCTTTCACTAAACAGACATTCTTGGGCAGGCACTGAGTACCCCATGGTCATGCCCTGGTAGAAGGAAGGTGAGATTTGCTGGGTCACCTGAGAACTGTGTGCCAGGGGCAGTAAGAAGGAAGTGGCTTTGGTGTCTCCCAGGGGTGGAGGTAGCGGAAGGCGTCCAGTGTCCCTGGGTGACTTAAACCACAGCAATTCCCCGTGATCCCGTTTTTCCAGCTGAAGAGGAAATACCCCTCTCCGCTCTGCCCCCAGTCCAGTGAATGTCTCCCTGAGCTCACTGGGAGTGGCGAGGCTCCCACTCTGGACTTAGGTCCTGTCTCAGACATTGATTTAACTTAGTTGAGTCCATCCGGAAATGGCAGTAATGTCTTTAGCCGTTTATCTGTCCACCTTCTCTTGGAAACCCCTTCCCACCCCTGAGGCATCCTACCCAGACCTCAGACCCTGCCTGTTGCCTGAAACTCCACCACTAGGGGTCCCTCCTCTGTGTCAGGCATTCTCTCCACGGGAGTGCTATTACACAGGCCCCAGCTCCAGCCAGGCCTCCCCAACCGCTCCTCCCCTCATCCCCAGAACCCAGGGGCTGAAGCTGGAGGGTCCAGTGGGGGAAGGGAGAGCTTCCGCCACCCTCCATGCAATCAGCAGAGAGTGGCAAAAATGAACTGTGAGTCCCGGGGCGTGGCTGGGGAAACACTGAGGCCAGAGCATGAGGTCACCTGGACAGAGAGGCCCAGGGAGGGGCCAGGAGAGGTGAGTCTGGGGTCCCACCACAGGGCATCTGAGGCAGGACTGAGACAGGCCTTGGCCTTCAGACCACAGTCTGAGTTTGCAACACTGAGCATCTGCTGGGGAAGGTGGGAAGATGCCACGGAGCTTTCCCTGGGAGACTGACCCAGATTTCTCTCCCTCTCTCTCAGCCACATAGGAACACCGGGTATGAGTGTGTGTGCGTGCGTGTGTGCATGCGTGTGTGTGTGTGTGTGTTATTCTCAGTTCTGGCAGGCAGAGGGGTGGTGGGAAGGGAGGAAGCTTGCTGAAATCTCTGGGAAATGAGAGAGAAATCCTCCCCAAATCCCTTGCTCTATCACTAATAGCTAAAATATGCTCTTGACAACAAGGTGAGAGGCCCCGAATACTCGGGCCTGACCTTGCCACCAGGAGCTGGAGCCCCAGGCCTGGCTGCTGGGGGAGAGCCCCAGGCCCTGAGTGGTCAGGGCTGAGCCTTAACCCCACCCTCTGGCCTTCCTGGGCAGTGTCCCACAGGTCACACTGACGCTGCCCTGTAAGGCAATGAGCTCCCCATCATGGGGGCTGTACAAGTGGCAGGGGGAGGGTACCTACCTCTCAGGATCCCATGGCAGGCACTTAGGGATGGCTAGGGAGGGGGCGAGCACAAAAAAGAGCTGGATGGCCCCTCCCAGCGTGAGCTGTCCCCTTGATGCCAGGTCTACCCACAATGCCTGTCCCCAAGGGACTAGACCTTAGCACTCAGGGAAGGGCTTTGTGAGGGGAGGGCAGAGCTGGGCCCAGGCCTGGCAGCGGGAGGTTCGGTAGATTTCTGGCTCCGGTGGAAGGAAAAGGGTTTGTCCGGTAGGGCTGCTGGTCATGGCCGGGGGCTCTGGTGTACACATACAGATGCAGAATTGTACTCACAGGGTCACACTCCATCAGACACACACACATGACATACACAGAGACCTGCCTATGCAAACAGAAGCAGGGCTGTACACTCAGGTATGAGCTGGTACACTCACGGGCACACAACGGACAATGGTTGGTTCCCTCGTGGGCTCTTCTGGGCCCCATGAGGCATGTGAGAGAAATTTTCCCCAGAGACTACTAGGGGCTCAAGGTAAATCCTTGAAAACCTTCCTGTGGTAAGACTCCAGAGGGAGGTGTCCTCCTCTGCCACATTCCAGGCTCCTTGCCAGACCTCTGCCCTCGGCAGGCAACTCCTCTCCAGCCAGGCCTTCTCTGCGCCCTGCACGGCGGCCACCCTGGCTCCCTCCTGAACCCTGAGAGCTGGGGGGTTTGTCCTTGCTGAGGACCCCAACATCCCGCTGAAGGGCGGGAGGAACCCTATGCTCACGCACCGCTCGTGTGAGACCCTGGGCATGGCCCTGCCCCTGTGGGGCCTCAGTCTCCCTTCTGCCCGATAAGGCTGACCCCACCGGAGGGGCCACCGTGAGGACTGGAGGTGTGGCACAAGTGGATGCGGCCACAGCCATGGGTGCCCTCCAGGCCAGCTGCAGCCCAGAGCACCTAGTTCCTGAGCCCGAGGCAGCCTCCCAGCATGGTCAGGATACCCTTAGTCCTCACACACCCCCTCACAGCGGGCTCAGTCACCACCCATGGACGCTGACCTGTCCACGCCTCACCTGACACCAGGCAGGAAAGGAGCAACGCTGAGCTTCCCCGACATGTGTGCTGGGCCTGTGGCCATCTGCAGAAGCCCTGGCCTCTGTCTTCACACGCCCTGCAGTGCATCTTTCCAGCATCTGCAGGAGAGAGGAGGTGCACCAGTCCTCCCGACAGCTCCCTCAGCCACCCCTACCCTGGCTCCACAGCCAGGCCCCCTTGGGTATTCTGTAATTGAACTCCTTGCCTTTTCCTGAGTTTGCCTGGCTCTCTCAGACTCAGAGCCTTTGCACAGGCTGTTCCTTTGCTGTGATGACCTTCCCTCTCCATCAGTCTGAAAATGCTTCCCTCTCCTTAATGAATCTATTCAAATGTTTCCTCCTCTGTGCAGCCTTCCTCCCCCATTGTGCTCATACCCACATGATGCTCTGGTACTGTCTCCACGGGGCAAGTCTTAACCCGGCACTGGTCAGGTCTGGCTATGTTCTTGTCCTGACTGGCTGTGGGCTCCCCCAGGGCATGGTCAGGACCTTCATCTCAGCAAGCTTAAGGCTCTCCTTAGGGCCTGGCACTGAGTACCCAGCATCTAGCAAATATTTATTGAATGAATGAATGAATGAACGATGCAAACGTGTGGACATCCTTGCCAAGTCCCAGCGTAAGCTGAGACACAGCTTTGAAGGTCTCTTTCAAGGGGGCAGATGTGCTTTAGGGAGTCTTACATTACAGTCAGATGCTGGTCACTCATTCAGCAGACACCACCAGCGAGGCATACAGTGTATGAAGCCTCCGTCCTCAGGGAGTGCACGGTGCTCCTGGGAGCACCAGAGAGCCCTGGGCGGGGAACCATCTGCATGACGCAGAGCTCCGAAGAATGTGTTGTTGCCACAACTACCTCATTTGCCGACTATGAGCACCTGCTGCGGAACCAAGGAAGATGTGGTCCCTGCCTGCCCTGGGAGCTCATGAAGTAGAGATGCAGGTGGAAGAAACGACTTGATGGGCTAAAGCTAGAGGCAGAGGAGAGTGGCTTGGGAGCCATACATCCTGGTTCATGCTGCCCACCTCTTAGCGGTCCTGTGATCTTGGGCAGCTAGCTTAATTTCCTTGCATCTCAGTTTTCTTCATCTGTAAAATGGGGATGATAACGTGTATTTATCCCATAGGGTTGTTATGAGGATCAAATGCTTATAAGATGCTTTTAACTGTGCCTGGCACAGAATAAACACCCAAGGAACAAGAACGGCCACTATTATTTGTTTTATCATTAGTTAGTTAGAAGCAGCCCTAGACTAGGCGTGCAGAGAACAGGCAGGCTGGCAGCAAAGGAGGTGGGGAGATGTCTAGGGCTGAGTAAATCCACCTCACCAGAGGATGTTTGGTTTGGCTTTCTCTGCTCAAGGAACCAACGGATCTAAAGAGATCTGGGTGGAGGGACCCTGAGAGGAGGAAAGAGGGGAAGGCTTCACTGAATGGACAAGTAGTTTCCCAAGGGTCTGGGAGTGCTAATCCTAGCCCTTTTGCTCAGAATGTACACAGATGAGAGAAGGTGTGCTAGGACCTGCTGGAAGGGGCTGTGGTTGCCTTGCCGTGGAGGCCAGCGCCAGCAGGGGGATGCAGATCTGACGTGGCAGGACTGGGCATGGGGTTGGGGGGCATTCTCCCAGCTGGAGGAGAAAGACAGGGGGCTGAGGAGCTGCTTTCCCACCTCTGGGGAGGCTTCCTGAGATGTGGGGGACCTCAGGCTGATGCCTGTGGACTTTCCCAGGGGTGTGGATGCCTCTGTTTAATCCAAGCTGTCCTGGCAGAACAGGGAGGGGCGAGGGGGCATGGGGTGAAGGAGGCAACCTGGGAAGTGAACTCTCTTGGGGTACACGGGACAAAGGGTGCTCTAGCAGGCTGTGCTCAAGGAGAACAAGTGCCTGGGGAGGAGGGAAGAGCTGTCGACCTTCTGCTCAGCCTCTCGCTTCTCCTTCTCCCTACCTAAGGCCACCGCCCCCCCATCAGCCATGTCAGTGTGACATTAACAGGCTGACATTAACAAGCTGGAGCTCCTCCACTTGTCTGCCAGATCCAGCCTCAGCCATGGAAGAATTGCTAATTACAGCCACAATAAGGAAATATCAATGATGGACGTCAATATTACTGCCTCTTGCGTCCCTGCCTGTTGATTTGGAGATGAAAAGAGCCCTGTGGCTGTCTCCCCAGGACAACGTTGAATGATGACAGAGGAGAGGAGAGCTCCATGTGGAGAAGGCAGCACCCTCCAGCTCGATTCATTCATGAAACTGGGGACTGTTTCCTCTGGGCAGAGTCCCCTCTACCAAGGGCCAGGGCTGCAGCTGCAGGCAAAGGGTTCATACACAGGGAGAAGACGCTAGTGATCTTGCTTAAAGCCCTGGTTCACCACGTGACTTCAGGCATATCTTTTGCCTCTCTGGACCTCAGTTTCCTCATCTGCCAAATAGGTACAATAATTCTAGTCCTGCCTATCTTGTGCAATGTGGAGGAGTAAATTAAGTACAAAAGCAAGGGTTGAGAAGGGTGATCTTCAGTACAAATACAGGGGCTTTAAGGGCCAGAGGAGACAAGTGGGGTTAGGGTTAGGGGCTCGGGGGCACTGACAAAGAGACAGACATGTCCCAGTTCAATGAACTCGCAGAAGCAAACATGCTCCCCCAAGCCTCCATCAAGCACTCAAAACTTGGTGGAAACCAAACAAACCATAAGCCAGAGAGAAGAGAGGCAAAGCTTGACTCAAATGTGCAGCAAACCAGCTGACACCTCTGAGCCCCCGAACTTGTGAGGACTTCACGTCTTTCGGTGCAAACCCACAACCCTGAGTGCCATGCCGGTCACAGGCAGAACTCACACACAGGGTGGACTTTCACCCACCAAGAGGGTCTCATAGGCAGCCTCCCCAGAATCAGAGAACACGGCACAGTGGAGAAGCACCTTCAGAGACAACCCAGAGAGCCATGTGAAATGCACTGTCCATGCCAGGGTGCATCACAGGCATGTGTAAGCACGCACCCTCAGAATACACACGCACGGCCAAGTTCATAAATGAATGTGCAGAGGCGACACAGGCAAACACACACCACACACACGTATGTACGCAGCATCTTAGGCCCAAAGCCAAGGTTCTTCCTAGTCCATGAAAAACTCTCCCTATCGAGAAGGAAATAAAAAGCCCCATGCGGCCTTCTAGGCACATGTGGCCTCTCAAACTGTGGCCAAGCCAAGCAGCAGTGGTTAGGTGCCTGGGAAGCGAAGCCCAGCATGGCCTGAATATTTCACGGGAGATTTTGCTTCACAGAAAATCCCTTCTTTGCCTCCGTGCATGTCAGGGTATAATTACCCATTAGGTAGTGGAGCAGAAACCTGGGAAGATGTGTGCGCAGCTCCGAGTCTGGGCCCCTCGCTCTGCCTCTGCATGCAGGCCTGGTCTAGCCTGGCGGGGCCCATCCCACCTCTCACCTGCCCCCGAGGGAGGGAAAATTGGATGCCATTTGGGACATGGAGTGTTCTGGCTCAGGGTCACCTCTGTGCTAGGTTCTCGGACTCTGGCCCTAGCTAAGGAAGGGCCGCAGTCCCCCATCCTTTTGCCCCTCACCCCACCCTGCTCTCTCTGCAGGGGCTTAAGACCACTGGCTTATCTCACTCCCTCATCTTCCCTCTTCTCCTCTCCAGCCGGTCGAACTGTTTGCAGTTCCCCAAACAAACGTCAGAAAGGACAGAGAAAAAAAAAAGAAAACAGAGACACAGAGAAGACTGAGAAAGAGGGAAGACAGACAGGAGGTAAGCGCTAGAGGAAGGGAGAGAGTAGCTCGGCTGGCCCCTGGAGAACCCCACCCCCACCCCCACCCCCCCAGGGCTCACCCCTCAGGGAAGAGAAAGAGGAAGCGGTTTCACACCTCTTTGCTTCTGCTTCCCTCTGGAGTACTCTCTCGCACTCCTTTTGCCCTTAAAAATGTCCACTCAGGGGACTATCCTGGTGGTGCAGTGGTTAAGAATCCGCCTGCCAATGCAGGGCACACGGGTTCAATCCCTGGTCCGGGAAGATCCCACGTGGCCACAGAGTAACTAAGCCCGTGCGCCACGACTACTGAGCCTGCGCTCTAGAGCCTGCGAGCCACAACTACTGAGCCCACGTGCCTAGAGCCCGAGCTCCACAACAAGAGAAGCCACCACAATGAGAAGCCCTCGCACCGCAACTATATAGTAGCCCCTGCTCGCCGCAACTAGAGAAAGCCCCTGCACAGCAACGAAGACCCAACGCAGCCAAAAATGAGTAAGTAAATAAGTAAGTAAATAAATTTTTTTTTTTTTTTTAAATGTCCACTCAGGACTTCCCTGGCGGTCCAGTGGTTAAGACTCCGTGCTTCCACTGCCGGGGGCTCGGGTTCGATCCTTGTCAGGGAACTAAGATCCCACATGCCGCGTGGTGCAGCTAAAAGTTTTAAAAAAAAAAATGTCCACTCAGCCTAAATTAAGCTCAGGTGATAACTCCTCCAGAAAGCCCTCCCGGACCCCTCCCTAGGTCAGGAGCTTTCTGTGGCTCCTACAGCCCCTTGTGTTTCTCTCCATCACTGTTCTGTAATCAATGGCTGAAAACTTAGATGCCTACAGGGACCAGAGAGGAAATGACAGTGTAGGTAATGCAATCGGGAGATGGGCAGGACTTGAGAAGTAGAGAGCACACGCCCTGCCTAAGGCATCAACACCAAGCCACTTTATGGCCCAGTGATTCCACTCCTGGGATAAACCCAAGAGAATGGAAAACAGGTTCCCACAAAGACCGTTACACAAATGTTCATAGTGGCAGTATTCATAATTGCCAAAAAGTGGAAATATCTAAATGTCCATGAACGAATGGATAAAGAAAATATGGAATATCCGGAGAATGGAATATTATCAGGTCATAAAAAGGAATGAAATACTGACACATGCTACAGCATGGATGAACTTTGAAAACACTGTTATGTGAAAGAAGCTAGTCACAGAAAGCCATCTCTTGTATGATTCTATTTATATGAAATGTCCAGAATAGGCAAATCCATAGAGACAGAAAGCAGATTAGTGGTTGTCAGGGCCTGGGGGATGGAAAGAGGGGGAGTAACTGCTAATGAGAGTACAGGGTTTCCTTTTGAGGTGAGGAAAATGCTCTGGAATTAGATACTGATGATGGTTGCATAATCTTGTGAATATACTAAAAAAGACTGAATTGTACACTTTAAAATGGTAAGTTTTATGGTACGTGAATTATATCTCAGTGAGAAAAAACAAATTGTTTAAAATGGAACAAAACCTATCCATAAGCCACATCCCTGGCTGGGGCCTCCAATTTTCAACCTCTAGTTCATACATCTGTCTCCCCCCACAAGAATGGGGATTCAGCCCTACCTGAGGCTCCTCGGTGGTCCCCAGAGCTGGCGCCCCAAGGGCAGGCACTTGAGCCACAACAGTGACCACAGCAGCATGTTGACCCAGGCCACATTTTGTGCTTTGGTCCAGAGTCCCTCCCTCAGACAGCTCTGGTCCAGAGTTACAGACGTGCCTCAGGTAAGGCCACAGAGGCCCAGGTTCAGGATTGACTGAACTAAGGTCACATGGCAAGTCGGGGGCAGAACAGAGAAGCCAGGCCTCCCAACCCAGTACAGGATGACCAGGGCAGCTGGTAGCCAGACTCTGGTGGGCAGAGGAAGGTGGACACAAAAGCATGGACAGCTCTGCCGCTGCTTCCTGCCTCAAGGCCCCCCAGATTCCCCAGGCCTCAGAATCAAGTGCACCTACTGGATCTGGCCTCAGTCCCCTGGGGCCCTAAAGGCATCTCAGCCACTGCGGTGAGACCCCTGCCCCTCGCTCCTTCCTCAGCACCCCCGCCCCCCAGGGAGCCCAGAGTTGCTTCCCACAATTCCTAGGCACAGCCGGCACCATGACCTAGACATCCAGGTCCTAAGAGGCCCGGCACGGCTTGCCTGGACGCTGTGGGTTGCCAGCGGCAGAGGCCGAGCCCCCGGTGCAGAATGGCTTTCTGGTAGGGTGACCAACCATCCCAGGACTGAGAAGTGTTAAAACTGGGACAGTCCTGGGCAAAATGGGACAGCTGGCCACGATGCCCGAGAGGGCCCATCCCCTTTCTCTGCCCTGGTAGGAGCCGCAGAGGGAGGGGGCTCCTTTCCTCAGAGGCCTTTCTCCCCTTCCTCTCGTTCTCACCTTCTCCTTGTCTCAGCCACCCTCCCTCCCAGAACCATCCATCAGCAGAAAGGAATCCTCTCTTTCAGCTTCCCCCTCAGGTCCCTCAAGGACAGCAGGTTTCCAGCACTAGCCCCATGAGCCCCTGTGTTTGTGGAGATGCCCTGGGGGCCACTGGGTGGATGGGAGGAGGGGGGCAGGGTGAGGCCCTTTACCCCTCCTTCAGTCATGGCCTCCTTGTAGCCTGGCAGCTCCTGCAGGGCAGGAAACTACTTTTTGTTTGGTTCACAGATGTGCCTAGCCTAGACAACTAGGTGCCCATTTGCTGAATGAACGATGGGGTCTATTTTCCGCTCTAGGCATCCCTACTGCAGGTCTGGACTGCTAAAGAGGTCTTCAGGTGGCCATGGAGGCCTCCTCCATCTGACCCCTCACACCTTCCAGCCGCCCCCCAACTCACTGACAGGCCCCACCTCCAGCACCTCCAGAGAGCCCCAGCCTTTTCTCCCATAGGTCCCCTTTCTGGAGACTCTGCAGCCTGTTCCTAGGCATCGAGCTCGGTTCCTCCCCTCCTGGAAGTCTGACTTCATCACCACCTGCCCCCTCCCATGAGGCTCCCTCCCCAGATGAGCCCTTGAGCACCTTAGGGAGGGTGTGCAGGTGAGAAGGAGGGAAGAGCTGGAGGTGTGCCTGACTGCAGGTTACCCAGGACTCGGGCCAGCCTCGAGCTGGAAGGGCATCTGGGCGTCTCCGGGTCTGTCCGCCAGCAACTGCGTGCAAGGCCAGCGTCGGCTGGCAGAGGAGAGGAGGGGAGGGGAAGGGAGAAAAGGGGAGAGTAGGGACAAGATAGCGAGGAATAGGGAAGATGAGGGAGCTGCTCTTAGCCCCGGAGCCCCAGGAAGGCTAAGTCAGAGTCCAACACAGTGATGAAGCAGCTGGGCAGCCAGTTACATGTGGACACAAATATCCCCCAAAGACACAGATCATTCCCCCGCTGTTCAGAGTGAAGTAAAGGGGGAAGGAAGCCCCTCCTAAGCCTGTTCATACATTGACCCTTGAGCCTGGTCACACACTGAGTGCCAATCCTGTTCACACAAGGAGCCCTGACCTTCTTCCCACACACCCAGACCCTGGTCCCACACAACAAGTTGAGACCCTCCTCGCACACCAAGCCCAAAGCCTGCTCACATGCTGAGCCCAAAGCCTGCTCACACCAAGTCCCGACCCCCCCTCACACAAGGAGCTGCAGCCCTGGTCACACGCTGAGCCCTGACCCTAGTCACACGGGACCCCCGACCCTGATCACACAGGGAGCCGAGACTCTGGTCACACAGCAAGCCCCGAGCGTGGACACACACTGAGGCTCGACCTTCCTCAAATGGAGAGTCCTGACCCTGGTCACACACGGAGCCCTGACCCTCATCACATGCTGATCCCAGAGCCTCTGCACACACGGAGCCTTGACCTTCCTCACACAGAGAGTCCCGACACTGGTCACACATGAATCCCCAACACTGGTGACTAAGAAAGCCCAGACCTTCCTCACACACAGGGCCCTAACCTTGGTCACAAGCTGAATTCTGACCCTGGCCACATACTTAGCCCCGACCCTCATCACACGCTGATCTCGGACCCTCCTCACACAGAGTCCAGACCCGCCTCACAATCGGAGCGCCAACCCTCTTCACACTGGAGCCTGGACCTGGTCACACACGAGGCCCCGACTGTGGTGACACAGGGAGCCCCGACCTTCCTGACACATGGAGCTCCAACCCCCATCACACAAGGAGCCTCAACTCTGGTCACACACAGAGCTTTTGTCCTTAGTCACACAGGGAGCTTGGACCCTCCTCACACACAGAGCTGCGACCAAGGTCACGCACGGAGCCCTGACCCGCAGAGCAGACTGGCTCTCAAAGATAGAGAGGAGTTTCCAGAGGCATCAGCCTCTCACCTGCCCCAATTCCTCAGGCCTGGGTGACAGATCCAGTGTTTGGGTGCCTGAGACAGATCCCAGCTCTGAGCGACTGTTGGCAGCTGGTGCCCAACGTGGACCGTGGTGGCTGATTTCCCGACTTTCTCAAGACCAAGACTGAGCAGGTGACCATCTCCTCTGTGTCCAGGACACAGCATGTGTCTAGTAGACACCAGGTCCTCTAGGAGCCCCAGCCCCAGGCTTCCGTGGAGAGGCTGCCATGCCCCTCCCTTCCCCTCCCCCAGCTCTGCAGCGCTTGCTCCCTTTCTCCTCTCCCCCTTCCCCTCCCGCAAGGATCCAGCTCCACCTCCCTCTTTTCCAGGAAAAAGCTGTGAATTGCCAGGTACCTGTCCCCTCCGCTTTCACCCCTCCCCTCTCCTGGCCTTCCCCAACCCAGATACACATGGAATAGGGCCCCCTTCAGTGTCCTCAACTGGCTGTCAGCTAATCCCTGAAGAGGTGTTAACTGATAATTAAGATGTTAGCTGTAAACTTAACGTGTGATTCTCTGCCAGGAGTATTTTGGTTTTAACAGGTTGCTTTTTGAAATGGGAAAACCTTCAAGATCCAGCCAAATGGCAGACGGGGATGCTGAGCGGGGTGGGGTGGGGTGGGGTGGTATTTTGTGTCTGGAGCCCTTCCAGCCTTCCTGAAACCCAACCCCTCTCACCTCCCCTGTCACTGGGATGGATAGAACACAAGCATGGGAGCCGAGAGAGCGGCCTCCCAGGCTGACTCCACCTGCTAAGAGTTGACGCCACTGGACACGTGATGAAGCCTCTCTGAACCTCAGTTTCCTCATCTACAGATGCGTATACAGAATACCAACCTTGCGGAATTGTGACAGCACATAGGAGGCCCTCAGCACTGTAGAGCTCCCATGATCCCTAACTTCCCCTTGTTTCTTCCTTCCACTCCTCCCACCTCCTCACACTCTAGCCCTAATCAATCGCCAAGTCTACCTATTCTCTGGACTTCCTAAATCTTCCCCCAGGCAAAGATCAATGGAATCAAACAGCAAGGCCTGGACAGACATGAGAGTGTGAGGACATTTGGCACATGATAGAAATGGAGCTTCAGAGCAGGGAGAAAGGACAGCTCACTCAATAAACAGTGTCCAAACAACTGGCTAGTCATTTGGGGAAAAACCATGTAGATCCCTATCCTCAAACCACACACATAAGAACATTCCGAATGAACTAGGTATTTAAATATTTTTAAATATCATAAAAAATAGAAAACAACATAAGACATCTTTTCAAAACTCTTCAGTGGGTAAGGCCAGAAACTCTAAAGGAAAATAGTGACAGACTTGACCACGGGACAATTTAAAACTTTTAAGGGGTTTGAAAAAAAAACTCCATAAATTTAAATGACAAAAAACCCCCCCACAAAACTGTGAAAAAAATATTTGCAACATAGGACAGGCAAAAGGGTTAAATCTCTTACCCTCTTACAAATCAGTTTGCTCTTGCAAGTCAATAAGATGCATTTCACACACCCTCCCACCATCACTGAACCAAGGTCCCCTGTGACCTCCCCACTGCTAATGCATGATCAATGCTCAGTCTGCATCTTACTCGACCTTATGCTTGAAACATGTCTTGCCCTTGGCTTCCAGGATAGCATACCTGGCTCTCTTCCACCTCATTCATTGCACCTTCTCAGTCACCTTTTCGGTGTCTCCTCAGCTCCCTAACTTCGGACCAAAGGAGGCTCCAGGACTAGGTCTTTGGTCTTTCTCTTTTCTACCTATACTCAACTCCCTTGATGCTCTTATCCAATCTCATAGCTTTAAATGCTATCTTTATGCTGATGACCCCATATTTGTATCTCCAGCTCAGACCTAGCCCCTGAGCTCCATCCTCACGTATCCATTTCTACTCAGATGTCTACTAGCATCTCACACTTTACATGTCCACAGCCAGGGCCTGCTCACAGGTATGCCACCTGGGCAGTCGTACTGGGCCCTACACTCAGAAAAGTCCCAGGCTTAGTTTAATGCTCTACTGTCACCACTTTGAAATTCTTAATATTATTTTTTAAACAAAGGGCTACCCACTTTCATTTAGCTCTGGCCCCCACACATTATGTAGCCAGTCCTATCCACAGCTGAGCTCTTCTCCTCCCTTACACCAAACCCACTTCTCTGCCCCGTCTCTGTTGATGGCAGCTCCATCCTTTTCCCTACGTGGGCCAAAACCGTTGGAGTCATTGTTATGGACTGAATGTTTGTGTCTCCCAAAATTCATATGTTGAAGCCCAACTCCCAATGTGATAGTATTTGGAGGTGGGACTTTTGGGAGGTAATTTGGGTTAGATGAGGTCATGAAGGTGGGGCCCTCATGATGGTATTAGTGACCTTGTAAGAAGAAGAAGAGACACCAGAGCTTGGTCTCTCCGTATGCACACAAAGTAGTCACGTAAGCACATAACGAGATGGTAGTCATCTGCTAGCCAAGCAGGGGGGTCCTCGCCAAGAACTGAGTCTGCCAGCACCTTGATCTTGGACTTCCCAGTCTAAAGAAGTATGAGAAATAAATGTGTGTTGTTTAAGCCACCCAGCCTATGGTATTTGGTCATGGCAGCTTGGTTATGGCAGCTTAAAATGACTAAGACAGTAATCTTGGCTCCCTCTCTCTCTCAAACACACACACCACCTCATCCAATCTGCCAGGAAATCCTATTGGCTCTATCATTAACAAGCACCCAGAATCTGTCCACTTCTCCCCACCTCCATCAAGACCCCCTGGTCCAAGCCCCCACCATCTCTTCCCTGGATCATTGCAACAGTCTTCTGACTGATCTCCCTGCTTCCGTTCTGGCCCCCTTCACAGTAGCTGGAATGATCTGGTTAAAATTAAATTCAGATCATGTCATATCACTATTCAGAACCTTCCATGTCTCCCTGCTTTCCCTGCTTCATTCTGAGTAAAAGCCAAGGCTTTAGGGTGGCCCACAAGGCCTTGCGTGATCTGGCTCTTGATCCCTCTCTGGTCGCACATCCCACTCTCTCCCTCCCTCACCCTGTTCCAGCCACACTGGCCTTCTCACTGAGCCCTGAACAGGCCAGGCCTGCTCCTGACTCAGGGTCCCAGACATTTGTGTGACTCATTCTCTCGCTTCCTACAGGTCTTTTCTTTACTGCCACCTCCCAGTAAGGCCTTCCTGACTACCATATTCAAGTCACCCAACACCTCCCATCCCCTCACCTGCTTTATTTTTTTCTCCTTAGCACCTAACACTCATACTACACACAGTATATTTCACTTGTTTATTTTCCCTTGGCTGTCTCTCCTTCACTAGAGCTCGTTCCATGGAGCAGCGGGCGGGGGGGGGGGGGGTTGGTCAATTTTGTTCACTGTTAGGTCCCTAACCAAAACAGTACCTAACACGTAGTAGGTGCTCAATCAATGCTTACTGAATAAAGGGACAGATGAATAGAAAAATGAGCTGAGGGCGTGACATACATAGGCAATTCACAAATAAGTTGAAATGGCCAAAAAACATACACAGATATGCTCAACTTCATTAGTGATCAAAGAAATGTAAAAGAAATCAGTTTTACCTATCAGATTGGCAGGGATTTAAGTGATTGATAATGTCATGGTTGGCAAGGGTGAAGGGAGGAGGCCTCTTGTACACGATAAGTGGGCACAAGTTTCTGGAGGCTGATCTGGCCTATGGATCAAACCTTGAAATGTGCGTAACCTCTGACCCAGACAGTCCACGTCCAGAAACACTCCCAAAGGACCCATAACACAAGTGCACACAGAGGTACGAACCGGGAGGTTCTCTGAGTGAGGTTTATAAATAGCCAAACACCGGAAACAATCTAAATGGCCACCAACAGGATTAATAATTGATAAAATAATTTAAAGACCATCCATACAATGGGCGTAAAAGGATAGAGAAGAAGGTTAAAATGATCTACACAATATATTAAGTGAAAAATCAAGTGACGGGGCAGTATATCTAGTGTGATCTCATGTTTTTCCTTTTAAAATATGTTTGTAAGTACACAGAAAAAAGTCTGGAAGGATATGATATATGGAACTAGTTAGCAGTGGTTAGCCCTGGCGAGGAAGAGATTATGGGAAGAGGTTGAACTGCATGCTTTAAATACTTCTACACTGTTAGATAGATAGATAGATAGATAGATAGATAGATAGATAGATAGATAGATAAACACATAGAGAACATGTTACCTTAACAGTTGGAAAAATGACTCCGCCTAAGGAGAAGACACTTCCTTTGTATCGCTTTGCTGTCACTGCCGAGGTGGCCTTTCGCGGTAGTAGCTGCTCCCTCATGATCTGGCCCTGCCTCATCCCTGATACCCCACCACCTCCACCCCAACCCCCCCAGCATGCTGGGTTCCAAGCTCAAGAAACCATTTTCTATTCCTAGATCCTCTCACAGCTCCACACCTGTCTCACAGCTCTGATCACGGGCACAAGGCCCTGACCAACCCCGCCCAGTGACCGCCTCAGCCTGAATTCTGCTGTCAGAGAGCCAGAGGGGAAGACAAGGACCCCAAGAGCACTCTTAACAGCCAGGACTGCTGCCCCAGCGTCCAGCAGGAATCCCAGGTCTCTGCCCCACGGACAGTCTGCAGGACCTGGGCGATTAGGAAATACCCATTGATTGTGGCCTGAGTAGGCTCGGCCGCCCTTGGCTCCAGGGCACCCTCCACAGGCACTGGATGCAGGTGATCCGAGGGGACCAAGATGAGCCCAGCAGGGAGGACTGAACACAGGAAGAGGGAGCCTGGGGTTTCAGCTCCCACTAGGGTTGCCAGATTTAATAAATAGAATTGTATGTCCCATGAAATATTGGGGACACACTTACGCTAAAAAAATGATTTGTTGTCTTTCTGAAGTTCAGATTTAACTGGACACCTTATATTTTTCCTGGCAAGCCTAGCTCCCACCGCATCCCAGCCCTTGGGGAACTTGGCCCCAAGCAGAAAGCCTCCCTCCACCTGGGGCTCCCAGGAGAGGCAGAGAAATGTCCTCTCTCAGGCCCAAGACCGAGGGGATTAAAAGTAGGCAGGGCTGTTCTTGGTGCCGGAAAGAGCACCTCTGCCCTGAGGGTGTCCTGTAGAGAGCGTAAGTAAGAGTCACCACTCACGGAATCACAAACATCAGGGGAGTGAGTACAGCGACTCTGGCAGGGAAAAGCCAGTGACAGCAACGGATGAGAAACCTCAGATGCAAAACCTCCCACTGCCAAAGAAATTGGCAGGTGTGTACCACGAAGGATCCTTAACAAACCGCTGACAGCGAACGTGTGAGAGCCAAACGGGGGGCCTCTCAGTGTCCCAGGGACGCGGCCTGGTGAGGATGGCTTGCTGCTGGAGTGGCCCACTTCTTGGAGGTCTGGGAACTCCTCCCCAGGAGGCCCTGCAGTGACTGGGGACTTCAAACCCCATGCTGTGCCCCTCCCCATTGCCCTGACACGGGCCCATTCAGCCGGGGCGGGGGTCCTTACACTTACATCCCTCCCACCCAGTGCAGGGGCATGAGGCAGGGAGAGCCCCCCTTGATCTCCCCCTACCTGGGTTAGACGGCACCAGGAGGCAAACAGATGGTCCTCTGGGGGCCTGGGGAGCGGCAGGAGGAGCAGCCTGTCCGTCTCGGTCCCAGCATGCACTGTGGGAAGAGCAGGAGGGTTAGTGCGGACAAAGATGGGGCCTCTGCTACCCGGGGTGGGCCCGCCTCAGCATGGGTCCCCCAAGGCAGATCCTGACCCTCTAGCCCAGCGGGCTCAGCGCTGCCTCCCACCTCAGGGATGGGCCTTGTGGCACCGGCCTCCCTACCGTCTCCCAGCCCCCTGGACTGCCCTCCCAGGCCTGGTGTCCAAGGGCCTGTTCGAACCCCTCACTTCTCACCATCTCACACTGTCTTCAATGGGTCAGGCCCATCTCGGCAAGTCTTGTTCAAAACACACACACACACACCACACACACCAGAGGCAGCTCTACCTCGTTCTCTCTGAGGTTCCCTTTGCTACCCACGAAGTCTGTTCCCTGCCTCCTGGAAGCTTCACTCACATGTCCTCACCCCCAGCACCCTCAACCCAGGATGTCTGGCTTCTGTCCCACCACTGCCCACAATACCCTCAGCAAGGACCCCCACCTGCCCGTGCCAGTCCTCCTGCCCCAGCCTGCTGGGTCTCTGGCTGGCTGACCACTCCCTCCTGTAGAGGCTCCTGACACATACTCTCCTCACTTTCATCGCACCCCTCCATCACTCCTCCTTACCCATGGTCATAAGCTGCTGTTTCCATCCTCCCCTCCCTTCTCCTCCCTGGGCCATCTCACTCACACCAGTGTTTCAGTCACCCTCTGTCTATGCCCCCCAGTAGCTCCCATCATGCCCAGAGGAGAGTGGAGGCCCCTGAACTGTCTCCCACCCTCCCCTCTCCTCCCTCAGCTCCAGCCACAAGGGCCGCCCCGCTGCTCTCTCTGCCTCCCACCAGGTCCACACAGGCCTGGCTCCTCCTCATCCAGGTTCAGCTCAAGACACCTCCTCAGAAAGCCTTCCCTGACCACCATGTGCAGGAGCCCCTCCTTACCCATGTCACACTACCCTGATTGACTGATTTCTCATTTCGTTTTCCCTGTCTCAACAATCCCACGGTGAGCTTTATTTCCAGTCAGGTTAATTGAGGTATAATTTACTTGCAGTAAAATTTACCCTTTTCAGATAACAAATACTAGTGAGGATGTGAAGAAAAGGGAATCCTTGTGCACTGTTGGTGGGAATGTAAATTGGTGCAGCCACTATGGAAAACAGTATGGAGGGTCCTCAAAAAATTAAAAATAGAACTACCATATAATTCAGCAATTCCACTTCTGTGTATATATCCAAAGGAAATGAAAACACTAACTCAGAAAGATACATACACTCCTATGTTCACTGAAGCATTATTTACACTAGCCAAGATATGGAAACAACCAAAGTGTCCATCAATGGATGAATGGATAAAGAAGATGTGAGATATAACAAAATATTATTCAGCCATAAAAAATAAGGAAATCCTACCACTTGTGACAACATGGATGGACCTTGAAGGCATTATGCTAAGTGAAATAAGTCAGACAAAGACAAATACTGTATGTGGAATCTAAAAAAATAAAAATAAAAAAACAAACTCATAGGAAAAGAGATCAGACTTATGGTTACCAGAGGCAGAGGGTTGGGGGAGGAGGAATTGGAGGAAGGTGATCAAAACTTCCAGTTACAAGATAAATAAGTTCTAGGGACATAGAGTACAACATGATTATAGTTAACACTGCTGTCTGTTATATAGGAAAGTTATTAAGACAGTAGATCCTAAGAGTTCTTATTACAAGGAGAAAAAACTTTTTTATCTCTTTTCTTCCTCCCTTTCTTTCTATTGTATCTATATGAGATGATGGATATTAGGTGGTAATCATTTCACAATATATGTAAATCAAGCTATCATGCTGTACGCCTTAAATATATACAGTGGTGTATGTCAATTATTTCTCAATAAAACTGGATCAAACTTTATCCTTTTTAGTGCACCGTTCTAAGCTTTGATAGCTGCATACAGCGTGTAACCACTACTGCAATTAAGATACAGAACAATTCTATTAACCCCCAGATCCAAAAATCTCCATGAGCTGTCCCTTTGTAGTCAACTCCCCCGACTCCCTACCTCTCACAACCACTGATCTGTTTTCTGCCTCTATAGTTCTGTCTTTTCCAGAATGTCATACAAATGGAATCATCTGTATGTAGCCTTTTGAGTCTAGCTTTGTTCATTTATCAAATAGTGCATTTGAGATTTACCTGTGTTGTTTCTTGTACCAGAATTTCATTCCTTTTTTTTTTTTTTAATTGCTGAGTAGTATTCGATTGTTTATCCATTCACCAGCTGAAGGACACTGGGATTTTTTTCCCACTGTTTGGTGATTATGAATAAAGCCACTATAAATATTCGCATACAGGTTTTTGCGTGAACATAAGTTTATATTTCCCTTGAGTAAACACCTAGCAGTAGGATTGCTGGGTTATATGGTAAGCATATTTTTAACTTTATGAGGAACTGCCAGACAGTTTTCCAAAGTGGCTGTACCATTTTGCATTCCCACTAGCAACATATAAGGGTTTCAGTTGTTCTGTATCCTCACCAGCACTTACTGTTGTCAATTTTGCAAGAGTCATTGTAAGAGACACGCAGTGGTATCTCACTGGGGGTTTTAATTTGCACTTCCCTAATGACTAGTGATGATGAGTGATTTTTTTATGTGCCTGATTTATTATTTTAGTACCATCACTATTTGAAAGTACCATCTTGATTTAATTATTTCTGTTTATTTTCCATTTCTCCCATCACATGTGAGAGAAGGGACCTTGGCATCTACTCCCCCAATATCTAGAAGAGTATCTGGTACTGGATAATGATGATGATGATGATGAAGATGATGGTGATGATGATGATGATGATATCGAGCATTTATAGAGTCTTTATCATGTGCCCAGCACTGTTTTGAGTGCTTTACAAATATTAACTCATTTAATCCTCACAACCACCCTAAGAGAGACAGATGCTATCCTCTTTTTAAAGAGGAGAAAACAAAGACAGAGAGAAGTAATTAACCGGTAGCTAATAAGGGACTGAGCCCAGCTTCAATCCCAGGTGTTCTGGAGTCAGAGTCTGGAGTCATAATCAATACATTACCTGGCCCATAGCAGACACATTTGCTAAAGGAATGAATATGTGGAAGAAAGGCAACAACTTCAATCCAGCGTGCCATGGACTGAATGTTTGTGTCCCCTCAAAATTCATATGTTGAAACCTGATCTCCAATGTGATGGTATTTGGAAGTGCAGCTTTGGGGAGGTGATTAGGTCATGAGAGTGCAGCCCTCATGAACGGGATTAGTGCCCTTATAAAAGAGACCCCGGGGCTTCCCTTGTGGCACAGTGGTTAAGAATCTGCCTGCCAATGCAAGGGACACAGGTTCGAGCCCTGGCCGCGGAAGATCCCACATGCCGCAGAGCAGCTAAGCTCGTGCTCCACAACTACTGAGCCTGAGCTCTAGAGCCTGCGAGCCACAACTACTGATCCCACGTGCCACAGCTACTGAAGCCCGCACACCTAGAGCCTGTACTCCACAACAAGAGAAGCCACGACAATGAGAAGCCTGCGCACAGCAACAAAGACCCAACACAGCCAAAAATAAATAAATAAATAAATTTATTTTTAAAAAAACAAAAAAAGAGACCCCAGAGAGCCCTGTCGCCCCTTGTGCCATGTGAGGTCACAGCGAGAAGATGGCATCTATGAACCAGGAAGCAGGTCCTCACCAGACGCTGAATCTGCCAGCGCCTTGATCTTGGATTTCCAGCCTCCAGACTGTAAGAATTAAACTACTGTTGCTTATAAGCCACTCAGTCTCTGGTATTTTGTTACAGTAGCCTGAACAGACTAAGACAGAGTGGCTTCTAGATGCCGCCTCTTGGACTTTCTCCCTCCAAAGCTGAACTCATTCTCACTCTCAATCCTGCTTCTCCTCCTAAAAAATTCATTTTATGTTGGTATGGCAGGTGTCCAATGGGGATAAGAGGGGTGAGGCTGAGTCACACCTGGAGCCTGATGGTAGAGGGCCTGGGCCTGCCACGGGGCTTATTCATTCACAGGGACTCTTCCTCAAAGGTTTTCCCATCAGTCCCTCCCACAAACCCTGGGCCTCCCCAGGTGGAGAGAATGAACAGGAACTCATGGCCTTGGCAATTCTGAAACCCTTGCTCTGAGAGCACCCCATAAAACCCCTGCTACAGATAACTTTACTGCTCACTGAATGTCTGGGCACATTTCCTCCATGCCCTCCCCCCCACAGAATGTCCCCACACTTCCTCAGCTCCTTTACAGGTAGTTGAGGCCATATGAGAAGCTCTGGCCAGTGGGCTGTGAACAAAAGTGATGTGTGTCACTGCTGGGCCAATGCATTTAGGAGCCAGTGCGTGCCTCTACCATTTTCTCTTCTTTGCCACAGTGGCTGAAGGAGGCCACAAGTTCCAGATGGGGCAGCTACCACATGGTGGAACTTCTGTCAGCCTGGGTCCCTGTGTGACTAAATGGACCAGAGGCTGCCACCCTCCCCACTTCCCACATCGAACATGTAATGTGAATTCATATGGTAAAGGAAGAAAGAAGAAAGGAGCCTTGTCGCGTTAAATCACCGAGAGTTCAGAGACAGCTTGTTCGTGCAGCACATCACTATGCTACCTACATCCCCACTGGCCACATGGGGGCATATGGTTTGAGAACATGTTTGGATGACTTTCTGGGTGACAGAATTAAGCTCCATTTGGGAGCCCCTAAATGACTAGGATTTCAGTGGGGGATGGAATATCTCAATCACCAAGTTGAAAGGTTCCCCATTTGCAAGGGAAAGGGGGCAGTTCCAGGCCCTTCGGCAGGATCCACTAGCAGGACAATCCCCATCTGGGGAAGGGAGGTGTGAGCCGAGGCAGCTGGGAGCGTCTCCATGACAGCTGGGGCCTTGGCCTACATTCAAGGGCTTGAACTTGACTTTAGAACAAAGGCTGGAGTGTCTTTAGAGCTTTATCCCTAACTCAGGTTTGGGACCAGCTCTCAGAAAGGCGCTTGGACCCCAAACTGGTCTGTCCTGGATGGACAGTTTGCGGTGGGGGAGGGGGAAGGAAACTCCAACAGGGCCTTGGAGCCGCAAATGACAATGCACTGCAAGCTTAATTGTAGGTTTATATTTTGAACTTACTGACACTAGCAATTATCACCTTGAATGTTGTGTGCTCCTGTGGGACAACACAGGGAATAGGGAGAAGAGGCCTCCCCTCAAGATAAGAGCGGGGCGCTGGTAGACGATCTGAGGGGAAAGCCCTTAGTTTATATAAAGCCCCTGTGACTTCTTGCCTTTTCCAAGAAGTCAGATTTGGCTACAGTAAAATACACTGTCTCCTGCCACACACCCCCTCCAAACTGGTACAATACGGCTTCTTCGAGGCCATTAAAAAGACCTCTTGAGAATGAGCGCTGGATGCCGGTGTCAATACTTGTCTACGTGCATCCAAAGGCCTGTGGTTTTGAAATGGGGCCAGGGTAGCTGGAAACTGTGGCCTTTCATGGCACCCTGCAGGGGTACTGGGGTGTGCTGGGGTGGGGACTTGGATCAGAGGCAGGGGTGGGGCTGTTTAAAGTGTAGAAGCCCCTGGGGCAAAGGTGGACTTGGTGGAACCCAGGGACCTGGGGACAGGGGCTTCTAAAAGAGCAGTCATAAGGAATCCTTTCTCAGAGGCTTTGGGGGTGGGGGGCCTGCAGTTGGGTGTGGCTATTCCCTGGGAAGGGCTGAAGTGAGTTTTGCCATCCTTTTGGCTAAGAATAAAAGGGTGTAACTGATATAGTTCAACTGAAAACAAAATCCCCCAAAGAAACAGGCAATAACTGCTCCATTCTTTACCACGAGGGTTTATTTACTTGGGGGTTTATTTATTTTTTAAAATTTTATTTATTTATTTATTTTTTTGGCTGCATTGGGTCTTCACTGCTGCACGTGGGCTTTTCTCTCTAGTTGCGGTGAGCGGGAGCTACTCTTTGTTGCGGTGCGCGGGCTTCTCATTGCAGTGGCTTCTCTTGTTGCGGAGCACAGGCTCTAGGCGTGCGGGCTTCAGTAGTTGTGGCACGTGGGCTGGCACACGGGCTCTAGGGCACAGGCTCAGTAGTTGTGGCGCACGGGCTTAGTTGCTCCGCGGCATGCCCGGGCCAGGGATCGAACCCGTGTCCCCTGCATTGGCAGGCAGATTCTTAACCACTGCGCCACCAGGGAAGTCCCTATTTGGGGATTTATTTACTTGGGGGTTTATTTTGATGATGAGAAATCCATAATGATAAGTTTGGTGATTTTAGTGAGTTTTTTGGCATAGGAGAAAATCTAAATTGGGTGCAGACCTGAGATTTTAACCCAGTTTGGACACCTTGCACCCACCATCATGACCATAGGATTTGCTTAGATATGCTAGTGGTAAGGAACTGTGCCCAGAATTTGCTGTGCTTTCTGCTTTTGTTTCCTACGGGCAAGTTTCCTGACAAATGATGCTGAGAATTACTCATCCTGGGGTCAAGGATCCAGCGATGGCTTGTGGCTAGAGTGGAGATTTGGCTGGGCTGGGGTCAGCTCAGACCCCTGGCTCGAAAGTAAACTTGAGGATCCCCACTCAGGGAGGAAGGAGTTTTAGATTTGGACCTTATGGTCTGGTATCCAGAGGCCTGGGCAATGTTGGGATGAACGCATTGGCTCATGGAGAATGCCTGACTAGAACTGCTTGGGGGAGGATTCCGTGAGCACGACATGAATCGTTTTCCCCTGAATGGTTTTTGCTGACTGACTGGGCTTTAATTCACTGTCTGCTAAGGGTTTGGGGGATGAAAACAGAGGATGAAGTTTCAAAGGCAAATATTGAAAGAAGTTCCTGTGGCGAATTGAGGAAGAGCTGGCACAGGAGAGAGGTGGCAGGTGGAGGGAGGATGGAGAGGGATGGGAGAGGGTAAAGGGGCACAGACAGTCACCATAGATAGCATCCCGAGAGCTCCGCCCTCACTGGGCTAAGTACTTCCCATGCACGAACACGTTCAATGCCCACCAGCACCCTAGGAGGTGGTACTGTCACTGTCTGCATTTTCAGGATGGGGAAACCGAGGCACAGAGAGGGGGAGTAACTTACCTTATAAGGAATGAGGCTGAGTTTCAAACCCAGGCAGTCAGGCTCCAGCACTCATCCTAAGAGTCCCTGATGAAACTGGGTTGGTCAGGTTAGAAATGAATGAAAGGCCCCTCAATGTCATTGGCAGGAATTCTGTCTGTGGGTGGTCAGATCTAGTTGTCCAAAAAATCCCCTTTCTGCCAGTCACTAGCTCTGTGACCTTGAGCAAGTTACTTACACTGAGTCTGCTTCCTTATCTGTAAAACATACTTTATATGGTAGTAAAGATTACAGAGCATGTGTGAGTGTGTGTGCGTGTGTGTGTGTGTGTGTGTGTGTATTCCCTTGTACAGTACTTGCTAGAGAACAGGAATTCCACAAAAAGTAGACACCCCTCCTCCCTGCCATGGAGCCACAGCACAGATGTGCCAGTCTCCAGAACTTCCAAGCATGGACATGGGCATGGACATGAATATGCATGTATGTACTCATATATCCACATGTCCCTGCCTGGGTGAGCACTCACATGCACAGGCATGCATTTCCCTCCCTGGTCCTGTCCCTAACTCAGGCTGGTGGAGGCATCAGCCGTGCAGTCCCCAGCCAAACACCCAGACATCACTCTCGAGTCCTTTCTTTCCCTCTCTCACCCTCACATCCTCTCACCATAGTCAGCCAAATCCTGACTATTTCTCAAACTCATCTTCTCCTGGTTCTCCCTCACCCCCACCCCAGCTGGCTCGCAGTCCTCCCTCCACCCACCCTCCACACAGTGGCAACCAGAATGACCTTTCCCAGTCACAAATTTGACCTCACCCCCGCTCCGCTTAAAAGCATTCCAGGAAGCCTGGCCAAGCAAGACGTGAAACTCAGAAGCCCTAAGGAGAAGTCTGACAGATTTGACAGAATAAAGATATAAAGCTTCTATATGGCCAAAGATACCATAAACAAAGTTAAAAAGACAAACAGCAGACTAAGGGAAATATTTCCAACACATATAACATACGAACATTTTAAAATTCCTAATATACTAAAAGTTCCTTTTTACCAATAATAAAAAGGCAAAAAGAAAAGAAAAATAAGCAAAGGATGTGAATAGTCAATTCACTGAGAAGAAAATACAAATGGCCAATAACCACATGAAAAGATGCTCATCCTCACTGGGGAGAAGGGAAGTGAGTGTTGAAACCACAGTGAGATGTTCTCCTGGACTGGCAAAAATTAAAAACCTTGATAATGTTCAGTGCGAGGATGGCTGGGGAAATGGCTACCTGCAGATACCAAGGGTGGCCCAACCTTTTGGAAGAGCAATGTGACAGTAGCTATCAAAATTTAATAAGCATACCCTTTGCCCTGGCAGTTCCACATCTAGGAGTCTATCCTATAGAAAGGCTTACACGTGTCAGCCAAGGTATATATACAAGGATGTTCACTGAAGCATTATTTGCAAGAGTGAAAAATTGAAGACCACCTAAATATCCATCAACCCAGGACTAGTTACATAAATTACGTTATGTCCAAACAATGGAGTATTAGGCAACAATTAAAAAGAACATGGGAGATCTGTATGCGGTGACACTGACAGATGCCCACAACACACTGGTAAATGAAAAATGGAAGTTGTAGAGTAATGTGCATAATACAATTCCATTTCTTTTTTTAGATAATATACAATAAATATGTTTATAAAAGCACAGAAAAACTTCTGGAAGGAGGCATACCAGACCAACAATAGCGGGACCTCGGCAAAATGAGATTTAAGGGCAAAGAGGGAACTTCCCTACTTAATAGGACACACTTCTACATTGTTCCACTTTTTACATGAGCAAACATTGCTTTTGTGGTAAAAAAAAAAAAAAAAAGGAAAGGAAAAAAGAAGAAAAATACCCCATCCATGGCCCCTCACTGGCTGTAAGACAAAGTCCAAACTCCTCGGGGTGGCCCCTAAGGTCCCTCAGGACACAGCCCTTGTGTGCCACCAGCCTGAGGTCTCCCCTTGTCCCATTCTTTGCCTAAGTCTAGATAGACAAGCTCAGCTCCCTTTTAGTCCCCCAGACTGCCTCTGGGCCTCTGTCCCTGCGGTTCTATCTTCCCGCAATGTACTTTCCTGCCTTCTGTGCCTCATCTTTCAAGTCGTTCCTCGTGTGTCGCCACCTTCTGGAAACTCTCCCTGAACACTCCCCCACACTCTGCCTTCTCTCTCCCTCCCAGCAACGGTGACAGCCAACAACCAGGGAGCACACATGTGTCTGTGTCGGGGCTGTGCTGTATGCTTTACATTGTATTGATTCCCTCAATCCTCATAGCAACCCTAGGAAGGTTTGTCATCACCTCATTTAACAGATGAGGAAACTGAGGCAGAGAGGGGTTACCCAACTTGCTCAAAGTCACACAGCCAACAATCAGCAGAGCCAGTGAGTGGTGCCAGGCAGGGCACCCGTGCAACCCCCCACCAGCGCTCAGCACAAAGTATCTATACCGGCCAGACTTCAAGACTTGCCTGGGAGTCTCAAGGTTGGGGTTTGTCTTGATCTTGCCCCCAGAACCTGGGCAGGTCAAGCGTGCACAGGGAGGTCTGCTGGGCCCAGAAGCCAGCCCCCAACGCCACCCAGCCAGGGCTAAAGGAAGCAGCTGGTCTCCTCAGGGAGCTGGGGCGGCGGTGAGGATGGGGGCTGGGACCAGCGCAGTTGGGGGTCAGCTGACCCAGGAGTGCTGAGGAAAGGGACGGTTTGTGGAGCTGCAGCCCCACCCGAGGCGGGGACCCAAGCTACTCCCTGCACACCTACTGTGTGTCAGGCCCTGGGGGTAACAGGCCAGGGAAGCCGGGGGCCAGGAGACTACTCCGCCCTCCACGTGCTGTAAAGTCAGACACATGGAGGCCAGCAGCCTAAGAGAGGGACAGGCCAAGAGCTGTCGGATGGTGCTCACAGGAGCGGGGCCCTGGCTTCTGACTGGGATGAAGCAGACAGGGGGTCTCCATGAAGGAAGTGGCATCTGGGCCCAGCCTAAAAAGATGAAGGGGATCTGGGCAGATGGAGTTGGGGAAGGGAACTCAGGGGGGCTGGAACAGCTGGAACAAGGGCCTGGGGGTAGGCAAGTGTGCAGAGCATTGGGGAAGAGTCACTGGTTTTGGCTGGAGCACAGGACAAGTAGGGAAGCAGCAGTGGATGAGGGGGTAGGGGTGCTGGGGGCCCTTGGAGGGGGCAGCTGCCCGCAGGCGAGGAGGGGGCACTCTGGAGCGGGTGGATTGCCTACGATCGGAACCTGGCGGGCAAATCCACCTTTGCAGTTAGCTGCAGGACAGTGGCCTAGCTCCCCACCTCGGTGCCCTCATCTGTAGAAAGTCATGCACCTTCCTAGACTGCTGAGAGAATTCAATGAGACAGTGATTTGCAGCACCTGGGACCCAGGGAGGGGGGATGGCCGCGTCTGGTGGGGGCACCGTACCCGAGGAGGCCGAGGTGGCTCACGGGGCATCTGCCCGTGTGATGTGAACTTGTGGGGGCAGATGACCCACAAGGCCTCCCAGCCCAGCAAAAAGTATTCAAATACTATCCTTGTGTTTAAAGTATAAACTCCAGGTAATGTCATTTCACACTCTGCACCTTAAACAGACATGAGAGGCAGAGCCCCACGATCTTGAGCAAGTCCCTGCCCCTCCCAAGGCCTCAGTTTCCCCATGCGAGTGTTGGGTGACTGGTTGGGTGTTTCTCCAGGCCTGGTTATTCAGAAGGGGTTGAGCCATGGAAGGAGGGAACCGGGGGGGTGGGGGGAGGTGCAGAAATCCAGAGGGGTGGGATTCAGAGAGGGGAGGAGTGGGGATGGAGGAAGAAGAAGACTCTCCTTCCTGGGGCTAGTCCCCTACCCAGCCAAGGCCCTCCTCACACCCCCTACTCCGAGGCCCACCAGCCCTCACCAGTGCCCGGTCGTATTCACTCAGTTCGGGGTGGAGAAGTTGGAAGAAGAGGAGCCCCTGCCTCCCAGGGCAAGTTCACTCGTGGGAACAGTGGTGTGCAGGCCCGGAGACAAGTAAGACCTGGGACCATGCCCCACTGGGCTACTTCAGGCTGAGTGTCATTAGGCAAGTCCCTGCACGTCTCCATTTCCTCTTCTGTGAAATGGATAAAAATGCTTTCCTTGTAAGTAATATTACCAGCCCAGTGCCCAGCACACCACCAACCTGCCCCAGAGGTGAGTCCTTTGGTTCACCAGGAGCTGAGCATGCCCTGGGGGAGTCACAGCCAGCTCTTGGAGGCGGGGAGAATCACTCACCCTAGGCACCCCCAAGACCCAAGACCCCCATGGGTGCCATCCTCCTCATCCCTCACAGGGACCCTATCTTAGCTGCTTCCCCACTGGCCCATCTCCAGCACCTCCCCCTCCCACCTGCTGCCAGAGGAACGCTCCAAGTGAGGCCCACTTCGACTCTGATCACTGGGCTGTCATTGACTGCTTGCTTGTTACCTCCCCCACCAGCCCTGTGGGCAGGAACCACATCTGATTCATCTCATCCATTGCAGAGTGTGGGGTCTGGCACAGGAGTCCTGCCCACAGGCAGCAGAGCTAGCAGTGGGAATGAACAAACACGACCATTCACCCCTCCCACCCGGCACCTGTTGCTCTACTGAGTATCCATGACAATGCTGGGCTCAGTGTGGGGCTGGGGTCAGAGCTTAGCGTGGGACCAGGATCAAGATTCAGTCTGTTCAAGATCAGGGCTCAGTGTGGGGCTGGGATCAAAGTTCAGTCTGTCCAGGATCAAGGATCAGTGTGGGACTGGGGTCAGGGTTCAATGAAGGAAGTTTTCTGCCCCTTACCATGAAGGGCTCAGGACTTCTTCCAGCCTTACCCACTGCTTTGAAAACAACATATCCTATCCCTGGGGTGCTGGGGCCTGTCTTCTGAGTCTCCACTATGCCCGCCCTCTACTCAAGCAAGGCCTGTCCTCTGCTCCACTCCAGGCAGCTATGCTGGGATTCCCATACTCACTATGCCCCAGCCACCACCTGACTCCTACAGAAGGGGCTCAAGGCAGGAAGTGCTTCCTTGCATCCTTAACTGGCCTTCAGAAACACAACAAGGACAGTCAGCCTTCTGGCATGAATGCATTCCTAAGCCAAGGAGAAGCGGTTTGTGAGTTAGCTCAGATTTTTCTATTATCCACCCCACTGTCCCCATTCCATTAGCCCAGATGATCCAGTGCCAACAGAGGTAAACCCAGGTCTGGCTGAACATGAAGGCGAAGGTGTTAGCTGGTACATGGCAGTGACATATGCCACCCAAATACCTCCTCCTATCACAGTGCCTGAAATCCCTCCTTTGTGCTCCTTGCTTTAAGTAACTCTTGCTGACCCTCCTCTGAAACCTCCGTCCTGAATCAGTTTTCAGCTGGATGCGGGGACTGCTGGATCCCTCAGCCCTGGGTGACTCAGGTCTAGCCCAGGTCCGGCACTCACAGGGCTCAGAAATGGGAGCTGAATCAGAGACTGGCCTGAGTGGGCATCGGAGCTGGGCAGCGCCCACCCCTCAGCAGCCCCACTCACCCAGCCAAACCCTCCACTACTACTCTGCCTGCTACTCTCAAGCAGAGGGTCAAGTTGGTTTGCTGGAAAGACACATGGTTCTAATTTTAATTAATTAAAGAAAAATCTAATCACTGCATTAAACTTCTCATTACTCCACTTGAATACCCGTTAAGTAAATTTAATTACCAGAGGATTGGGTTTCCCAGTCTCTTTCATTAGCTTCTGATAAGATGAGGAATGGGAAGGGAAGAGGGTGGGAAACAGAACAATGCCATTTTTAACCCAAGGAGGGCAAGGTGGGCATTGTACTGGGGCTACCATGGTCAGGCTTTGGTGCCTCCCTGAGGACAGGCTTGGCCTTGGGCCTGGGGAGACCCCCACCCCAGCTGCCTCTAGAAAGGAAAAGGCCTAGCATTTGGCTGCAGTCAGCGCTGAATGCTTCATTTATGGCCACTCTTGGTTATTTATACCCCACCTCCTTCTAAAAGAGTTTGAGGCTGCTAAGAACAGCACAAACTGAAACATAAGAGAAGAAATCAGAACAAGGGAAAAATATGAGAGAGAAGAAGATGAAGCCAATGGCAAGACTACTGAGCAACTGCATGCCACAGCATCCTGAGCACTTATCAGAAATGGGCCACAAACCAGCTATGAGCTTCCTAGCAGCCAAGGCAAAGAGAGCAACACACTTTGGCACTAATGCAGTAACCAATAGAGTATTCATAAGGAAATGCACACTGAGCCTCAGGCTTTCCATCTGTAAAAAGGGTGGAGCTGGCGGATGAACTAAAGGAAATAACCATTGTCTGGAGCAGTCAGCAAAGGTTTCCTAGAGAAGGAGAGACCTAAACTGGGCCTTAAAAAAAAGGATAGGGCAGACTCATCTATAATAATCATTTGTTATTTGCCTCCCCCAGTTGGAGGCATCTCTTCCTGCCAGCAGGACCCTGCGCTTCCTTTGGGAAACACTCTCCCCCTCATTCCTGGTCACATGGTTGGGGAAGGACAGACCCTTATCCCCAGCCCATCCATGTTTCCAAGCCCTGCGGACCCAATTAAAGGAGCAGGATGATCTTAATCCTAACAATAGGGCCCAAGAGATCAACTCCAGGACTTTTATTTGTTCTATCAGGAAACCAGATTTTGTCTCTAGCCCAGACCCCAGATTTCAACCTGGTAGCATGTTGCCCCAGAAACTGCTGGCAGATGTCTTATGATCACATCATGTGAAAAGCCACTAGGAGTGGAGCCATCACCAAAAAAGAGAAGCAGAGAAATACAGACAGAAAACAGATCCTGTTCACATTGTTGAAACCACTGGATCAAGCCCTGCCTGAAGCCCAACCTACCCCTGGACACTTCAGTTACATGAGCTGATAATTTCATTTTATTGAAATAAGATTTTTGCTACTTGCAACCAAAGGGATCCTGACAGATACAGTGTTCAGAAATGTATCCTTCCTGTTCCAGAGACCAAGAAGGCTCAGGCATCCCCAGGAGCTAGGGAGTAGGCAGGGGGGGCATACCACCTACCGTAACTGCTATTGTGCCTGCTGAGTCCTGAAGCTTGAGGAGTCCCTTCGGTGCAGGCTGAGGTGAGGAATAGGCGTGGGAGCGGGTGCAGGGGCTGGACAGGGCCAGAGCCCTGGAACGCTGGCAGGAGGCAGACTCAAGGCAGCCAGGACATGGCTGCGGGGTCCCTAGAAAAAAGGAGAAGCAAGAGTGAGCAGTACAGTTCACATGGGAGACAGAGGGGCACAGGGCGTAAGGCAGATGGTGGCCACACCTTGACAAAGGTGAGACCAAAGTCAGCCAAGTTTATCTTCACTTCCTCACATCTTGTATCTCATTTCCCCCATTTACTGCCCCCTCCCCCTGGAGTACCTCCAGACTGTAGGAGAGCATCTGTAGAAGGCCTTCCCTCTGAAGAGAAGGGAGGGCTGGGGGGCAGTCATGGCTGGAATCCATGTGCATTGCCAGAGTGTATGTGCCTGGTGTGAGGGGAGAGGGCGGGGGAGCTTCACCCTCAGTACTGTGGACTCATTTCTCACAGTTCCTCTCCCAGTGCGTACCCAGAACTAGGCCTAGGGCCTGAGGCAGCCAGAATAGGACAAAGCTGAGTGAGGCAGCCGCCTCCTTTGATATCTGGTCTGGACTTCTGAAAGAATCCTAGAGAGGACAATGCTTAACCCAAGGGCATGAATGGTGGTGTTCCAGGCATAGGCAGAGAGCAGTGTAGGCCCTCCAAGTGCCTTCCTGTTTGAGAAACCAGGAAACCAACTACTCTGGCTTCACACCAGCCTCCCTTGGGCACTGCCCCTGGCTGGGGGGCCACCCCTCGAGGGGCCCACACTCTTCCCCAGCTTCTCTCTGAGACCAAGCTGGGACCTTTGGGGAGAGAAAGAGGGTGAGGATATTTCAGACTCAGGACACTGCCAGAGGTCCTGGGCTTTGGAAAGTCACTAAGCCTCTTTAGGCCCTTAATGAATCCTCTGATCTAAGGGATCCTGGCTTTCTTCCTGGCTCCAGAAAAAGGCATGATGACAGAGATCTTGAATCACAGAACACTGGGCTGATTGGATCTCTAGAAATGTCTCGAATAGCGCTTTCTGCAATGTTGAATGTGTTCAATACCTGTGCTGCCCGATACGGTAGCCACTAGCCACACGCGGATATTGGAATGTGGATAGTGACACTAAGAATCTGATTTTTTTTCTTTTATTATATTCATTTATATTTAAATCAAAATAGCCACATGTGGCTAGTGGCTACCACATTGAATAGTACAGCCCCGGACCAACACTTGCCCAGTCCCTGGCCACAGTACCCAGAGAAAACTGAGGTCCAGAGAGGAGAAGGGATTTGCCCAAGGTCACATGGAGAGTGGCAAAGGCAAAACCCAGAACTTAGGTCTTCAGACTCCTAGCCCCAACTCTCCACAGCACCCACTGCCCTTCCCATGGTGGCCTTATGTTCTCCCATCTTGCTCAGCACTGTCACGGAGTGTCTTGCTGCCCCACTACCCATGCTGCTGCTCCTGGGGCAGGGTATCAGGCCGCTTTTGAAGGGACCTAACTCTCCCAGCCACTGCTGCTGGCCCATCCCCCAGCCCCCCAGCAAAGCAGCCTCAGTGACTATCCCTGAGGTTGGCTGGGGAAATCATCCATCAGAGAGAAAGTGCTCTGGGCACAGAGCTGTTCACTGCAGGGTTATTAATAACACCAAAGTGCTGGAAGCTGCCTAAACATCCCACACTAGAGATGACAAAGTGCATCATGACACCTCTGTTGGATGGAATATTACACAGCCATTAAAAATGATAAACACAGAGACTGGTAGCAGCACAGAGCAATGTTTACCTAACAACACTGAGCAAGAAAACAGAAAAGGGATGAGGGTGGGGCTGGGTTGCAGCGGTGTGCAGGTCTCTGCGCTCACAGAGCCCACTTATATCTATTACCCCCAGCCCGCACTGCAGCATCACGACCTCCAGATTTCATAACCATTCTACAGATGGAGGAGCTGAGGCTTCGAGAAGCCACACACATACGCCTGGTTACATTGGGAGTGAGGGCAGAGTCGGGGCTCAAACTCTTGATTTCTGACTCTAAGGACAGACTTCCACTGCTGCCTCTTTGTGCCATGATGGTGGCATTAACGGTGCCCTTTCTTTTCTATTAATTAACTCATCCTATTTAACAAAAACACATTCTAAGTGCTTTACAAATGTTGGCCCATGTGGTCTGTACAACAACTGTACGAGGAGCAATTTATACTCTTATTTTTTGGATCAGGAAACTGAGGCACAGAGGTCAAGGGCCACTTCTACTTCCCACATGTTCTGCAAGGTTCCAGTATTGTCTTCACAGGAAAAGGGCAAGGGGGCAGGGAGGGAACAGCTGTTGACTTGGAACCGTAGAAATACAGATGTGTGTGTGTGTTCCCTTTTTAATTGCATGGAAATTCTTTCTGTAGCAATTGAAAGAAAAAAAATTCCAGAAGTAAAATATGGTATCAAAAAAATGTAAAACAAAAACACATACACAAAAATGAAAACATTCAAACTGAAGCTACTGATGCATCCAAGAGACCTCGACTGTGAACGTCATCCACCTCCTGGCAGCAAAGCTCATGTCTCCAGGCTTTCCTGCCAATTTCCTGACCTCAGACTACTCCCTCCTGCCTGGGTGAGATCCTCACCTCAGAGGGCAGCGGGGAGCAGCCCTGTATGGAGGTGGACTTCAATAAACACTTCCTGGCACCCCTTGGCACAGCGCAGCAGGCCAGCAGACAGGCCTCAGAGCCCCAGCGGCCTGCAGTGCTGCTGTTGCTGGCCAGGGCTGACCTCAAGAGGCCAAGATATCCAGGCCTCTGCCTCCAGCCCCAGGCAACCCCATTCTACAAGTGAAGCAACTGAGGCCCAAAAGGTAAAAGACCTCGTCAGAGGTCACACTGCTACTGAACAGGGAAACGAGTGTGTGCACATGCATGTGCATGCATACAACCCACATGTGCACATGTGTGTCTCCCGTATGTGCAATGCTTCAGGCCCAGGCACCCTCAAGCCTATAATTAAAAGGGCAGGTGATCCCCAGCTTATACACACACACACACAACAATTATTACATTATTAACTGCTACCATATCCACAATTGTATTTCTATTTCTCCTTTACATTTTTCTCTGTTATTTTTCATTCTGTCACCAAATACTTATTGGGCACTTACTATATATTAAGTATATTATAGGTGCTGGAGATTCAGTGGAGTACCCCTCATGGGGATGGGGGGTACAGATGATAAGCAAATAAATAGCAAATAAAGAAACAAGATAATTCCAGAGAGTGACAAGTGCAATTAAGAAAATCGAGCCTGGTAATGTGAGAGAGAGTACCTGGGATGGGGCTAAGGGGTCACTCTAGCTGGACGATCAGAGGAGGCCTTTCTGCAGAGGTCACATCTGAATCTATACCTGGACAATTAGAACTCAGTCACTCCTAGAGCAGCAGGAGCAGGGCAAAGAGCAGAGTGGGGGGCTTCCCTGGTGGCGCAGTGGTTGAGAATCCGCCTGCCAATGCAGGGGACACGGGTTCGATCCCTGGTCCGGGAAGATCCCACATGCCGCGGACCAACTAAGCCCGTGCGCCACAACTGCTGAAGCCCACGCACCTAGAGCCCGTGCTCCGCAACAAGAGAAGCCACCGCAATGAGAAGCCCGCGCACCGCAATGAAGAGTAGCCCCCGCTCGCCGCAACTAGAGAAAAGCCCGCGCGCAGCAATGAAGACCCAACGCAGCCAAAAATAAAATATTAAAAAAAAAAAAAAAAAAAAAAAGCAGAGCTGGGAAGGAGCCTGGTGTTTTTGAGGAGCAACAGCAGGTCAGCACGTGGAATGAGATGGGCAGAGGTGGGGGCGACAGCAGGAAAGGAGGCCACAGAAGGAGGGTGGGCACTGAAGGCCAAGGTAAAGTTTTGGACTTCATCCCTAGTGCAATGAGGAGTCACCTGGGAAGTGCTGGGCTGTTTTATTCATTGTGAAAAGTTCCTTTGGGCTGCTTAGTGGAGTCTGGATTGAAGGGGAGCAGGGGACCAGTGGGCTGACTGTCGCAGTCACCCAACACAAGAAGATGAGGCTCGGGCTGGGGTGAGGGCGGGAGCAGACAGATGCAGGATATATGTTATAGCAAAACCAACTCATCGGCAGTTGGTTGATGAGTTGGATGTGAGGAGGTGAGGGTAAGAAAAAGGAATCAAGGATGACTCCTAGATCTTCTACCACAGACACATACTATTTTTACTACCAGACCCCCCCACAAAAAAATTTAAATAACTATTAAAAAATAACAGCAGATGAGCCACCAGGAAGACTGCCACCCCACACACACGCTGAGTCTCACACCCCCCGCGGTGCATCTTTCTTCCCAAGCCCCTGCTCTGTTCTCTGGTCCTATGTGTGGCACACAGGGAGGGGCAGAGATTGGGGCCCACCCTCAGGCTGACAGGAGACAAGATTGTCCAAAAAGACAGGACAGGGCAGGACGAGGGAGGTTGTAGAGGGGCTGGCCCAGAGCAGGCCCCCAGCACATGCTTGTAAAGAACATGCTGGCTGAGGGGCTTCCCTGGTGGCGCAGTGGTTGAGAATCTGCCTGCCAGTGCAGGGGACACGGGTTCGATCCCTGGTCTGGGAAGATCCCACATGCCGCGGAGCAACTAGGCCCGTGAGCCACAATTACTGAGCCTGCACGACTGGAGCCTGTGCTCCGCAACAAGAGAGGCCGCGATGGTGAGAGGCCCGCGCACCGCGATGAAGAGTGGCCCCCACTTGCCGCAACTAGAGAAAGCCCTCGCACAGAAACGAGGACCCAACACAGCCATAAATAAATAAATAAATAAATAAATAAATAAATAAATAAATAAACAAACAAACAAACAAACCACTATTTGTCAGATTAAAAAAAAAAAAGAACATGCTGGCTGAACCTGTAAAGTTATACCAAGGGGTGTGGGGACTGGGGAGGTAGGGCCCAGAATCTGGGAAAAGCAGGAGTTTGAAGCTAAGACAATCCTGGGTTTGAGTCCTTGCTCCACCCCTTGCTCGCTGTGGGACCCTGGGTAAGCTACTTCACTTCCCAAGGCTCAGATCCCTCATCTTCCAAGTGGCAACCACAATCCTCCCACGGAGAGCTGTGATGAAGACTCGCTGAAATGACACATGTCAAGAACTGGCATTTATAAATATTAGCATCTCTCCCCTTTTTATTAAAAAGGGGGCTTAAAAAGCCAATTTAAGCTTAGACTGCGAAGCTTACATCTATTCCAATAGAGATTCTAGAAGTGCTGCCCAGAACGCCAGGAAAGACAATAGTAAGTTTGAGAAGTTCACTACCAAAGAGTCCTGTGGGATAACTGCATGTCCTCTCTTGGCTGCTCAAAATGATGACATGCACTCCAACCAGCCATGAGCGAGGCCCCCATGACACCCCTGATGGATGAGACAGAAAAATATGGGCTGGGCTTCTCAGTGGTTAGCTACATAACCATGTCCAAGAATGTGGGAGAGTGGGTCGGACTGGTCCCTGGGGTGGAATCTCACTGGCATCAGCAGAGCTGGTCCTTGGCCCTGCCTGGAACGACCCTTTTTGGCAGCGACTAGGATGGAGCTTCGAAAGTAGGTCCAGCCTGGGAGGGGTCAATTAGGGAGGCAGGAGCCCCTGTTCGAAGCCCTCCACTTGCCCTAGGAAAGGGCCAAAGTGGACAAGAGAGAGTTACTAGGCTCTGGCTGAGTTCTGTGAGTAGCTCCCTGAGTGGCCAGGGAGTCGTGGCCTCTGTGGAGCCTGGTGGCCAGGAGACGTGGGGGCTGGGTGAGCCAGTCACTCCAGCTCGCCATGTCAGTCATCAAGGTATCTGTCTAGAAGATTTTTGATACAGTGGAGTCTGTTCACAGGGGCTTGACAGGAAGAGGTGGGCCTGGAACCCATGTTCCCTGGGGAAGCCTCGGGGGCCTGGTCAGGACTTCAGGTCCCTGATAAAGACACTTGGCATTTATGGGCCCAGAGAGCAGAGCTAGGCCCAGTGAGAAAAGATTCCAGGAAGAGAGATGTCTCTTCAGCATGAGGAGTAGTGAGCTCCCTGTCCCTGGGGGCATGCAAGCAGAGGTCTAGAGAACATATATTTTGGGTAGGGATTTGCACTAAATGGGGGGTTCCTTTCAGCCATGAGGTTCTTTAATTCTATTCACATATGAATCAGGGCTAGATTGTGTGGATCAAAGGGGGTTTTACAGAGAGTGAAGGGAAGGCAAGATAATGGCCAGAATAATAGTTATTATTATTATTACTACATTATAGATCACCACACATTCCCATCTATTCTCTAACTGGATCTTCTGCCCACCCCATGAGGAACATAGGGCAGGATGATTAACCCCATTTAGCAGATGTGGAAATTGAGGCCCAGAGAAGGAATGGGACCAGCCCAAGGTCCGACCAGCACGTCAGCCCCAGACCTAGGGGCCTTCCCCTCCTGCACTCCAATGGTCATCCTGCCACCCCTGCCTCAGAAGGAGGGAACAGGAGTCTCCCCTCCACCCTGGGCTCCTGTCCAGCTGCCACAACTCCCCATCCCTGAAGGTTAGAGGCTCTCTTTGCACACCGCCCCACTGAAACCTGGGAGGTGAGTCCCAGCCCAGAAGGCTTCTCCTCCCAGGTTACAGAGGCCCTGCTCTCCCACCCTTTCCTCTCATTCCCCTGGTAGTACTGCCACAGCTCCCTAGGTTGGATCCTTCAAACTAGACCCAGGACCAGACACTAGGCTTTGCCCAGGAAATGAACTCAGGGAGAAGGGTCCCTCCCACTCAGCCTTATTCTTTGCCTCACCCCTGTACAGCCAGCTTGTGTCCAGGGGGAACCAGGGCCCACTTGCCAGGTATCCCTCCTGAACACCTTCCCTTTTCCTAGCCGGAGGGTCAGAGAGAGGGCATCTGGGCAGGAGAGGTGGGAGTGCCAGGAGGTGGGGAGACTGGGACCACCGAGGCAGGAAAGCTGCCACCCCTTAGCACCACTCCATGTCACATCACACACTGAACCCCAGGATATTCTTGTGAGCCAAGTAGCAGCATCTTACTTTACAGATGATGGAATGAAGGCTCAGAGAGATTAAGAACGTGCCCAAACTCAAAATATTAAACCGAACAGAAACAGCCGGTAAGTTCTAGAGCCAGGATTTGAACCCAGGACTGGCTGATTCGAAATACCCTGTGCTTTCCATGCTCCCTGCCGCCTCCACAGAAGTGCAAGGAAGCTCAAAAGGCAGCCTGGTGAGCAGATGAAAGAGGGGCAGGGGCGGCAGAGAGAGGGAGACAGAAGGCAAGACAAAGACAAGACAGAGAGCAGCAGGGACAGACGAATTGACAAGTGGACCCTGCAGGGGCCAGAGCAAGGCAACTGCAGAAACCACCCTATTGATCAACGAAAGGCCCTCCAGTGCCACCTCTGCGGCCATCTGCTCCTCCAGTTTAGCTACTAGTCTTCCCTAGGTCCTTCCCGGGATGCCCAGGTCCAAGGAGCAGAAGAAATCTCCTGTCCTAGGAGCCCCCAGTCAGCGAGGGTGTCAGGCCAGATCCCTGGGCCAGGGAGGTGGGCGGAGTAAGTAGGGGGCCAGTTTTATCCCTGGGCAAGGCCATCTGCCCGGCCTCTGTCTGCCCAGGCCAGGCTGGAGGGTCCAGCTGCCCAGACCGCCCACCAGGTACAGCACGCCCGCTGGCCCCACGTGGCTGTGGGAGTGTTCCGGGCTCGCCAGGTGTTCCCGTGCCCCACTGGCAGCCGAGAGCGTAATTGGCCTGTCCCCAGAGCATGCAGGGTTTAAGCAACAGCTTCTCAACTGAATATTTAAGAAGAAAAATACCTTTGTTTTTTTAAGAAAGAGAGAAAGGGAGGGAGGAGGAAGCCAGCAAAGGAGGGGGAGGGAAGGAGGGTGGGAGAAACCTACCCCATCACTGCAGTCAAGGTCACAGGCATCCTTATGGGGCAGGCGCAGGCAAGGAGCCTTTAATCTGGGAGTTCAGGCTGAGGAAACTAAATGCTTGAAGCCGGAGTGCATTACTGCCCTGAATGATCTGTCAGCTTCTATTAGGCTAAATATCTCTGTATAATGGGGAATTATCCTCTGAAAAGACAAACTGCCGGCCTCTCCAGAAAGGGGGCACGGTGGGAACCTCTCATCGTGAGGGCTCTTCCACGGGGGTGGGGGGAGGGAAGAACAGGACCAACTAGGAAAGCCACCCCCCCATCCCACACCCCCTCCCCGGAAAGTCACAGTCACCAGCTGTGTGATGCTTGCGGCGGGTGCCAGCATCCCGCCCCCTCCTCCCCAGACTCTCCCTCCACTAAGGAGTCTGAAAAGATGCTAGACGTGGAGTCGAGGCCTGACAACGCCTCAGTGATAGCGGGTGACCCTGGGTGAGTTCCTGCGCCCCTTTGAACCTCTGTGTCCCTGCCTGTTAGATGGAACTGACGATACGCACCCAAAGGCTGTGCGGTGGGGATAGGAAGCTGGCACAGAACCAGCACAAAGTGGGCACCCAGGACAATTTTGCTCACGCTGTTCTGCCCACGGGTGAAGACCTCCTCTTCATCCCCTCCTCCTCGTCCTCACTGGCCCCCATAGGGCACCACCACCTCTACCAGGAAACCCTCCCTGACCCCCACCCCACCCCTGGCTATCTCCTACAGCCAGAACCCCACCTTCTGGGCTCTGCCAGTCTCCGGTGGTTGTTTACATGTGGGCCCTTCAGCCTTAGGGGCTCCCTCTGAATGGGACAGCATTTCCTCCTTCCCATCCTCCCCAAGCCCTCTCACACGCGGGACTGGCACTCAGGACTCTGCTCAGATTTGCAGGCTAGTAGGCGAGGGCTGGAGGAAACCAGAATCAGGCATGGCCTGGGTCCACTGAAGGGCATCACTCATGGTAACACATTCAGCACCAGGGATGCCGGGCCAGGAAGCCAGAAATTCCAGGCCATGAGTCTGCAAGAGCAGGGTGGCGGGCGGACCATCTGCAGGCTGGCCAGGGCACAAGGCAGGGCTGGGGCCAGGTTAGAGCAGCGTAGAGGTGGGACTCAGTGCTGGGTTCCTGGCACAGTACTGAGGCGCTGGAGGTGCTCAGGCCAGTAAGGGTCTCAGGGGTCAAGAGGGGCAGGGCTGAGCAGTGGGGGGAGAGGCAAAGGTCAAATGGCTCTAGCTGGGTGGGGAGCAGCAACATCCCGCTGTCACGGATGCTCATGTGCAAACAACACTGTCCAATTCTGCAAAGCCCTTTTAAATCCATTAGTTACTTTGATCTGCACAGCCCTCAGGGATTAGTTACTTAGTTCATTAATTCAACAAGAACTTCTTGAGTGCCTACTCTGTTCCAGGCATTGTTCTGGCTCACTCAACAGAGGGGAAACTGAGTCCCACAAGTGCTGCCCAGGAAGTTCCATGGCCACATGGGGTGGGCAGAAGTCCAGGGCTGCTGTCAGTCTCCATTAGTGACAGGTGCTATAGGGCTTCTGCTACAGCCCAAGAGTCTGCAGGAGTGATCGGGAATGACCATGGGCTGGGGGATCCAGATAATCCTCCAGAGTTGGGGAACGAGCGGGGGCAGAAGCCAGACAGGAGCTGTGGAAAGGGGAAGCCTGATGGGGGTGAGGGGGGGATCACAGGGCGGGGGGCAGGGAGGAGCCTCAGCCTGGAGTGAAAGCTCCTCTTCCTCTAAGGCAGGGGTGGGAAGCCAGAGAGAAAGTGTGAGGGGAAGGAGGCAAGTTCACGATGGAGTTCTCCTCCGTGGGCAAGAGGCTGGAAGGGCGCAGGAGGCACAGGTGAGGAATGACAAGGTCAACAGCCCCACCTGAGGAGATGAAGGGGCACACAGGCAGGGCCAGAGGGTGAGAGGGGTCAGAGTGGGCACATCAGGAGGACCCAGAGCTGGGCTGAGCCCCCTAAGATGTCTGAGCTAGGGGAAGGGCAGAGGGCAGGGAAGCCCGGCAGGGAGGAGCAGGGCCCATGACTGCCCTAGCGGGTGCCCCATACAGTAGCCTCAGGCTGCCCTGTGCTCCTGGGGCACGAAGAACCTCCTCAGAGTGTGGGCTCCCGAGGGCCCAGCCACAGCCCAGAGCAGCCCAAGTGCCTCCAGACTCTCCCTGCCGCTGGTGGGAGCCACCTGGGTCAGCTCAGGAGCAGCTGTTCCCTTTTGGTTCCTCAAGGTCAGCCCAGCACACTGAGCATTCGCCGGCGGGCTCCTCACTCCCCTGGACCCTACTCGCCTCATCAGTAAACTGAGGCCGACCCCACCTCTCAGTGGTCAGGCCAGGAAAGCGCCGCCCCGTGCCCGGATGCACACACAGTAGGTGCACATGGATGGCTGTCCCCTTCCCGTCCCTTGTGGTGGAGTCTCCTCTAGTCCTCACAGCTTTTCCAGTGTCTCACACATATTTTTGCTCAATTCACTCTTACTGAACTGACTTCAACTTGCAACCAGCTGGTAGCAATGTAGGGAGGTCAGAATTCTGCCCACTGGACCCAGTGGGGAAGGGGCTGAGAGGAAGGAGGACATCACAGAAGGACATGGCAGACGCCCCAGGGAGCAGACATGAGGATGAAGCAGAGGCCAAGGTTGCTGGGGCAGCAGAGGCCCCGCTCTCAGCACACATATTAGCACTCCTTAATCATTTAGCAGGCCGGCAGGGGAGCCCGAGGAGGGGAGTGAGGGCTGGGGAATGGGGTTCACCCAGGTGGAGGGTCCCTGGGCAGATGGGCCTCCTGGGCCCAGGCCTCCTCATAGCACCTATAGCCTTGTGAGCTGCTCCTCCAACTCATCCCACCCACCTCAGAATCTACCCCACTGTGTGCCAGGCCCTACCCAACCAAGAAAGTTGGAGAGAAACTGAAACAAGTCAGGAGGAAGGAAGAGCCACTTCTGGGAGAAGGGGCAGAACCTGGAAGGCTTTACAGAGGTGGTGACTTTTCAACTACTCTGGGCCTCAACTTGCTTTGCTGTGAAATGGGACTGCTATACTACTAAGTACTACTAAGTATTCCTCCTCCTACTACTCCTCTTCCTCCTCCTCCTCCTCTTACTACTACTACTACTACTACTACTACTACTACTACTACTACTACTAATTATAATAATAATAATAATAATAATAATAATAGCTTAAGAATTTGGAGCACTTACTCTGTGCTAGGCTTTGTGTGAGCACTTTGTGCCCAGAGAGACTGAGGTGGAGCTGAGGGCAAGCCCGCCCCTCTCCTAGACTCTCTTTGGCTGGACCAGCTGGTGGAGGGTTGACTGAGGTCTGAGCCTTGGGCCAGCTGCAGGCAGGGTGGTAGGTGAGGTGGGTGTCACAAGTGGCCAAGGTCTGCAAGTTGCCCCATGTTTTCAGCATAACTCCAAGTGACCACTCCTGAGCCTGGGTGAGTGGGGTGGGGGTAGGGGTTGGGGGAGGGAACCTTCCAGAGTCAGGTCAGAGGTAGCAAGGTCAGAGGTTACATGGTGGCTATGGTGGCAGCTCAGTTTGGCCATCCCAGTGTTTAAAACGCTGGTGCTGAGTATGGCCTATACCTGCAGCTCCCCCCGCCTATCTCCCACAGGACCCACCTCACCCACATGCCAGGTTCCAGAAGATCTCGGGCTCTAAAGAGGCACGGTGGTGAAACTGCACAACAGTGTTAGGCAGTAGATGTTATTATTCCCACTTGATGTGGAAACAGGTTCCAGGGGATTATATTATACTTTCCCAAGGTCACAGATGGGAATGGCCAGGCTGGTAGTCACACCTAGGACTGTTTCTAATGAACAAGGAGATGCCAAAGGCTGAACAGGCTCATGGGGCTGAAGTTGGAGGGTATCTCAAGCATAATCAGTAGGCCTGAGATAGATGTCTTTGGGGGTGAAGTCTTCCTGGCTCCCCTCCCAGTGGCTTCAAGATGTCCCACGCCCAGGACTCAGGGGGTCAGGCAGTTTGAGAAGATGAGGAGGTAAGAGGCAGGGGAGGGTGAGGGATATCTCTCCTGTGGCTTCCAGCAGCCCTCTGCCTCATTCTACCCCTGCTCAAAGCATTCGTCTCCCTGGTGAGATGGGGCACCCTGGAGGCCTGAAGTTGCCAACAGGGCTTGAGAAGCACCTTCGTATGAGGCCAGGGCGGGTGAGGGTGTGGTTAAAGAGAGATGAAATTCAGCCCAGAGCTAGGATAAGGGGGCTGAGGCTAGGTGGGCAGTGGGGAGGCGGTCAGAAAGGCCCAAGAGAACAGGTGTCCATTGCCTGGACTCCCACTATTTGAGCCCCCAGAAGTGTTTAGTTTCCATAAGCTTTGAGCCAGGGAGAGGCACCATCTAAGAATACTGGCAGTGGGAGGTAGGGCCCTGAGGTTCTGGTCCTCCTCTACTTTCACACTGTGTTTCTTGGCACAAGTGTCTTCCCCACTCTGGTCCCCAGTTGCCCCATCTGCAACACGAGGTGTCCAGGCCTAAAGGCTGGGGGACACGGAAGGGGAGTGGAGACGCCCCAGACAAGCCACCCCTCCCAATGCCTGTATCAACTGTATGCAGGCTACGTGCTCAGCATGATCCTCTGTGACCTTCCTTTACCCTCTCAACAAGGCTGTGACGTAGGTATCGGTACTCCAGTTGTGTAGGTGAGCAAACTGAGGCTCAGACATGAGAAAGGACACTCCAAGGCTCCAGGAAGACAGGAAGAGCTGAGGACAAGTCCTGTGAGTGCTGTTTTGTTCAGCACCCCGGACAGTTCTTGGCTGCTACCTTCCTGACCACCACCTGGTCACCTCCACCACACACACACCCTTAGCTATGCCTGCTTTTCCCAATTCCCCCTTCCTATACAAACTTCACCCACCTTCCCCTAACTGCTTTAGCTGCACTGATCTCTCCTGGGCTCCTGACATGGCTAGGATCTGTGCTCACAGCACTGAGACCTAGCTCAGTAGCTCTTGCTCCCTTTTATGTCTCTGACTTAAATCTCATTCTCTCAGCAGCTCCTTGAGGGCAGGGAACCATCTTCCTCTCTATGCCACAGTCTGGGCACACAGAGGGGACTCCACTGGCTTTAGATCAGATGTGGGTGAGAATTGGCTGGAAAACTCTAGGCCCATCACTTCACTTCATTCACTGAGTTTCAGATTCCCCAGCTGGGAAACGAGCTGATCCTGTCCATCTCACAAGCCTGCTGGGGTTTACACAACAGAGTGCAGATAAGCCATGCCAGGGGCTGCTGCCTCCCATGTCAGTGGGGCTGCCTGCTGACCCCACCTCAGTACCCTCCCGGGACCTCGTTCAAATTCTGGACCGCTTCTCCCCATGAAATATTCTAAATGGGCAGATTCTTATCACTGAGAAATGTCTGAGGCTAGTAGAGGGGTCAGGAAAGCCCAAGAGAATAGCTGGTACAGCGCTCGGAGTCCCACTATTAGAACTGATTCCTTTGTGGGCTCATGAGTGTTCAGTTTCCACAATCGTCTTGAGCCTGAAGGAGGGAACACCTAGGAATATTGACGGTGCAGGTAGGGTGCTGGGGTTCTGGTCCCTCTTCTCTACTAACATACTGTTTCTTAGTACAAGTGTCTTCTCTTCTCTGGCCTGCAACATGAGCTGTCCAGGCCTACAGGAGATGGAGTGGCCCTCTTTGCACCACTTCCTAGAAGCAGAGGAGGAAAATGCCTGTAGGGGTGATGTCAGAGGTGCTGGGAAGGACCCTCTAAAGCTCTCAAATCTGGAACCATGATGCCCAAAGGCCTCCACTGGGATTGCCATGCTCCTTTGTCCTCTAACAGGGCAAAGCCAAACCCCTGGTCCTTACGGGACCCAGCAGACTTACTTACTATATCTCCTAGTCCATCCTCAGGCCCAGCTGACTCACCCAGGGAACTTCAGCCTGAAGAAGACTGAACTTACACCCCCAATCTAGATGGAAAAGGGAATAAGATTCCATGGGGGGACCTGGGCAAGAAGAGCTCTGCTGAAGGCCCCTCTCTGCCCCAGGGAGGGATGCTGAGGGAAAGGGGGAAAGGGACAGAGAGTTTATCCTGGCTCCATCACTCAACTAGCTGGCTGACCTCAGAAACTTGCTTTTCTTCTTTGAGTTCCAGTTTCCTAATCTATAAAATGGGGGAAATAATCACACCACACAGTGTCCAGTAGTGGCAAGTTCTGGAGGAGCCGTAGACATTATGACCAGATTCCTGGCCAGGGCTTTGGGTTTTTCATATCAAGCCCCAGAGTGGGTGACATCAGCCTTGGGCACGTAAATAACAGGGCCCATGGGGGAGATGAGTGCTGAGAGCTCAGAGGAAGTGTGGATGAGGTGGGTACCAAACCTGCCCCAGCGGGGTTCTACCTAGAGAACCAGTCTGAGCCCTGACCCTGGACACACACCGGGTCCCAACCCCGGTCACACTGAGCCTTGAACCAGTCACCAGCCACTGCGGTCAGTCCCCTCCAGAGACCAATGTCATAGTCGGCCCTAAGGAGGGCTGTCGGGCTCCCATCTTCTTGTAGAAAAGCTGCTGAGTAATCTTCCATCAAATGAACTGGTCATCCCTGGTGGGGAGGAGGCGGGAGCCTGTGGGCTCAGTGTGTGCTCCCGGCCTTTTGCCCCTCTGTTCACACCCTCCCCACACCTTTCCCCTATGCCACTGGCTTTTGTCTGAAGATGCCCCCCACACACACCCCAGCCCTGCTTGCATCACCCTGGCCCCCCTGATGAGTTTTGTCCCCTGATCACAACCCCACGACCCAAGCTCTTGGTATGTTTTGCCACTCTGACCTCAGAAGGTGGAGATCCTGGGATGCCTGCGGGAAAGGGCCCCCGGCCTCCCCCACTCACTGGGCTCACTGTCCAGATGGGGACACTGAGGCCACTGGGGGTAAATGGCAGCCTCAGGACTCCCATCCTGGTTCAGCACTTTTTTTTTTTACCCAGCCCTCTGGCTGCCAAAGGGCTTCCCTTCTCTCAGTGCCCACCCCCCACCCAGCCAACAGAGGAGGGGCCCCTGTAGATGGGAGTCAGGCAAACCCCAAGCCCCCTCCCACGTCCAGGAAGGCAGCAGGAGGTGGCAGAGCCTCAGGGAACCACCCTGTCCTGGGCTCCTCTGTCCTCGGAAAGCCCCAACTCCAGGCTAATTTTGGACATCTTCTCAGGCTGAACAACTGAAGAGATTTTCCAGATCCTCCCTGGCGTTATGGGGCCGCAGGGATGAGCTGCCCCGCCCCCGCTTCCCAGGGCAGCTGAGGCCTCCCGGCCAACAGCACTACAGCGTGATACTAGGGGGGAGTGTGCATCTGAATCCAGACAGGGCCCTGGGTGAAGACCAAGGTGGCGGCACGGGGAGATGACCTGCCCACCCAGGCCTGAAATCCCACCACTGGTGACTCATCCTTTTGGGTAAAGCACTGCCCTTCTCAAACACAAGACTAGGCAAGGGTGGGGAGTCACCCCTAGAGGTGACGGCTCTGGGTTCATATCCTGGCTCTCAGTACTACCAGCTGTGTGCCTTTCTGAGCTTCAGATCCCACATAAACTGTGGGATTAGGGGAACAATAATATGTCAGTCACCTGACTGTTACCGCTAAGATCCTGACATCCTTGCCCTCTCCCCCAGGATGTCCCACAAACCCCTCATCCCCCACCTTCCTCCAAGCCTCCTCCTCCTCCTGTGCTCCTGCCTCTGTGAATGTCTCCACCAACAACCCAGCTGTGCAGGCCAGAAACGTGGGAGCCCTTGTAACTCCTCGTGACTCCTCCCGCACTCCCTCCCCCATCCCACCCAGCACAGTCCTAAAAGTGTCTCCAATCCAGACTCCTCTCTGCACCTCCGTCCAGGCCAAGCCTACCACTGCCTGCTGGACCGCCACCCTTTGTCCTTATGCCTCTCCACTCTGTTTCTCACATGGCCGCCAGGGCAGTATTAGTGAACCCTGAATTAGATTAGGTCCCTTCCCTCCTTAAAACCCTCTGGCAACTTCCTCCTTCTCTTAGAGCAAAACCCACCCACCCTCCTCACCATGGCCCACAGACTCTGCCTGACCCGCCCCCACCGGCTTTGTTCCCCTCACCCCACAAGCTTCCTTCCAGCTCCTCAACACACCAAGGTTCCCCCAGGCATGGAATGCTCTTCCCCACTCCTTGCACACAGCTCCTGCCGCCTCATCCATCTGATTATGGGATGAGACACCTCCTAAAGAAGCCCTCCCAGACTGCCCTGTCTCAGCGGGCCTGGAGCCTTCCCCACCTCCACATTCTCTATTATTCCCTTGTACCACTTGTCACAATTTGCAATTATACATCTATTTGTTTGTTTACTTGTTTATTGTCTGTCCCCACCCCCACCCTAACAAAAGCTGTGAGCTTCACAAGGGAAGGGGCCAGAGCTGCCTTGTTCAGCCCTGGATCCCCAGTGCCTGGACATTGTAGAGGCTCAGTAAACAGGAATGCCCCCTGAGGTTCATCACTCAGGAGCCGATCAGAGAGTCCACCCTCCCTGCTTCCACAGCCAGTTCCAAAAGCCATATCTGGAGTCTCAGAGGAGGCTTTGGCAAGCACAGACACCCAGAAAGGCGTGATGCTGCCTCCCTGGCTGGTGCCCATGGCCTCAGCTATGCCAAGGTACCATGCAGATCCCCTGTAGGGAACAGTGCAGCGAGAGACAGAGCAGGGCATGGACCTGCAGCTGCTGAGACCGTGCCAGGGGCTGGGCATTCTCACAGCAAACCATCTCAGCAGGAGGCAGGCAGTGGGCAGGCATGTGGGGAGGAATAAGATGCGCCCACATCTCCTGATGCTCCAGAAAAGAGAGAGAGAGAGACGAAAAAAAATCCAAGCTCGCCCCTCTGATTGTGCCTTCTCAGTACTGGGCTCTGGCAAGTGCCTGAGCCTGGCCCTACCCACAGCAGCCTCAGCCAGGTCAGCCCCTTGTGGCTGACCCCTGCTGCACCCAGGCTCAGGACAACTTGACCTGGGTTGTGGAGGCAGGGGTGGGGTGGGGTAGGGAGGGGAGTGGCCGGGTATGACTGGGTCTCACACACGGGGTTCCTGGAACTCAAATCATGGAACTGAACTGCTAGAGGTGCTGGCAGGGCAGGGAACCAAACAGCATCTGTCCCCTGGCATCTGGGGTCCAGGCATCTCCCAAGCTGAGCCCTTCAATATTCTCCCACACTGATCCTCCCAAAAATTCAGATTCCCGTCTTCCTGCCAGCAGGCCATGGACGTCCAGTCACACCTTTGCATCTTCCTCTGCCTGGAAAGCCCTTCCTCATCTCTCTATCCAGATTTCGTCCTGATCAAGTCCCACTTCCTGCAGGAAGCATTCTTGGACTCCCCAGCCCCAGGGAGCTCCCAGGGAGCAGTACTCTGTTCCCACCATTGTTTCTGCAGGTGGAGGTCAGCACACCTGGGAGATGGGATGGAGACCTGGTGAGTATAGGTGGAGTGCTGGCAGCAAACCAAGGCCGTGTGTGTGGTGAGCGTCCAGCACCTCCTGCTCCTTTGCTAGTCGTGTTCTTCTGAAAGGAGGGTGGAGGTTGGGGGGAGACACCCTCCACCCTCAGATGAGCCTCAGTCTTAGAGCCAGGCGGGATCCCTGCCCCTAAGATTCGCTGGCCTGATGAAGGAGACCTAGCCACGAGGGCCAACCCTCCTATCATCCAATCATTGAGCAAATCTGTACCAGGCACCTGGCGCCGCTTGGGCACTGGGGGTACCAGAGTGAATAAGCCCGGCACGGTTCCCTGCATGACTATGGGAGAGAGGACCACACAGATAACATTCCTGCAAGCTTGTCTGCTCAGGGCCTCCCAGGTCCTGGGCGGTGCACAGGTGAGTGGAGGGAGAGCTTTGCGGTGGCACTCCAGGGTGCTGAGAGGGCTCCCAGTAGGGCCACCTAGACCAGACTGGGAGGGCTCAGGGATCCTGGAGACAGATGTCCTGGAGGAAGGGTGTCTGTGCTGAGATGCAGAGTGGGACAGAGGCTAGGGGAGAGGGGTGGTGGCAGGGAGGGTCTCGGGCACCTGGCACTAAACCCCAGGAGCCCGGTCCTCCCACTCACGGGCCTCCTCACCCAGACTCCACCCCCAGCTCCTGACCACCAGGCCTGTGGGGGGAGGGAACTTGGTGTCTCCTCGTAGCTGTCCTAACACTGATACAGCAGCCCCCCTCCCAAGACAGCCACTTTGCCAGGCTCCATGGACGTCACTGACATTTCCACATGCCGCCATCTCCTGGCTGTGGCCCATCTAACTAGTCACTGGGGACTAAGGCAGTCCCTGGAGCCTATCAGAAAGCCGAGAATTGAAAAGTTCAGGATGGCAAAAAGGCTCCATGGAGGGGCAGGGTGGGGGGTATCTCCAGTGAGGGGCACCCTGATGCCCTCTCTTCCCTCCCACTGCAACTCCCCCAATATGCTGGTGACCTCAGGGGAGGGTGAGGCTTAAGGAGTGGCCCGGGCTGTGCCCACAGCTCTGGCCTGGGCACGACTGGGAGGGGAACCAAGAAAAGGGAAGTAATCATGCCTGCAACCACCCCCAAACACACACACACACCCCTGGGCTGGGGAGGGGGGACAGTGTATGAGGGAGGAGAGCCACACCCCCCCAGGACCACTGAGGGACGCTGGGGAGCCATTCTTCAAGTCACCAGAGTGGCCACTTGGTCCAGCATTAAGCAGAGAGGAGAAGGAAAGAAGGCCCCATGGCCAGTCTCTTCTGGGAAAGGAAGCAGTGTGGATTCACTTCCCACTATGCGCCAACACCAGGTGTTCCACATGGGCAGCCATAGCCCATCCCACTACACCCTCGAAGCAGAAACGATCCTGACCATTCTGCAGGTGAGGAAGTTCAGCTCAGAAAGATCACATGACTTGCCCATGGTCACACAGCCAGGAAGAGAGGGGCTTAAAATCAGGTCAGCACTGGGGCAGCAAGGGGTTTTAGCCAGACACGAAAGAAATCCTCCGAAAGGTTGGAAAAAACTTGATCCCAGGAAGATGATTCCAGGAAGGCTGGAGTCCCTTCTCAGAAGGCTGCTGGGGAGGACTGGGTAAGAGGCTGAGGGCAGGGACTGGACCTATTGACCTCCAGGGTCCCGCCCCACCGTGATTTTCTTCGACCACCGGGCAAGCTGCACATACCTCCTGGAGGGTGGGATCGGGAAGAGCTGGGCAGCCCCTGAAAGTGGCTGTGGGAGGCTCTGACCGTCGGAGCATAGGCCCCCATCCAAGGCCGCCACCCCCAGCCCTGGCCAATCTGCAGCTCTGCTCTCTCTATGGGAGGCTCTGACCTCCTGAGGCCACCAACAGTGACAAGGGTGCCCAGATCCCAGAAGAAAAGGGACTGGAGAGGATTAAATGGGGGAGAGGAGGAGCTCACCCCTAGTGGCCAAACCAGCAAGTGGTAAACCCTGTCTGGAGGTTTGGACAGTGCTGGGCAGCAGCTCATCCAGAACCTCCTTCTTGTGCAAGATAATTACAGTTCTTCCTGTGTAATGAGATGGTTTTTAAAGGCCATTCAAAAGAAATTTCCTATAATGAGGTGAAGGGGTTTAAAGTATTACACATCAAGGCAGCTGGTAATTGGTGGGAACTGGGCTGAGTCCTGGAGTGGAGCAATGGGAGTTCCATGTCTAAAGGCGAGAAGATGAAGAACCTAGGGGCAGGGACTTCCCTGGTGGTGCAGTGGTTAAGAATCCGCCTGCCAATGCAGGAGACATGGGTTCGAGCCCTGGTCCGGGAAGATCCCACATGCCACGGAGCAACTAAGCCCGTGTGCCACAACTACTGAGGCTGCGCTCTAGAGTCCACGAGCCATAACTACTGAGCCCACGTGCCACAACTACTGAAGCCCACATGCCTAGAGCCTGTGCTCCACAACAAGAGAAGCCACCGCAATGAGAAGCCCGTGTACTGCAATGAAGAGTAGCCCCCGCTCAATGCAACTAGAGAAAGCCCGCGCGCAGCAACGAAGACCCAATGCAGCCAAAAAACAAACTAATTAATTAATTAATTAAAAAAAAACAAAAACCTAGGGGCAGGACAGGAATAAAGACGCAGACGTTGAGAATGGACTTGAGGACATGGGGCGGGGGAAGGGTAAGCTGGGACGAAGTGAGAGAGTGGCATGGACATATATACACTACCAAATGTAAAATAGATAGCTAGTGGGAAGAAGCTGTATAGCATAGGGAGATCAGCTCCGTGCTTTGTGACCACCTAGAGAGGTGGGATAGGGAGGGTGGGAGGGAGATGCAAGAGGCAGGAGATATGGGGATATATGTATATGTATAGCTGATTCACTTAGTTATAAAGCAGAAACTAACCCGCCATTGTAAAGCAATTATACTGCAATAAAGATGTTAAAAAATTAAATAAATAAATAAATAAATAAATAAATAAATAAATAAATAAAGGCAAGAAGAGCAGGAGGGATGCCAAAACCTGGGAGGTAAGACGGACACTCTGCCAGAAATGTTGCTGCAACGCCAAAAGGTGTCCCGGAAGAGCAGACAAGGGCATGGGAGGCTGACAGAGCTGGGGCTGGGCAGGGGATAATTTCTGGGGGTGGGGTCACAGAGGTGGGGTCAGGAGAAGGAAAATGAATGTACTGGTTGAATTGTGTCCCCAAAATTCATGTCCACCTGGAACCTCAGAATGTGACTTTATTTGGAAACAGGGTAATTAGCAATTGCAGACGTAATTAGTTAAGATGAGGTCATACTGGATTAGGGTGAGTTCTGATCCAATGACTGGTGTCTTTATAAGAAGAGGGAAATTTGGACATAGACACACAAACGAAACAATGCCCCGTGAAGAGGGAGGTAGAGATTGGAATGATGCCAAGCAATGCCAAACAACCACCAAAAGCTGGAAGAGGCAAGAAATTTGCATCCCTAGAACCTTCAGAGAGAGCATAGCCCTGCCAACACCTTGATTTCAGACTTCTAGCCTCTAGAACTGAGAAGATAAGTTTCTGTTGTTTTAATCTACTAGGTGTGTGGTAATTTGTTATGGCAGCCCTAGGAAATTAATACAATGACCATTCTAACAACTGCAACTATCCAGCAATTAAAAAGGCAGCCTCAAAAGTGGTGAGCACCTCACCTCTGGAGGTGTGCAAGCAAATCTGGGAGTGTTCCCATTCCTCCCGACCCCGTACTCTGAACAGATGCCAGGGCAGGTTCACACTTAGTCCCCCATCTGACCTTACTGTATGCAGTCCAGAGAACTGGACAGGAAAGAGTTATCATTCCCGTCCCACAGATTTGGAAACTGAGGCCCAGAGAAGGCAAATAACCTGTTCAAGAGCACAAGGTAGCCAGTCAGTGCCAACCACAGGCCTGAAATCCTGGAATCCTGAATGCCAGTCCTGGCCTTTTTCAGGCTCATGACCCTGAGTCTTCCTTCTGTGCCTCCCCTGTCTCTAGACTCAACTGTAGTTCAACATCATGAAAGGCAGAGAAAGATCCACAGTCTCCCTGAACCCAGATGTTCCAGACTGAAAGTGACATCACTGCTGAAAGCCTTGCCCAACTCTAAACAGAAACTTCTAAGCAGCACTGTTGGCCATTGCAGCCAGGTGCAGTCACCAGCCTCTCACACAGCATTCGGCTAAGAGAGGGAGGTGCTGGGACCCTTACTGAGCACCTACTCTGTCTGTGCAAAGCCCTTGGCACAGTGTGGGGTGGGGGTGAAAACCAGGGAAGGCAGGTTACTGCATCTCCTTGGGGACCCAAGAGTCCATGCAGATCAGACCACCCAGCAAGACCCCATAGGGTGTCCCCAGACCAAGTGTGACCTCTGGCTGGACATCCTAGGTCCTCTCCTGGGGCCTCCGGAGGAGGAGCTGGACCTGGAAGTTGAAGGATGGGAGGTGACAGTATGGCCTTCTCCAGCTCCTTCCAGGCTCTGAGCCCCGGTGGGCTGCACCGCACCCCAACCTGCACCTGGCACTTGGCTCCATCTACCCCAGGAGCTAGAGAACAGCGTGGAGGCCCCCAGCTCTGGCATCAAACGGAGCGTGAGCGCAGCCAAGCTCACCAGCCAGGGCAGCCCGCTCCTAATGCTGGTTAGTTGGCGCCGCACAGCCAAGGGACGGGAGGAGTGGGCTTTGAAGTCACCTGATGTGAATTGTCCAGCGGGAACAATGGGCCACCCAGCCAGTGGAGAGTCTCGGCTCTTTCTAATTAGGTACCTCTTTGAACACGGAGGCATCAGATTAATGAGGTTTACAGCGCTCAGTTTCATGGCGTGGCCGGCTGCCTCTGTTCTCTGATAGCAGTTTGATGACAAAACCTTGTTCTCTAAATCAAAGGTTCTCCCGAAACTCTGCTTTCTGACGTGCCTTGGGTTTCTGCTGGGTGTCTAAAAGCCTTCACCTCCATCCCATCACTCCCGGTGCCAGCTTTTGTTTCGCTGAAGAAGATTTCACAGGGCTGTGACACCTCACCCAGCCCACCTGGGAGAGGCAAGGGGAGGCTGGGGTAGCCCCATTTTGCAGAGCTTGCTGGCCCAGTGCACCCTGGGGCCAATAGCCCCCCTCAAGCCTGCAGGCCCCTCTGCTTCAGCTCTTGGAGGCTTCAGGCGTGCTGGGCCATAGAGAATCCACTGGCCAATTTCCCACTGTTGGCATCTGTTCACAAGCCTTAGGGACATCTGGTTCACCAGTCTTGGAGAAGATTGAGACATCACAGGAGCCAGCCTGCAAGGCCTCGCCCTCCCACCTCTTCTGCTCTAGTGGAAGCCTCCTCCCCACCCCCGCTCTGGGTCTTTGCTAGTACAGCCCCCCTCTCCTCGCCCCCCACCCCCAAATGCCCCTCTCTCTAAACTCACACGACCTTTCAAAACCCAGCTACACCCTTGCTCCTCCTTCGCCACCACAGTCACCAGACTTCTTTCCCCCTCTGAGATCTCCCAGCCCCATATCCCTGTCACCTTGCGCAACTGTTCCTTGCCTTGTATTCCATTGTTTAATGCTACTACCTTGCCTCATTATTTTGTCCTGTCTCCCCTGTGAGACTGTGGCACAGGGACAGGAACAGTGTCTGTGTCAACTCTGTGTCCCCCACAGTAAAGACTGGCTGATAATAAAGATTCTACCCTCCCTTGGCACTCTGGGATACATAGGGAGAAAAGACACCATCCTGCCCTCAGCTTCCCCATCTGCCAAATGGGAACGAGACCCTCATCCTGCTTGCTTCCTGGGGCTGCTGGAGTATCCAGGATGACCCTGACAGAAGCATGTGTTTGGAGGAAGTGGGGCAGTGCAGTGGGTGGGGTACCCCTGGAGCAGGGCGGTGGGCTCTGGCAGGGAAGCTGGGAACCACTGGGGCCTGGACAAGTCAATGCCTCTCTCTGAGCCTCAGTTTCCCTATATGTAAATAGGGTTGGCTCCAGGACTCACAGAATGTGTGTATTAACTCACTCAATCCTCGTGCCCACCTCTGGAGTAGACACTGTTACTAGCTCCATTTCACAAATGAAGAAAGGCCCAGAAAGGTTTAGAAAACAGCTTATAGGTGGCTGGAAGCAGGACTCAAACCCAGCAACATGCTAGCTCCTGAACCTACCTTCCTTACCACTCCACTGACTTTCAAGTGGGCCCTGGCTAAGCTTCCACAGAGCCTATCATTTCTGAAGCTTGTTTAACCTCTCTGGGCCTCTATTTTCCCATCTGAGGGGTGGGTGCACAGTGACACTCTGTAGATGGTTTCTGCTAGGCCAGGGAAGGCTGACGTGCTCCCTGCTCCTCTGAGTCCCTTCCAGACCTCAGCTCCAAACCTCTCCCACCTAGAATTTTCCTGCCCTTTGGATGACTACCCCATTGGGCTGTGCCTCGCCCATCTCTTCCTTCCAACTTCCTGGCCACTCCTCCTCACCCACCGAAGGCTCCCATCTCCCTCCGAGTCTCAGCCCTTGTCATCCTCTTGGTGACTTCACCACGCTAGGGAAGACCAACACTGGGGCTCTCTGTTCCCTGACCTCCTGCCTCCAGTGACTTTTGGCTTTCATGCCCTCCAGCTTCCATCCCAGGCTGTAGCCTGGCCCTTGTCTCCACCACAGCTTCTGATCAAGCCTCCCAGCCCACCCCACCTGTGCCTCTCCTTAGCCCTCTGCCACCACTGAGACCTTCACACCTCCCTCTCTCCCCCACTGCTCTTCCATCCTCACTCTCTTTGCCCAGCTTGGGTTCCACGGTCCATCAGTATAATAAATCCTTCAAGCACATTGCCCCCCTCTCTCCCTCGGCACCACTTTCATGAAACCCATGTCTGGAGGAACCCAATTAGCACCCTCTTGACACGTACAGCTGGAAAGTCAAATGTGATTGGAAAAAATGAGCCCACCATGCAGGCTGTGCCCTCCGTGAGCTCAAAATCTCAGAATTTGAGTGGTCCCAGCACTGCCCAGCAGTCCCAGCTTGTGTCACGGGCTGGCTCACTTTCCTGCTCTCCAAGATGGCAATGTCTCCCCTACCCCACTTACCTCATACCTCCCATCTCTGTCTGACCCGTCACTCTCAATTGAGCCCTCCCTTCAGTCTCCCTGAGGAAGCAGAAGCCGGCAGATGTGAACTCCCTCATCTGCCTACTGCAGATTCCAGAAGCCCACCTGCTTCTGCCTGTATCCCCTCTTCCTGCCTGAGGAGGGGTCACGCTGCCTGTCGAAGGTTAGTTGCTCCACTTGGACTCTGAACCGATCACCTCTGGTCCCAAGAATTTGGCTCCCACCACTGTGCTCTCTCTTGACATCACCCATCTTGCCCTCTACTGGGTCCATCATCCCCCCACCAGCAGCAATCATGTTCTGGTATCTCTCGTCCTTTAAAAACTCCTTCCTTAATTATGCTGAGTTTAAAAAAAACTCAATCTCAGAAGATTCTATACTATATGATTCCATTTATATAATACTCACAAAATCGCAAAACTACAGAGATGGAGGATAAAGTAGTGGTAGCTGCGGGGGAGGGACAGTGGGGGAGGGGAGGGGTATGTGGTAGCACAGGGAGCCTCGTGGTGATGGAACAGGCTGTGTCTTGACTGGTGGTGGTGGTTACAAAGCTACGCATGCAATACAATTACACAGTACTGACGCATACGCACACACACGCACATGCACACACGCACACACTCACACACACAACTGGGAAATCTGAATAAGGTCTGTGGCTTGTACCAATGTCAGTGACCTGGTTTGATATTTGATGTGTATTACAGTTATACAGAACATCACCGCTGAGGGCAGCTAGGTAGAGGGTGTCCAGGACTTACACATTCTTTGGATTTTCCTGTGACTCTCCCCCTTCCAGCCCCCACTCCATCCACTTCTCTTCCCCTCCTCACAAAATTTCTAGGAAGAGTCAACTACACCCTTTCTCCCTTCTCTCTCCACCCATTATCCTCAGCCCACTTGAAGCTGGATTCGTTCATCCCTTCACAACACTTCTCTCATCCAAGCCTGCCATGGCCTCCTTGCTGTCAAAGGCAAGGGCGGTGTCTATGTCTCCATCTTACCCACCCTCGCAGCATCCTCGACCATGGCTGACTTTGCCCTTCTGTTTGGAACCCTCTCTTGGCTTCTGAGTTGCCACACCATCCTGGTGTGGATCTTTCCTCGCTCTCCCTGGATATGCCCCGTCAGGCTCCTGTGCTGGCTCTTTCACCTCCAACAACTCTCCACGTTGGTGAGCCCAGGGCCCAGGCCTGGGTCCTCTGTCTCCACCATCCACATCTCTTCCTGGGTGAACAGTGCCTATGTCTATAAACACCACCTACAGCTTCTGGTTCCCGCATCTCCATCCCCTGCTCAACCTTCTCCCTGAGCTCCAGCCTTATGAACCCAACCATCAGTGGACATTTCTGCGCCAGGAGGTGGTCAGAACCAAACTCCTATCTGACTCTCAATCTCAAACGTCATCTGGTCCTCCCCATCTCAGAAGATGGCCACAGTGGCTGAAGTCAGAAATCAAGGGGTCCTCCTTGCTTCCTTCATGTCTTTCCCCCAACTCCCAGTTCTGCCTCCACAATGGGTCTGGAATCATCTGCCTCTCTCCATCTCCATGGCTACCATTTTGGCCCAAGCTTCCATCACTTCTGCCTTACCCTGTTTCCCCTCTTGATCCCTCCTACAGCAGCCAGAGAACTCTTTTTAAATCATAAATCAGATCAGTCACTCCCCGGCTTAACCCATCAAGAGCTAGCTGGACGTTGCCCCTTGGAAAACATCTCAGCTCCTCCCCACAGCCCCAGAGTGCCATGCAAATGCCCTCATGTGAGGCCACCTCCCTCCCACCACACAGTCTCCCCTTCCCCACTCAGGGCCCTCCCACAGGTGCTCCCTCACCTGAGAGGGAGCCGGGCCTCATCTCACAGGTGACCCCATTCATCCCATCACTGCACCATTAGCAATTTCGAATCTCCTGTTTGCCTTTATTTTGTTTGTGTCTTCCTTACCCACCAGCCAGAGGGAGTTTGCACGTCAGTGCCTGGTGCATAGTAGGTGCTCAGTAGTGCTTGTTGAGTGAATGGACAAGAGCTCCCTGGTCTCCTCCCCCAGCAGCACCCTCTCTCCCCTGAGAAGGCAGGCTCGTCTGCACGTGGGGGAGGGTGCACGTGTCTATAAATATCCACACACTCCACTCTCCCCAAAACAGTAACTGTTACCCAGATGACTCGATGACATGATAATTTCCCCACGTCTTGCTGGGAGCTGCTTCTAGCAGTAAAAGTTTGCTGTTTTATGGCCCCAAGAAGACATCAGCTCTAATGTGCTAAAATTATAACCTAGTAGAATCATCTGTTTAAATACTCTGGAAACCAAATACTCGGGGCTGAGCACTATTCCGGATTGCCCTGGATGCCAATGGTGGACCTGGTTGTGTGGAACACTGAACGCCCAGGACTGGGCACCAGCCTATTCCACAGGGTGACCGTGGTCACAGGTGGAATGCGGCGGTGCCATTCATCACGTCCGGCACGCTGCAGGCACTCAATATGGGGCACTTTCCATTCCTTTCACACATCAGTGGGGCCCACTCAGCATGGGCCCATTGGGCAGGGCATGGCCGAGGAGGTGTACGGTGTATGAGGGATGAGCTATAGCAACTGGATTTTGGCTGAGCCTGAATATCACGGTTAGAGTGCAACCATGTGAAAATGACATGAACTGCCCTGAAAGGTAGTGAACTCCTGTCACCAGAGGTGTCCAGCAGAGCAGGACATTGTAGGGGAAGGGTTTGGACTGGCTGCCCTTCGCCAGCCTTGCAGCACTGGGACTTGAGCCACGAGTGGAGTAGACCTTCAGGGTCAAACAGACACGCATTCAAATCCCACCTTTGCTACAGACAGCTTGGGTGACCCTGGGCAAGTCACAACTCAGTGCTCAGATGCAGTTTCCTCATCTCCACAGAGAGATAACATATACAAGATGTCTGCATGTAGTAGGTGCCTACTAAATGTTTGTCCTTCCCCTCCCTGCTTCCCTCTGAGTCAATGTAAGCACAGCTATCTGGGCCTTGGAACTCTCCAAATATTCTTCCTGCCCTTGCAGGTCCACCCTCCTATCTACCTGAACCCTAGTACTGGCACCACTTCCTCCAAGAAGCCTCCCCAGGCTGCTCTGATAGACGCTGAGCTCCTCCTCACTTGCAAGCTGTGTTGCACACCAGGTGTTGGAGGCTGGTGGGTCTGGGCACATATGCCTACTGCATCTCTGGTGTCTCATGGTCAGTGGGTTGGGGGAGGGGAGCATGCTCTGTGTGTGTGTGTCTTAAACAATAATGACAGTAAACATTTACATTGCACTTATTATGTACCAGGCACTTTACAGGCAACTAACTCATTAATGTGTACAACAAAATTATGAGGGAAGCACTATTTTATCTCTATTTTACAGATGGGGTAACTGAGGCTCAGAGAGGTTAAGTGACTTATCCAAGGTCACACAGCAGTAAATGGCAAAGCCAGAATTGCACCCAGGTGGCGTGACCCCCAGAGTCTGTGCTCCTAACCTCGACCTGCACCATTCAGCCTCTCAATGCAGATGTGGTTCCCCGTGTGAGCTCTTTCACAAGTCCTGCAGAGGGTCAGAAGTCATCTTAGGTGAACAGTGGTGGTGCTTCATGACCCTGGAGGCCAAGACACATGCATAAACACTCACACACAGACGTATATACAGATGCAGGCATTAGTGAACATGCAGACTCATGCACAGAAAAGGAGTGAAGAGCCATCACTACCAGTCCCTCTGCCCGAGAGGCTCTCACCTCTCCTCTCCCTAAGCCACCATGGGCAGGGGAGTAACGGGGAATCTCAGGCACTGCCCACCTCTGCTGTCAAGTCTATCCTAGATGTTAAAAATCAAATCCTCGTCTGCCCATGTGGTGAGATCCATTTATTATATAGCTGGTGGCCTGGAAGCTCAGAGAGGCTCCTGTTAGGTCACACAGCAAGTCAGGACAAAACTGGGCCAGTGCCCAGACCTAGGAAGCTCTCAACAAGTGCTTTCTCACACCATCCCAGGGTCCCCTCCACAATCTCCAATTCCAGACATCTCCTCTATTCCTGCTTGCTTTGAGCAGGACAGAAATAAAGGACAGAGATGAAGAGAAGACAAGAAGAGAAAGAGGGGAAACAGAGGCAAGAAGGAGAGACACTTGGAAGAAGAGAGGAGAGGAGGGGAGCAGCGGGAAAGTCTGAGCAGTGAGCTGCAGGGAGCCCGGCTCAGCTCACCAGCCGGCCTCGCCCGCCCGAAGCTGCCCGCCTCCGAGAGGAATACAGCGAGGCGGGGGTTAACTCTCTGCTGTGGAGCAGAAAATGAGGTTCCAGTTATTAGTTGATTTATTGCTCTGTCCTCACTCTGCGCTCAGGTCCTGGAAGGAAATGTTCCACTCAAAAGCATTAAGCGTCTTCAAAGAGCAGAGGCATTAAAAATTGAAATCATAAAATAGACACGTAAATACAGTGGAGGTGAGAGGGGGGCAGCCTCCTAGGCAGGCTGAGGTAGGGGTGGCAGGCCCAGGTCCCAGCAGGCCTGTGGGGCCGCCACATGCATGCAGGAGCCGCCACACGCATGCAGGAGCCGCCACACACATGCAGTGGCCACCACACGCATGCAGGGGCCACCACACGCATGCAGGGGCCGCCACACGCATGCAGGAGCCAGCTGTGTCGGCTGAGGCGAGGGGGCGGTCCTGCCCAGAAGGGGCGCACCAGCGGCATTGCTCACAGTGCCTGAAACCCCTCCATCAGCACACCGGCGTCTTAGGGGTCGGAATTGTCCTATCTTTGAAAACACATTCCCTCTTGGTAGAGGGACAGCCCCGGGGCCTGTCAGATAATGGGAGGAGAGAGAAGGGAGGGGGGGCAGACAGACTGGGAGGGCTGAGCTGACCCCACCTTAGCCAGCATGCTGGTGGGAAGAGGAAGAGGCAGCCCTGGGAGCCTAGGGCAAGCGCAGCGTCTTCTGTGCCAGGGCCCAGGCTGCTCTGTGGGAAGGGAGCCCCGGCAGACAGGCACCTAGTCCCAGGCCCTCCTCAGTGGTGCTCAGACCCCACTGCACAGCCGGGCTTTGGTTGGGCCATGTGGGGACCGACCCACCCCCAGCCACGGCTGGGCCTCAGGGGGAGTGGACGAGGAGGGTCCCTGCTCTGCCCTCGGTACATCTGGGCAGTGGAGTCACGGGGCAGGTTATACAGCCCATGCTCTCTCCATACAAGGGCTAGCGGGCCGGAGAGCTGCCAGTGGGGTGCCAGGCCCACCTAGAAACGGGCACCCAAGAGGATACTCACTAGCATCCTGAGTGGGCCGGCTCCCAGCACAACCCACACATACACACAAGCACACGCGCACACGCCTATGGAGGAGATTCTGCCTGAGCGGCATCTGGGATCCTGGCCTAGGCAGAGGTGAAGAATCGAGGCTGAGAGATAGTGAGGCCAGGCTCAGAGTCACACAGCACGTCGCTGGAGACCCAGGCCCAGAACTCAGATTTCTGCCATCAAGGCCCCCGCTCTCAGCCCCTTGCCGCTCAGCTTCACTGGGAGTGGGAAACAGGTGTCACCCCCACCTCCCCCTCTTCCTGCCCTCCCTCTGTCCCTCCCTCACTCCATCTCTCATCCCTGCACATCAACAACCATCCCACTTTATTAGGGAACTCCCCCTGCTCCCTACCCCCCAGCTAACCCTCCTCCCCCCACTCTCCCCACTCCCACCCACCAAGGCCAGGATGGGGTCATCCCCCAGGCTCACCCCTCAATTCTAGAACCACTCCTGGCCTGGGCACCTCTTTCCCCCATATGTAATTTTTCTTAACCGGGAGCTCGTTAATTATCCCTGTGTTTTCCAGAGGAAATAAACAGCAATTAGAGAAATAAATGGTATTTTTATTCTCCAGCAGACTCAGCATCACGGTGCCCATCCCATCCCTGCCCCGATGGCCAGTCCAGCCGCCTGCCAGGTCTGCTCTCTTGCCCTCTCTCCCTGCATCCATCCCCATGTGTATGTGAGCAAAGTGCCTGCCACCAGGCCACCCAGCAGCAGGTCGCCTCTTGGAGTCTGCGTGAAGAACCATAAATTGCTGAGAAAGGGCCTCCTTCCCCGTGCAACAGAAGGTTAGAGTGTTAAAGAGAGCTGTGAAACTGTTTTTATTAATCAGAACTGCTATAAAGAAAGCATTTTAATTAACATAATTATCCCAATTGAGAAAAGCAGTCCTTACCCCATAGATACTTTTCAGACTAAAGATGCAAGCTGTCACAATCAGTCATAATTAAGTAAAGCGAGCCACTTTTTTCTTCTCCTGCTCCCTTCCCCTCTCGGGCACCCGCTCCTCCCTAGGTTAGATCTCAAAGTGGAGACAAGGCAGATGTCACACCTTCAACGCACTCATGCTCTCACACCCCGGCTGCCTCTTGAGCTGCATTTCAGAGACGGTGTGCCCCCCGGGCCAGTGGGCCCTGCACCATGACCCCCTCTCATGCCTGACCTCAGAAGGGCCTCCCTACCTCCTAGGGAAGGAAGGAGACCCATCTCCAAAGGCACCCACCTCACCCCCTGCTGGATGACAAGTCCTAGAGCACTGTCCCTCCTGGACACCTGCAGGGACTTTCCTGGGTCAGCAGGCCCGGAAGGAATAACCGGGGAGGACAGCCAGTGGCACCCCAGACCATCACCCTGGTCCAAGCCACCAGCCCTTCTCACCTGGATGTTCACCTTCACCCCCTAACTACCTCTCCAATCCACTCTTGACTCAAATTCAGGCCATTTCCCCACATAACAGCCAGAAATCTGTTCATACCACAAATGTAAGTGTATAACCCTCCTCGGCCCTCATGGAGGGCCCCATTTCCCACTACTCCTCCCCTGGCTTTCTCCACTCCAGCCACACTGGCCTTTCCTCATCCTTCTCAGCTCACGTGCTATTCCCTCTACCTCCTGCCCTCATCCCTCCAGCCACCACCTGCCACCCTCTCAGCTCACATGTTCATCCTGCAGTGCTCAGCTCATGTGTCACCTCCTCAGGGAAGCCCTCCTTGACCTCCTGGACCTGGTCCATCCCCTCTTAAATCCTCTCACAGCACCGCATATCCGCCCCTTGCTAGTGTGTACACAGTGGCTTTACAACAGTGCTGTGATTCTTTATTTAGCTTTAGTCTCCTCTGTTCAACTATAAACTTCATGAAGCAGCCAGACCCTTTATTATTTTGCTTTGATTATATTTTTGTTTGTTCACTGTTGTGTCCCCAGTGTCCATCACAGTGCTTGGCTTGTGGTAGGTACTTAAGAAATATTCGCGGAAGGAAAGAAGGAAGAGAGGGAGGAGGGAAGGGGAGGGAGCCCCCGTGTCAGCTGAGGGCATTTCAAGGAGGTAAGGGGTCACCCCAACAAACTGTGAAACTCTCCACTCCCCTCGTCCCATCTGGGCGTCATTGCTCTCCCCGTTTTACAGATATGGACACTAAGGTGTAGAGAAGCAGGATATGCCCAAGGTTACAGTGAACCAATGCAAGAGTCTGGGCCTGTCTGAGGCTCTGAGAATGTCTGCTTTGAGGTGGGATGAGGAGGGAGGAGAGAGATACAGGACCACCCACTGTGGATATAGTGTCACCCTTGGGCTTGGGGGGTCTGAGAACTGCTGGGAGCACCTCTTAGGATGTGTGACCTGGGACTTTTCAGCCCATCTGAGCCTTAGCTTCTCCATCTGTGAAATGGGTGGTCTGGAGCAGGGAACATCCTCTGCCCTCCACCCATGACTCCCACTCCACCCCACCCTGACATCTAACACCCCCAAAGCTTCAGACCTCCCTCCTTCTCCCCCACAGAGCTGGCGATGCTGACAAATGCACCTGCTCACTGGGTACGTGCCACCCTCTGTGGCCACACAGGGAGGGTGAAACTGAGAGCTTGCTGCTCCCGAAACAACACCTACAGGGTGACACGTGCATAGGTGACACCAGGGGCGTATTTTACCCCAACATGCTTCAGTTTCCTCCCTGAAAAGGTGCTTATTTTTTAGTACATCTTAAACAGGAGCTGCAAAGTGTATTGTCAGCTCTTTTTAAATGGCTTGTTAGTGCTCCTGTAAAGCTCAGCACTGGCCGGAGGAGACAGCTCACTCCTGGTCCTGGTGTGGCCTGGACTCCCTTGCAGCCTGCGCTCTGAGCACACACCTGTGCTGAGTCTTGCACTGGACTCTGGCATTGCCAGGAAGCCCAGGAACTAGACACTCCCCGACAAAAATATGCCCAGATCCCTGCTGGGGTCACAAGATTTGGCAACCCTTTAGGAATGGCTAGGAGCAGAGTTGGGCCCTGCCTGGTAGAGGAAAGAGGAATGAGCACTGGCTTTATAGTCAGGTGGCCCAGGTTCAAATCCCTTCTTGGCCACTTACCAGCTGTGTGACCTAAATCCGGTTACCAAACCTCTCTGAGCTCCAAGTTTCCTCATCTATAAAATGGCAGTGCTAACTCCTACCTCAGGGCTTTTTTGAAGAG